>NW_026889755.1:0-700000 GCF_033153115.1 Saccostrea echinata | reverse complement strand
TCTGGAAACTATTGACAATATGAAAAACACTGCCATTCATCCAACATTCTTTTCGCACTTATGTACATAATGCATTTTTGTTATTCGCATGGTGGATATTTAAACGACTTAAGACTTAACTTAACGTAAACTAATTATTACCAAAGGGATTTCATTTATTGGTTCAATTAGTGATTTTTTTAGGCGCAACAACATCATGTTTTGATAACCTTTAACAAATTTCAAGGTTATTTACAAAGACCTTTTTTCTTCTGTCATATGCACAGGGAATTGAGTTAACGGCTACCCGATTGAAATACATAGTATTAGTCAGCGTCTTTGTTCTTAAATTGAGTTAAGATTTCTTAAGGAAACAGAAAAAAGGAAATAATTTAGGGTGTAAATTTAGGGAAACATTTCAGGACCAGTGACATATCTAAACTCTAACAGGAGATTATTTAAAGGAAGTTTTGTCCTTTGTGTTGAGCTATTTATGGGAAATATTACTATTTGTCGAGCAGATATGATCGAAAGCAATGGGTCGACCTTGTTCACTTCAAAACTATAAATTAACAAGGAAACAGAAGGAGATGGACTCTAACTGGAAGTTAATGAGGGCCTTTCAACGACGTCTAAGTTTATCAAGGAAGATTTAAGTGCTTTAAATCGGCCTTTAAAGTGTCAACATTTTCCCAATATTACACAAAACTGATAAGGTCGAAAAATCTAAAAGTTTTAATTTGTGAAATTCATTTTAAATGTTATACGTCCATGGATACTCCATTAAATTTGTATAATGGGTGGAAGTTTGTGACTATTTAGTGTTGAGTTCGTAAACTTACATCTCCTTGTATCATGTTCATTCTGTCTTTTCTGATGGTCCTGACGTACATCGGTACATTAACTTTACCATTTCTCTCCCCTTCTCGATAGAGGGCGTCTAAAGCAATGTATGTTCCTGTTCTTCCGATTCCCGCACTGTGATTTTAAAACATGTTAAATTTATAAATTTACTCGACAATTCTAGTTAGTTAATGCAATTTAAAAGGCGTAAAAACCGTAATATTCTCAATGATTTTGAAGACGTCTATACATAGATAGACGAAGTCGTCTTTATATTTGTAATTTTTCGCAAATCAAATATCTTTATACAACCTGCAGTGTACTAGTGTGTATTTTCCTAGGCTTTGCGAGGACTTTTTCATCACTTGGCGATGAAACACAACAAGATTAAGTGGGTCAGGGACTCCATGGTCTGGCCATCGTGTGTAGTGAAACATTAACACTTCACGATCTTTTCGCTCCTACAAACCGTAAAAGAAACCACATTTAACAAAATTGTGTAGACCTTTAATAGTTTAGAAAAAATCCCAAATGATTTTGTGAAAAAAAGAAGAAAGAAAAAGAAATAATTAATAAACAAATTTCTACTATTTAAGATCAAGCAATGTTTTTTTTTTTCTTAGAACGGATCATATTAGAGAAAAACGGAAACAATGACTAGGAAGATTGCGCCCTTTAAATGGTATCTAATGTTGTATCTAATTGACATTTTTTTAACGAAAGTTGAATTTTATAAGTTTTTTTTTCCAACTCAACCAAAGAGTTCACAATTACATCTTTTTTACGTTCCAGCAATCACCATATTATCTTTTCTATTAATATGGGTTATATTTCCTAAAAACGTTTAGGGATATATTCAATTAGAAAACTAAATTTATTCTTTACAAGAATTTTGAGAGAGTTTGATTTCAATATCGATTCTAGGTAGTAAGATTTAAGAACAGAACTGGGAAAGAGCTATTAAAAAGTCCTACTGCTTGAATTTTTTAATAGTAAAAACAATATGGAAGCCCAAATTCGACAAGACATGAAAATATTTTATCGTCGGTTATATATTTAGGACTACAATACAGTAATTTGACTAATGTGATTTATTTTTCTGTTGTGATTAATTTTTCTGCATCCTTCAGATAATTTTTTTTTCCGATGATTGCAAATTTGGGCTGCCATTCAAAGATTATCAAATGTTTGAGACATATGCATTCCTTATCTTATGTATTTTGGTAAATTGTATAAGGAGTCTATGAAACGTGTCGTAATTTTTTACTCTGTCATATCTCTGTAACTTTGTTTTGGCCGGGGGGGGGGGGGTGTTACAAAACAATGTATAAGAAATAAATTTCTTGTAATAGAGACAATATAAGAGGGCGAGAGATCAATTTTTAAGATAGACCCTATCTTATAATACAAAAGAAATCATTGCCACGAGTGCATAAGTGAATATGGGATAGCAATCTGTACGTACAACGTTGAAGTGACCATGATTCAAGTGTTTTTATGGATAAGATATTTTCTTCTTTGTTTTCAATCTTAAAAATTCTTTATTTCTGAATAATATTTGCACAAAATTTGAAAAATACTCTAGTACTCGAACTTCTCCAAAGGAAACACGAAAGTATTTGCCTGATTTTTTGCAAAATTTGTTAAGAAATAAAGGAACTGATTTTGTTGCATTTATTGTAGATTTTACATCTAAAGACCATTTCACAATTGGCGCACGAGCACTTTCAAACACTTTGCGATCGGAATTTTTTAGCTTCGCACGAGCTCTCGCATACGTTGCACGATGTCTCCCATTCGTTGCATGTGTTCTAGTGGTTGCATCAAGTTTCCTCAAAATAGTGGACATGCACACTATTCAGACGCGACCAAATGCGATCCAAATTATCGTAATGCAACGCACGAACATTAGTACGAACGTCTTACAACATTTTGTGTACTTGTGAGAGTGATGCACGATTTTTAAAGGTAGTAAGATGAATGGTAGCTGTCTATGCGTGTGTTTTGCGCGACCATGAGAATGTTGCTCAACGTGTCTCATGTAATCTTGCAACGTTTTACTATCATTGCACGATTTATCAACTTCAATTTGACTTCAGATATTATGTATATACACCATATATTATATATAAATACACCAATACGATATCAAACCGCCGAAGCACTTTGCTGTCATAACAATACAGTCAATAATTAATTACGCACATTCTAAACGATAACAATATTAGAAGAAATAAGAAAAATCGCAGCAATGTGTCGGGTGCTCTAAAAGAATTGCATCGCTGATGGGTGTTACCTAAATGCACTCGACCGAGTATTTGTACCATGGAACGCATGATCGCAAGAGCGTCGCACGTCCAATCGCATTGGCGCACGTTCAATCGTCCGATCACCTGATCACTCGCGCGATCCTATCGCATTATCTTACAACACTCGCTTTCATTGTATATCAGTCGCATATAGACGCAAGATATATCGCAAGATTTAATGCGTTTGCATCGCGCAACGGTTGCTTTAGATCTTGCGAATTTCGTACGAACACTTTTTCATATGCGATTATTTCGGCAACAGTTTACGATCCAAATCAATTTTTTTCGGTCGCAGGAATATTCTGTCCCGTCTGCTCGTGCGCCAATTGTGAAAGGGCCTTTATATACAAAACTAAGTAAGTTTTCCGTTTCGTAAATCAGAAATTAAAATCGTATGCTTGAAAACAAAAATGCTACTATTTATCTACACAGACCATTTCAATGATAATTGTTTTAATACCGCTCGTAATATGATTGTGATATAATATTTCCTCTATTGTTACATGTATTTGTATGATTAACGATAATATAATAAAATTTGACTTTGGAATAAAAAAAAATCTTATATTCACGTTCTATTCCATGTGTTTCAATTTTATTAATGACTCTGAAAAATCTTTATAGCCGAAACCATTTTAAGGTCAGTTGACGTCGTATTAAGCGCATCAATAAACAATGTTTACTTCAGAAGGTTTAATGTTTTTGTCCATTTGGACTGACCTGATTAAGGTCAATTAATACATTAATGTATTTATTTCCACTAGTATCAATGATTCTTTCAAGTCATAGTCAATGCTTGAATAACTAGCATTGACTAAAAGCAATTGAAAAAAAACAGAAGGTTGAAAGGTCAGATAAAGTAACATTTGGTCAGCAAATAACATTTTTATTCAGCATAAGAAAGTATTACAATCTGCAATCGACAATTCGGAAAAAAAGCTCAGCTGCTGGCAGAGATAAAAATCCCTGTCATGTATAAAAGGACTGTTGAGATGTAGTGGTTTTATCAATAAAATTGAGTTCATTCAAGAGAATCCGTGCCCTCACGGGCCTCCGTATTTCATTTAACGAAACGATAAATATTTTGCAACTTTGAAATGCTTTAAGTAAAACTACAGACATATAATAATGTTTGAACAAGTGGATGAAAATGTCAATTCTTTTAATTAATAGTTAGTAGCTTGAAAAATTGGCGCAAAATACTATTGTTTAATTTTAAATTATATTCATTCATAAAATAAACGTTATGCACATGCGCATTCGAATATGCAATATAAATCGGGGGTATATAAAGAGGTGTGTGCACAGACATGGACTTTTCAATGGAATGTAATATTTCTGTTGTGATATCATTCTTTGCTTCGTTTGAGATGTTGGGAGTGTTATTCGGATAATAAACTAAAGATTAATCAGTCTTTCATAATACTACATGATCAAAAGAGGACATGAGAGGTCGGCATACACAGTAAGCAGTATTTTGAAGATGCTTCACCGCAAGAAAGAGGAAATATGCTTTTGAATATGTTAGAAAACATCAGATGTCACATGAAAAAAGGTAAAATGGTAAGTTGATTAAAATTTAGATTTCTGGGGTTTACAATTGAAGATTAAAAAAAAATAACATCATTCTCAGCAAGAAAAGAGCGTCAGAAAGTGGCATTAAATGGCATTAAAGCATGAATGTATAAAGTCGGTGGTCAGCGCGTGTGTGAGTGTGTGGGTGGTGTTCCAATATTTTGGGTTGTAGACAGGTTCCTGCCAAATTCTGGTAAATTTGACTGCTACAACTGGTCAAGGAATCTGTAAAATATGCTAAGGTTATTTATATTATGTAAAACTACTGTATGCCCCCCCCCCCCTTTTCCGAAAGAAAATACATTACTGGTCAAACTCAGTTTACTGTTTCTACATTCATGTTACTACATTCATGTATCATACTTTCTGCAACACATGGTTTGAGCCCCTTCAGAGATTTCCTTTAGAGAATCAGTATAGCTGTTACTTATTGTCCTCTAAACACAGATATACATAAAATGTTGACTAATGAGTTAACTTAGCTTGTATAGTTTCTTAATAGTATTATTTTCTTACCATATTGTTTTGTACTTTAAATCTACGTATTGTATAATTAGCATAAATTCTCTCTTCCAGGTTTCTTATGTTGATGGAACTTATCTGGATTTTATCGTTAATAGCTGGCCAGTATTGAGCACATTTGTTCTGAAATAAATAAATTGTTTAAAGCTTTTAAAACTTAAAATGCGACAAGTTCAAACACAAAATGTAATAAAATTCTGTTTAGGAGACATTCAGAATGTATTTCTCATCTTATATAATCTTCAACATGAAATACTTGTATGTAGACACGTTTTATTAGGAGACTCGTGAGTCCCCCCCCCCCCCCACCAAAAAAAAAAAAAAAAAAACAAAAAAAAAACCCTTTACTGTTTTTTTTTTTTTCTGTTAATTTAAATGAAGTGTGGAGCATCAAAAATTCGTTACGTATTAAGGCACCTAAGAATAATCTCGTGGAAAAAGTTTTAGAATTTTAGACTTTGGACATGTTTTTGTGTTTGCTTATCAAAGATTTTTCAGGTAAGTTGTCTTTTGTTTTTCCTGGTTTCCGCCTTCCACTTTCAAAAACAATATAACTCTCTGACATGGCCGAAATAATGCAACCTTTTAAGGTTTAAGACCAGTGTTTTACAATCCTTGAAATAAAGTATCAATGTAATTACTTGTGCTTGTCCTTTATAGCAAAAATAATCTTTATTATAGTCGATGCTTTCTTATAGAACACTGCAACTACGATAACCAAATTAATAGTGAATTTTAATCTCAGTAAGTGGTGATTAAGGTATTCCATCCCTAATAGCCTCAGATTCAATGAATATTAAATACATAACAGATGTGTACGGGTGGAATACTCAGTATATTTAGATATAATTCCCATGTATTACTTTTAGCATGTAGAATGGAACGTGTCCTAATTTATGACCTTGACCTCTTGTTGAAGAGTTATCTCCCTCTTTTTTAAGTAATGAAAATCAATTTTAAAAAAAATCTATATGGTAAAAAAATTGTCTTCAATTGTCATTCTATTTCTAATGATTTAATGCATCTTTCCACCACAGTATTTATTGATATTCTTATTATTTGAATTTTTATTTAAAAAAAAAATCGCCTGTCTCCATAGACTTCAATGCAATTTCTGTTAATTAATTACTGCTTATTTAATTACATTTTTGAAACTTTCTCTTAATAAATCTTTTTATACTGTAAAATGCTTTGAATTGATATCAGAGTATTATATACGTGATGGATATTTAAAGATAGAGATTAAGGACGTAATAGGGATGGAAAACCTTAACCGTTAAAACCAAATCGCAGCCATGAGTAAAGGAATCATAATATTAGTCAGTAAATCACCACCTTTCCCCCTTCTTTAAGGTTGGTCAGACAAACAATGACGGACACATCCTCCTGCCACACCATATTCCAGAAATCACCGATTGTCTTGGGTTTTGGTCCTAAGATAAACAACATGAAAGTATTTTCTATATCGTATTGTTTTCTACTGAGGAAATGACATTCATTACAACTTTTCAGACATACCTTGGGTTGCAATGTAGGATCGCCGACCAGAAGTACTCTATTATTTAAAAAATAATGTTTGGGTTAATTGTAATTATTATGATGTTATGAATATTTATTAGCTTTTTGTTTGATACATTAAACAGAATATTTATCTCAAAGCACATAAAAATATTTAGTAAACTTAGATTACACGGCTTAAGATATGTCATTTGAAAACTTTGAATATATAAGGAAGCTGTAATCTAAATTGAATGATTGAGTAGGTTGTTTTTTAAATAGCTATGAGGAACTTAAATGTAAAATTGAAAAAAGAAAAGAACTCGATCCGAAGTACAATTAAGGTGCGCAATGGGAATATCGGCGACTTTTTATAAAACAAAATATATTCTTTCTCAGGATTGCGATTCCTTTTAGTACTTAACTAATATCGGACACATGTAATTATTGCAGCCCGGAGGACCGGGCTGCTCTATACATATAAGTTTAAGTGTTGGTATATGGGGATTGAGGTGGGAGAAGTTATTCAGAATTAAAGGTTTTCTAAACATTAAAAAGATTGTTAATCAGAATGTTCTTTCCCTTTCTAAATTACGAGACACACAATATATTTACTTCCATAAAGCGAATCTTTAAAAATATATATGTTTTTCATATTTGATATATAAAGTTGCTTATCATTTACTATCGAAAAAACGACAGGTCCCTTTTTTAGAACATCGAATTTTACTTATCGCATATAAACGTAAAAACGTACTTTACACAGTTCGTGTTTTATATTCTTAAAGTGAAAGACATTTTTGAAAATAGGTGATGCATGTGTCTGGTTTCAATTTATATTTTATGCAGCCAACATTTGCTTGAGGAATTGATAAAGTTTAAAAGGGTATCGTTTTTGTTCGATTTTCATTCGACTATAAGTTTTCAAAATATTCTCGACTATCGTCTCCATCATTAAGACGCATGCCTTTTTTACACATATCGAAGCGGTTTGATGATCAAGACTCATTTCCATTGTTTACTTTATTTATTTCCCGGGCGACGATTGATGGTTACATCAATGTTTTCTTGTGGTTATATTGAGGACGATTAGATTTTCCATTTAGACTAGTCACGTGATGTGGCAGTCACGTGATTTTAGCAAAAATACTTGCAGTATTGAGGTCACCTATAAATTTCAATAGTGCAAGGGCATAACCAAGTTAAAATTCAAAGTTTAATTTTTAAATAGTTTCAACACCCATTGTTGTATATGAAAGGTTCTGCGATCCTATGTAGATTCTACTATTTCATTGTTAAAATCATTTTTATGAACGCATACTGAATTTTTTGCTGGTCAGCTTCATTAATTATAGAAATAATTAATTCAGTTTCAAGATTTCAACAGAATCGCAGCACTTTTCAGATAGCTCAATACTTCTAGAGTTTATGATTAAAAGCTTGTCATGATCCATTGAGGGCATGCCCCTGCACTAGATCGATTTGGTAAGACCCTTAGATCATCCTCCAATGCACTTGCATACAAATATACGGCAGTATCCGTTAAGAAATTTATCGGAAATATATGAATAAAACCATAAAAAGGACATTGCATCCAATTTGATGGCCTTCTAAGAATCTTCAAATAATATTTTATTTATTTATAAAATAGATTTCTTCGTTGTGAAAATATTACTTGATCCGCTTCTCACTGCATACAAACTGCGTCAAGTTTTACGGAATGACGTCATATCGACAAGTGCAGTGCGATCAGTAACTTGTTTAAACCTTGCTATGTGGGATTTAACTAACAACAAAAACCCATGTTACAGTAAGTTTTGATGAAGTTTAATTATCTCCTACAGTTTAAAATCACAAATCACTTCATATTGATGTATTTTTAAGGATTGTTAGTTTCATGTGATGTCATAGTTAATATTTCCCGTAGAATTAAAGCCCCGCCTTTTTTTTGTAGCCTTAACTGTGCTGCGTCTTTTTAAACAAGTTATCAATATATGTGTAGCACTAGCAGGATAGAATTAAACAGAAAAAAATTTAAAAAAAAAATAGTATGACGTCGATATTTTCATATAATAAAGGGTATGTTCCATGATGTCACATTTTTTTTTAAAAGTTTAACATCGCTTATGATTATTAATAGCAATGATTTTTTTAAAAAAAATATGATCAGTGTGTGTTTTTGATGTCTAAGTTACTTACATACAATGTAACTTACTTTTCTTGTATGAGAACATTATAAGGTTCTAAAAGTATTTTACGCACACGGGGCATAAAAATAAATAAATTATCATTTCATCTTACCTGGATGTAATTTGCATTAATGTAGTCTCCTTCCTGTGAACTTGCAGGTTTCAAAACAACACGGGAATGATCGTCTGGTTTATATAAATACATATGTTTGAAACATTTTACAAAATAAAAGAATTTTTTTTTTTCAGATTTTTTAAAACTCACAAGGGAACGTAGTTGTGTATCTATTTTTGGGTTTATTGTCTGGCTTCTTAGCTTCTTCGCACGGAAAAAGTTCACCTCTTGGAATTTCCTGTCAATCCGGTGAAGAAATTTATACAATTTACATTACAAGAACGTGCACTACATAACAAAATTATGATTGACATAAATCTATTAAGGATACGACTTAAAAACGAAAAAAATTTAATTATAGTTTTATGGATCTTTGCATCAGTTAATATATTATCATTAGTTCGCACATTCACTATTTATCTAAATTATTGTACATGATACTCATGCTTGAATCCAACATTCTCAGCAGCGGACATTTTGGTTATAACTGTATGTAGATTCCTCACAGGTATGGTCTTGTTTGTTGGGCGGCCCTTTTTAGCTGTGTCATGTATATCATTCATTCTGTTTTCGACATTGGGTACATGTATGTTGCTATTTTCTAAACAAAAGTTTATAACAAATATCATAAGACGCTTGAGAAAGATTTGACACTTGAATTTTATTTATTTATTAAATTAATTTTCTCTGCGACAATGTTTTTATTTAAGAATTTTTTATGTTGATGCTATCAAGAAATAAAAAATAGCTTTGAACTGAAAACAGTGAGAATATATTTAATATTTAACTGAGGTAAGTCATAAATATGTACGTTTTGTCGACGGGTTTCTTGGTATCAATTCCATTGTAGAACTTGTTTCCTTCAGTGTAATCTCCATCCTTTTCATGAATTTTATTGATGCTTTCCTCTTTAACCTTTAAAAATTTTCAAATTGAAAGGAGTGAAATCTTTCCATTTGAAGTCACAGTAAATATTTATATGAATGAGGTAAAAACAAAACCACAGAATATAGAAAAAATAACCTTAATTTTAATCTCTTTTCAACATTATTCCAAAAACCTAGCCCAGATGATTACAGTATTATCAGTTTTGGATTTTATTGATGTTTGGTTTGGATTTGCTAGTATTAGGATTGATCAAAGAATAAATCAAACTGGTAAAAAAATATACACCTTACAAATGTTGTAGTATTTACTTTGTTTACCTTAAAAAAATGACAGCCAATACAAAAATGATAAAAGCAGCAGCACATGCACTCAAAACTCCAACCAAAGTTAAGGCATTCATCGAATGAACTGATGACACTTGGGGATCTACCTTTTCTAAAAAAAAAAAAATACAAGTAAAACATTGATCACTGATATTATTAAATATTTTAATGCAATTTACTGAAATGTAGTTGAACTTCTTTACGTAATTAATATCTCTGTTAATACCCCGCATTCATTACCTTAATGAAAAAAAAAAAAGGATTTGGTGTGGTGCAGTATTCTTTGACATCAGTTATGTTCCTTTTTATGGACTTTACTAATTTATATTTATTGGGTTTTAGGAAATTGTACTGGTTAATTTGTACTTAGAATTGCTTTCTTCAATCACTTTGAAAAAAATTAATTATGGCTTAATTATGCCTTTAAAATTCTTAGTCAAACAAGTTTGAAATTGACTTAATTATATGTTTAATATATGAACATGATACATGTAAACCGATCATCAAAGAATCTGGCATAAAGGAAATACGTCATTAATTTGATATAATTGTTAGTTTAACACATATATTCCTTTAGAAAATAGTGTCAGCGGTCGACGCCCAATTCAATTTTTAGATATGCTGTGTAAAAACGTTTAAGATTTACATCTCTGAAAATCTTTATGGGTTATCGATGTGGTCTATATTTTCTGTAAGAAGGTTTCCCTAAAAATATCGTCTTTCTATTTTAGACGTACTTTTTTATCTTTTATATCTTAATCAATTAAAAATTTGTTTGAGGAATTAATTTGTTATTGAACAGTTTGTACGATAAAACATTAAAGCAAAGTCCTGGGAACTGAGAACTTCGCTAAATGCTTAATTCGTTATATGTGTATAATGAATACGATATTAAAACAATAAAATACTTTCTTTGGTTGTTACTATGGAATTAAATGTTGCAATTGCTGCAGAAAAAAATACATAACCCGCTTGCAATAGCTGTAATATTAATCCCCGTACTAATAAAATTCGTTATAAAAGATGGACATATCATTATTTTGCACTTCTAGGAAACACAAAGTTAATGAAATCCGTATGTTCGCTATATCTGTAAGATTTTTCAAAGAATTGTTAGAATTTTGCCAGGGATTTAAAAAAAAAGCATTATCTGTAAATTCGTTATATCCTTGTTCGTACTACACAGGATTGACTGTAGAGAAGGTTTAACAAATTTTCTGCAATAAGTTGTGATCTCAGATAAACTGTGTCAAAAAATAAAGGATTGCAAAAGGCCTACTAACCTTCAGTACAATATCCATTTTTATGGTTACATGTTTGAGTGCAGTTTGTTGGGCATACATTAGTGCAGTTGTCACCATAATGCCCATCTTGACATGCTAAAAAAGAAAACACAAACACTTCAACGACCTCATAATTATTTATAGAATTCACCTTCTTATCTTAAAATAACAAACTTTGTAAAGATGGAAATAATCAAAATGCAGTATTTAAATGTATTTTTTTTTATTTCTCACAATTGAAGCATCTCATCCCAATGTAACCAGCTAAGCATCCTTCCACACAGAATCCATTTATATGGTCGCAATTTCTATTGTTACAATTTTTACTACAATGATTACTGCAATTGTTTCCAAAGAATCCACTAGAACACGCTGCAAAAATATTAAAAGAAATTATTAACATATGCAAAGCACACAGTAAAATAAGTAAATTTGAAAACTAAGAAGAAAATACTTGCATTCATTACAGAGAATTCCAGTATATCCTGCATTACAACCCAGTTCACAAATTCCATTTTCCTCATTACAGAATGCATCATTAAGACAGTGTCCACTGCAGTTATGAATACATCCAGGACCATAGGTTCCGCTTTTACACTCTATAATTTGTTCAATCAAAAATTAATTTGGATTTTCTGTCGTTCTGAGTCACAAAGGAACATGTACATGTAATACTTTGAGAAAATATTTAGGAATATAGGTCAAGTTTGTATCATATTCATCGTTTAAATGCAATCTTTAACCTAAATGTACAGTATGACTTCAAAGACTAAATGTTTATTACAGGATTCATTCGAACTAAAAACTTGAAATGACATTCATTTATTATTCATGAGCTAATGGATATTTACGCACACATATATTTGTTTCATATTATATTACTGATATACTTGTATTTTGTAAACACACTTAATAGCTTTGTTCTGTTGGTGGAATTTAAAACAAGTACCAAAATTATTTTTTCTTAACTTAATTGTATTTGGTTTTTTAATGAAATGTTTCAATTCAAGTTTAGAAAAAGGTAAATGGTACAATGATTTCTAAATTGAGCAGCAGGAATCTTTAAAAAATATTTACGTATATCACAAAGCTGTCCCATCCATCCACCTGCACACCCTTCGTTACAATTTCCGGTCTGATGATTACATGAAGTGTTTCTTGCACAATGTCCTGTGCATTCTTTTTTACAATCTACGCCATGCCATCCCCATGAACACTCTGTTTTTTGAAAAGATATCTTAATATGAAATATGGGAATATACATTATTTTTATAATAAATGTTTGGAATTGTATGTTTATACATGCTCTAGCATACTTTTTTCGCACAGCTCTCCCATATACCCAGGCACACAACCCAGGCACGTTCCGTTGATAATATTACATCTCTGCCTTTTACAGTTGATTGGACAAGTTTTTGTACAATTAGTGCCATAAAGTCCTGATTCTGAGCACCCTGTTTAGAACGGAACATAAAAGTATTCAAAATTTTGCAATGCAAATTAAACACTGTGAAGGATCCATAAAAATATAAAATAAACATTAAACAAAAGGCCCAGGGGCCTAAACGGTCACCATGCAAACAGAACAACATGGCTTAAAGCACCCTCTTTTATCACCTCACATTTGCCTACCTTGACCTTTGGAGAGCATTTAATTTACAAAGATGAAGTATATTGTCTTATTTTAATGTATTTGTTTTTTTACAATTTACATGACCATTAAAAACTATAAATTAATCTACGTTTTATATAATATAATATTAAAATTCCGGTATAAATCTTTTATTCTATTTTTGTTTCAATACATAATTTACAGTGATTAATCAAAGTTGAATAGTAGAGATGAATAACTTCTTTCATTAGAAAGAAAAATATACATCTATGTACAGCACCAGAGCACCTCCCAAAGTAGTACAAAATTTACAAATGTGGTAAAAATACCCTTGCTTATGACATCTTCGTAACCTGTTTGCCTCCTATAATATAAGGAGTAAAGCGGGGTATTTTCAAAGAAAAAATACATTTTCACTATACATTCAACACAACCCTGCCCTATAAAAAGTACTATAGTTTAAAAAATAATAAACATTTTCAATATATATACGCAGGTAGGTTAAGGACGCCCAAAGGAAATACGTCTTAAGATATTCCGAGAAAATGAATACAGTGTTGATATTTTGTTAAACAGCAGGAGGTTTGATGAATGGGAATTCTACTATCTGCATATGTATCTATCGAGTTTCTGCTGAGTTCTGCCAAAGCGACTTCACATACATCAGCTGTTTGTCACATGACGTTATAAATTAGAGAAAAAAAAATATATATACGGCTAAAAAGATCATAAAAGTTCAACGATACACGGATATTTTTTCGCTATGAATTTGATTGTCTTTTTCTTTTAGACAAATTCTTTAACATGAAAAGTGCTGGGAGCAACTTTCTCATGCCTGGTAATTATGTAAAATTTAGCCGTCTTTCGATAAACGCCTTATATTGATATACTACGCATTGAAATAATGTTAAATTACGGAATAAAGCAACAGAGCACAACCAGTTCCCAACACTTGTCAGAACAGTAGGGATAGTAGCTACATGTGTTTAAAAACTCATAATTTATAGTGAAGCGGATATTGTTGAACTTTTGAGATTTTCGAGGGGCTGTGCCTGTCATTCTATTCAGTTACTGTATTAGTGTGCCTTACTGCGGCTTTACTTGAGGCCTATACATTTTCAATTTAATAAGACCATAAAATATTGATTAATATATTCAATAATATGTCTCCATTTTGGTCAGATCATGCCTGTTTTATTTTTATTTTCATATTTACAAGCTATAATAATAGCTGGATCCACTCCTCAAGTACAGAGAATCTATGAATATCAGATCGTATTATTCTACTTTTTAAATTCCTAGAATGATTTTTCTTATATTAAAAGGATATATGACTAGTAAATTTACATATCATTTTTTTAAAATATATATCAATGATATGCATTTCTGGAAATATTAAGACTCTAAGGTTTCTGAAAAGTTCAAGAGTAAAATTTCACACTAAATCAAAGTATATACTATAGTTAAATTTAGGTAAATTTTTTTAGGGTCACACCAGAATCCGAGACTAAGGTGTCATGATGTTCACAATTTTGAAAGAAGCACACATGCTCATCTTTATTATGCATTTAGTTTATACATTTTATACCCAAGAGTAGAGAAGAGGATTTTTAAAAACAATTAATTTATTTTCGCTCACAATTAATAGAACCATACCCTAAACACCAGAATCCCTGCCAATAGGGCAACGAACATTAAAAAAATGAAGATGCGCCTTTGCTCATCATAATTATGCACATTTTCTTTAATACCTAAGAACAGAGAAAAAGATTTTCAATTATTTAATATATATTTTCACCATATATTTCACCTAGCACTGCTTTTACATCAAAGGCAATTGCAAGGAACTATGAATTTCATATATATATATATATATATATATATATATATATATATATATATATATATATATATATATATATATATATATATATATATATATATATATATATATATATATATAATTCTGAAAGACAAACTTGTTCATCATATCAATGCAATTAGTTTGCCTGCTTAGAATGTCAAATTGAAGACAAAAAAGTACATGAAGAATTCAGGGACTTTCATTGTCTGACCTTTATACTTCTGCCCTAACACTAGATCACGGGGCCTGACCAAGAGTCATTCAAAATAATTTTTTTAGGAGGCATGCTAGTTCATCACAATTTTGTAATTTTTTGCTTGTTTGCATAATAGCCGGGAGCAGAGAAGATTTTCAAAGAAAAAAATGTATTTCCAGTACCACTGACGCTAAGATCACAAAATTTTCAATTCTGAAGAAGCACCTTTACTCAACTTACCATGCATTTAGTTTTTCTGCTAAATACCGAGGATCAGAGGATGTTTTTATAACAGTTTATGCATTTTCGATATATAATCAAAAGAGCCTCGCCCTAACCACAGAATCCCTGACCCAAACTGAACGGCCATGAAATTTACAAATTTGGAAGATATTTGCTCATCATGATTATGTACCTAATTTGTTTGCCAAAAACCCTGAAACAGAGAAGAAGTTTGTTGAAAAAAGTAACCTATTTTTTCACTATATTATCAACAGAGCCCTATCTGAAGGCCAGTACCTCTCATCCAGTGGCCATGAAATTAATAATTTTGGAAGAGGTACCTTGACCATCATAATTGTGCACTTAGTTTGTTTGCTTGATACACAGGAGCAGAAGAGATTTTCAAATGAATAGTGCATTCCTTCCACGTAATCATTAGAGCCCTGCCTTTAAACCAGAATTTCTGACCCAAGGGCCATGAAATTCCATTTTTCGAAGAGGCACCCTTGCTCATTACAACTATGCAGTTGGGTTCTTTGCTTAATATCTAGGAGCAGAAAAGAAGATTAACAAAGAAATAAAGCATATCACAATATAATCTATATAACCTCTTCCAAAGAACATCTCACTTCGGGCACAATTTTTTTTTTTTTTTTTTTTTTTTTGAAGAGGCATCCTTGCTCATCATAACAGACGGACAGATAGACAGCAAGATAGACAGACGGACCGACAGGACAAAAACTATATGCCCCCGAATCTTCGATTACAGAGGCAGAAAAATGATTAAAAACTTACAAAAATATACTGGCCTTTTGTACAGATGTCCTACATGTAATTTTTAAGATTTCATTGATATTTAGCTTACCTTTGCTACATGTCATGCTAATTTCTCATATAATGAATTTCATTTTTCAGGTTTGGGATAGAAAAGTTGTCAATGAAAATATCTGAATGAATGAATGATACGATTATTAGCAGAGAAATTTTAATTTCTTTGACGATTCTGACAATAATTACATTGTACAATAAACATATTCCATAATGCATGCACATGATTCTGTTGACTAGCAAACATAACCGCTTATGTCTCTTATGACATTCGTTATGCCTCTAAAGAGAGGCAATTCTCTTTCTTCCTACATGTTTTCAAGCATAATTGAGGGTATAATCTTCTTTTTTATATTGCAGCACAATACCATCATTAACATAGACGGAAAGACCGAAACACGTGTTTTAACAGGAAAAATTCTAATGCAGGAGTATGGAACATTCGTTATCGAAGACATGTTATTATAAAATAAAATTAACATAATATATTAAGGACTGTTGTTTTTCATTAAATGATACAATAATGTAATAGTGTTGGATTTGTGCAAAAATAAAGTAACAGAACTTGCCAGAATACCGGGTATATATTTTAACTTTTATTTACATTTGTTATTCAAAACCTAGATCCACCCTTAGTTCTCCCTTACCTGTACATACTTATATATATACCTGAGGGCATTGGTCAGATGTTTTGAAGTGGACATTTGTTATTTTGGTTTTTATTGGTTATTTTTTTTTTTTTTTTGAAAGGTCTAATTCTATCGGTTTTATTGACTGGGTTGGAGTTTTCCCGCTTTATTATGACCATTCTTTGTTCAATGGTCGTTCAGGCCAGACCATATATATTTATAAAAAGACATTTTGACTTTCCATCTCTGGTAAGTTACTAATATTATTTCATATTTTAAATGTTCATCCTACAGTATGCAGAAGTTATTTCCATTTGCACTGGATGAATTTGAGATAAAGTTATTTTATGATGCATATTTATCATTGATTTCAAGATCAATATAAAGTATTTGACAGAAGTAATTTGATGTTAATCAGACTATATGTTTTTATGATGATCAAAGACATTTTTGATGATATTGTTGAAAGTGACCAATTGATATATTTTTAAACAGATAGTATTTTTTTAAATTGGATTGTATTAAATTACAGATCACCATTCACAGACATTGTACATTAGACAATTTTGTGGGAAAGCCTATTCCCATAGAATGGTGAGATTGAGATTTTTATGTTTTTAATATGGAATATTTTTTATGATTATTATGGGAGAAATATGTAAAGATTTATATTTTCGAGAGTTATCTCCCTTTGATGATAATGGGCAATATATAAACGGTGATAATTCAATTATTATCTTCACGTAGAATAATGAACATTGTGTGTGATAATTATTTACATTATATTTATTGTTGTTTTATGATATTTACAGGGCTATAAACATGATAAATAGTTACATGTATGATGTCACTCCACTGTGGAATAAATATATTCAAGAACCCTGACAGGAGTTTTATGTTCGTTACCATACCCCTGTTACAATAATTATAAAAACAGATTTAACAAAAACCTTGCACTTTCACTTCGCATAATTCTGTGTACGCATTCTGAATTTGATATCCCTCAGGGTAAGTAACTCCGTCCAGTCTTTCGTTGTAATAGATGACGTAACGACCATATCCAATACACGTTGTATTGAAATCCAAGGGAGGTAATGGAAGTGAGTTCTTGTAACAAAGGTGGCCGTCCTCTTTGTGAGGAGTATTGGACAAGAAGAGAGAAAATCCAGCAAAACGACCTCTTTGTCTCATTTCTGAAAGCAAAATAAAATCACAACAATGTAAAAGCATATCCCAAACCCAAAAAACTATAGTAAATTATAGCTTACTATAGTAAACAATAGCATGAAAGTTCTCACTTTATTTTATCATAGTAAAAACTTTGAATAACTATAAAATTATGTTTTGGAGTCCCATTCCTAACATTATTTGATAATTCATGGAATCATGGAAAAAAAATCAAAGAAACCTAAGAGATCTTTTTATAAACCCTTCTCTCCCCTTAAAATAGAAGAAATGAATTTTCATATGAGGTTGTCTTGCCCGTTAATAGACTGACAAATATGAAACAATTAAAATTAATTAAAAAGGAATTTAGAATTCATTCTGAGAAGGGAAGTCTTTCTGTGATAAAGAAAGAAAAAAATTGCTATAAAAAAGACAATTATTTGTTTTGATATTCATTCTATGAACTTCCCTTACGTAATGCTAGAAATGCAATTATATGAATTCAAGTTAAAACTTTAACACTTTAACACTTTGATTTACCGTAGTGAAAACTTTATTGCTTAGACAAACTATAGTGAAAACTTTGATTTACTATGGTGAGAACTTTGATTTACTATAATGAAAGCGTTTGAACTGTGGGTAACAATAGTGAAAACTTTGATACTTTGATTAACTGTCGTTAACTATAGTAAACTAAAGTATTTTTGTTAGGGATATATATTACACAATTATTGCTGGTATTGAGGTCAATACGATGATTTAGCCACCTGGGGAGTATAATATTCACCGAGCACGAAGGGCGAGGTGAATTTTATACTTCTATGGTGGCTAAATCATCGAATGACCGAAAAAAAAAACCCAGCAATAATTGTTCTATTATATGACTCAATGATAAATAACAAAAATTCTTTAAGCAACCAATGTCTTCATACTTATTTACATTAACTGAAGTACTAGCCAAACGATATTGAGAGAAATGGGGTTAAATAAACAAAACCAGTTGTGTTAATTTAGAATTTTTCATTCAATTTTAGTTGCAATGTAGACAAAATAAAAAGTCAGGCACGTATGTTGGATAGATTTTTGAAAAAAAGGGCATCATAAGAGAAAAAAAAATGACAACTTACCAGAAAAAATCCTTGACTAACTCCCCCCCCCCCCCCCGAAAAAAGAGGAGAATTCCCTCAAATCAAAATTTTATTTGGCCGGATGTTAAGTTTCATAAACTGGGGAAGTGGGGCTTCCATTGTTCATCCTTAAAATTTAATTTAAAATTTACGTTCTCAATAAAGGATGAGGAGAGGGGCAGGCCCCCTTAACACCCCTACCCCCCACACCCAACCCTCACCCAAGATTCTATGTACCTTAATGTTATGTTCAAATGAGTGGAAGTCAAGTCCATGTGAAATAACTTTCCCAAACTCTGTGTATCAATTTGGAATTTCCCAATCTATTTTTAGTCTAATGTGGAGAAAAATAAATCCTTATATTCACCTGGAAGGTCACATGCAGGTGAATATAGCGTAGAATTTTTTCTACTATGTTGGATCTCAGCCAATTAGAGAGATAGGAATTATTCAATCATGTAATAGAAAATATATAAGGTATAGATAATCTTTTTCAATATATTGACTATGCAATAGGAATCATTCGCCGTATTTTAGACGTCAGGTGTCGTTGGTGTACTATAGGTGGTTAAGTAAATCATACTGCGGGGCTTGTAACAGTACAAACCAATGGACGTGTCATCGTACATAAAGATGACAGAGCTAAACCGAGGGGCTAAATAGATCTTTAGAGAAGCTGTCACAAAGCTTATCTGATTTTTAGTAAATATTATCTAATCTATATGTAAATAATATACATTTATAGAAACCTTAAAAGATATATCGTGTATAATATGCCTATGACGAAGATAGTATAATCGCACCCTATGAGTTTACAATCGGTATTTTGTAGAGGTTAGATGCATTTATCATATTTTCCTACATAAACACTGGATTCAAATGATAAATTCAGGTTCAAAAGGCTTACTGATATATTTTGTGATTTATTCCTATTTAAATGACAATTATCATACAGGTCTTGTAAGCCTATACTGATTACATTTCGCTTTTGTTGGTCCCAAATGATCACCAAGGGTAATGTGCACCGTAATCAATAAACTGCAAAGGAAACACACACAACTAGACAGTTATTATTTTCTTTTATATTTTAACATATTACTAAATAAAAAAGGAAAAAACGAAAAACAAACAAAAATAGACATCACACTTCAACCTTCACCATAGAGTTTCCAGATCCTACACAGAGATAAATTAGCCAGTCGTTGACATTGAATATAGATAAATAGTTCCTGATCATCTTCATTGTTTTTTTTTTTTCTTTTCTCAATTTTATAGCTGCAGCATTGCAGCTCTTTGGTTGGGAAAATTCGGACAGGCAAACCAGAGTGCTACAGATCCAAGTATTGTAAAAACCTTCGATTTAGGGTGACGCTCGCTTCGTGTATTCTTTCTTGTATTATGTGTGTTGTCTCGTTTAAATCATGATATCTGTTAATTAACCATATATTTTACTCATACTGATACTTTGTTTTTTACCTTAAGTTTTCAATGCGTGTGATTCTAGCAAGACCCCAACATGGACGTCGGAATGCGATTTTTTAAATCTGACATTCATTCCAAGGCCATATAAGGCTGTTTGGATCCTTTTATAATAAATATAGTATAGGAATAGATGTAAAATATATAGTTAATTAAAGGGAATCTTGCTTTAAGCAAAGAAACGTATATAATACAAAAAATAATACCTACGCGAGCGACAAAAAAACTGTCGCCGTATATCGAACGTTTTTACAATGCTTGGATCTCTCTGGTTTGTCTGTCCGAGTTTTCTCAACCAGAGAGCTACAGTTCTGCAGCTACCAAATTTACAAAAGAACAGACTGGAGGCTACTTTAACACAGATTTAACATGTGCTTTAATAATTATAGCGCAGATAAGTAATTTCAAATGCATTTTTTCTGTACACCTTTTCTTGTTTTATTTTAACCCACTTTTAAAAATTTGAAAGAAAGAACGAGAGAGAGAGAGAGAGAGAGAGAGAGAGAGAGAGAGAGAGAGCAATTTAAACTGAATTTGTTGTTACTTCTATATTTCATTCAGCCTTAATAGGAGCCGTGTTTGCAGATTCCAAGTTGGAAATTTTCAAGTGCGGATATCAAAACAACATAGGCTATTACGAAGGAGCAATTCAACAGCATACATAAAACTTTATTTGAAGGTGTTACATGTACAATACCTTCACACATACCATTCGAATTTTCTAAAGGAAGTCCGTGATTTTAGAAATGACATCTATCCTCACGATACGGTCAACACTCTGATTATTTCAAAATTCATATCCACGAGTTTCAAGGTACATACATGTTCATGTATAACGATTTCTAAATTCGGATGATACCAACAGGGATGATATATTTTCTTAGAATTTGATACATGCTTATGAACTAGTTATAAAATGTTTAAAAATAATACATGCTTCAGTAAAACTATGGAAGTTTAGTCTTAGAAATGAATGGAAAGAATCTGTACATACGATGTGTATTTAAAAGCAAACCATACCATATTCTTTGTAGTTTTTAAAGACCACAATGATGCTGTAAATGCTGTGATTTCCACCGAGGTCTACTATCCACCATACTGTTTTAGCTGTAGAGCTCTGACCTATATCGTATGTTTTCATACATGTATTCCTATCGTCATCAACAACTTTGTCTGGACCACAGGGAGAATTACACGGGTAAACTCTGGACTGCGTGGCGGTTTTAGCATTTGATAATTCATCTATAAAGAACAAAATATTCTTTTCAGATGAGGTTAAAGCTATATATGGCGTATCTGAGCTAAAAAATAAAAATACGAAATTGAGTGCAGATAAACATGATTTATGTTATTTACGTTCAAATTAACATTTTCGCCAATTTTGAATTTGAATAACCTCACGTTTCCATAGTTAAATTGACTTTAATCTGTGTCTGTTATTTAAATGTGGAGTCAGTAAATAAATCGGTTATTGCTTCAAATTTCAAATACCTTTGAAACGTGATTAATTTAAATTGTGTAATTTACAGGAAAGTCCTATCCTTGTATAAAGTAATAAAATAAATAGAAAGATCTTTATAATTTAAGTTAGTCTGAACTTTAAAAAAAATATGCCAAATATGACTTTAACAAATGAATGAAAACAATCCTCCTAAAAGTAAAAATACTCTGTTTAAATCTTGAAACTTATAATAATTAAGATTCTTCCTCACAAAAAGTTACAATATCTAAAGTTGCTATTAGTTAGATTAAATTCTAAATTCTCATTTTTTAAATATAAATTGCATGTATCATACATTTCGGATATTTTTTAAAAAAGATTTGAAATTACTCAACTACACCTAGCTATGAAAAAAAATGTAACTGGAGATAATTTTCAAAGGAACAATTTACTCGTACATTTAGTAAAACAAAAGAAATAGCATATTATGAAAAACAATATTGGCTGTATAACTGTCCCCACAAATATCTGCGTGTCATAGATAAGTTTTATAGCCTTGTTTAAAGCCAGGTTTTTTTTAGTTAACGAAAACAAATGCAATAATTTAATAAAAAGCTATGTGTAAACGTTATGACATGAATGAACATACTTTTCAAGGTTTCTAATTAATCTTTTCTTAAAACTTTAGGGGAAAAATCACAATTGCATCGTTAAAGTAGAATTTTACATGTTTATTTTTTTATACCAATAGGTAAATTAACTTTTAAAAGTCTTTTAGTCCTTTTGTGCTCGTTGAGACCAAAAATACATGTACATATAGAATTTACATACATGTATACTTAAGACATAAGGTAAAATTCGTCTTGTTGTTGTTTTTTACAGAACTATTAAAGACAGGGATGTATTGCAATTTGAGATCAAGTAGAACACTAAACGATCTATAAAAAAAACTGTTATATCCTTTTCAGATACCAATGCTTGAGGTACACGGGTTGAGATTAAAGTAATGTCACACCTGTTATTAGATCTAAACAATTGTATGTTATAAATAAAATTTTAAATACTAATACCTCTGTCTATTTTGAATTTTGTTTTAAAATTTCATTCGGATGTATGCTGTATATTTCTTATAGAAAATAGGTCTCGTCTTTTGCCACACTGCAAGAATGTAATGAAGTTTCTCTCAAGAACTTATTTTCAGTTTTTCCTCAACGCAAAAAGGAATAAATTTACAAATAACATTTTGATAAAGTTCAAATGATTTTTACAAAACCTCATAAGATTGAACAAGACGTATTGTAACAAAACAGCAGCAATGATTATTTCAAAAGAAGCACGTACGAAGTTTTATAAGAAATGCCTGTGCACTAGAAATGAGTGCCGAAATCAGCGTCATAAAGACGTTGGTTCTATTATTGCAGTGCGGCGACAAAACCAAACACTGTGTTTTTATCTCCAAAATTTCAAAAGTTTTTCGTGTACCTGAAGGATATTTTTAGTCAAAATCAAAATAGCTGGGGGAATAAGTATGCAAAATTTTGTTAAAAACATTCCATTATAAAATATGTTATAACAGTTGTAACATTACTTTTCAGTCCTTGTACTACTTGATTGTTCGTCCAATTTTTTTTTTTATATATTCTTCAATGCTCTACCAAGCCCCTATCTTTACTCCTTACATTTTTTTTTTATTTTTTTTTTTTGGGGGGGGGGGGAGGGAGAAACCTCAGAGGTACTGTGCTACAGCATATTCTAGAACTGGTGTAAATCAGATATGGATCCTCAAAAACTCCAAAGAATTTTCAGAAAATTTAAATTCACATTTTTTTTTTCAAAAGTCTATAATATAATAACAACTTTTCTGCATTTTATACATTCATTATATTCCTCACGATAAATAAAAAAGTAGGCTTTGTCCACATTATAGATGGCCGTTTCTTCAATAAAAAGAGAACACGGAAATTTTCAGATCTTGATTGGTCATCAACAAAATTAATTCGTCAAAAATCATTCTGATTCGTCAGAAAAGTACTCAGAAGTTGATATTAAAAGGATGCTGGAAATCCTCATTGACAACATTTATTTAGTCTTCAGAGACCAAGTCTTCCAAGAAACTGTTGTGGTCCTGATGGACACTAATTGCGCTACTTTATTATAAGCCGACACGTTATTTTTTTTATGTTTCAGAAATTATTCGAAAACTTATAAATGAGAAGACGGAACACTTTCACTGGCCTTCAACTCGAAATTCAGATATGTCGACGACGTTTCATCAAATAACAATAGATATTTTCATTCATATGACGACTCGATATACCCAGTGAACTTGAAATAAAACACACAACAGTCTGCCAAAACTGTGTCATATTAGGATGTTTTACTGACTATAGGCCAATAACAACTAAACTGCATGAATAACAAGATGACTTCAGATTTTCCATTGTCAACTTTTCTTATTTATGTAGTAATATTCCGCTATCACCTGCATAGGGTGTTTACATGTATGTCTCCCTACTAATTTGCTCCTCAAGAGCATGCTCTGAATACGATCAATTTTTAAACCTAGGCAGTCTACTCACAAGTAAGTTACAGGGATTTCAACAAACTCGTTTAAAGTCAGCATTTCGTAAATTCTTTGGGGGTTTAATGACCTTATTGGCAAATATAACCAATCACTTGGTCGTATTTTGGCTGTTTTTTTCCATACAAATTTTAGGCCATTGCTTTTGTACTGAATTGAACACGAAATGTCCCGTCTACTTGATCAGTACATAGGTCTCAGGGCGGGTATGTCAACAGGGTTGCTTACTCCTCCTAGGCACTTATTCCCACGCAGCTAGGTTAAGGACTCTAACACAAACATCAGCCTAAGCAGAGGTTCGGGAAAACAATTATGACGTCACTTTAAAACAATGCAAATGAATTTCGATGAATGAATGGTGATGTTATTTTTCCTACACACTCAAATACTTTCGTTTCCAATAAATAATGTAAATCTAAATATCTCGCCAAAATAACACTATCCGAATGTAGAATGAGATTCAGCTTTATCTCGCTGTACTGAGTAAGATGACATCACTGACTGGTTTAACTCGCAGTTTCTCTGTACTTGAAACGTGGATCAACCTATTATCCTATGAAAATGAAACAAGCGTGATTTGACCGAAATGGAGACATATTCTGCAATGCATTAAGGAGGAGAAGGACCTTGAGCTGAAAAAAAACTTGTCATTCATTTTTTTCATATTTTGTATCTTTCTAATTAAGTATGTCCCACATATCTTAAAGCAGTTATATCATTAGGTTTCTTACCTTATTTTGGAGATATTGATTGACAAATACTATGCCATGCCGTATCTTAGTGGAATTTTAATTCTCCATGTTTCCGGGCTCATTACTCTGTCCATAATGGGAATTTTTAAGTATCAAAAAAAAAGTATCAAAGTGGACAACCGTTCACGGTAGCTCAGTCGGTAGAGCGCTCGCTCCCTGATCGGGAGGTCGTGAGTTCGAATCTCGGCCGCGACAGACCCAAGTCGATAAAATGGGTAGCAACTGTTCCTTCGCCATGCGCTCGGCACTTTGAAGTGAAAGTTGCGGGTCTTTCGGATGAGACCTTAAAAACCGAAGCCCCTTGTCACGGTAGGCGTTGGCACGATAAAGATCCCTCACTGCTCAATGGCCCTGAGTGCCGAGTAAAGGTCAAAATTTGTAGGCCCTTCACCGGTATATGGTGACGTCTCTATATGAGTGAAAAATTCTCGAATGGGACGTAAAACAACATACAATCAATCAATCAATCAAAGTGGACATGTATCTTTTAAATTATTTCAGAGTATAACTAGGATTTAACATTCGAAAAAGCAAGTTTTTTCTATCACACTGCATCTGGATAGGGAAAATTACGCACTTTTTAAGACAACTTAAACAAAAAAAACGTAATTTACAAAAAATTCTATCATTCAATATTTTCTTTGATTTACGTCGAAATGAAAATCCTTCAAATTATTGATTAACTGTAAAAAAATCGAATGATGAAGCTGATCTCATTATTTCACAGGACATCGTTAAAGAGGACATAAGCATGACAAAAAAGTGTCATGTTACATTTTTCGAGCACGGGAAAAAACAACTATGACGTCACACGTAAGCTAAATAAGCGAAAGAAGATATACACAGTCATGTACCTACATATGATTTCCGTCATCAGCCATGCAAAAATAATTTTGGTGTTCCCCGTTTCTGAAAATATTTCATCATATACTGATTATGACCTGTTTTGACATAATAATACCGCCCCTGTGTTCACCGAGTATGATCTTGCTGTACTAACAGGTCGTGTATGACGTCATCGACTTGTTGGACGCGCAGTTTAGGGAAACAGAGGAGTGGATCAATCTTTTTCATAATTTGTTAATGTTCACAAGAATTTTAAAACTTTTTTTTTTTATTTTTTATATAAGATGGTAATTAAAGTTAAAAAATGTCAAAAAATTATACAAGAATTGGTGCTTTACACGTTTTGCACTTATATAAACGGAGACTATGATGTAGTTAAACAGAGTCATGTGACCATGTGTCCTTCATCCCCTTAATCAATATTTTATAGTCCAATTGAATTGAAAATGTATAGACCTTGTATAAAACTGTAGTAAGGCAAACTTGTACAGTAACGTACTAAAATGACAAGCACAACCCCTAAAAAAAACTAAAAAGTTCAACGATATCAGCTTAAATATCAATATTGAGTTTTTAAACATGTTTAGCTATTATCCCATTTTGAAAAGTGCTGGGAGCTGGCTGTGCGTTGTTGCCTTATTCCGTAATTTTACATTATATCAATGCATATTCCGTCTATGTAATACGTTTATCGAAAGACAGCTAAATTTTACATGAGGAAGTTGCTTCAAGCACTTTTTATGTTAAAAAAATGTGTCTGAGAGGAAACAAAGGCAATTTGATTGCGAAAAGATATCCGATATTTAAACGATCCTTGTTTTCTGATTTTAAACTTGTCAAGTGACAATGTAAGTCACGTGGTTTTGGCCGAATTTAGCAGAGACCCGATATATACATAGGTAAATAGCAGAATTCCAATTCATTAAAACTCATGGTGTTAAAAAATATCAATACTGTATTCATTTTCTCAGAGTATTTAAAGGCGTATTTCCAATGGGCGTCCTTAACCTAGCTGCGCACCTCGGGATTTCCAGGGGTCAGTGTTTTATGCCCTCTTCAGAGATTTGTATTGTTTATAATTTTTTTTTTTCTAGATCGATCACTGTTCGTTATCTTCACTTATTAATTTTTTTAATGTAATATAGAATTATTGAACTTATTAGTAAATAAAAGGTGAATATTGTCATAAGTTGGCTGTTCATATGCACGAGTGTGCGAGCCAGCAAGTGACAATATTCTCCAACATAAGTTCAATAAATCCTTTTTTTATATAGCGGTATTCAAATTAAAACTGTGCAATATCAGCGTCTGTCCAGTAAGTGTGCAGAATCACATCATTTCAATGAGCTTACTAAGCGTTTAAGACGAATAGGTACTATACAATTTACTACATTATGACGTCACCTTGTGCTACATGTACATCATATTTTTTTGGAATGTTTCATAAAGTTACGATATAATATACAGATAGTTTCAAGAATTTTAGTTGAGTAAATGGAAAAAGTAACAAGAAACTATTTTAGAAAAAAAATCTTTTGTTCAATTTTGTAAGTGTCAACTATTATGGAACTATGTTTATATACTTCAAAATAAAATGTATAAAATGTAAAACTCTGACGTTCCCCTGACAGTCCCTGATATTTTCCTGTCTCCCCCTGATTTTCTCCTATGATCCCCTGTTGTTGTCCCTGACTACCCTGTCTACTCCCTGACATCCCCTGACTTTGCCCCTGTTACCACTGTCTAACCCCTGATGTCCCCTGACATTCCATGACGTCCCTGTCAACTCCCTGATGTCCACTGACTAAGCCCCTGACCATCCTGTCAATTCCCTGTCGTCCCCTGAAATTCATTTTGATCCAGAAAAAAGATTAAACTATGTTTTTGTTGCTGTTTACATGTGAGAAAATTGATACCTTACTCTTAGCAATTTTCAGGTTTTGTGAAAATATAGATTTAATCATTAGTTTTTCTATTTGATATATTTTTATTAAATTCTTTCAAAATATGATTGTATTGATTGTTTGGTAGCTTTTCAGATAAATCTTAATAAAAATAAATGCCATTTACTTTAAAAAGAATAAATTTCAGATTTATTACTTTGTTTTTATAACAAAATAAAAGTAGCAATAAAACAAATTTCGGATTGATATTGTGTGTAATAAGACGATAATTTTGATACCCATCATGAAATTTAAAAAATTAAAAGAGATGTAAATATGCTTAAAACATAGTTTAAAGCATATTTTGTTTTACCTTACGACTGTCTATGCGGAACTCACAAATAAATTGAAAAAAAAAAATAAAGTTTCAATTAATAAAAATAAAATGAATTACAGACTAAATAGATATATAATATTAATCAATTAATTAATAATTCAATAAAGCAAATATATATACAATAGAAACATATGAATAGATTAAATTAATAAATTAGTCAATAAATAAATGATGAAAACAAATACATAAATAAATGCATGTGGATATATAGATTAACAAATAAATAAATATAGATATATGTACATGCCATTCATGACAAGCACTACTGTAATGATTTTCCCCTTAGATCCAAAAAATCCTCTGACGTTCCCCTGTCTGTCCCTGTCATTTTCATGTCTCCTCCTGACTTTCTCCTATGATCCCCTGTCGTTGTCCCTGACTAACCTGTCTACTCCCTGATGTCCCCTGACTTTGCCCCTGATACCACTGTCTAACCCCTAATGTCCCCTGTCATTCCCTGACGTCCCTGTCAACTCCCTGGTGTCCCCTGACTAAGTCCCTGACCACCCTGCCAACCCCCTCTCGTCCCCTGACTTTCATTTTGACCAGGAAAAGGGGTTAAAATATGTTTTTGCTGCTATTTACTTGTGAGAAAATCGATACCTCACTCCTAGCAATTAGTTTTTTTTTAAAAAGTAGATTTAATCATTAGTTTTTCTACTTAAATATTTTTAGAGAATTCTTTCAAAATATTATTTTTTTGATTGTTACTAACTTTTCAGATAAATCTAAACAAGGATAAATAGCGTTATTTATCTGTTTATTTATTTATTTATTTTATTAATTCATGTATCAGTTTATTTATTAATTTGTTTGCTTATTTATATTTTTTTTTATTTATATATTTAATTTTTTTATTCAATCTATCTATTTAATTTATTTTTACTTATTTGTTTTATTTAATTATCAATAAACAAATGGATTTATTGAAAATTTTTATTTATTTATTTTATTTTATTCAATTCAATTATTTCAATTTATTGATTAATTAAATTTTATTCATTTTGTGTAGTTCTTCATATACAGTGTCCGGGTAAAACAAATTTGCTTCAAACAATTTTTAAGCATATTCAAATTACATTTAATTCTTTTAATTTCATGATGAGTATCAAAATCATCGTCTCATCACACACAAGCTGAATCTGGAATTTGTTTCTTTGTTCCCTTTAATTTGGTAAAATAAAAATTGCCTAAAAAACTTGTCACGGTTGTGAAAGAAATAACACCTGCAGAGTGGATACGGTCGTGCTGCCACAGAATAAACAGTGTATACAATAGGTGTCTGGTCTGTGTACCCAGAGTCACTGGTCAACTGTCAACAGCTCGGAACTACTCTCACAACCGTGACTGTTTTTGAGGAACATTTTTTTAATTTTTTTTTTACCAAAGTAAAACAAGTTCCGAATTCAGATTGTGTGTAATAAGACAATTATTTTGATACCCATCATGAAATTAAAAGAATTAAAAGAAACGTTAATATGCTTAAAAGATACTTTGAAGCATATTTTGTTTTACCCTTTGACTGTTTATGCGACACTCACAAATAAATTGAATAAATTAGAATCAATTAATTAATTAAAATAAAATATTTAAAAACTAAATAAATATATAATATTAATCAATTAATTAACAATTCAATAAGGAATATATATATATATATATATATATATATATATATATATATATATATATATATATATATATATATATATATATATATATATATATATATATATATATATATATATATATATATATATATATATATATATATAACGATTTAATTAATAAATTAGTCAATAAATAAATAAAACAAATAAATAGAAATAGATAAATACATGTGGATATATAGATTAACATATAAATAAATATAGATATATTTACTTGCCTTTGTAATTCATTCTTTTCAAAGTTACTGGCATTTATTCTCCTTAAAATTTATCTAAAAGTTACATGTATTAAACTAAAACAATCAAAAACAATCATATTAAGAAATAAATTACTCAAGATATTCAAACAAATAATAAGTGACTAAATATATTTTCACAAAACTTAAGAATTGCCAAGAGTAGCGTATTTCTCACAAGTAAATAGCAACAAAAACATATTTTAACCCCTTTTCTGGGTCAATATGAATGTCAGGGGACGACAGGGAATTGACAGGGTGGTCAGGGGCTTAGTCAGGGGACATCAGGGAGTTGACAGGGACGTCAGGGAATGTCAGGGGACATCAGGGGTTAGACAGTGGTATCAGGGGCAAAGTCAGGGGACGTCAGGGAGTAGACAGGGTAGATAGGGACAACGACAGGGGATCATAGGAGAAAGTCAGGGGGAGACAGGAAAATGTCAGGGACAGGCAGGGGAATGCCAGGGGATTTTTTTGAATCTAAGGGGAAAATCATTACAGTAGTGAAGACGCAATAGATTGGTAATTCATTGTTTTCAAAGTAACAGGCATTTATTCTCTTTAAGATTTATCTAAAAAGCTACATTTACTAATCAACTACAATCATATTAAGAAAAAAATTACTATATATATTCAAACAAATTAACAATTGACTACATATATATTTTCACAAAACTTAAAAATTGCCAAGAGTAAAGTATTTCTCACAAGTAAATGGCAACAAAACATATTTCAACTCTTTTCTGGGTCAAAATGAATTTCAGGGGACGACAGGGAATTGACAGGGTGGTCAGGGACATAGTCAGGGGACATCAAGGAGTTGACAGGGACGTCAGGGACAACGACAGGGGATCATAGGAGAAAGTCAGGGGGAGACAGGAAAATGTCAGGGACTGACAGGGGGATCTGGGATTTTTTTCTTTTTTTTTTTTTTTTTTGGAATCTAAGGGGAAAATCATTACAGAAGTGGTCGAACTGACGATCTCGAGGTCGTGATTTCGATCCCCAGCGTGGGCGCCAGAGGATTTTCTTCAGAAAAAGAAGCCATTCAGTATTTCGATATAGTATATAGTATGCTTACGCTATATAAATCCTTAGAACACTGCAAAAATAAATGGGTAACGATTATGTAGGGACAAACTGACAAGAAGCATTATAATATATGCTATTCATTAGCTATATAATAATAAGGATTATTGTAATAAACGCGTGACCAGAGAGACTAGTCATTTCAAAGAAAAAAGAACCCTGCTTATGTCCCAGTATGTAATTTTTCCATTTTTTAATATCAATCTACTTGTAATTTAACCTTATGAAGGGTTGTATGATCTATCCGCCGAAAAAAATTATTATTTGCATAACAAGTAATTATATAAATAAACGTGTATATACCTGTAATATAAAACTTGCATAGAGCTGAGATATGTTTCCTTTTTCTATATTTTTGTTTGTTTTTTGTTTTTTTTTATGTGTACTCATGACATTTTTTTTGAAATTGTTATTGAGATATACGAGATATCCAATTACTTTTTTTCTTGTTAACGTATGTATGTGGTTATTTGAATTTTTGAAGGTATTTTAACGGAATTCATAAAGCTGGTGAAAAAATAACAATACTTGGTATTTAAATAGATTTTAAGGTCGCAATAAAATAAACCACTGTTTATATCATTAAAAAAAACTCTTCAAAAGTCTGCAATGCTGAAAGCAGTCCATAGCCTAAGATCATTACCAAAAGAGAAGCTTTGAAAGGTAATACATGTCTACGTGTTTGCAGACAAAACACATAAATAAATACAAACAAAGTAGATTTTCTTTACATCTTAAATTACATTTTTTGGGGGTGGGGTGGGGGGGGGGGGGGAATCACACTACAGTGTTTTTTTTTTTTTTTCAAATGAGCACAAAAAAGTTTCACTCTCAGCTTAATTGATAAATTCTTTCGAAAAAATAGTACAACATTCCAGTGAATTGAACTGCATGGTGGCATATTTCTGCCAGCACTTGTCAGATAACTTTGTCGACTTGTCAGATCATTATTTCGAATTGTCAGATAATTATATTGACTTGTTATTTATTCACGTGTTGTAAAATTCAACTTTAACATGTGTTCGTACCCAGTTTGTGCCATCCAGTTGACAACAGATTTTTCTGACAAGTCGACATAAAGATCTGACAAACCGACATAAATATAAGAAATATTAACATATTTGTTTGACAAGTTGACAAAACATCCAACAAGATAACATCATTATCTGACAAGTCGACTCGTCAGAATGTTATGACGACTTTTCAGATAGTTATGTTGACTTTCAGAAAATTTTATCGACTTAGATTGTAATGTCAAGTAGATGTCAGTTAGTGACATAACCTTAAATATCAAGATACGAGTTTCTAGTCATGAGGATTATTATCTGACAAGTTAACATAAATATCTGACAAGATGACTTATGAATCTGACATGTCGACATAAAGTTCTGAAAAATCGAGAGAATTATCTGACATATGCCACCATTGAATTGAACGAATGATTTAATTGAAACATCTTTCTTTCTGAAGAACCTTTGATTTACAAACAGAAGGAAGTTTGGTTGTAACAAGTAGTAAACAACAGAATACATGAACGTGTAGTTTTAATAATTTCTGCTTTAAAGCAAAATGGGATTGATGGAGATCTCTTTCTGCCATAAAACTAGGATTTTTTTTTTTCTTTTTGAATACATTGTTTTCTTCATGCAATGTAAACATTCACTAGCGCACGTAACACCCAACGACACAATAAATAATTAACTATCAACCTGAGGCATCAAAAATAAGCATAAATGTTAGGGGTTTGTATTATAAATACATACAAAAAGTTAGCAATTTATTTTAAAAAAATCCATGTGTTAGACAAGAGAATATAAGCTTGAGTTATTTTTGAGATTTTTTCCAACATATTAACTGGGTCAATATTAAGATTTGAAATTCCTGTTTACTTTTAAAGTGTCTGTCCCAAATCAGTGTATAAACAACAGTTGAATGAAATATGTCTCTGTCAAATGCTTTGCATCTTTGCATACACTATTTGGAAAAATATCCTTAACTATGTATTCTGTATAAATCATATTTCTAATAAACATTGAATAAGTATATACCCGTAATTATATTTCTTAGGATTAAAAAAAAAAATGTCATTCTCACTCAAACTTCTTGTCAAAAAATTGAGTACAAGCACTCATACAATGAAATAAAACACTCATGTAATAAAAATAATACCCAGACACCAAGACAAAGAAAAGAAATCTTTTACGTACCAAATCCAAAACTAGGAGTTATTCCCATGAAAAAAACTGACATTCTAAACAATATGTCCATCTTTTAAAATGCTTTGCCTACTGACAAGGAAATTGTGTTGAATTATATATTTAAAACGAAGATAGATATGGTGGATTGTATGTGAAATAAATACATGAAAATTGCCAGTGATTTTTAATCTTTGAAATACAAGCTTAAAAGAAATGCATTTTCCTCCAAAGTTTTTTTTTTTAATAATTTATTGTATTTTCAATGGTTTCTTTTTACAAAAAAAAATTGAGAGAGAGAGAGAGAGGAGAGAGAGAGAGAGCACCCGCATTTACCAACTTGTGGGGAACTCACACCTGACAAAGGACCTTTCTTATGGGGAAAGTTGAGAATTGTGGGGAAATCTCTCGTTCCCCACAAATATGGTCATGGGTATTTTTGGATTCTACGTAGTCTACTGATAAAATTTAATCGATTTGTTTTCAATTTAGAAAAAATCCCCATAAGTCGGCAAAAATAACCCAAATTCTGTGTTCTCACTCCACCGTAAAACGAATGCTTGGGGATGCTGGGAAATGTTCAATCACATATAGAGACGTCACCATATACCGGTGAAGGGCTTCAAATTTGGACCTTCACTTGGCACTCAGGGCCATTGAGCAGTGAGGGATCTTTATCATGCCGACGCCTACCGTGACACAGGGCCTCGGTTTTTAAGGTCTCATCCAAAGGACCCGCAACTTTCACTTCAAAGTGCCGAGCGCATGGCGAAGGAACAGTTGCTACCCATTTTTTATCGGCTTAGGTCAGTTGTGGCCGGGATTCGAACTCAGGACCTCCCGATCACGGAGCGAGCGCTCTACCGACTGAGCTACTGTGAACGGTCTTAAGCTAAGAAAAAATAAGCCTTTGGGAATTTTATTTCAAGAGATGACATACATTTCCTATTATAGAATTTTTGCTGTCTAATAATCATATTCTGAATGAAAGAATACCCAAATGAAAGATATTATTAATCACATATTACTTGAGATTCTGTCCAGCTAGGATACAACCTATAAAATCTAATTATTATCCAGATTCAATAAAAGGTGGTGCAAGTGATATGATATATTCCATGAAAAGATATATAACTAGAAACTCATTGCGAGCAATGAGAGGTCTTCCGTCCGATTCTGAAAATAAAAACGAAAATTCAAGCTGAAAAAGTGATAAAAGAAATTCAGACACTCTGGAAATTTAACCCTGGTCGTCAGCGTGAAAATCCAACGTGCTATCTCCTTAAACCGGAAATTGACGTTTTCAAGGTTACTCTAGACATTTGCACTCTGTATTACATAGTTAAAATTCATTTCAAATACTTTATCTATAAAGAATATTTATGGGAAAGTAAATTACTCAAATTATTTAGTTTTTCTCATATAATCGGAAGTTGTCGTATTTGTTTCCGGTGGGACCAACATCTTTCGAATCTGCGAAAAAGATGCAATAAAGTGATGCAATTTTCAATTAAAAAAAGAAAAGTTGAAATTGTTTATTTCTTTTATCACTTCCTGTGACGACTGGAAGTGACGGCTGACGCTCTGAACCAAAGTGGTTTTGCCTACATCTTAAGGACTGTTGCTCATATAAGTTTGGTGTCTTAATCTCTTACCTTTATCGAGTTCTTGCTCAGACAACTTTTCGTATAGAATTTTTCAAGAACTCTTGGGTAGTTTTAGTTGTAATAAACAGGCTATATCCTGGATTGTTTAACCTACCAAGCCAACCTTCTTCTTTTTTTTTTTTTCTTTTTTTTAGATTTTGTCAAATCAGTGTTTTTGCAATTCTCAATGCATTTCCTATGTAAAATGTTGATAAAAGGGACCTACATAATTTTTCACCATAATATTTCTCCAAAACTCACTTATTTCATATGGTTTTTGTTTTATATACATTATTGTATTTTCATTTCCTATGACTTCTAGAATTTTTAGCTGAAAATGTAAATATAGAAACAAGACAAGAACATACCGGCACCGATCTCTATTTTTGAGTTTCTTCCCTTAACAGCTATAATTACAGTGGCGCCTCGTTTATCCGGACGCCTCTGTCCCCAACGAAATCGTCCGGATAAATGAATCGTCCGGATAATTGAATCACATATCAAAAAGCACTCTCTAAGCATGTATATATACACATTCTTGTTTCAAATGTGACAGCAAAGAAAAAAAAAAACTTTTAAAAGTAGTAATTGATTAATGAAAAAATGTATTAAAATGTAACTTACACAATAAAAAAAAAAGAAATGGTTGGGCAATTTTATGCCGATACCCCCTTTTTTAATTCGCCTTCTCTTTGGCATGTGACTTCATGGGTTGAGCAAATTTTGATCTACTGTTTTATTTTGCCATATATCATAAATATTGAAGCTCATATGATATGACACAACTGTTCAGCATCATCATTGAAAATGTTCAAATATAAACTAACCCTGTATATTCCCCGTATATTCATTAACAGAGTTACTATAAAATTAACTGAACACTGCAAACTAACTCAAACAAAGTATTAAAAACATTCTTAAACGCAAGCCATCTTCATGATAATCATTTTTTTTTTCTACAGACGCTTAGTTTAAATTTCGATCATTAAAAAATACCTTGGAAAAACGTAATCAACTTCTGTACGTAACGCCAGTTTTATATGTAATGCCGGGGCGTTTGTAAACGGTAGTTCTTCAATTATGTACCTTTCTATGCTGTCTTGTGGGGAAAAAAAGTTTCAAATACATTTACGCTTTTTTAGAGGTGGAACATCCTATTTTAAACTAACGCTATCGACATGATAAAGAGCATTACGAAATTGCTCGCTATTTATTGTTCATTTTATTTACATCTCTCCAACATTCTCCTGAATTTACCGATGATATACGGTTAGCAATATGATTTTGAACGGATTGTCATTTAATTAATGCACGTTGTCAGCTAAATTCTTTGAGCTTCATAATAAAGATAAACGTGTGATTGAATATTGGGGTAAACACACGCTAATTATAGACGCTGTTGTTTGTAGGTCACAGGTAACCGCCTTCAAACTGACTGCATGGCCAATGTTTTTTACAACAATTAACACGAATGCAAGATAAGTGTGAAAATGTCGTTTCTTGAAAAATTACCGTCCGGATAAACGAGTCACTTTTCAATGAACTTTTATGTTTTGTAGTAGAAATTGACCGTCCGGATACGGAACGCGAATTTCCGGATTAATGAGACAAAATAACGTGGAAAAAATCGGTTCCCAAAAAATATCGTCCGGATGGTGAAGCGTCCGGATAAATGGCGTCCGGATAAACGCGGCGCCACTGTACATATTATTCAGGGTCAAGAGAGTCAGACTGGTTGATTGATTCTATCATGTAATTGACTAAATTGATTGAAACTTTTTGTCATAAAAATATTGGCATGGATTTATTTCAATTTTTATTTGTAGTTACTAAATGCTGCTTCCTTCATGCAACCTATAGCTAGAAACTGATCTCAGTAGGTCTACCTTTCAGCATATATGTCACATCTTTGCCTTTCCCAGCATACTGAGCATAACTATGGTAAATGACGACCTGTTGGGTCTTTGTCTCCTGAATACAATGTACAACAAAGCCATTACTACTTTTCTTTCTTGCTGTATAGATGATTCTACCCGTTGAAGGAGGTACACATGCTTTTTGTTAACCTCTGTAAACATATGCTTTATTGGTTTTCACCGCTTAGAGAATTCTACACGGGAGATTACTCTCAATCACTATTTCATAAGTGAAAAAAACTTATGTATTTAAACTTTTTTCTCAGGAAAACTTTGACTTGCCAATGTCAGTAAAATACAACATGGGTCCTTCAAAACTGCAAGGATTTTTAAGGATTTATTTAAAACAAATGAAAAAAGCACAGGATTCACACAGAAAAAAACATCATTTATAAAGATGAAAACGTAAATTAAAGGTAAAAAATGAGAAAGAAAATTCAGACATAATCGGGATTAAACCCGAAATAATAGAACACAGTTGATGTTGTAGGTTAGTGTGCGTGGTACCAGCCACCCGAGGAGCTCCGAGTGCTGACCTGCTCGTCGGAGTTTACGGAGAGAGCCGCCATTTTGGACACGCTTCAAATTTTAAAATGCGAATATCTAGAGTTTGGATTTATCAATTTTTAAACAAATTATATATTAAACCTTCTTGGAAATGTCTCTATTAACCCTACTAATATCAAAGAAAAATATTGAAAAACAAAAAAGTTAAAAAAAATTCATTTTTTTAAATTCGCATCCTGTAACGACCGGAAGTACCGACGACGAACGAAAGGTCATGTCCCGGCAAGGATTTATCACGATCTATAAACCCTGAAAGTTTCAAATTGATATTTGTTACCGTTCTTGAGATTATCTGCGGACAAAATGTCTTTTTAAATTCAGAAAATGGTCTGTAACTTGGCACCGCAAGTGATTTTCCAAAAAATCTCTCGGATAAAATAACTTCAGTTACAACACATTGTCTCTGCAAATTTCATTAAATTCCATCCAGTAGTCTTTGAGAAATCGCGTGCACAAAATTAGATGGGCGGAAAAATAATAATAAGAAGAAGACTAGATGCGATCTCGTTGCGAGCAACGAGTGGGTCTTCCGTCCGATTTTTGATAAGATGAGATACGAATTTGACTGAGATTTTCGTTCATAAATATATAAATAGTGAAAACGTACAATTTGCTTAAGTTATGTTTAACAAAATTTTGATCATTATGGCACCAAAAAACGCAATTTTTGATGAAGATTTTAAAATATTTATAGTAGCATATCGTGAAGATGAACATTACTGTAAAAGGGTTATAGATGAAATACTCTTAGCCCCTCTGAGCCCCTAATTCGAGGGGTCTTGATATCACATGAAAGGTCTTGTAATTCTGAAGACTTTTCGTTCAACAACTACATTGTATTCAGTTTTCGAGATATGCAGACTTGAAATATTTAGGGGCCGTCCCTTTAAGTCCTTATAGGGGCTGTTTAGGAAAAATTCAAAGGATGCACATTGTTGAAACCATCATTCTAAACAACTTTTGTTCAATATTGCTTTTCAAAATGTTTCAACTTTTCGAGATATAAAGCGTCAAAGATTTAACATTCTGGCCCCTTATGGCCCCTAATTACGTAATATTTGATAAAAATTTTAAAATATATGGTTGTAGATTGTGAAGATGAACATTTTTGTTTGAATAATTAATATCAAAATATTTAACGTTAAAAAGTTATAGGTGAAAGAATTTTGGCCCCTCTGAGCCCCTTATTTGAGGGGTCAGCCCCTTTCTCTTGATATCACATGAAAGGTCTTGTAATTCTGAAGACTTTTTGTTCAACAACTATTCAGAAATTTCGTTTCGTTTTCGAGATATGTAGACTTGAAATATTTAGGGGCCGTCCCTTTAAGTCCTTATAGGGGCTGTTTAGGAAAAGTTCAAAGGATGCACATTGTTGAGACCATCATTCTAAACAACTTTTGTTCAATATTGCTTTTCAAAATGTTTCAACTTTTCGAGATATAAAGCATCAAAGATTTAGCATTCTGGCCCCTTGTGGCCCCTATTTATGTGACATATGACATAAAAATTATAATATATAGTTGTAGTTTGTTAAGATAGATATTTTTGCTTCAGTAATGTATACCAAAATGTTGCTTGTTGAAGAGTTATCGATTAAAGAATTTTGGCCCCTCTCGGCCCCTAATGTGATGAGTCAGCGCTTTTTTCTTGATATCATGTTACAGACCTTTCCATTTTGCACAAATTTTGTTCAATATGTTTTAACAAAATAGTTATACTTTAAATGATATGACACAAAATGTCTGAAAAATTCACTCATGATTCGTGTCCTAAATTTCGACCCCTACCGAGCTTCCATACTAGGCACTTCCGGAAAATATCTAAACCCAGGTGCATAATGGCAACATGTCCTCTATTATCACTGAAAATTTCAGCGCTCTAGCTTAAGCCGTTTTTGAGTTCAATCGCAGACAAGGAGGTCCTCTGAATTTTGATAAAAGGGCGATAACTTTCGACCGGAAGTAGATACCCCTTAATAGACTTGCAGGAATTAACTTCAGATGTCAACGCATCTACCATTAAAAATTTGAATAAAATCGAACGAGCCATCTCCGAGAAATCGTCTGCACAAATTTTGTAAAGAAAAAAAAAGAATAATAACTAGAGCAAAGCTCGTTGCTTGAGCAACAAGCAGGTCTTCCGTCCAATTCAGCGAATAAAATGTAGGACATATATACAAATTAGTATGTAAAAAAAAAAAGAACAGTTCTGAAGAGCATTCGACTTATAATGATGTGAGACGTCTTCAGGAACTTTTATCATTCAATTACAAGGAGATATTTGTAAAAAGAGGTCGCTGGTTTCTACTTCCGGTTAGACCAGAAGTGACGTCGATCGACAAAAAAAAAATAAAGTCGGACGTCTCCAATGACTTTTACCATTCAATTTCCTGCCAATACCTACAAAAATAAGCCTTTTCTGACTACTTCCGGTTTGACCGGAAGTGACGTCGATCGACCAAAAATGAGTTTGGACGCTTCCAATGACTCATAGCACACACTTACGCGTCCAAAACTTCAAAAATATGCATTTTCTGACTACTTCCTGTTTTACCGGAAGTGACGTCATTAGACGACTTTTGATAGTCCCACCAGCTGCCACTTGTTTTTTGAACAACTTTGCTTCAATAATATATCACAAATTTTCGCTCGTTTTTGATATACTGAGAAAAAACTTTCGGCCCCTCTAGATCCCTTATTTTAGGGGCCAGCCCCTTTTTGTTGATATTGGATGAAAGATCTTGTAGTTTTGCACAAATTTTGTTCTACATGTTTTAACAAATTTTTTACAGGTAAAAAGCTATTGTAGAAAAAGCATTGAAAATTTGAAATTTTCGATATGCCTTTTTTCGGACCATAGCGAGCGCCGACGTGCAGCATTTCTGGTAAAAATGAAATGCCTTATGCATATCTGCAAACATAGGTCTATCATACCTGAAAGTTTCATGATTCTATCTAGAGCCATTCCTGAGAAAGTTTTCGGACAACCCGACCCTTCAAAAATCATTAAATCGACAACATCTCCGGACCGGAAGTGAGGTCATCAAAACAGAAAAAAAGCATAAGGTTCAAGGGATGATACATAAGTCCTGAAAGTTTCACGGAAATCCATCGAGCCGTTTTCGAGAAATCGCGTGCACAAAATCGGTAAGAAAAAAAACAATAATAATAATAACTAGAGCAAAGCTCGTTGCAAAGCAACGAGTAGGTCTACCGTCCTGTTTTGACCGGAAGTGAGGTCAACAAGAGAAAGGAATGAGTTTAGACGTCTCCAGTGACTTTAAACTTACAATTTTGCATCAAAACCTGCAAAATAAGCTATTTCTGGCTACTTCCGGTTTGACTGGAAGTGATGTTGAGGGATAATAAATTTGGTTGGACGCTTCTGGTTACATAAATTAACTAATAACATGTCGAAAACGGCAAAAATATGCATTTCTGACTACTTCCGTTTTGGCCGGAAGTGAAGTTATTTGACGACTTTCGACAATCTTATTCACTTTTACTAGTCATTTTGAACAATTTTGCTTCTTTGATGTATCACAAATTCAAGTAGTTTTGGAGATATTGAGAAAACACTTTCAGTCCCAGTAGATCACTTATTTTAGGGGCCAGCCCCTAATTGTTGATATCAAATGAAAGAGCTTGCCATTCTGTACAACTTTTGTTCTATATGTTTTAACAAAATATTTACAAGTAAAAAGATATTCTTGAAAAAATGCTAAAAATTTTGATATTCTCAATAAGACTATTTTCGGAGCATACCATTCGTCAAAGTGCGGCACTTCCGGGAAAAATGAATTACCTAGTACATATTTATGAACATTGCTCTATCGTTGTTGAATATCAAGTTCCTATTTTAAGTGTTTTTTTTTTTTTTAGAAAACGAGCGGACAAAGTGACCCTCTAAAAATCACCTAATCGCAGAAATCTCCGGACCGGAAGTGAGATCATCAAAATAAATATATATCTAGATTTTTTTATTTTCTACCAGACCTGAAAGTTTCCTGAAAATCAAACAACCCGTTTCCGAGAACTCGCGTGCACAAAATCGGTAGAAAAAAAAAATAATAAAATTATGCCTGGACATTTTTTTTTTAAATTTCTCTGCAAGTGACCTTGAACTTGTCAGAAAGACCTTTGATCAAGGTCATGACACAGCCTCCGTTCATAAGCAATCTCTGTTTCAAGTAAGAGCTTCCAGTGATTTTATATTACTTAAACATAGCATGAAATAGAAATTTTTTCTGTCAGTATCCTTGAACTTGACGGAATAACCTTGGGTCGGTGTCAAGACAAACCCTCAATCTCAAACAACCTCAGTTTTAAGAAAGAGGTTTTAGTGATTCCCCCTTAGTAATTCATATCCCAGACGGGCATTTTACAACTTTTTCTGCCAGTGACCCTGAATTTGATGAAATAACCTTATTTTAAGTCATCTAAAACGGCGGACCATAAGCAATCTTTGTACCAAGTTCGAACATAAAAAATTACAGCCTAGATCGTAATAATACAATTTTCTTTGTCAAAGTCGAAGCAAACCTTTTTGTCACAAGCAATCTCTGTATCAAGTATGAGCTTCCAGTGATTCTCAATTACAAATAAATGGCTCGGACAAAACATTTATTCTTTCTCCACTGACCTTGAATTTGCTGGAATGACCTTGGATCTAGACCATGACACACCCTAGGATTATTGGCAATCTTTGTACCAAGTATGAGCTTTCCAGTTAATCCAAAAAGTCATAGCCTGAGCAAACTTGGAGGGACAGACGGGCAGCTAGACAAGCGGACAGACAGACGGACAATATGATTCCTAATCCCTCTCCCCCCGGCCCAGACACTTCGTTTACGGGGGATATAAATTCCTATGTTAAATTTTGAACACCCATTCTGATTTGAAAAAAAAATTAAATCTTTACTATTTCAGAGAGATATTATAAGTATGTTTTCTCATTCCGGCCCACAAGTTTCTAGAGAATAATTTTTTCAAATGACCTTTCCAATTTTTACTACTTGTATTTCTTAATTATCTTCTGCTGGAAGAGAATGTGGTCATTCATTTGATCAACAAGGTTTGGTTGATACTGACCCAGTGATTCTTGAAAAGATAAGAATGAGAAAAAAAATTACAAGTAACAGGTTCACCTCGACAAAGTCGATTATGCTTACACCGAGAAAGCCAACATCGAAGTCAGAGAACAAATTGTGAGCAGAAAATCTTACTTAGCCTTTGGCATGAGAGATGGGGTACTGATTAAAAATTGAAAATATTTTTATATAGTCATTTTTTTCTACGATCGACGTTTTGACGCACCCCCCCCCCCCCCAAAAAAAAAAAAAAAAAAAAAGATTGAAAACTTCGCCTCTGAAGGGAAGAGTTTTATCTATTTCAGGGGAGGGGGGATATACGTTTATTGATGAGAGGAAATTTAATAAACTATGACCACGTAATTTGGGTCAAAAATATTATATGTCGCTGATCGGGTAAGAGGGAATGTTGGCGTAAAACGAGTGGCGCTGTGGGTCGGAAGAAGTAGTGCCGTATTCCTAGGGCTCTTCCCGAAATCACATATTATAAATCCAAAGTAACGGGTAATTTAGTTTCCGAGTTTATTAATAAAAGCATTTAATTTAATGATGGACAGCAATTTTAACATTCAAGAAATACATGCGGGGAACACAGACGGAAGTGGCCAGTAATGCGTCAGGCCTCCGAACTGCCACATACAATTCAGATACTGGTATATAAAAGAGTTCTTTGAAAACAATTAGTAAATTGAGTGACAAAATGACATATGTTGAGTAAATTACAATCTGTGAAAAGTTTTGATAAGATGGACATGAAAGAAAGATAAATTAAATAATTACATGAATGTTTTTATAAGGTATTAGAAATTAGTGACGGCGTTCACACTCTGTCCCTTTGTAGTCCTCAACAATTGTCCAGAGAGTGTCACTATGCAATTAAATAAATAATTCGGTGTTTCATAGTCCAACAATGAATAAAGATTCAGAACTAATTTCAATGAAAATAACTGATAAAACATATTAAAGTGCAAAATAAAAGTTCAAAAGAAAATTGGTAAAAGGGTTAATTCTGCTCGGTGATACAACTATGAGTCCTATAAATATGAATGATTGCTTCGGAATATTTGGTTACAATTACATGGCTTTTATATTTATTTATACACGTAAGTTAATGTCAGCTAAGAACTAAATTAACATCTGCTATAGACAAAACCAATAAATTTTTAGCTATTTAGGGTTATCTACATATATAGATCTATTTGTAAGAACCACTTTTTATAAAACAAATTTTCGCCCATGATATATTTGGCACTCTATTTAATTACCATTTTATTCGGATGTCGATCAACACATTTTTTTTTTCAAAAACCCCGGAGTGCAAAATAAGCGAAACTGGCCAATGAAGATGTTTAAAAATCCTGATTCCGCAATTGCATCATCTCGGGCGTTTCCGTCAGAGGTCGGAAAAACAACCCCGAATGTTTTAACATTACCGGATGTTAAAATCTTATACAAGATGGAGTCGCTTCCTAATTATTAAGGATAGACGGAGTTGAAAGTCCCTTCTTGCTAATTAGTATATTTTAGGTATTATCTTTACATTCAATAAACTTAAACTCAATACTCAACAGATAAAATATCTTCCCTCATTGACGGAAGATCTTTTATAGTCATTTATTTCAAAGTTAGGGAAAGGGGGGGGGGTCTACGTAATACATTCGAAGTTTTTTTTCCGTTAGTTGGAAAGGCCCGAGAAGTTGCGACTGACTTATCTTGGTCTAAAAACACTTTGACAAACCCAAACCACGCAGATTTATTCAGGACACATGTACAGTGAAATGAAAAAAGTATATTCAATCCAGTTCATTTGAGAAAAAAAAATAGTCCGGCATTTTTTCAACTTCGTTCGGTTAATTTATTAATTAATCTTTTTTTCCGTGAAGTAGGAAGGCATGGACGAAGGATTAAATAAAAAATATTTCCAGGTGTATAAAAGCACCCGTGCATGGACTTCATTTTAGTACTACATATTGTGATTGAAGTTGAAAATAATCAACAAATAGATTTACAGAATAGAGAGATTATGATTGATATTGTAAATAAAATTTAAAAAACTGAACAATATTTGATACAGGAACTACCTGATATATATGTACATGAGCAAATGAGTCTCTCTCTCTCTCTCTCTCTCTCTCTCTCTCTCTCTCTCTCTCGTATTTTTTAAAACAAACCCAGAAAAGTAATGTACGTAAGTTACAAGTCAATTATTAAGAAAATACTCAATTCTATACGGTAAACGATACAAATAGTTTAATAGTTTATGATACAAAGGCTGCCGATTATGATTTTAATAATTGAAATAAAGTTGTCAAAGTGTGTTAATTAAGAATGATAAATTTGTGATATTCAGTAGCTGCACTGAAGTTCACTGGTCTGGAAAAAAAATGGGATGGATGACCAGAGACTCCGGTCCGTCCATAATTTTTTTTTTTTTTTCGGAAAGCTACATGTACTGTTCTGCAGTTAGATATTCAAGTGATACTAAGATTTTCCCGGTGTGTACCTTTTCCTCCCAATTGATATTTAAAAAAAAATATATGTTATATATATGCATTCTGAAATTTACAGTTCTGGACATACGATATAGGTTTATTGTTATCTACATGTATAACCCGCTACCGATATTTAATCCCACAACAAAATTATGATGTTAGCATACTATACTTAAAAAAGATCATTTACGGGTTTTGAATTAATTATAAAAACAAAATTCATTGCTTTAAAATCTTGAGGTATTTTATTAAAACTTTACTATCAACCCTGTAATATAAATAGGCATAGTGCAACACAGAAGTCGCTTATGAAGTTCAGACCTTGGCCACGTGACGGAGTTACCTATCAATGTTTAATCCATTTCATTGTTTACTTTTCAATAAAATAACGAATCATTTTTAAAGTAAGACTGGTCACCCTTATGATTCGGAAAAGTCTCTTTAAAAGTTTAAAGTTGGTATAATCATGATAAAAACCTGTGATGAAAAAAAATATAACTGGAAATATTTGTGTTGAAAACGAATTAATTTACTGTTTCAAAACGTAGAGAAAGTGCAAAGCTTGTGCGTTTAATGGTTAAATTAAAGTAACCGCAGATCGATGTAGTCCATACGCAATGAATCAACAAATTAAAAGTAAAAATTACACACGGTTGGGAAATAAATTGTTGGTAACGTTAACAATTGAAATATGGAGATAACGAACGTTTAAAATTTAAGACTGATTAAATGCTTAGCGTTTTGTACTTAAATCAAATCTAAGATATTAAGATAATTTTTTTTGAAAGATTCGATTTACTTAAAGAAAATAATATTTTCCCGTAAATCGTTGTGTTTGTAAATTAGGTTTAGAACAATGTTTGATGACTGCGCACTGTTTTACATGCACACGATGGACTGCTTTGACCACAAGCGATCGAAGGAATGGTTAATGGTTGCGTAATTGTAAACAAACACAAAACCTGGCTAGAGTTTTGGATTAAGGCTACATGTATCATGATCAAATTTAAAACAAAGATAAACCAACATAATCTCAAATATTCGATATTAATAATTGTCCATTAATTATCGTTTTTAGAAATTAGACTTAATACGCCGATTTTTATTTTTTGTTTACGACTGTGGGTCAATGGTTCACACGCGGTGGATCGCTTTAGATCTTCTCGGCCGTGCACGATCGAGGGATGGGTTACGTAACGGTAAACAGAATAGAATCTGGGGTTCAGGTGAATGTAAGAATCACGCTGTTAATGATTGTGAATTATTTGACTCTTAAAAGTTTTTCGCGTTTATATTGTTTGCTTTCATATTTAAACAAAGAAAAGATACTTGTACATTTTTCTGTTTCTCTCTCTTTCTCTCTTGGAAGGTTCTTTATTTTAAAACACAATAAAAAGAGAAAGTTGTCACCGAATAATCTGAATAGGAACCAAAGAGCACGTTTGAAATCTAATTTAAAAAAAATTAGGATACAGCGTTGAAAGATATATTATTTATGGAAAGATTATTTCAGTTATATACGCATAAAGAGTTCTTCTTCACTAGGCAAATGAAAACGGGTCCTTGTTTACGGATCTAGTTTTTTTCCCTACCATACACAAGACTCGAACAAAATAATATTTTCATGAGACAAAGAAGATATAAAGGAACAACTTTTTATCGACAGCCATATCGAAATATTTTCTCGTTTTTGAGTTATAAAGCAAAAACTTTCAAGGGCCCTAGATCCCTAATTTAAGGGGCCAGCTCCTTTTTAGTGGTGTCAAATAAAAGGTAATTTAATTGTACACAACTTTTATTCTACATGTCTTAATAAAATATTTCTTATTTAAAAGATACAAAGGAAAACGTGTCAATTTTTGCTCTTTCATGCGTCCTAATTTTTGACCCCTATCTAGCGGCAGTTTGAAATCAAAAATCAAAACCCAATGTTCACAACTTCATTCCTTCTGTTTCATATATTCAGTAGTATTTATGTTCCAACTTTTGTAGTCTCGGAATATTTGTCTGGAAATTAAAGACCCTAAATTTTCACTTAAAGGAAAATAACTCGAAAGCGGAAGTAGATTTTGGAAAAATATTATATTATTTTGATAGAGTTTTGTAACATCTATAAACTCTGAAAGTTTGATTAAAATCCGTTGAGAAATAAGCAAGATATGAGGCATCAAATTTAACAAGTAGGAAAAAGAAGATAAAAATTTGGGCTGTAGCGGACGTTGATGTTTGGTATTTCGGGTAAAAATGAACATCCAAGTACAAATCTACATATGTTGCTCTATCATCACTGAAAATCCCACGTTCCTGTATTAAGTGCTTTTCTTGAAAATGCCCGGACAAACTAACCCTCGAAAATCACCAAATCTCGAAAATCTCCGGACCGGAAGTGATGTCATCAAAATAAAAAAATATATATATCTAGATTTTTTAATTCTCTATCAGACCTGAAAGTTTCATGAAAATCAGGAGAGCCGTTTCCGAGAACTCACGTGCACAAAATCGGTAGGAAAAAAAAAAACAATAATAAAAATAGTGGAAAAGAAACCTAAGAATAACAGTAAGGTCTTCCGCTGAAGTCGGAAGACCTTAATAAAAGTGAAAAAGAAACCTAAGAATAACAAGAAGGTCTTCCGTAGAAGACGAAAGACCTTAATAATAATAAAGGTAAAAAAGAAACCGAAGAATAATAGAAGGGCCTTCCGCTGAAGACGGAAGACCCTAAAGAAACAGTAGAATCACTTGGAATCATATGGTCTTTCGTGAAAACGGAAGACCTTAATAAGTTAACCAGTAAACCAGTGCTAGTATTCAGGTCTTAAAAATTATTAGATTGATAAATATGTCTTTAATTTACTATATAGCTCTACCAGGTGCAAAGTGTAGCAAGCTAAGTGGTAGAGCTTGTCGAAGCCACAGGCAGTTGGGGCATGGACCCCCTCCCCTCTATTCCATTTTTTTTTTCTTGATAAATCTGGGTCTGACATCTTTTTCATATTTTTGTATTCTAATATGCACTGTATGTTATTGATAAATGTAACTCTTTTGTAAGGGTGAAACGTTTATTGAATTTTGTAAACGTTTAAACGAACAGCAGTAAACGAAAAGTTACCGTTTAAACGGGAGAATATTTTGTGTTGAATTACTCATGTAACACTAATTTAATACTCTATTCTTTCATTATAATGTAAGTATGAATTGTTATAACTATTTATTTGTTGGTTTTTATGACGAAAGAATATGAAGCACATAAAACTCATTCACTTTCTACACCGTAACCCAATATTGCATTAATAGTTTGTTTGGCTAAATACCAGACGTAGAAGAAGCATTGTCAAATTGGATCTTTTAATCCTAAAGTAAGTAAACCGCGATCTGCTGACTGTATTGAAACACTTTTCAAAGACTGGTGAAAACGTATTACAGTGTATATTTATTTAATCAAAGAAAATCAAGTTTTATACTTGGATAAATAAAATCATAATACATCGTTAGTATTCGCTACTCAGAAATCGGAATTAAATATGTTAGACAGTACATGTATTGGGTTATAGATAGTTTAGGCCAAATAAAAAAAATATGTGTGGTTCCGGTTACCCGACCGTCCTTATTTTATACCCCCGACCCTAAACTTTTTTTGACAATTTTCAAATTTCCGGAATTTTCCCCGATTTCCCTCATTGGCTCCGGTAGAAGTTTTAGCTTCAGCAATGGTGGCCTTCTTTGACAACATCGTTTCAACACGTAGTACAAGTGTTTTGTTAGTTACAAATGTCACCACTTGAAGGGAAGCAATAGTATTATCTCACCAATATCACCAATAGTTAATTCAAGAACATTCAATGATATTTTTGACGTTTATTATATATATATATATATATATATATATATATATATATATATATATATATATATATATATATATATATATATATATATATATATATATATATATATATATATATATATATAAATATAAACCTACCTACCTACCCTAATTTGTTTGGAGGTGTAACCGGAACCACACATATATTTTTTATTTGGCCTTAGTTTAACAACATGTTTCCGGTATCGATTAAAACAGAAAACAATAATTCCATTGGTACATATGAAATAAAACAACTTGTTTGTATTTATCTTTACTTCTGATATACATTGATAATGACCTTCATGTAAACGTTTACTCAATTAACTCGTGAACATTTAGAGCATTTAATCGAAACGTCGCTGTTTAACGTGTAATCGTTTCGCCCTTACTCTTTTGTCTCAATAAGCATGATAAGCTGTTTTTAAATATCTTTTTTTCGACTGATACATATATAAAAGAAAGAAAAATTTAATATTCACTTTTTTTTTTACAGATTGTGCCCTCCATAACATACATGTATCTATATAAAATACAAGTTTATAAAATTTTCTTGGCTCTTGAAGCAGAGGCTGACAAATAGATTTTTTAGGCACTTGTCTAAGGGCAAGTGCATGGTCAATATTCACTTGCCCTACCTGAAGTTTTGCTTGCCCCACCATCGTGACCATAAACTAAAATTATATAAATAATATATATATATATATATATTTCAAAAAAATAGGAAGATATATATATATATATATATATTACATGTATATTATACATGTATATGTAATTATTATACTATAAGAATATAATGCAAGCCCCTGTGCCTAGCTTTATTCAGTTGTTTATTTGACTTATATGTGGATTTAATTTTTTTAAGTCACTTGCCCATGGGCAAGTGGTTGATAAAATTTCACTAGCCAAACCCTAAAATTCACTAGCCCGGGCGTCGGGCAATGGGATTTGTCAGCCCCTGTGAAGATCCCTGTTTTCTATTTGTTGTTGGGAGTTTGTTGTTATTAATTTATAAAAGGAAAAAAGTAATTGGGAAACAGCAAAAAAAAGTATTCTCAGAAAAAGGTGGGGCAGCCCCCTTGCCCCCTTCAACCCACACCATGTGTTTATGTAGAGATGTATAACTCGTACAAATAAGAACAAAATTTGATTATCAAGTTCAATAAAATATACTCGAATGTATCATTCAAATTACTCTTTTGACATGTTCTCGTAAGTGTAAAATCTGCAGTTCAAAGTCTGCATGTTGTCGGGTGTCTGAGATTCCGAAAATGTTCAATAGTGGGAAAGGACGCTATACCTCTTTGCATGTACTTTATAAAACGAGCGCCTACGAAAAGCACTACAGTAAAGCACAAACATGTTTAATGAATTGACGCTTACAATCCCAGTGACTTTAAAATATATTGTAAACTTTAATAATACATATATGTAAAATAAATTATAACAAAGCATACTCATCTGTCTCTTGCACTTCGATCATTATAAGCGTGCTTCACTGTAGTTATAAATTTGCATCTAAACAGGGTTGTCCCTAAAACCTGGGGGCCGGGGAATTTCCCCACCTATAATGATGTAATCCCCCAGTTATTCTGGTATTCCCCCTCAACCCCTCCATTAGGGAGGAACCCGAAAAACCCTTCTACTTTTTAAATGTCCCCTGCTATTTCAATCCTTAGGGACAACCCTGCTAAAGAAGGTGTTTCCCCTTCAGAACAAGTAATAAAAAAGCTTAAAGTGAGCATGATGATAAATCACATATGGAACATTATTAAATAACTAAGGATTCAAAATATTTTTTTTTTCATATATATACATGTGTTAGTATGGTAGTGTATGATACACAGCTTCTTTAATACTGGCTTAGGCTAGTGGGTTAAACTTGTACCTCAATTGATAGAACACTGGACTGGCATGCCACGGACGGGTTAAAATTCAGTCAAAGACACAAAATTATGTCTCTAGTACATTAGTGTTATAATATATATAAATGTTGCTTTTTTAAAATGTAGAGGTGGGATGATATATCGATAAACCAATACATACCGATATTTTCTGCTTAGATACGGTTTATGATACATGCATTGAAATATCGGTACGAAACGATACATGAACAACCTATCAAAAAATTGAAAATGGCTGCTTGTACAAAGTGAAGAGATGATATTGATATTGTAAATGCTCTTTACAACTAATAAGTCATAGATAAGAGGGAAAACATTTTCTTGAGCATCCTCGGAAGATGGTACTGTACATAGAAAGGTTTAGTATGTAAAGCATCAGAAAGTTTCGTTAACAGTTAATCGTAACAACAGTTAATATTATTTTGTTAGTGGCCATCTGCACTAACAGCCAATAACAAATCTTGGATTCTCAAATTTCATTAAAAAGAATTTGAAATTTTGAAACAAATTGGAAATTACCCTTTTTGGAGAAATTGGAAAAATCAGCCGGGGTCTGTGGGCCACTTTCACTGGGTGAGCCCTGCTGGGGGGCCCAATTTCAGCATTTTAATGACATTAAGAGTGCGTAAAATAGCAAAGTAAACCATATTTTACATCTTCTGAAAATTTTTGGAAGGAAAAAAAATTATTTGTGCTTTTTATTATTGTAAGGGGAATTTTGTACTCATCAAAAGGGGAAAATGGGATATTAGGGGAAATTTTCTCTTGAAAAATAAGTCCGAATATCGGTAGTAAATATGCCCTAAAAATTGTTTTGTGAATTTTTAGTCAATTAAATTAATGAACTTCAAGTATCAATTTCAAAGCACATTTGATTTGATATAGAATCTTGATTTATTGTCAAGAAGACAAATATTGAAATAAAATACTAAATTTTTGTGTCGCCTGCAGAGCAAAGCGGCACTAAGAGATCACTTTACCTGGCGTCTGTCTGTCCTTCTGTCAAACCCTATATCTCAAAATCTGTAGGAGGTATGGATTTTATATTTTGCACATATATTGCTTGGCACTATGGCTTTTGTAAATTACCATGGTTACTGACCTCTTGACCTTGACCTTTGACCTACTTTTCAAAATACAATGTAATTCATACTGGGCCGATTTACAGCATATTTTTGACATTTAAGAGGTATTTCTATGCCATTTAGCATGTGCACTGTTTGTCGTAACACAATATGAAAAATACCAGCATTATAATCCTCTTGACCTTTGACCTACTTTACAAAAAAATACTTCGGGAAGTTTAGTTTAATTTATGACTTTTGAAATTTGAGAGACAGGATTTTGGTAATTAGCATTTATACATGTTTATGAGCTCATGATACTGTAATTTGAATCTGTATGATGTTCAGTTACCACATAAACTTATATTTTAATTAAATACTATGCAAATACATCGGGATCGTTATTCCACAATGGATCATGTTAAGACTGACAATTGCTGTAAAGATAGACTGAAATCTCTTTTGGAGGATTATTGGAAACATGGTAAGCTCATGATAAAGTACTTTGAAAATGTATGAGGCCAAGATAAATAAATAGTGTGTTTCCTATTCCAACCCGAGAAAAAATAGGGTAGGTAGGTAGGGAAAACATTTTATTTTATTTTAACATTTTATTAGTTAAAATTCAACTTTGACAATAAACATTTCGTTTTCTAAAAAGAGTGGCTTACTAATGGCATTTCTGTTTAATGTGTATAGGATATGCATTTTTTCAAACACCGAAGTGATCGAGATTAGGATTTTTAATAGTGAAGAGGAATTGTTTACTTCCGGAAAGATATCTGCGGATAAATTTTTCAGGGTCGGCTCATATATTTTAGGGTTGATCGGGGAACCGGAAACGCACAATTTATTTATCTAGGCCTGAAATTCAGTTAACACATATGTAAATACAATGAAAATACACTGGGATCGATATTCCACCATGGATCGTGTAGAGTGACAATTGCAGTAAGGACAGACTGAAATCTGTTTTGGAGGACTAATTGTTGGAAATATGTCTTAATAAAATGATAAGTAGATATTTCTAATAATTAATTAATTTCAATTAAATTATTCATTTGAGGGTTAAAGAACCATATTTTCTTTGATTGTCAGATTCTATCAGAGTCTTATACTATCCATAGGTGCCAGTTTTTCTTTGCAGGCAAATGCATGTATTGAATTATCATGCTAAAAGTAAATAAAAAACTGACCAATTTTAGATTTTTGTCACCTTTAAGGAAGCTACGGAGCAGGCGACACGTGTTCCTTGAAACACTCTAGTTTTAATTTTATAGTTTTCATATATATTTATTATAATATCGAGATATGTACCATATCATGTTATATGTATTGAGATACGTATCGTATCACAAGATCTACCAGTTTTTTCTCACCTCTATAAAAATATTTGCTTTTGATGAACTCAATTGCTTTCAAATTGATGATCATCATCATATAGGTACTCATTGAAGAAGAAAAGAAGAACCGGGAAGACCTGTTGTGTACATGATGCTTAAATTTGCACCAGTCTGCAACTTTATTTGTTATTGACATGAACAATATTTCAATTTTTTTTTTTTAGAAAAGGTTTAAATCTCAAAAGACCTGTTGTGTACATGATACTTAAATTTGCACCAGTCTGCAACTTTATTTGTTATTGACATGAACAATATTTCAATTTTTTTTTTAGAAAAGGTTTAAATCTCAAAAGTTCAAGGGGTCACAATCTTTAAATTATACCAGTACATGTATTTAAAAAAAAATGTGAATAGTTTAAACAGTACAAAAAAGATGAATGATTCAATCCCAGATATCAGACTTGATCTCGCCCCTCTAGATAAAACAAAATGTCTTTTAAAACTATCTAAGTTGATGCAAAGATCACAAATTATATTTTATTTTTTAACTGTTCTTGTGTGTCGAGACAAGGTCAGTTGTATTGAGAGCACTAACAAATTATATTTGCTATTGGGTTCAAAAATCGGGTGTTGAGTGATGTAGACTTTTCTTGTAATCATGCGTAAAAATATACACATATACTGATGAAAAAAATTCAATTAAATTGTGTAATACAGAGCAAAACTATTATTGCAGATTTTGGAGTTTTCACAACAGGAGCAAACTTAAGGTGACTTTATTCTTGAAAATGTTGGAGACTGAGAGGCAGATGTATAAACAGACAACTCTGCATGGAATTGGAGGATACGAGAATATAACTGAATGCATTCTGTCTGGATTTCTGTATGGTGACAGAAGGCTTTGGTAAGTCAATTAACAGTAATAGATCATAAGTAAACAATTATCTTTTAAGTTCTCATTTTGAAATCTATGCTTCCATTACCATAAAAAAAATTCACTGACCTCATTTGCTGACCTTATGGTTATTCAGTCTTTGAAATGCACTTTTTTGTTTTCAATTGATCTTACTTGAAAGGAAACTCCAATTAACTTTGTGCTAATTTTAGCCCTTTTTTTTCAAATGAAAACCTGTCACTCACTGACCTATTTGCTATCTGCTTTTATCCATCCTTCTTTAACATTTGAATATTTTTAGCTTCTTCTCTGGAACTGATGAACAAATTTCAACCAATTTTGGCAAAGAATATCTAGTATGATGAAGGGGAACAAAAATTGTGAATTTCATTATATCTGCCACCCCCTTCCTTTGGCCTGAGGGATAGAGCTAAACTTATTAAAATTATTGGAATCTTTAAAAATCTTCTTTTTTTTACTACTGGAAATTAAGCAATTGAATTGCTGCTATGGTTGAATAAGCATTAAGCCCTCTGTCAAAATTTTGAAATTCATTGCCCCAAGGTCAGGGGTTCCGGTGTAAGGGTGGAGCTCCATTGATTAAATATGGTGAAAATGCATTATTTCTTTGAAAATATTCTTCTCTGCTCCTGGATATGAAGCAGACAAGCTAAGTACAAAGTTATGATGAGCACCTCTTCCAAAATTATTAATTCCATGGCCCTTGGGTTGTGGTGTTAGAATGGGGCTTTAGTGATAATTATAGTGAAAATGAGTTAATTCTTTGATAATATTCTTCTCTGTCTCTGATTATTAAGGGGAAAAACTAAGTGCAGGTTATAATGAGCAAGGGTGCTTCTTTGAAAATTGTGAATTTCATAGCCCCTGGATGAGAGGATGGAGGTTGTGGTCTATGGATAATACAGGTATAGTGAAAATGCATTATTTCTTTGAAAATTTATTTTCTGCTCCTGAGTATTGAAAACAATATTAAGTTCATGGTTATGATGCCTTTTCCGTAATTTTGAATTTTATTCCCCAAGGGATCAGTAGTTTTGGTGTTAGGGCAGGGCCCTATTGGTTATATAGTGAAAATGCATTATTTCTCTGAAAATCTTCCTTCTTTGATCATGTGCATCAGATTTATACCAATCTTACACATAGTACATAGTTATTATAAGTAACTGTCTCTTTCTAAATTGTGAATATCATGGCTACTTGGTTGGGGATTCTGGTGCTCAGGCATGGTTCTATTGAATATATATACAGTGAAAATGCATTAATTTTTTGAAATTCTTTCCTGCTTCTCGGTATAAAGCAGATAAACTAAGCCCATGGTTATATTAATCAAGGGTACCTCTTCCAGATTTGTGAAATTTGTGGCTCCAGGGTCAGCAGCTCTTATGTTTGAAGATGGAGCTGTCTATTGAATTTATATAGTGAAAATTCCTTAATATTTTTGAAAGTCTTTTCTTCTCCTGGGTATTAAACAGACAGACTCTTAAATGAGCAAAGTGCCTCTTCCTGAGTTCCAAAAGTATGAATTTCATGGCCCTAGGGTCAGGGGTTTTTCTTTCTCTTGCCCTTAGATTTAGTTTTGCTCAAATCATGACCCCTGTGTAGGGCGGGACCACAATGGGAAATGAAATTTTTACAGAGGAATATATAGCTAAAGATCTTTAAACGTCTTCTTCTCGAGAACAGCAAAACCATGAGTAATCATATTCATATGGGAGCATCCCCAGGTAGCACTACCACATATTTAAGTTTGTTCAAATCATGAACCCCAGGGGTTATGGTTGAGTGGGGACACAATTTTGGATCAAAGTTTTACATAGAAAAACATAGGAAAAATCTTTAAATAAAAATTAACTGTTCAAGAAAATAAAACCTTGGTTAGTTATTTTCATTTGGTTGCATCTTCAGGTATACTCGAGTTTTTTTTTTTTTTTCAATCATGATCCCTTGCATTGGGGTATACACATATGGACTGGCATGAAAAAAAAACCTATGCAGAGTGTTTAAATGCCTTTTAAAATTAATTCTGATGTAGAATTTTTTTTTATTTATCAATCAGACATTCAGCTGTATAATAGTGTACATACTGATGCATCAGTTGAAAATATTTTTCTCTCAGTATGTCATTTTAGCTCACCTGAGCTGAAAGCTCAAGTGAGCTTTTCTGATCACCCATTGTCCGTCATCCCTCTAGCTGTCTGTCCGTCAGTCTGTAAACTTTTCACATTTTCAACTTCTTCTCAAGAACCACTGGGCCAATTTTAAACGAAATTGGTACAAAGCATTCTTGGGTGAAGGGGAGTTTAAATTATAAGAATAAAGGGCCAAGCCCCCTTTCAAGGGGAGATAATCAAGAAAAGACAAATATAGGGTGGGGTCATTAAAAAATCTTCTTCTCAAGAACGACTGAACCAGAAAAGCCGAAACTTATGTGGAAGCATCCTGGGGTAGGGTAGATTCTAAATTCTTCAAATCATGACCCCCGGGGGTAGGGCAGGGTCACCATAGGGAATCCAATTTTTACATTGAAATATGTAGAAAATATCTTTAAAAATCTTCTTCTCAAGAACCACTTAGCCAGAAAAGCTGAAACTTATGTGGAAACATCCTTGGGTAGTGTAGATTCTAAATTATACAAATCATGACTCCCGGGGTAAGGCGGGGCCACAAAAGGGAATCCAAGTTTTACATTGAAATATGTAGAAAATATCTTTAAAAATCTTATTTTCAAGAACCAATGGGCAAAAAAAGCTGAAACTAATGTGGGAGATTCTAAATTGTTCAAATCATGACCCCTTTGGGTAGGGCGCGGCCACAATAGGTATTACAAGGGGGAAAATCAGATGAAGAACAGCAGGGCCAAAGTTACTCAGGTTAGCATTGTTGTCCAGGGGCCTCTTGTTTTACCCTAAAAAATAAGCACTATTTACATGATGTTACCCATTGCAAAATATGTTGTTAATGATGAGGGTAACATTACCACGATTCATTCAGAACATATCACTAACCTCCGACTTACTTCAGCGAAAATTCTTTGTGAAGATATAACCATGTTGATAAATATTGAATTATCAGAAAATTTTACAATATGTACTAATAAATGATTGATTATAATTGAGAGTAATCAATTGGTGCCAGGGATCGACATTAATGGTTGTCCGATTGCCCGAGGCAAGTGAATTCTCAGTTTAGGCAAGTGAAATTGTCAAAGTACTTGTCCGATCGGGCAAGTGATTTTTTTCATACAAATGCACATATTTATTTAGATTTAATTTATAAATAAAACAATAAATTGAACACTTGATTTCCGCCACGTACCTGATTGACAATGTTTCCTTGGTAGAGTTTCTGGATTATACCATTCATTTTAAAATTGGGTCCGTTATTTCCCTTTGTAGTAAATACGCTCTACGTCTAACAAAATTTTGTTAACTTCTTATTAGGAAATTAGATTATTTATTCACGCACAGAATATATGTACAGAGTAACACAATGTATCCTGATCAAAATAAGATGTATGTTTTGTAGCAACTATCTTCCTTTAGCGTTGCTTCAGAGTTATCTCTGAAAATCACGATTCACAAAAGGATCCTACCGAAAATAATTTTTTTAAATTTAATATGAATTTTATTACATGTATAAGGAAATTAAAAGGAAATGGTTATTGCTGCATGGCAGTGTGTGTTAGAAGGTTAAATTTACAAATACAGTTGTATACATTTATGTACAAATGCAGCATCATTTTTTTTTCACTGACTGGTATATATACTGATATTTGATCACATTTTTTCTTATCATAACGTTTACAGAAATTATTTTTTTTTTTATTAAGTTCTTTCCTAATTTTAGGCAACCAAGTTTTGCATTGAGACAAGTCAAAGTTTGAGATCACTTGCCCAAAGGGCAAGTGAATCTGAAAGTTAATGTCTATCCCTGGGTGCAGTGCCTCTGGCCTGATGTGTCATTTTTTACACCGGACCGGAATGTCTGATGTCTCAGAGTTTGGTTTTGAGCTTAACTATTTCGATGCAGTCATTTCAATGTTTTTTTTTTATAAGCAGAAAATATCATAAATTCCAAATGCATAAATAAGCATCATTAAGACGCATGGACTGTCTACAGCATTATGTGGGAGCGATCCCTGGTAAAAGAAAAGCTGTTAGGCCTATACTTAAGAGGTATTTCGGTCTGACAAAATTTGGTTCAGTTCTTTGTATTCATTGCATTAATTAAAAATTACACAGGACTGAATGTCCAGTGTGGTCCAAAAAACTTTCGCATAGACTGACTTATAAGCTCTGAATTGAAAACAGTTTTATGCAAGAAAAAATTAAAATCTAGTTAAGGAAAACTCTATATGCAGCATATCAAACATGTTCAATGTGCTTTGATTTAGAGAACTTATGAACATTGTTTAGTTTCAGTACATTTATATGATGATTGATTCTTTAAATTTAGATTTGGTAGATATTTATTGAAAAAATAATTTGTATCTTTAATGTAAATGTTTAGTAAAATAATGCATTTCTCCAAAAGCCAGTAGTGATAAATATTCCTCACGAGTCAAAAGTGATAAATATTCCCCACAAGTCAACAATGATAATAAATATTCCCCAACAGTGATAAATATTCCACACATGTCAACAATGATAAATAGTGATAAATATTCCCCATAAGTCAACAGTGATAAATATTCCCCACAAGTCAATGGTGATAAAAAGTGAAAAATATTCCCCACAAGTCAGCAGCACAGGTACTTATGGATAGGACCCCCCCCCCTCCCTTAGGACTTGGACTTTTTTTCAGAAATTGTATTTATTACACTTATTTATCAGGTGTACCATAGGAATAAATCTGTAAAACCCTAAAAAAATCGTTCCACACAAAAAATACCCCACTGTACATTATAAGAGAGAAAGGTATGCCACATGTTTACGTTGTTCCCCCTGCTGGTCTTTCTGGGTTTAAAAACATGTATTGGATGTATGGTGGTGGAAAGTGTTAAAGTAGTCCCCCCCCCCCCCCCGATTTTTTTTTAGTTATTAGTCCCCTACCGGTGAAACCAGAGGGGACTATAGGTTTTAGGTTTCCTCTGAGTCTGTTCGTCTATCTGTCAGGCTGTCCCTCTGTCTGTCTGTCAGTCTGTCCCACTTGGTTTTCCGCACTTTTTTCTTAAACGCTTGCAGATATTGAGCCAATTTTTGGTATGTGAGTGTATCTTGATGAGTTGCAGATCAGTTTGCATTTCGTTCCGCTTCATTGACTTATGACGGAATTACGGCCTTTTCAATTTTTAAGGGTTTTCCGCAATTTTCTTCTAAACGCTTTCAGATATTGAGCTGATTTTTGTTATGTGACTTTGCCTTGATAAGTTATGGATCAAGTTTGCATTTCATCCTGCTTCATTGATTTTTGACGGAATTATGGCATTTTCAATTCCTAACGGGAACCAGATTACACTTGATGGTAGGGGACTAGTATTGCTAATGCAATACTCTCAGAGTGCTTGTTAATTATTAATTTGTATGTTACAAAGCAAGCAAAGATGCAGTATTATTGGAGCTAGGTTAGGTCACATTATGAGGTCACAATTTTTCATGGAGATAAAAAAGTTTCTGAAGAACAGCAGAGCTGAAATGGCTCAAGTGAGCGTTGTTGTACATTTAACCTCTTTTAAAGCATCTTTTGTTTAAGAAGACTTCAGCTTAAGGAAGCTATTGATCTTAGGTTGAGTTGACTTCTTTTTCTCTTTGAAGATATGGGGACAATCAAGAATTGGAGTGGCTAAGAATCAGATGGGGACCCAATGTCAGTTCACATGGAATACCAGGGCTTGCAAAGGAGGACATTGGAACTGGCTTAAGTATTCGAATTTCTGATGGCAGTTGATGAAAGAAGATGTCATACTTAGGGAAACATTAAATTACTTTGAATGGTAAGATTTGGTTATTATAATATAAACATGTATATATAAACATGATATACTGTAAACCAACTTTAACTTGCCTGCAAGAAAGATCTGCAATTTTCCCAAACCTTCATTACTTACAAATATTTCTCATCACAAACCAATCATAAGTTGTGACAGCTATTGTATTATGGTAGAATGTTTCCTTCACTGCAAAAATTAATGCTTACTGTTGCAGATGAATTTCAGGGTAAAGAATCCTGAATAAAAATTGTCGGGAATAATAGTTGATTTACAGAATACATGATTTTGCAGTTAAACATAGGTATTTTGAACACTGATGTCTCGAATGCAGTGGATATGTCAGTAATTTTTAAGTCCCAATCACTTATTATATTCAATAAGTATTTTACCCTTCAGTGCTCCAAGTTGCGACTAAAATGGTCGCATTTGCACCAAAAATTTAAATTTGCGACTGGAAATTAAAACTAACTCGCATTATTGCGACTGAGAAAATTTGGGCTGGCGATTGTCAATTTTTATGATCCGGATCAAGATTACTTTTTTCCCAAGCTTCTCCTATCAAAAAAATGTTTGAGGACATTCCTAAAACTTTGTTAAGCGTCGCAAAGACTGAAATTACGTAACGAAATGCCAGCATGCTGCTAGTACAGTCAACAGAACGGCTGTCAAAATGTTGTATTCTTTTTAAAACCTGATCTTGTTAATGGAGCATTTGGCTAATATAGCTTGAATATCATCATGTTTTGGCGATGTGGACAACAATTGTTTAATACGTAGGTTCATAAAATAAACATAACAAACAGCTGATGAAGTCAGATCCCAATAGTTCAAACTTATGCACGCATCAGTCAAACTTGCTGCAATTTCATTTGAATTAATTTTAATTCTAGGATAAAACACATGTGTTCTTCATTGCATAACCATACTGGTGGTTCTATGAACTACTATTTCATGAGTGGTTTCTTCAGCCTAGCGAATTATTAAGTCACAGTAATAAGTAATCTTTGATAGATTTTAAAAAGACATAGTATGTACATAAATGAGTGTTGTTCCTTGCTTTTACTATATGCTACATGTAAATGTGTTTTCACAAAATGTTTTCACCATGGCGAGTGAAATATTTGTTGATTGCGACCAGAAGTTCTGAAATGGCTACCAAAAAAAGTTTAGGTTGTCATTTAGCGACTTGGTAGGAAGTGTGACTTGGAGCACTGCCCTTAACATCTTTAATCTTCCCGATATCTCCAAGTTTTTCCACAGTTCCATGGATAGTTCGAGATAACGGAGTTTGAGTATCAGGTTTGAAATTTATTTTAACAAGTACTAGACATGTCAGGCTACCTTCCATAATTTGAATTACTAACCATAAAATCACTTGCCCTGACGAAACTTCTCATAATTGCTAATTTTAATTGGTAACTTTTGAAACTATCTCTCATGTGTGTCAAGATTCTGACAGAGTAGCCATTTTGAGTCTGGTTCATTAATTGGGACATGAAAATTATGAGCCTTAAAGACATTCAACAAACTTTACTAAAATTATTTTCCTAAATATTAATAAATACAGAAAGTGTTATTTGGTAAGTATTTGTACCATATCAATTGATTCGTTTCAACCCAGACTTCTCTACTACAGCTAAAAATATATATTATAAAAAATTTTATTGCTAAAAATAACAATTGTGTTATGAAGGGATTTCAACATACAGAGCAAAGTTGTGCTTACATTTGTACAAATAAGATATTTTTTTTTTTTACAATTTTGTATATATTTATTCAAAAGACTGAAAAGGATTTAAAAGTTATCAACCTGACCAAAAGGTCTAGTTCACATACATTGCACACAACTATACCATTCATTTAACAAGTTGGTCTGATGTGCCTTAGTGTTAAACCCTGACTGTATTATTATTTTTTTTTTAGCAAGATCGCAAAGTTCTTCATTTCAGATTACTGGTTAGCCATTTTGGGGGGACATGTATCAGTACTATAAAGACATTTATAGATGTGTCTTTAAATACAATGCATCAGAATACATGAATATGGTTAGGACATGTAGAGTTTGTCATGTCTATCTTCCGTCTTTCTGTCCCTCCGTTATGCTAAATTGTATTTAGCACAGTTTAAAGCTCAGTTTCAAAGAAACTATGACAGGATCTTTTTATCAAACTTCATATGATGATACACACGGAGGAGAACTATTCAACTGCATCAACATTTCATGATCATGACCTTTCCTTTGACCTTGACTTACTTTTCTTAAATTAGAGTTTAGCTCAGTTTAAAGAAACTATTCAAGATATTTTTACCAAACTTCATATGCTGATACATACTGATGAGAGCTATTCAACTGCATCAACTTTTTTTTTACCTTGACCTTTCCTTTGACCTTGACTTCACTTTTCTTAAATTAGTATTTAGCTCAGTTTTTAAGAAACCATTCTGGACAGTGTTATCAAACTTCATATGCTGATGCAAAATGAAGTAAGCTTTGAAGCGCATCAACCTTTTTTTACTTTAACCTTTCCTTTGACCTCACTTTCTTAAATTTGTATTTTGCTTAGTTTTAAAGAAAGCATTGAAGATATTTCTACATAAGCTTATGCACTTAAACAGAATTTGGTGAGAATTTATCAACTATATCTTTTTTTTTAGATTTCAATTTCAATTTTGTAGACCGTTCACAGTAGCTCAATCAGTAGAGTACTCGCTCCGTGATCGGGAGGTCGTAAGTTCGAATCTCCGCCGCGACTGACCTAAGTCGATAAAAAAAATGGGTAGAAACTGTTCCTTCGCCATGCGATCAGCACTTTGAAGTGAAAGTTGTGGGTCCTTTGGATGAGACCTTAAAAACTGAGGCCCCATGTCACGGCAGGCGTTGGCACTATAAAGATCCCTCACTACTCAATGGCCCTGAGTGTCGAGTAAAAGTCAAAATTCATACACTACTATTTGATAATGACCAATTGATATTTGCCCCCAAAATCAAACTTTGACAGAGAAATGCATAATTACGTTCTAAAACAGGGGGATATATTTTCATCAGCCATGACATCATATGTTAGATATGACATCAGGAAGATGACCTATAGTCAAATTTTCCATAACATTTGTAAAATGATAATGGACTGTATCAGTGAAATATGTTAATACATGTATTGTTATGGTTAAATTTTAGAGTAAAAATTCAACAAATTGTGTACATTTTGTCCTCTTTCTGAAAAATAACACAAAATCTAAATAGTCTGTGATGTCCTAGAAACAAAAATTGCCAATGACCTACTTCAAAACCATGATATTTTTTGTTAATTCTGATTTTTCTGCCCCCGCCGTAAAATGTCCAGAGGAATATAGTGTTACTCTGTTCCGTCATTCCATCATCATTCACTTCCCATTCATTATCTCTGCAACAGTTGCACACATTCAACTAAAATTTGACATATGGAAATATTTATAAATGCAGGTCAAGGTCGAATTTGGTTATGGTCCCATGATTTTTGACAGAGTTATTCCTCTTGAACTTAGAAAAAATAGAAATGTTCAGTTTCCACTCTCTTACTTTTGTAGGGATGTATATATAAGGTTGAAATTGGATGTGCAGGTATTTTACTAAAAAAATACAGGTCAAGTTCAAATTTGGTCACGGTCCGATGATTTTTGACAAAGTTATCTCTCTTGAACTTAGAAAAAATTAAGAAATTAACTGCGGAGGCATTCATAGCGTTCGACACATCTAGTTCATGCAATATATACAATTCAGGACATATCAAGAAATTTAAAAAAATATGAAATTTAAAGGGGGGGGGGGATTTATATAGCTCTTTTAATGTTGCATTACTAATATACCCGCGACTGGGCATTCATGTCCTATGGAAATCTTTAAGTTTCTAATATGCTTATCATTTGAATGCCTACTAAAATCATGATTTTGTAGTTGGTATTTCACAAATACTCTGTGCCATTTGACAAACTTTGAATATTGCCAAATGCAATTTACTTCGCAGGTGCGGGGTGTGCAATTACAAAAATTGGCAACTAGTTGTATATTTTGTTTATATTTCCTACATTGCTTTAAATGCTCATGACTGATGCTTTCTTTTCAGATATTACCTAAAAACATCAAACGACAGGGGAAAAAAGAGGACTGCCTATTTCCGATATATCTTCACATAACAACACCCTAAGCACTACCATCAAAAAATTAAAATCAATATATAGGAAGAAAAAATGAAGACATTGATTAAAAGGAAAGAAGTTGAAAGAGTTTCGAATATTATGTCAAGTTGTCAACAACAACACAGATCTGGAAATGGATTTTCTTGCCTAATAATTATATTAAATGCATGTTCATGCATGACTTTCGTTTCAACTGTGTTCCCTGTATCACAATTTCTCCATCATGTGTACATGTAGAGCAAGGGCAATGGTGAAAAAACCATCACATCTTGTGTAACACCAACAAAACAGCTTTTTATTGTTTGGACATTAAATGCTTATGATTATACTTAAAATTGCAAGAAAAAGGACTGTACCTGTGTAAAGTACAATGCAGCAATATCCAAAAAAAGATTGTACAACAATATTTTTGTCTCTGTTATTTATGTTGTACTGGTATACACTTATGTATTAGAGCATGAGAAATAAAAAAAAAAATATTTCTTGATTTAAAGATGAAGAAAGTTTGGTAAAGTCTTGGAATTAGTATTTGAAAGGTATATATATAAACTATGTTGTGTATAAATCTGTATATACATGTACTTTTGTTAAATCAGAGTGCATATTTCTTTAGATAACTAAAGAAGTTAAATAGAGCAATTTATCAAATAATCATTCAATAAGTAATGCATTCATTTAATAGGTTCATTAATGTTAAGCGCTTTGATAGAAACAGTTGTAAAGGAATATTTTTTCATGTATTGAGAATTTAAAGAATTTTTAAATCAGTCAGTGAAAATAATTCCTTATCTTTATACAGTCATGTATGTACAAATGCTTTCACAATGAAATTATTATGCAAAGAATGGAATAAAACATGTCACTGTCTTGAATTGTTTACTTTATGCATTCACGAATATCAATGTTGGCCTGTGTGGAAGGAGAAAGGTTCATGAAATAGTATCCTTAAGGAGTATATACAGTACTTTAAAATAATCAGCAAAGTTTCTTTACTTGCATGTTGCCAGACATTATTAATCAATTAGGGCTCCGCTCTGCGGGCACCCTATAGTAATCAGTCTGTCCGTCCGTCTGTCCGAGATCTCTTGTCCGGAGGATATCTTGGCCCAATCTGGCTCATACTTCACCCACAGAGTGTCTTTGGGTAAAGAGTGTGCAGTGTCCTTGAACCATGTTTCTAGGTCTAAGGTTAAGATCATAGCAGAATTATATGAAAAATCCTTGTCCGGAGCATATCTTCTCTCCTCTTGGTCCAATGTGGTTCATACTTCACTCACAGAGTGTCACTGGTCAATCGATGTGCAGTGACCTTGAACAAAGTTTCTAGGTCAAGGTCAAAAATAGCCTCTTTGTCTAAAATCTTTGTTCGGTGCACAATTTCTTTCCCTTGAGTCCAGTTAGCCTCAAACTTTATCAATTGACTTAGGGTATGGAACATTTGTGATTTTCTATCCATATTTTGATAGAGGATATGCAACAATTTTCATAGAGGATATGCAACATTAGTGATTTGTGTGCTGTCTTTTGATAGAGGGTATGGAGCACTCGTGATTTTTATGCCATTTTTTATTATAACAAGGATGACATAGAAGCCCTTTAGACTCAAACAACACATCCCTTAATAGTACACAAATGTTCCTCTTCAAAGTAAACCGTTTTCAGCTACTTTACCTTTTCATGTTCGGTTTTGAAAGCGGGGCCCTTTGAGATGGCCACCATCTCAATGATATCTGGTTATGAGTGTGAGGTTACAAGCCTTATAATTCTTTTATATGAAAATAATTTTAACTAATAACTTCAATTGTAAATGTTACCATGACAGTTGTAATTGTCATGATCCCAGCACGCACTTTGGTGTGCTGAAATGTATCAATTATAAAGAAAAAGGTGGGAGATTTGACTTGGAAAAAAAGGAACATATTACAAGGATTATTAAGAAAAAATAGTATGAAAGAAAGCAAAGACCATCACTATTATTATGTGAATTAATAATCTTAGCTCTCTGATTGGCTGAGATCCAACATGATGGAAAAAATACAACATGAACTTTAAGTTCACCTGCACGTGACGTTCCTGGTGAAAATATGAATTTTTAGCTGCAATAATGTAGCCCTCTTCAATATTTTTCATCTGATGTAAAAAAAAAAAAAAAAAAAAAAAATCGGAGAGGGCTACGTTGCTGCAGCTCATGAATTTTGTCTACATTGGATAAAAAATAAATTGATAACTTCCTAATGGATAAAATTAGATCTGAAAAGTTATTTCACCTGTAGAGGGAAGGGAGGGGGCACTTTTTTCTGAACGATGTCTACTATTGGTTAAGTATACATGTAAAATGTTCGTGGAAAGGCTTTTTGATCTTCCTTTTTGATACAGTATAATATTGTCACCGGCGAGATTTATATACCTTCCATAACTCCACATATTGTCGTCTGTCGGTATATCTTATTGCAGGCATACAACAAAATTTGAGTACCCTGAATGCACATATTAAGATAATGCTAATGATGATGAAAATGATGAGGAAAGTTAAGAAGGCTTCGTAGCAGACAGGTTGTACATACATGAAATATCTCTTTAATTTAGAATATCTGAAATATCTATCGAAATTAATTGCATCCTACTGTTAATTTAACTTTTAAAAAGTACATTGATATCCAATGCTTTTGAAGATTTAACCAATATCACATACATGTAGCTTCTATGAAAGCAGGTTTATTGAGAAGACTTTTAATCAAAAGGGTCATGGGCCACAAGGGTTACCTGAGAAACTTTTGGTCTGCTGTTCTACATTGATCCCCCCCCATACACTGTACATGTATTCGGATGTATATTTCTGATCGCCTTCTGTGACCCAACCCTATATACACCACTTTAGTACGGTTCCTTAATTATGGCTTTGCAGTTCTTTTAAAATCTACACCAAGTAAGGAAGCTTCCATACAAGTTTCAGCTTTTTTTGGTCTTGTGGTTCTTGAAAAGATTTTAATGACTCTACCATATCTTTGGCTTTTCTTGATTATTTTCCACTAAGAGTGATTAAAAAAAGTCACTTGAGCTTCCAGCTCAGGTGAGCTAAAATGTGGAACCCCCCCCCCCCCGACCACCATCCATAATTACATTGGCACATGTATAAGAATAGCAAAAAATATTATCAAGATACATATTACTACTGAACTCAAAAACTCTATATAATGACAACTGACAAAAGAGAATATTCAGGAATTCTGAAATCTTTGTAAATCATAGTCGTGTACACCGATCCTTGACAAAAAATTTTTTACCACAAAATTTTCTCCCTTCATTATTGCGAGTAATTCTACTGTCTGTCTGTCTCCGTCCGTGCTTGTTTGTGTGAGTGCGTTTGTCAATCTCTTCACGGCCCTAGTAAATATTCGCTATGATAACACAATTGAATAATTCATATCTCCTATTGGCTGAGATTCAACAAAGTAGAAAAAACACTACGTTATATTCACATGCATGTGATTTTCCAGGTGAATATATGGATTTATGTTCTCTACATTGGTCTAAAAATAGATCGGGAAATTGATACCAATAGTTTTGGAAAGCTATTTCACTTGCTACCGACTTCCACCCAGGTGAACATAACATTAGGGAATATATAATTTGGGGTGGGGATGGTTTTGGGGTGGAAGGGACCCCCCCCCCCCCAACACTTTTTCCTGAACGTAAATTTTTACTTTTAATTCAATTAGAATAAAGACGTTCATTGAAAGGCTGGTCCCTCACTAATGGTTCTTAATACCCCACCCCTAACCCCACCAAACATCAAACAAAATATGAAGTAAAGAGAATTCTCTTTTCGTTGGGCTAATCAGAGATTTTCCCCTGATAATGCCCCAATTGCCCCCCCCTCCCCCCGCCGAAATCGATCTTATCAAAGAGCCCGACATTATTTCTTTTATTGTCATAGCAACTAAAGTTGATTTCAAAAAATCCAATTTAATACGACCGGTAACGTTTATTTAACACTGATTCTCTCATTGCAATTGGCTTGTAACAAGTAAGATGGCATGAACTGCTTAATGATTTTATATCATTTCATCATTGAATTATATATCAAAACAATTGTTGCTGTTTTGAGATCAATGCGATGATTTAGCCACCTTCGATGTACAGTATTCATCTCGCCCTTCGGGTTCAGTGAATATTGTATTCCTCAGGTGGCTAAATCATCGTATTGAACTCAAAACAGCAATAATAATTGTATGAAATAATTTATCGGCGACAAAATTTGCAACTGTTCACAATACATATTGTCGCCGACGACAACATGTGCCGATGCTTGACTGTTCATTTATTTTATTTTTCCATTATGCAGAAGGAAAGTAAGGAATTGTCACCGGCGACAATATGTATACCGATGGACGACTATATGTGTAATGGGGGTAGGTACATATTGCCACCGACGACAATACGAACAGAACGACAATATGTACCGTCACATCCCTTCACACGAAATAAAATTTGGAATTTAGAATTTTTTTTTTTACCCCCACCCTCTCCCCCCAGGTTTCAAAATCGATGCAACGTGCCTGATATTTTTTTCAAATTGTATTAGAAATACAGAGTCAGAAATTCGAAATTAATACAACTATATAGTTATTTTTATTTTATCTTCAGCAAATGTAAACAAGAAAGGTTGCATGTTAGCTTAACAAGTTTGTATTATTCAATCATTGAATCAAATAATAAAACAATTATACAGTTAAACTAATAGGTATCTCGAACATTGATATCTCTAATACCATGGATATGTCGAGGTAAGATGGAAGTCCCCAATTCTTTTTCTATGCATTTTAACCCTAATATCTCGAATCCTCCGATGTCTCGAGGTTTTTTCTTGGTCCCATGGAGGTCGAGATAGCAAAGTTTGACTGTAATGTTGTTTTTCCAGGTCAGTACGATGATTTATACACACATACAACAAGTTATTATATCCCCGCTTCGAATGAGAAGAAGGGGTATACTGTTTTACCCTTGTGTGTCTGTATGTCTGTCTTTTTGTCTGTCTGTCGGTAACAAATTTTCGTCGCAGTTTTCTTAGCAACTATTCATCGCATATACTTAAAATTTTAGCACACACTTTCTTTAGGCATGTCATATGTTGGGATTTATTTTTGTACGAACTCTTGTTTATTCGTGCATCTGTCTGTATCAAATTTCCGTCGCAGTTTTCTCAACAATTACTCTTTGCAGTTCACATGAGAGCGTATATTCACATCAGATTTGCTAGTGAGCATTGCCTCACAGACTTGTTATTTAATATGTGTGCAGAGTTAGAAAATTAAATACCCCTTCACAGTGTACAGTAACAAAATTTAAGATCCTACCAACTAGGGTTTTGCACGCAGGCACGTTATATATTTACATTTATATGAAAAATGTAAGCCAAGTGGGTCAATCGTTCTCACTGAAGAATGCAAATGTAATTTTCTAGAACTATACTGACTGCCTAACTTATCGTAATATTCAGGATAAAGATCGACTAATTTTTTTTATAAAATCAAAAGCCAAACAATCATGGACAAAAGAGTGATATCACTGGCATCGAAAGCGGGGGTAAATGAAAAGATACACATAGGGAATGGGACCCTTGTTTCTTGAACTTGTTTGTTAATAGCTTGCCTCGTTTTAGATATTGTTCATACTTAGAGCTAGCATACTCTTGCGTATCGAATCAAATGAGAAACATAAATTCCATATGCAGGTGATAAGGGTATCATTGCTACATAAGTAAAAGAAGTTGACGATTGAAAGTTTAAGTCATTACATTTATCATAAAGCGTTGTTGTTAGGTAACTCTAGAGACGCGTCAGGTCTGATCTGCAAATTAGTAAAAATTGTTTAAATGGCAAGTAGTACAGGTACTTTCAGTGGAACAAGGAGAATGAAAAAAGAATTGAGGCTCTGAAAATTGAAGATGAAAATGTTGCGGTCATTTGCAAGAGATATTAATATTTTTTTTTTTTTTTTGCACTACATTATATCAAATTGTACAACTTACTATCTCGTGAAAAGTACTCTCCCCCCCCCCCCCTTCTCAGTTTTTTCTGAGTATAGTATTTTGCTATAGTAAAATTTCCACTGGCAATTTCCAGCATTTGGACAGTAAATTACCTTTTTTTGTTTTGCTTGTCTGATTTTTTGGGAAGTTGCCCCCCCCCCCCCAACACTTTTGAAACCGTTGCTACTGGCCTGTATATAGTTAACACCTCTTATTGTATCCTTAACGCGACTTGCAAGGTATTTTTTTATTTGGTGTACCTTTTTTTGCTCTGAAAGTGTACTAAACCAACCAGAGGACGTGTATATGGTATTTGAGAGTTGACTAGTATACATGTTTAAATACTGCATGTAGTTAAATATATCACGTTGAAAATTTTCACCCCAAGAAAACGATTGTCAACATAGGCGCAGCCGAGGTTGAAAATGGTTTTCGAGGGGGTGACAATTTGTAATATAGATAATAAAATGGGAATAAACAGGCGGATAAAGGGTGAAGATTCGAGCTAACAACCTCCGTCAATTGAACACCCTTGTTTATGTGTGCAAATATTTGTTACCCCTCCCCTAAAAATATAAAATTGTATATCCCCTTATGTTTGGGCTTTCTAAGGGTCTGCGTACTGAAGAATTTTTTTAAGCTGATGCTCAAAGATATTAGCTGTTTCAGGGAGTATGGGGTAAACTGCGAAAATTCGAGATATAGTGTATGCGTTCCAAACACTGAAATATATAGGAATTCGAACGTTGCTGGTTGTTGAATGATCTAAAAACAAAGTATGAAAAATTCTCTTCTTAATTACTAATAATTTAGACAGTATACGATTTGCAGAGCATTTCCACCATGAATTCCATATTATACAGATACACATTACTGATGGGCCATCAAATAAAATGATTGCACAGATTCAAGTTAAAAATAATCTTAAGAAAATCATGCTGTACGAACAAGATATTATTGTGACATATTTCTGCCACTACTTGTCAGATGTTTATGTCGACTTGTCAGATATTTATGTCAACTTGTCAAATAATTATTGTCGACTTGTCAGATAATAATCATCAGGACCAGGAACTCGGTATCTTTTTATTAAAGTATGTTAAAGCCACTAACTGATATTTGTTTGTCATCAAAATGTGTCAAGATATGTTAACATAATATTCTGACAAGTTGACATAATTATCTGACACGTCGACTTGTTAGATGTTATATGTATGTGGACTTGTCAGATACTGATGTCGACTTGTAATATATTATGTCGACTTGTCAAAAAATTATGTCAACTTGTCACAAAATTATGTTGACTTGTCAGATAATACGAGAATCATTAAAAAAATTCGTAGAATTTTGGCATAACTTTTTTATTCAACATCATATCATATCATATCGAAATTCGGTACACATATTTTAGCAATAGCTTCATATAATTTGAATTAAAAAAAATTGGAATATATCTTGATATTTATCAAAATTATCAAAGATTTAAAACAGGAAAAATGGGGTCACGGAGCAGGGTCAAAATTGAGTTATAAATTAATCATATACTTTATGATGTGTATAGTCATACCTCTAATAAATGGTGCTTAAACGAACTAACATTTAATTGATTAATTAAATTTAGTATTGGTGCATTTCTTCATATGCTAAAATGTTATGTAATATATTACTTCGTTTAAAAGATATCAATATCTAAAGACAGACTTCATTAGAAAAATCAAAAAACGATGACATCGAAGGACGTAACGGAGCAGCGAGTAGAGAAAAAAATTGCTTTTCATTCAGGAAACCTTTTAAACAAACTCTGAAAATGCTGGACCGGAGAACCAGGAAGTATGTATAAATGACCCGTGCAATTGTATACACATGGTAAAGACAGTTTTTGGGTGGTAGAGATCTTGAATCTGACGTAAACGGTTTGCGAAGAAACAGATTATAGTTAAAAATTTTGAAACGTGATGTGCACTTGTTACAACGCACTTGAAAAATTACGCACTTTGAAAAAAAAATTCAATGTGCGTTAAATTTTGAACCAAGTTAACGCACTTGAAAAAATTCTTTTCAAAGTACTTTAATATCGACCATATTAACACACTTTGAAAAAAAATGTGCATGGCTTGCAGACCCGTAGCAACGGTTTCAAAAGTGGGAGGGGGCAACTCCCCCCCCCCCCCAAAAAAAAAAAAAAAAATCAGACGAGCAAAAAGTAAAAAATTAAACTTTCCAAAAGTGTGTGTGGAGGGGGGGGGGACTTCCTAAAATTATCTGACAAGTAAAAAAAGCTAATTTACTGTCCAAATCCTGGAAATTGCCAGTGCTCGACGTTAGAAAATCAAAAGGGGGGAGTAGTATCTAAATGAAATTTTACTACAGCAAAATACTATTCTCAGAAAAAAAGTTGGGGGGGGGTGGACATTCTCAGTACACTCTATGTAATTAGCTCTTTTATTTCGTTTGCAGTTAATTGAATTGTAAAAGAAAGAAAATGTGTCGCATGATTTTACATTATAATTCAACTTAGGAAAACGATTCAGTCTGTGTTTTTTTTTCTCTCATACTCCAGTAAACAAAGATATTATATATAAAATTTTTGCATTTCAAAATAATCAAGTCTATTTAAAATTAGATGCTAGATCCGCTCGGATACTCGCTACACTAACTACTTTGTACGTAAATTTTAATCAGATTGAAATATGTGAAATATTATGTATAGAAAAACAAAGTTAACAAATCGTCTGATTTCGGCCTGAAACGTCGGGACAACGTGATTCAAATGTATACATATCATATGACTGTCCGCCAACAATAAATCATAAAATCTTAGAATTTCGCATATTCGAAGTCGACTTTTTATAATTAATAATGTATAAACGATGCATGACCTTTTCACAAATATAAAAGTTTAGAATTTTAGACTATTTAGGCTATGATTTTTACAGTAAAATTTAGAAGTACATAATGCAAGCAATGTTGTTAATAATGAACACAGAGAGAAATTTAAATTTTAACCTTTTACATATTTTTTTTAAATTAAAGTCAGTCGGATGGGATGATAATTGGTGTCCCAGGTCAAGGATTACAACCTCTTGGCACGCAAAGGGTCGTTTCTCTGGATTTCTAAAAGAAAAAGAAGAAGAGTAGGCTCACTTCGGGCTGCCAGAGAAACCAAATATTTTTAAAAACAGGTCATATAAACCTAAATTTCGGCCGAAATATGGCTAAAATATGCCTACTTGGCATTAAGCAAAAATCTATCAATCAGTCGATCAATCAACCATCCTTATACTGTTATTACGATATTTAATTAATTTATTCAGTCTACAATATGGAACCAAGAACTTTGATAGAAAGGCGAATATTTTTTTTTTTTGGGGGGGGGAGGGGGACCAAAGTATAATATATGGTACAGAGTGGGTAATTTTTTTGCCTAGCTATTTGTCCAATTACAAGTAAGAGAGGGTATACATGAAATCGCTATTTGAAGGTAAATATGAATGTAGAAACTGTCTTAGAAAAAAAATCCTAATAAAAAGAACATGTAAATGAGCTTCTGAGGCTATACATGCTTTATCGAAAGTGAACGCGACATATATTTTGTTAAAATTGGAAAAGAACAACCCCAAGACTTTATGGATTGACCGCTAAGAAATGAAAGCAGGGTCATCTATTTTGTGAATGAATTCAGCAAAAAATACTCCAACCAGATTGCCACTGCTCTGTGAATATGCGATGAAATTCATATTTGTAAATGAGAGTAAAGTCGCGGTTCATGTAAAATAAAAAAAGGCTCTTCTGGTCCAGTAGTCTGTACGTTAAGCTTACCTAGGAAAAATGTGTTTCCTGACTTATGCAAGACCTAGCTGCTCTAACCTCCGCAAAGATATAAATTAAAACTAACACAGCGTCTGACAAGCCAAGCAAGAACGTGAATTTTAAAAAGAATCTTAAGACCAGAATGAGAGATGATTTCCAAAATGCAATCATATCCCATGGAAATATCTGCAGTTTTGATGTGAACTCTAGCGAGATTGTTTGGTATTCATTACAGTTTTCGCAGTATACACATGTATATGAAATCATCCCAACTCTTTACAGCAAGTCGGACCGCGGTTTTTCTTACAACCCGAAAGGTCCATATATTTGGAATAGCCTATATGATTAAAACTTCCCTGGGACATACTTATAAAAAAGCAGTTTTCTTGTATCACGGTGAAATTTATGATATAAAATTAAGAGGCATTAAATTTAAAATTGCCTCTGATATCCATGTTTTTAAAACGCTTGTCTTAAGAATAAATGATCCAGATTTATTTAAACTTTTTATATTGATAAAACTGTATGGATATGATTTTTATATTTTTGCAAAATTTTCCTTTTAAAAATTCCTAGTTACTTTACATGGAAATTGCAAAGACGGGACTGTATGAAACACCACACATGTACACGCACATGTATGTCATGTGATGTGGTACAGTATGTCACATCGTAGCAAACCCCACAATCGTACAACCAGAAAGTACAATTATTTCTCATTCTGGAGAAAGAGAGACCTAGATGCAGACTCGCGTCCGTGGCAATGAACTCAACCAAACGAGCAATTTGTAAGAAATAGATAAAAGACCCAGAGAGCATTTTTTTTTTCATAAACAAAAACAAAACAAAAAACAAGCTCCCTAGAAAGGGATATGTGCTGCTTCATTTTCCTTGTTGTATAGTGAAAATTCTCTATTGTGAGGCTATGTATAGTGAGTGCTTTATCATAGTTTATGCATTCTGGGTTTTTGTTTGTTTGCTGTTTTTTTTTTTTTTTTTTTTTTTTTTTTTTTTTTTTTTTGTTTTTTTTTTGTTTTTTTTTTTTTTTTTATTGTTTTAATTTACGGTTTAGATACTTTTGAGTTCGTACGAAAAATTAAAGGTGATGTGCAGTCATGTTTATGCATGTACATTTATTGACTGGGTTAGAGTGCAACATGCAATTTGTTGGACCTTTCACAAGGCCTAAACTGTTAACTAGAATCGTTTACTTTATATTATGACAGAGGTATTTTGCTCTCCCTTCCACGTTTGCAACAATGATGATATCGGGTCAGTGCCGAAACTGTCAGACGTCTACTACTTGGTTAACCCATATTATGTGACGTTAAAAACGTCAAAGCGGTCCAATATATCTAATCGACCGGTCCAACATCTCATCAAGCGGTGCTTAATAAAAGTTTTTGGATCACGCGATGAAACTTACGAAATGTTAAGACTTTTAAGATATAGCTATACTTATAAAGGGATCAATTTTAAGGATTTAATATTAACAACAATAATGTCTATGTTATCTATGCAAGGTCATCATGTGCGATGTATGTGTGATTACCTACAGAAAATGATTTAGTAAAATATCCTCACTATGAAGGATACCGATAGTCAAACAAATATTGATTATTTCTCGTTTGTTTTAATTAAACAAATATATACATATGTGTTTGTATTACATGCATTGAATAATTAAATTTACCCATTATTCTTTCAAAATTAATTTCTTTCTACCCTCAAAAATAAAAAAAAATACAAAATACCCCCTCCCAATTAGATCACGAAGCCTCTCGTAACTTGGTAATATGCGTGTTATATGGAGGAAAGCGAGTTGTCCATGAGAAGAGCACCCCCCCCCCTTCCGAACGAATTACTGATTTTTTTTTTTTTTTATTTTTTTATTTATTTTTTTTTTGTTGGTTTGCGCATTATCTTATGTATAAAGAAGCTGGAGTTGGGCTGGATTCTTTGAAAGTGAGTATACCCCCCACCACCCGAAAAAATTCTCCTATTGATTATATTGCATGATAGTAATGGTATAAGCAATACCACCATTGATATTGTATATCAGAGAAAGTGTGAAATGTCAAATTTATGTAAATCACCAAAATGTCTCATTTACCAACACCTTGTTGATAATTTTACCCACCCCCCCCCCATCTTATTCATGTAAACCAATATACATTTGAAATATAGAGTACTAATTACAAGATTAAGTTTATCTGCACAAATCTTAATGATTGAACAAGGAAGGTATAACAGAATTGTGAGAAATGATAGAATATATCATCTTTGTGAATAAGGGGACAAAGAATTTGTTTAAAATGTCCACATTATAGTACATTAAGACAAAAATATATTTTAAAAAAAAAAAGGCTTCGACTCCCGAAGACCAGTCGTCCTCAACTGAGAATAGTCTTTTTGCTTAAGTTTTGATATGTAAAAATTCATTCATTTAGACACTGCTTGCCCTCTCCCTTTCACACACATTTTTTTGTTTGTATGTATGTATATTGTATTACATTTATATGAAAATATACAGGGTTTACAATGTACTTTCTTTTTGCCCCATGAGGGCCCTTAATTGGTAAATAAACAAATTGAATTGTTGCTGTTAGGCCAAACTCCAGCATTTGAAAAGAAAAAAAAAATAGAGAACCCCCACTCCGCCCCCAAAACAGAGAATTTCCCAAACCGTTGCTAGCAGTGAGAAAAAAAAAAATCATCAATATTTTTGTTATGTATAACTGCGATGGAAAAAAATGATTAAAGCAAAATTACATCGTACAAAATTGAAATCATACAGAAATCTTTTTTTTTTCTTGAATTTTTCAGTCTTATTACTGTAGTCATAAAGGGAATTGCGTTCTTAAAAAAACTTAAAGCAGCCCCGCATAACTAAAATAATATCTAGGTGCAAGATAAGCAAACATGTTTTTAATGAATAACCATGAGAACGTTTAAAAATATAAATATTAATGAACAAAATCGATTTTCAATAAGTTGAATCCATGGCCGTAGGAACCGGGGGGACAGGGGGGGGGGCGTGCCCCCCCCCAATAATTTTGCCGATATATAGATTATTATAGAAAACATAGCTACTATACGCATGTGCCCCCTCAATTAAAACGTCTGATGACCTTTTTTCTTGTTTTTTGTTTTTTTTTTCTTTGCTTGTCAAGGAATTTTTGGTAGTCGATAGTGCCCCCTCAACTGAAAATGTATGGCTGTGCCCCCCCCAAACTGAAATTGCTTCCTACGGGCCTGTCAATGAATCGGGCTTGATGTTCGACGTAACAATATGCATATGCTGTGACGTCATATCGAAGGTCGAGAGAATGAGGTTTACATGCAGTGTACATTCAATTTATACATGTAGGCTATTAAATGGAGATAAATTGATAAATTGAAATCTTTTATGTCTATATTAAATTGTAACCATGAATTAGCGGAAGGTGTAGAGCAAAAATACACGTAAACATTAAGAGTAATATTAATTTAACAGTAGATCCAGAGGAGTTCTGTTGACGTTCCCCATAAAAATAAGTGATAAAAAACATTCCCCATAATTTTCGATTACATACTGAAACGACAGATAGGTTATTTTTAAAATAAGAAAGGAGAGACAACAACAAAACAGGTATTTTCTACAAGAATTGCCCATTATTTAAATAAAAAAAATAACAGGAAAGCACTTTCCCCACAACATATTCCATTCGTCCAATTCCTCACAAGTCGGCTATGATGGGTAAGAGAGAGAGAGAGAGAGAGAGAGAGAGAGAATTATGAAAATAAGTCATTCAAAAGTCTCCAGCTTTCATCAAAAGATTTTCTTTCATTATTTTTATAAGATATATATTTTTGTAATTCATACATTGTCTTAATAGAGGATATCAACCCACCTAAGGAAATGTTTCTGTTTGTACATTTGTACAGATAAATGTAATATTTGATTTGTAGAGCAATAATATTTTTAAGCTTGTCAGTTTTCTTCACAGAGCCTAGTAAAAATTCCTTTTTTGAGAAGGTTATAGTAGAGTGGATTCTATCAAAGCAGTACTCTGCAAAATTCTCTAAAAGAGTCTGAACATGTTCACATTCCCACAACAAGTGTTCAATTGTTTCAGTTTCTGTTTTACAAAGAGTACATACATTACTGTCAATTTTTTTTAATTTTATGCAGGAAGGACTTTGTTGCTAGTATTTTATGATTTATTCTAAATTGGAACCACTGAAGTTTTGTGTTTTTTGTAATTTTGAATGGGAGTAAAAAGATTTTCTCCCATTCACCATTGCTCAAGTCAAAGACTCTATTCCAAGAGATTTTACCCAAAGGTTCAATTATTTGTTTGATTAATATTTCATAGAAATCATGGGATTTTTTAGCATTCAGTAGAGAATTAACATTCTCTGGAATATATGGATAAGTTACCTTTAATAAATTATAAGGATCTCTGTTTATCTTTCTCAGCCATTCTAATATTGCTGCTTTAATGCCATTATATTCAAGAAAATGTGTTTTTATCCCGTATTTCGCGTGCAGGTCATTCAAACTCATAAATGACCCATCTTCATAAAGTATGTCACTAATACATGAAATATTACCTGAAAACCATCTTCTATAGAAAAATGGTTTTTTATTAATAATTAAATTTTTGTTTAGAAATAATGGTTCTAAAGAAAGAAGTGTGTCATTTTGTAAGGATTTTTCACTAAAGTTTAACCATGCTTGCAACACATCCCTCCAAAATTTATTTTTTAAATCATTCATTTTTTTGACAACATACTCTTGCCCACAGTATACAACTTTTTTAATGTCAACATCTAAAAAAGAATCCAACCCATTGTTCTGTAGTAACAATTTTTTCATCCATACTAGTTTTAAGGACATAATGAACTCTCTTACACTGATCATCTTGAAGCCCCCTTCCTTATAATTCATTATGCAAATTTTCCTTTTCAGTCTTGAATTATTACTACCCATTACAAATGTATAGAAAATCTTCTCTAATTCTTTTATTTGTATTTCAGAGGGATTTGGGAGAGATGCAAAAATATGATTTAAGGTCGGCAGTAAAAGGGTTTTTAAAACTGTCAAGTCCTCCAAAGTTAATATTTAAAATTCCATAATAAGCATAACAATTCCCTTGATATTCCTATTGCAAATAAGAACAACGTTTGTCTAATTTGACGACTGTATTACAACCTTATAATATAATTCCTTCAAATTTATTCAAGAGACCCATAAGCTATATTGCTAATCTGAGCATTCTGGCCATGTGTTGTTTTCATGCAATGCAATACATCAATGTTTTGTGATACAGCTTCTTTACAAGTTATGATTTTGGACAATTTCATAATTAAATATACACGGGACAGAATGTTTTTTTGTTTAATATGCATAGCATTGATCTACATGTATAGGGGTGGGGGTGGGTGGTACTTGGGGTGGATCCCCCCCAACCCAACCCAATTAAACACACACACAAACACAAAAATTTTTGACTAACTATTTGGACAATTTTTTCTTCCCCTTTACTCACTTGATATCAGCTCAATTAATTTTCTGACTGGAAGGTGTGTGTGTGTGTGTGTGTGTGTGTGTGTGTGTGTGTGTGTGCGAATATGCCCCTCCCCCCCCCCCCCCCCGGACTATAAAAATGAATATCCTTGCACCTGTAAAACATTATTATTTAGTGATACACACGCATAAATCTTTTTTCACAACTGGATTTTTTATTCGTGTCTGAACCCCCCCTCCCCCCCCCCCCAAAAAAAAAAATGTTAAGTGGAATGTCAACATTAAAGACAATTTTTGAATACATCAAGTAACGGTAAGGAATATTCACATTTAGTAGAAAAATTTACATGGAATCTATTCTGCACAATTTATTTTTAAATTGATTGAGTCTAGTAATTCTGCATTGTTAGTTTTCCATCTATCGTAATGAGGAAATTTGGAACAGTTGGTTTTGGGCAACCTTCCTTACTCGCTTCATAAGGAGCAACTTGTTTGAAAACGTGGCACTACTGTTTGCATGTAGGTCCTTAAGAGAAAGGCAGCTGAATGGAGTCTAAGAAGCTCCATATTTTAGGAGGTTCATTGTCACACTTGGACTGCATACTCCTGTAAGAACTTTACCAGGATGACTTTGTCCATTCTGAGATATTTGAAACAAAAAAGTATTTGAATATAATTTTAATGTGATCAAAACTGATAAACATTTCTATTTATTTTATAGAGTAATTTGATATGTTCCAGTCTAATTATGCATGCACTTTAAGCCTTGGTTCGATTTACATTCAGGAGACCATTTTTTTAACAATAGGATAAAGATTACCTAAATTCTAAATGAACAATAATAAAGTTTAAAGATAAATATTGCTGGTGACTTATTACTTTTTCAATAAGACAGATATTTTGAAATGTGTGATTTCAATGTGACCCAAATAGCATGTATATTTATGTATATACATTTATGTCATATGTGTACCTTGTTGATCACTATTCATGGTTCTACAAAATATCTTGAATTATTCTTAAAGTAGGTGTAACTTAGGTCAGTTATTTGAAAAAAAAAAATACTTCCTGAGGAATATAAGTAGCCAATAAAAGGGGGAACTGATCTTAGAATAATATATATGTGAACATTTGAGTGCTTCATTTGACCTTTCATAGTCAAAAACGCCGGTCTGGGTTAACCTTTGTATGTTCAGGATCTATCGTCGAAATCTCGACTGACTCAAATACTGAAACGCAAAGGAAAGCCAACAAGTAATAATCTACAAATATTTTATTTTTTATCTAATGATTTTCAAAAATGAATACAGTAAGGTAGAACTCGATTTAAGAACATCAGAGATTTGATAAAAATGTTAAATGGATATATTTTAACGTTAGAAAGTAACACATAACTTTTAAAACACCCCTACCCCGGACATTTAATTACAGCGTGCAAGAACACCATGCACAAAAATTGCAGCTTGATTTCCACGATGCATTACGTTCATCAATCTTGAGATCTAAGCGAAAGAAATATTCTTTGACATGTTTAACTGCCTGTTTTTCTTATGTTGAGGTCGAATTTTCTCTAACCCAGCGCAGTGTAGTAACCCTTGGACTTCCGGTCCACGGACTGTCATTTATGCTGATGATATCTATGAGCCTGTAGAGGCGTGATGTAGTGCATATTTGCATCTGCAATTCTCCATCACCTTTATTTTGATATTTTCCAGTTAGAGCAATGGAAATACATACTTAAGTCATTTTCAGGAAGCACTGACATCGCTTCGGGAAAAGAAAAGAGAATTTATTTTCGGAACATTGCTTCATTACGTAAAATGAACAGATACAAACCCTTAAAACCCTATATTATTGCCAAACGTTTTGTAAGACATGCAATTTTTGATTTCTGTGAAGCGGACTCAAACTTAACTTCCGGTAACGGTATGAAAATTATTCAACCTTTAAACTACCGATATTTGCAGAGTTGAAATGTCGTTACTTTTTAGATACAAAATTATATCCTATATTTTATATTTCCCCCTAAAATAGAATGTTGCATTTCTTTTGTGTTTCAGTATATAATCCGAGCATTGCTCTCTAAATACCATATCTGTTATATTCTGTTACAACGCTTTCACAAAGGAATGAAATAAGAGGACCTAATGGATCGATATACAACTATAATGGACTTTATCCGTACAGTAGGCAAGTTTTAGATTTAACCTTCAACAGTCTAATTCTTTTAAAATTTCACCTAAAATTGCATAATGTTTTAATCCTTTTTTGTAATATTTAACCATGGCTGACTACATTCCTCTTGTTATGACCACTGCAATTATCCATCTGATAAAATTTTCATTCATTTCACCAAGGCCATGATACATGCATGGGCATTATTGGTTAAGTGATATCTTCTTTTATCATCCTACCAGTAACATTCTTATAAGCTTTTAAACACTAACTATATAATATGCAATATAAATTCCAGTTTAAAAAAATTTCACTCACAAACAACTACCATTTCAAAGACCACATTTAAGTAAATACATGAACATGTAACTCCAAAATTGAACGTTTATAAAAGATTTTTTTTCTTGATTCCTTATAGGAGATGTCTATGAAAGCATAAATTGACATTTCCTTGTTGTTTTATAAATACTAGAGTCCAGTTTGTTGTGTTATATGTACAGGATAATTCTCAAGGGGTCCATTTTACAAAAGAAATTACGACTAAGACCAAAAACTTTAGTTGATTGTAAAATCTTAACAAACTTATGTTTCTGTTAAAAATTGTTTGCATAAAAAATATCTTTCTGTATTCTTTTCAAAAAGAATAAAGCCATTTTCAAAGTAATGTAAAATGGGAAGTTATTTGCATAACCACATTTTGATCTTAGTCATTAGTCATAAGTTCTTTTGTAAAACGGTGACCTGGTTTACATATCAATCAAAACAGTAGTAAAACTCTGTGTTCTGGGTGCAAGGTGGCCACCCTATCAAAGAATTTCACCAAAACAAAGTTGACTTCAGTTTGCTTCGGTAATGTTTATGAAGTAAATAACAGTATAAAAACATAGTTTTATGTATATTCCATTATTCAATTCATTTTTCAAAGCTTTCATTATGGTTACTCTAAATTCCAATTTGTTTTTTAACATTTTTTAAATGATATTTTCACTCAGAAAGTACTGGTATCTTTGGTGAATGATTAAATGAGCATTTTTTTTTTTTTTCATTTTCATTAAAAACTGAATAATAGTTTTATAACCGCTCAATTAGTTTTCGTTCGTGGGTAAAGCAGATATAGTTTTTATCGGGTGGTAAATTTCAGACGTGGGGCTTAATTTTACAGATGTGAATGCTTTAAGGGCTAGCTATCTACCTACGGTCGTGTTATCGTATACACAGGAAGTGACTTAATACACAGTAAAGATTCATGCAGTAGTTGAACTTCACCTGAGTTAGATTAATTTGTAATGTCCCTGAGACGATTTTTAAAATAATAGTAAAATACTGGAAATGAATTATTCTTACTATTGTTTTAATTATAGTGATTTGTGTTTGTATTTCGCGTAGATACGATTTTTTTGGGGGGGTAGAAATTGCATGATTTCACCATAAAGTTTTATTAAAATAATTTGACACGATTAGAGGACGTCAACTTCGGACAGCTATGAAAAAAAAAAAAATAATTACAAGTCAATGCATTATTGACCCATGTGAGTCCCTACGTATTGCGGCAGATTATAATTTTTGGCTACATACACTACTGGGCGAAAAATGTGCTGAGAATCCCAGAATTTACTGATAATGTTTGATAATTACTGATACGGTGCTGTTCTTGCTGATAAATACTGATATTTACTGTTATTATTACTGTCGTTGCTGATAATTTTAGTTGTTTCTGATAAATACTGATAATTACTGTCGTCTTTACTGTGGAGTCTGATAAATACTGATAAATACTGTTGATGTACTGTCGATGCTGAGATTTACTGATAATAACTGTGGTCTTTGTTTTTTTAATCTGAGAAGGGCTAAAGAACTGAGGGCTGTAAAAACCTTCAATTATTTCTTTCTTTCAATTATAAATTATCATTACGACATTTTCATATTTCTTTAAATGTCCTGCTAGTGACAAAAGTTACGCTGATTTCATTTACTACAATACGGTTGTGAAAATGTTGACAATAAATAAATGAAACCTTCCGCGTATATTAAGCAAATGTTTTCTACCAATCTATGAAAATAGTATAATTTATCTGTAAGCAAGATAGATGGAATTTTAATTGTTAATGTACAGTAAATAAAAAGAAAATAAGAATTCATCGCCGCCCTCTCCCGACTCCAAGATATTTGGGTAGGGAGGTCGGTGATGTGTTTTTTTTTTCAATAATAAGAAATAGTTCTTAATGGGTGGGGAAAAAAAATCGGGATAAAAAATATTTCCTGCAGGTTAGAAAAGTTTGATTCTCACGATTTCATTCCGTCAACTTGTCAAGAGAGGACGACATTTTCTTTTTAAAGATGACCTTTCATATAGCTATTTTTGTTTTTTCTTTCTCAAAGACATTTATTTTTTTCATTTTTAAATGTTCGGTTTTCTGGTCTCTGTCAAGATATTTGAAAATTTGCTCGAAAATTAGAAATTTTATGCATTTTTAAATTTAATAAAGAGATGAAAACAGAGGTGAATATGTTCAATCTGGAGGCACAGATTATTTATTTATCTATTTATTTATTTATTCATTCATTCATTCATTTATTTGAACGTAATATAGGCATTTTAGATTCTTCCAGAATATCTCTTCTACATCTACACGATACATACATGTGCAACCGGCAGATTGGGGGCTGATAAAAAAAAAAATAGTGCATGGTCAGAATCCCCAGTGTCAGAGCGAAGGTACACATGTGTTTATGTTATTTTGATGTTGGTCTATTAAAATTTCATGACACGAAACATTTTTATGCATCAAGTTTTAAAATCTCACTAATTGAATTTTATGGAATGTTAAATAAGAATATAATATGTTTACTTAATAAAGTACATGTATATGGTCAAATTGATCGATTTTAATCATGTGTGGTGAAAAATTGCATGGAATAAATTGATCTTCATTGATCAGAAATCGAAGATCAGTCTCTGATTTTGCTGTATTGTGTACAGGTCTTCCGCCCCGGGGTAGAACGGGGTACAACTTGTATATTCCATGTAAATTGTAGTGGTCAGCGTAACAATGGGCACTAATTACCTATTGTTCCTCGTCTGCGGCCACCGGTGTACATAATAAACAAACTACCCAAACTGTACATGTACTTTCTTCTTTGATCAGGAAAATCTTTACGGTCGCACGGAAAAAAAATTGTCCTGTAATATTCAATTTGTTGACGAATAAAATTGAAAATTGAAAAAAAAAACTATTTAGCAAAATAGGACATTGCAGTACTAAGATAAAAAAAAAAATGAAGTTATATACATATACATTGCACAGACTTAATATTCAATAATTATTTCAATTCACATAAATCTATCTTTGCTCAGTATTAAATTTTATTTGTTAGTTTTATGCACATTTCTTGACATGCTTGAGATAAATTTAAAAGAAAATCCCGGAGAGGGGGCTACATGTATTTTCAATTCTGAATATCGGTTAACGATGGTTAGGGGCCCGTGAAACGCAGACGAGAAATTGATACGGAACATTTGACTTCATCTTATAATTAAAACATTATGCAAAATGTACATATAAATTTAAAAAAAAAATAAATGGTTTAGTGAAAGCAATTATTGAAATTATATTAGCATTAACTGTTCACAATTCAGAAACAGGGAATTAAACTCCACATCGCTCAGAATCCGTGAAAAAAAATCTTTTATGAATTTTGAATGACAATAACATGACGTTGTTTATCGCACTCATGAGTAAATGTTATAGTTCTGAATTTGGTATCGTTCATTGATTCTCTAAAATAATTTTATTCATGTATATAAAAGATATGTAATAAGTAATTATAACATGTATGACTTATTAAACATAAAACTAAAGAATCAACCTTGCGCGTATCAGTTTTTAGTTAACAGTATTTCACCCTCCCACCCCCCTTTTTGTGCTACAATAAAGCATAAGGGCTGACTAATCAAGTCGGTAAGCGCCCAGCCTGTACTGTTCGTTTACACAAAGGTTTCCGACAAGGAGAAAATGGAATAAAAAACATTATAATCTCTGTACAAAACTGTGAAAGGAGAAACATAAAGGTAAAGAAAAACCACAAACATTTATGATCTAATTTTAACATTATGATGTAAAAATGATTATAATAAAATTAATACATAAAATATGAAAACAGATAAAATGTGACTTTTTTTTTCAAGAATATCTTTTTTTTTATTAGAATACTGTAATGAATTTGTTGATAAAAAACTTTCTTTAAAACAAATTATCATTTCTTAGGCTATTTTAGTCCCTTCCCAGATTAAAAACAATGACCACAGTAATTATCAGTAAATCTCAGCATCGACAGCACATCAACAGTATTTATCAGTATTTAAATTATCAAACATTATCAGTAAAATTTGGGATTCTCAGCACTTTTTTCGTCCAGTAGTGAAAGCGATCATCTTCTCACATCCTGCAATGGCCATTTACCAAAACATCTTATAAACCTTTAATATCTAATTTGATTTTTTTCAGTGCAGTGCATACATGTAGGGATTCTCTGACCAACAAAGATGTCTGTTTGGTCATTTCTTGACGTCCTCATTTTCCGCCGTACTGAATCAGACATTCTATCTCGGAACCATATTACAATCGTTATGGCCGCTGATAGGTTAATCGTAAATTTGTCACCACGTCTCGAAAAGTGAGGCTTATAAATTTTCAATTGGATAACATTTAAATTACAAATATTTAATAAAGTAATGACATATAATGACGATTTCAAGGAGGATCGGAACTTTTAGTTTCACTTAAAATCGATGTGCATTGTCCGTGTAAATATGGTGTACACACTCGATAATGATCAATGAATTTAATTGAAAAAAATATCATAACCTGCGCATGATTTATTTTCAATAATTTTATAAGTAAACAAAATGATTTTACATAATAAATGTGCATAATATTTTGCCAAGCCGAAAATTTTCGTATCAATATAGTGTCTTTGTTTCACTGGTATATGCGGTAATCATCAGAAGACCGAAAGTTGAATTGGTGATCAACGCGATTCCCAGACAAAGAACCTAGAGATAAACAAGGTATACACAGAGACTAGGAACTAAATGCAAATCAGTTTCTAACACCCAATCCAGGACTTTAATTAGTTTTGATTAAAGGGGGTCCCTAGACGGGTAAATTTGGGGGAGGTGCTTTTTTTCTCTGCCTTAAAGTTGGCTGACTGTGGATTTGGCTGCTGCACACTAATTCCCTTAGCATCCCTATATGTCTTCATTTGCTTAAAGGCAGAGGTTTTTTACCGGGTGGTAAATTCCAGGTGAGGGAGGGGGTAATTTTGTACAGGTGTGAATGCCTTGAGGGCTAGCAGTCTACCTGTGGTCGTTTGTCTCCTAATCCCTATACACAGGAAGTAATTTAATACACAGTAGAGTACCCAAGAAGTCAAACTTTACCTGTGTTGGGATTTTGAGATAATTTTAAATTAGAAATGAAAGTGTAAATAAAGGTTGTAAATAAAGTTTAATTTCAATGATTTTTAGTAATTTGTAATTGTATGTGTGTCAATGCATCCCCACCCATGAAAAAAATTATTATTCAAAGTATTTGTTAACTTTGAAAAAAAAAGTTATACCAAATTTTGATATATATTATTATTATTATCATAAAGAATATCATAATTATTTCAAATACTAAAGGTTTGTATGTATATATATATATATATATATATATATATATATATATATATATATATATATATATATATATATATATGTGTGTGTGTGTGTGTGTGTGTGTGTGTGTGTGTGTGTGTGTGTGTGTTATCAAGCTAAAAATTCCATAGTAATACAACTTCTCTATTGTTTATACCATGAGTGGTAAATATCAAAGGATCAAAAGTTAATTTGAAGGTCACCACGAGTGCCAAACAAGGGGTACAGGGTATACACAGGGACTAGTAAGTAAATGTCAATCAAGTACTAGACCCAATGATGTACCTTAATGCACTTGATTGACAGGGGTACACAGACCAGGTATTTTTGAAGGTGGTGCTTAAAATCTCTGCATTTAACGTGTTTCCTACTTTTCCTCCTCATTCAAGTTGTCGCTATATGCAAAGGACTGACATGTAATGTGTGGCAAAGATTAGTGACAGGCTTCAAAATAAAAATATTGGGACATATTGTTCAAGCTTTGTAAGTTGTTCTTAACTGAAAACTGCACGTGTCAGTTATTCGGTGAACATCTGCTTTATAATCAAAGAAATTCTGCACACTCGGTCTCCGATGAAATGTCTGACTGAATTATGTACTTAAAAGTAATTAATGTTCAGCTCGTCATCACTCACATCATCAAGATCATGCACTGTCTTTCATCTGACACTGGCTGACTGATTGTCGCTGCATGAACATTCAACATGATTACCTGACATATTGTTATATTAAGGTGAGAAACCAGTTACTTGTGAGAACTTGTTTCCAGTCCTTTTGATTCATTCAATAAAATATTTTCAAAACAAAAAGTCATGAAATGAAAAGAAATCGAAGAACAGGTAAAATTGCGAATCCAGCAATGATAATAAAAAAATTAGTTATTTTGAATTTCTTATTACCTGTAATACGATTCGCCAACGATACGAGAAAGTAAAGCAAACTCTCGAAGTTCATTGATATATGTAATTATCTCAATTTTGCTATGTTTTGAGGTTGTCAAAAAGTATCTTTTTTATAAGAGAAATATTAATTTTAAGATAATATAATTGCATATGTTTGCATCTTGCTTGGATATTTTTGTTTCTCAACCAAGGAAATAAAAAGTAAATAGAGCACTGATGCAAGAAGGATTTAATATAACATATATAACAATCATTACGAAAAGAGATGACAAGAAAAAATTAAGTTAACCCTGAACTTCGCCCAATCCCAATGGATTGCACCAAAGCCAGATAATTACATTGATTTATTTTTCAAGTCTATAACTTGAACAAATCAAAGGAAAACATCGTATACAAGCAAATTAAAATTTTCATCTGTCCTTTGCTAATTACTTAAATAAATAATCTTCTTTTGCTATGAAGCTAAATAATTATTAATGTTGTTGCATTGCTTTGTAATCTAAAAACTTGGATGACATCAAAGTCAAATTGATTTCATCTAGAAAATAATATATATTTAATTAATAAATGGATATATATATTACAATTGATGACAAATAATGACTTAACTTAAGTTTCGTTCGATAAAACCTATATTTTTTATATATAAATGTATATTATACTAAATATGAAATTTTACTCATCCGCAAATAACTTATCTAGTTAATATAGATCAGATAAATTCATACTACAGTCCCTGAAACGTTCTACTTTCCCATTTTTCCGTTCGCTCACCGTTCGTTCACCGTTCGTTCACCGTGCGTTCACCGTTCACTCTCCGTTCACAGTTTTGCGTTCACCGTGCGCTCGCGTTCACCGTTCACAAAGCGTTCAGCGTTCGCTCTTCGTTCCGTTCACTTTGCGTTCACCTTGCGTTCAGCGTTCACCTATCGTTCAGTTTTGATTGCCATTCGGAACTCCGAAGTGAAAGGACTTATCTTTTTTGTAGTTAAGGAGTTACAGGTTTTTTATAATTTATTAACTAACATATCGTGTTTGAAGAATCATTATTTCATGAGGAAAAATATCTACGATATATATTTTTATTATTTTAACTTAGCTGTTAGGTTATTTATTAAATTACTCTGGAAAATAAATGTTGTTAAAAGCACATTCTTTACCTATGTAGAACGATGCAGAAATATTAAATTTAACTAAGGGCAATGTGCAAATACTTCAAGCACTGCAACATTTTTTTGTTTTGTTAAAGACGACAAATCATAAATGGAGATATAATTATTCAAGTCAAATAATTACGCAGCAAAATTACGAAAATATTTATTTCTAATACGTTTTTTTTCAATTACTACAGAAAATATAATAGAACTAGTGCTAGTTCTGAGAGTTATACATAGTACTGCGGATATCCTGTTAATTTATTATCTTTAGAACGAATTGATAGTGTGGTTAAAGGAAATATTTATTTAAAATGTAATGCACTACAGAATTTCTCTACTGTAATATGTAAAGTCTATAGTTATAGAGAAAAAAAAAACTTTCTTCACCGTAACTTTATATGTTTGCTAATCGATATGATTAATACCCCCCCCCCTTTCCCCCTAAATCGGTGACTTAGTCAGTACCGTATTTCCAGAATGTTTTAATTAACATTTTAAAAAAAAGCTACGGTCTTTTGTGGAACAAAAATTTCAGTCTCAAAACAAACATGCATCTAAAAAAGTCACAAAACAATAGTAGATCAAAATGTACACGTGTCGGCGGTGGTATTTGAAATTGGCAGAGAGTATGTTTCACATTCAAGTGTTAATGCCTACTGTATTTTACTAATTTATTATTCAAATGTTGGATTCAAATCTAGAAATGATAAAAATAAATATTATAACTTGTTGGAAATACTCGCACTTCGTCTTCGATGTGACGAAACTTTCACACCTTCACAGTGTCGAATGATTTTGATTGACAGGACAAGCACGTGGACTTTGTGTGAACTTGAAGCAGGACAATAATAAAAAAAAAAACGAGTATGACTGTGAAACAAATGGATATGATTTGTTGATAAAAAAAAAAGTTACTTTCACTGTCTGATATATTTAGAAAAAAAATTCAGAGTTTTTGTTTGATATAGGTACAAACATTTGGTGAAGCCTGAAAGGGGGGGGGCTAAAACTGAATATTACTCTCTCTCTCTCTCTCTCTCTCTCTCTCTCTCTCTCTCTCTCTCTCTCTCTCATTTGTCTGTTGTTTAATAAAAACTATAACACTATAACACCATATTACTTAAATATCAAGTTCTGAAAATTGAATTTATAACAAATAATATGAATATGTATCTTTGTATCATCATGATCTTGTCCGAGTATAATCACGGCCATCTAGAGATGCATGTAGACGTCTGCTCAATAAATCATAATGAAAAAATAGAAATGACACATAATATATTATTGTTTTAAATATTTAAAATACGAACATATAAATGTAATTAATTTTTTTTCATTACTTTACACGGAATCGCCTTGACACGGAGATATATATATATATATATATATATATATATATGAATATAAGTTACAACCGCTTTAATTCATTCTATAAATCATAAGATTTCTCTGATTTGTTATCAACTAAGAATAAACATTTTTATTTTCCAACTAAAAACAATATCTTTTATACTTCAGCGTTTGGCAACAATTGCAATGTTTTAATGCGATAAAAATCGTGTGATTAAAATCTTAATGTACATGCATCGTCTTTCTGAGGACAATTTTGGAGAATTTATTTTATTGACTTAATTATTCATTCATTTATTTGTTTACTTATTTATTATTATTATTATTATTATTTTTTTTTTTGGCACCTGACATTATAATACAATAAAATAGTTTCAATGCAAGGAAAAGATCAGAGGCATTCCGAATATATCGTTCATCTTGCGTTCACCGTTCGTTCACCGTTCACTTTGCGTTCGCGTTTGCGCTCCGTTCGCGTTCTGCGTTCGCTCACCGTTCACCGTTCACACATCGTTCACCAAGTTGCGTTCAGCGTTCACACATCGTTCACTCACCGTTCGCTCTGCGTTCGTTCAGCGTTCGTTCAGCGTTCGCTCACCGTTCAAGTGGGAAAGTAGAACGTTTCAGGGACTGTATGTCATTACACGATAGCAAAATTGAAATGTATATAAAATTTGTAAAAAAACAAAATACATGCCATTTTTTTATGTTTGTTTGTTTGTATTTTGTTTAACGTCTTTCTCAAGAATTTTTCACTCATATGGAGACGCCACCACTTGCCGGTGGAGAGCTGCAAATTTTGTCCTATGCTCGGCACTTACGGCCATTGAGCAGTGAGGGATCTTTTTCGTGCCAGCACCTACTGCGACACAGGTCCTCGGTTTAAAAGGTCTCTTCCGAAGGACCGGTCTCCACGTCCCACAATGGGATTCGAACCCGCGACGTAAGGATCAACTCCTTACTTCGCGACTCTAGAGCAGACGCTCTAACAACTGCGCCACGCAGGCGACTTTCATGTTTGTATTAAAATATTATAAAATAGTAACTGTAATTTAAGAAAAAAAATGCTTATAAAGGATATATATTGAATTAAACAAAATAATAGTTCATCAGGACATTACAGTTAATATCAGGTCATTGCACTAATGTGATTGGATTAACATCCCATTCAAACACATAATTAACTTGTAAATTTTTTTTTTTTTTTTTTTTTTTTTTGAGATTAAAAATGACATAATCTGTAAAATTGAACAAATCAAATTAAACTGATTATAAAACGTTAAATAGATAAAGATCAGAAATCAGATTCTCTTTTTTATTTAGTTCACGGGAAGCCCATGATAATATTTAACAGTTTTATTTTTCTTTTAATTTTACCAATGAGGAAGTGGGATAAAATGATGGAAAATTGAAAAAAGCGCATTGTTTATGCCGTCAATTCTTTGTTTTACCAATGCCGCATTTGGACTAAAAGTCTCCTGACATGTATGTGATCTCAGCCTTCCCCAAGAGGGGCATAATTTGAACAAACATGAATCTACTAAGTAAGGATACAGTCATACATTTTTGGTTAGTCATGGCTTTAAAACATCTTTCACTCAATATTCCTAAGTAGGAGATGGATCCTCTATTATAGCCCCGTCCTATCCTGTTGACCATGATTTAAAGATAAATAACACAAACTTTTTTTTTTCAGAAATCAGCAATATTTCTCAAAGATTAATATTCAAATAGGTAACCTGAACGATATTTTCAGGTAAAATGGGAGACTTTTGTAAGATTTTGTCACAATGTCAAAAATATGTGCCAAAGTATGAAAGTCTTCATTCAATTTTTGACTTTGGGAGAATTTGTATTTCAGAGGGCATTACATTGACCATAGAGATTTTCAACGAGAATCAACTAATTTGTCAGTAGCCTGTCGTTTGTGTCCTTGCGTGGGAATCACCTGTGAGACATAAACTACATATATATTTCTATGATAATGCTATAACAACGCAAATGAGGGATATTAGCGAAGATCTCCATGTTTATCAAAAAGATTTGTTGTCAGTTTGCCTTGTCCAGTAAAGCACCCAAATATGAAAATATATTAAATTAATTCTCAGCATACAAGATGTACAATGTATTGTATATGCTGAACTATATGTGGGATTTTTGGAAATGAAATTTGGTCCAAAACGCTACGTCCGACTTATAGGCGAATCTTAAAAACACTATTTTGATGACATTTTTTAAAGTAACTCAGACGATTATATTAATTTCAATCTTAATTTCCATATATATCATTATAATTCACGTAATATCATCAAGGTTTGCATATGAAACTGGTTTATTGAGAATAAAATATAAATTACTGGTGTCATTTTCGAAAATAATTGAAACAAAGGTAAAAACATCAGATAATTTATCTGAAATTGACATTGTAAATTCATTTTGGCAAAAAATAAAATTGTACCCAACTATAAGAGGATCAAAGGCAAATTCCGCCAAAAATAACATACAGATAATACAACAGACTTCTGGGCAATTATATCAGGTACTTTAACAATGTCATTAAAGTGCAAGTTTATAAGACAAATATGGTGAAAATCTTCCCTGCTGATACAAAACTTTCATTCGTCTTATATAAAATTATTTTAATTGTTCTTCTCTAATGTTTGAAATAAGGTTAAATTCTCTGTCCTCCTCTCCATTTCTTTATACATGTACATGTACACACTTGAAGGCAAATGCAATTCGAAGCTATTTATTAAATAAAATACATTTATGTGAACAAAGTTTGATGATGATATAAAAGCACGTGTAAACAAATCATTGCACGTAAAGATGGACTGTAACAATAAAGTTTAATAGTATTATAAAATTGTAAACAAAAGTATAATGTTGAACATTTTCTATATATTTATATATTATATAAATGCGAGATTTTCATAAGCAATTTTGTTTTCTACATTTAATTTTTGGTATTCGACTTTATTTTCACAAGTATTTAAATCCTCGTACGATGGTTTTTCTGAATTAGTTTGTACATTTGCAGGTCCTATATTTGTTTTGTTGCTATTTCTTGCAATTTGGTGTATTTTCTCCCTTTGAAAAAAAATACTGAGTTTTTTCCTGAAAACAAAAAGATAAACAAATTCATAATGTAAATTACGTTTTCATATTAAGGATATATAGAGTGAAATAAAAAAAAATGAAGTCGCATTGCAATTCAAAATACAAAAAACAACAATATAATCACTATTTTATATTACCTGTTGAGTGTAATAAAGGCAGCAAAAAATATTAACAATAAAATGTTAAGCGTCGCCGAAACTGAAAATCCTAGTTTCCATTGTCCTGTTGACGCTTCATCTACAACAGAAATAAAACAAAAATAAATAAATTTGTAAATCAAGTATTTGTTTTTTTTTTTTTTATTTTGAGATTTACTCTGCCCCTCTCCATACAAAAATCACTCTGACAATAAGTCCTACGCTATAATCTTTAAAGCAGAGGCAGGTATATCCACTGATAATCACATCGATCTCAAGATACTGTCTGATATCATAAATATATTGATATCGGTGGAGCTTCCTTGTCAAATAAAAATATATAAAACAGAAATGATAAGTCAAGTATAATCTTCAAGTATTCCTCCAGAAAGAATTGCACACTTATTAATTTTATGTAACCAGTTGAGATATTTTGGTGTACATTGTATATAAATTATATTTGAAATCTTTTTTAGACAAAACTAAGACATAATTATAACAAAGCCTGACACAGGTCCTCACCTTATCTTTATCAGCAGTAAAACATGTATATAAGACCAATAAGTTACCAACTTTGAAAGGATCTTTTTTTTACATAGATTTCAGTATTTCAGGAGACAAAAATAACTCACCCAGCTATCATAAGTATCACAATCGATTTTAACATTTCAGATTATACACATTCAATAAAATCTCTCATTCTTCCTTTTTAGGGTCTGACGTGGTAATTTTGATACTATATGGTCAAACAATGTTTTTCTTAGAACCAAATATTTTTAATCAATATAATTTTGCGTATTTATAATATACATAACTCAGGCAAGGTTGCGCTTACCAACCTTCAATGCAGGTTCCCTGTACATGGTGACATGTATAACGGCATTTTGTTGGACAAAGGTTAGAACAGTTTTCACCATAATAGCTTTCCTGACAGACTGAAAAGAAAACACACTTTGAGCACCAATATTACAGCTATATTAACATGTCTTCATAATTTTTTTTTTCTCTGGCACTGTTTCCTTAAAACAATGATCTTCGTAAGGAATCGCCTTCAATTGAATGTACATGAAAATCGCAATTTGATAATGTTTTGATTCTTACAGTACAAACACCTAATCCCCGTGTAACCTTTTGAGCATCCCTCTGTACAAGCTCCATCTATGTAACTACATTTTCCGTTGATACAGTTTTTACTACAATGGTTCCTGCAATTTTGACCAAAAAATCCACTGGGACAAACTGTCGAAAGAACCATAAATGTTGAATTTAAAATACCTGTCATGGACATTAAAATATTATCAAAATATGACAAACACAAAATAAAACTATGCAACCTCATTAAGTGAATTAAGGTGACTGATATTAATGCAATATAACTCAATAACAGAGCCCAGTCTTTAAACCCCCTTTCCAAATATCTTTCAGTGACCGTTCAGTTGGCTGAATGACTCATAATCATCCTGTGAAAACTTACCATCCTTACAGAGATTTCCAGAATATCCGATGCTACAACCGAATTCACAAAATCCATTCTCCTTATTACAGAAGGCTTTATTAAGGCAGTGGTAACTGCAGTTATAAGCACATCCAGGACCATAGGTTCCGTCCTTACATTCTATGTTATTTTAAAAATATTATTTTCTGTCATTCTTAGCCATGCATTTCTTTCAAAAAAATTGAAAAAGATTTATGAAACTAGTTCTTTTCAGAGTTCTTTCTAAAAGTTTTATAAGCAATTCAGTTTGAAAATATACATGTAATAAACTTTTACTTACATGTTAGTTTAGTCATTTCGTCTATAGGTCGATTGAATTTTTAAAGTTAGAGAAATTTTCTACTGATTCACTTATAGTTTGTGCGGGAATTGTTACAATTTCAGGTAATTGTTCTTGTTTTGTTTTGTTTTTTTTTTCTATCTGTTTCTTAATTTGTTGCAGGTATAATATAAATATTTGTTCTTTAGGTAGCATTTAAAATCAAAATTAAGACGATTAAAATATGTACAGTTTATTTCTCATAATGCTTAGGGTACCTCATAACTATCTTTCCTGCATGTTCACAGTTAAATTGAATGAATACCACTTTTACTCTCCCAGAAAATGCCGATATTTGTAGGACTTGATTATAAATCGGGACTAAAATGTACCTTGAAAAATCGGGCTTATATACAGTATTTTTCTGTTGTAATTTAGTGGTACACCAACATGTTTATTTGTTTCATGTGAATTATAAGCAATAAACGGGTGTTAAATGCACATATGTCCGTTAAAATAGAATTAAAATCAGAAATGGCATATGAGGTAAGTGATAAACATTTCTTTACAAATATTCTTTTTAATTTACATTCACATTTTTAACGTACTCATATTCTTTTTAATTAACCTTAGACTTTCACAAAATAAAATTTGGAATTTCGAAGGTTTTTTAATTGTATTGACAGTGATATTTACTCTCCAGAAAAAAGGCTACTTATAAACAATACTTTTTTGTTAGGCTACTTCGTTTATAATTACGTTGATTACACTGTTTCCCAATCCAGCCAGCGGCACATCCTCTATCACAATTACCAGTCACGTGGTTACATGAAGTGTTTCTTTTACAATGTCCACATTTCTTTTTGCATTCCATACCATAAAACCCCCATGCACATTCTGAATTTAGAAATGTATAAAATTTAAGACATCAATGTTCTCATGCAATGTTAATTTTATTAATTTTACAGCTTAGTTTTCATACCGCCTTCGCACATCTCCCCTACATATCCAGGAAAACACCCCAGGCATGCTCCGTTGACTATGTTACATCTCTGATTTTGACAGTTGATTGGACAATGTATGCTACAGTTACTTCCATAAAATCCTTCTTCTACACAACCTGATTTAAAGAAAATTTACAAAACGAACGGCAAGTTGGTATTTTGTTGTTATGAGCAATGTTTACGATATTAGCCAAAACGATCATTAGAGTTGCATTCATCTATATTTTATCTATAATTTCCATTTGATAGTAGCACAAATCAACCCAAGGGTACCATGATTTGCACAGATTTTAATTTCCTACTCTTGCAAGCACAAGATAGAAAGTTAAGGATCTAAACGTTTATACCAGACCTATTTTTGCATCTATATGAAGCAGAACTCTCAAGGCGGGTATAGATTTCATATGTTATATGATAACATAAAAATCGGTTCTATGATAGTTACGAGAGAATTAAACTTAAAGTGTTTTAAAGTTAAAATTTTACAGGTAAGAATAAAATATTTTTATGAAGAAAAAAAATCATTACATTACTGATTAAAACAAATTGAAAAAAAATAACCTTGTACTGTCACTTCACATAGCTCAGTGTAGAGATTCAGAGTTTGGTATCCTTCAGGGTAAGAAACTCCATCCAGTCTTTCGTTGTAATAGATGACGTAACGACCATATCCAATACACGTTGTATTAAACTTTAAGGGAGGTAATGGAAGCGTGTTTTTGTAACAAAGAACATCATCCTTTATATTAGGTGTGTAAGAAAGGTAAAGAGAAAATCCAGCAAAACGGCCTCTTTGTCTCATCTCTGAAATATAAAGCGAAATCCTCTCAGAACAACAATATGCTGTCTTCTTTAATATGTGTCTTTGATATTACATGTACATTAAAAAATGAAATGTTGTTGACATGTTGGTCTCTATTTCTGCAAATTGTTTTTCTGTGAATATTTTTCCCTCTTAAAAACACTTCAAAATTTATCAAATGTGAAAAACATACCTTTAACTTTTTATAGCAAAGAAGATCAAGCAACAATAATTCAAATAACAACAGAAAGTGCAAGGCATGAGGAGAATAAAGCGATTATGAATTAATCCCTTAAGAAATGATAAAGACGCTTATGAAACTCTTTTTTTAGAAAACGAAAGAAAGCGATAAGTATATGTCTAAACCAATAGTATTCCTTATTTTAGTATTTGTAGTTTGTAGACAATAGCAAAACATACCGTAATCTCCAAACTCCTTATAGTCTTTAAAATCTATACTAATGCTGTAAATGCTGTAATTGGCTCCGAGATCTACAGTCCACCAAACAGTTTTGTATGTAGAGGATAGACCTATATCAGTTGTCCTCATACATGTGTTTCTATCGCCATCTACAGCTTTATCTGGACCACAGGAAGTAGAAGAAATACATGATCGGACTGTTGACTGTGTGGCGTTTTTACCTTTTGATAACACTTCTATGAGGAATGAAATTATAGAAACAGATTTGAATTTTATTTATCGTAATTTTTTTGATAATTCAAAAGAAAAGATAATTAATGTATGGTATCTTATAAGAAGCAATTGTGTACATGTAAAGCAATTGCTGAAGTTACAGTTTTTGATCATTAAAAGTATTAAGGAAAAAGTAATATCCAGTTTGAAGAATGTTCAAAATCTACAGTTTTAGGCTTTATAAAAGTAATCCAGAATTAATATTGGCACAAATATATTAACAAGCTCATTGGTATCTCTACAGTTGCCTTTCCTAGGACATGTATAATATTTTAGGAGTTATTGATATGTGTATGTGAGTAGGATGTACAGAGTCAAACGTGGATTGGAGGACTTACAAAAAGAAAACCGAAAATGGTTACATATGACAGGTAGTCTCTTAAATGAAGGAAACTTATCATATACCCAAGTGTTTGTCACTCAGTTTTACTGTGGACTTTATGCAATCACGTGAGGGTGTGATCCGACAATCTAGATCACCACACTGTGGTTTTCTGAATCCATATCACCCCTCTCTGAAATTGATGACGTATTACACAGATAAATGACGTGTTTTCTCGCGCATCAAAAATGTCATTGACAAAATGGTTTATTTAATGGACAAAAGTTGAGTTATTGATTCAAAAAATTTTCTTTTATTATTTTTGTTAGTTGTAAAGGGGAGACGCAGATCATCAGACCAAACTCGACGCTTCGCGTCTCGTTTGATCTGATGATCCGCGCCTGTCAAACTGATTTCTGATTTCTGCTAAGATAATAGAAAGATATTCGAAATTAAGATATTATAAATAATAAAGCATTTATTTATTTATTTATTTATTTTTTTACATTTTTGTCTTTTGTTTCAAAGCTTAAAAATCCCAGTGCTTTTTTCCTTGTCCTGGTTTTGTTCTCCAATCCTGATTAGTTTTGTTTTTATGTTAATTGAAAAAAAAACAGTTACAAAAGGGCGTTACTTCATCCCCTCAAACTTCAGTGACAGGGGGGAAGAAAATAAAAATGTAAAATACTTTACATACCAAATCCAAATATATGAGTTATTCCTGTAAAAAGTAGAACTATTCTATATCTCATGACTCTATTATCAGTAGTTCTCATTAAACTAGCAGGAAGATTCAATAATATAATGAAAATAAATATGTTAGGTCGTCTCCGCAATTTTACAGCTGGAAAGGTTTAATTTCTTCCTTGTAAGTGTATTCAGTAGAAGAAATTAAAGTTTCCTCTATCAAATCTTTCATTTAGTGTAAGTGCTTTTTTTCTATTTTTACCTAACTTTTGTATGCTTTTTAAATATAATGTTCAATTTGTCAGATGCATTTTTTGGATAATATCTAATTTATATAAATATGATGGATTTTCAACTAAAAAAAACAAAACAAAACAAAACAAAAGATGCAAATATGGTGCGTTTGGGATTATTGAAAAAGCTTGATCAAGTTAATTCATTTAAGTAACAACAAATTTTCCTTTGTGAATAGACAGAGCGTTTTTATTTCAAAATTCTTGATGACATACTCACAGATAAAGTTAAAAATGTATCATTTACAATAAATCTTTCGTGATGGGCATATTTTCCATGCATAAAACTAAACGCATCATATTCAGATTCGAGAATTTGAAATTGCCGAGCTCGTGAAAGCTGTAAATGAGTAAAACACATGCTTCTTTAATTGGTGAAACAGTACACAAATGTTTTTATGGATTTTGCATGTCATACTAAATTCAAAATTTTGCAAACAGGTATCTCATGATATTCAAAGAATAATGTTTTTAACCCAATATCAACGGTTTACCAAAAACATTTAATATAATGTAAATGTTTTTGTTTTTTTTTTTCTACTTTTGAAATGAAGTTTCATATTATGCTTTTTCACTTTCTTCTCAGAAAGACACACGAAGACAAATTCAAATACTTTATTATGTCAATAACTATACACCTATAGACTTTAAACCAAAACAAAATTATGTGATGAATAAAAAAGAATGTATTTTCACTATATAAGATTTTTAAAGTACATGAAGTTATTACATGTATGATTGAAGTGCCCTATACAGTAGCCAATGAAAAATTTTCATAAGCAATTTTGCTTTCGACTTGTAATTCCTGATATTCGGTAATGTTTTCAGAAGTATTTAATTCCTCATAAAGTGGTTTATCTGGAGTTGTGTTCACATCTTTGGATCCTACATTTGTTTGATTGCTGTTTTCTTGAGAACAATAAATGTTCTTCCTGAAAATACCAAATGCTCCGTTCCTGCAAAACATTTGATGAACAAAGCTTATAAATAAATAAATGGGGTTTCTTTATTGTATGGAAATAAATACAACAATGAAAGTAGTTTTAAAACGTTTGTGAACAGTTATGTTTTTTAAAGAATGTTATATCAATACACGTTCTTTCCTGAATTTAGAACTACTTCTATATTGTTAAATGAATTTTTTTATAAGCATATTATTGTTTTGTTGATAATTATAATTATCTGACTGAAAAACTAGTATTTAAATGAGCACGCTTTTTAGAGCACATGCCACGTAAAATTCAGCCAATTTTATTTCAATTGTAATACAGGGGCAAGTGACATACCTTGCGTGATTTTTCGCGTTCATTATATACAAGAAGGAAAAGGATACCAATGTTATCTAGTCGTGCGAATTGTTCATTAAAAAGATGTAAAATTCACACATTTTATCCAGTTTTGAGATTTTACCGAAGCTGGAAGAAGTAAACTATAGAATACAATTTCAGCCTTCACGAAAATCATCTTTTTCCTTTATTTCTGTAATTATATTATTCCTTCTCCTCGACTTACAGTATTGAGGTTACTTTTCCGTACACAGTAATGTCCGAATCGAAAAATACACATTTTGGAAAACCAAATACCAGTTGGAAGGCGGAACAGGAATGGTCATAAATGCTCTATAAAAGCTGTAGCTCTATTGACCAATCAAGTCCCGCATCAAATTTTTGATGCAATATTTAACGAAAAGTAAAAAAAAAAAGCTTAAACTACGTAAATTGAAGGATATGTGAAACACGGCTTAAACGCTTCGTAAATGATCCTTATAATATTTTATTAAAGGGTAATTATTGTTGAATGATTCTGTGATTCCACTGAATGCAATGTAGTTTGTTGAAAATACAGTGTTTTTTTTTTTTTTTTTTTTTTTTTTTTTTTTTTTTTTTTTAGATTAACCCCGTGTAAATTCTGGTTAAGTTAGTTCCTTTTTTTTTCTTTTTCTGAAAATCAAGCTAAGCAAGTTACTGGCTTATGTGAATGTAAAGTGAGAAGATCCATACATTCTTGTGTCGTTTTTAAAATGTACGTGAATCCGCAAAAATGATTATTACTGTAAATTACTTTTTTCATTTGCAAGAACGTCTGCTCACGGAAATTTCATTCGTGTGCAAATTTTCATTAGTCCTTTCACTACTACAGTTGTACTGCTCTTTTGCAAATTAGATTTATAATTTTTCGCAAAGCTTTTGCTAGCAGAAAATTAAATGATGTTTATTAAAGGTTTATAAAGGATTTTTGTAATGTTATCTTTCATCAAAATATATCAATTTGTCCTTCAAAGGAACAGTACCGCATTTATTATTTAAGATTATATCCAATACTTTTTTTAGAATTCGTGAAAGTTATGTCTCGCTATAAATATCATATGACATTTTCGCAATTAAATGATGTTTCAATGATTTTGTGATGGACAGCAATTTTTTTTTTAGACCAAATGCTCTACAAAATTTTACGTGACCTTCAATTATTTGCTTTCTGCAACAACATCTAATCTAGACAAACATCTGAAATAGTTATGTCAAATAGATTAAAGAAATCTTGTTTTCATACTATATTCATGCATTTTTAAAGAACACGATCAGAAAGAAATAATGAGAGTCGAATCACTTGATATTGCCAACCTGTGCAAATCTCTGACGTACAAGGGTCATAATCATTTAAAGGGTTTGTAGCTATAAAGACACTGCTGAAAGCTTTCAGTGATTAATAAATGTCCATATTGCGGTCCACATTATGATATTTCCCCTCTACTTTGTGAAATAAAATATGCATCAGACTTTATAATATTTATGCTTGATAAAACCTGCTTCAATCACGACTTTAACAAGAAACCTGACAAAAAAGAACAGGAACTATAACTAGAGCAAAGCTCGTTGCTGGAGCAACAAGCAGGTCTTCCGTCCAATTCTACGAAGAAAATGAAGAACAGAAATGCAAATTAATGTAAAAAAAAAAAAAAAGAAAGAAAGAAAGAAAACAGTTCTGAAGAGCATTCAACTTAAAATGATGTAAAACGTTTTCAGGGACATTTATCATTCAATTACAAGGAGGTATTTGTAAAGAGAATCCATTGGTAACTGCTTCCGGTTAGACTGGAAGTGACGTCGATCGACAAAAAATAAAGTCGGACGTCTCCAATGACTTTAACCATTCAATTTCTTGTCAATACCCACAATAATAAGCCTTATCTGACTACTTCCTGTTTGGCCGAAAGTGAGGTCGATCGGCGAAAATGAGTTTGGACGCTTCTGATGACTTAAAACATGCAACAACTTGTACAAAACTTCGAAAATATGCATTTTCTGACTACTTCCTGTTTTACCGGAGGTCACGTCATTAGACGACTTTTGATGATCTCATCAGCTGCCAATTGTAATTTTAAACAACTTTGCTTCAATAATGTATCACAAATTTTCAATCGTTTTTAAAATATTTAGAAAAAAATTTCGGCCCCTCTAGATCCCTTATTTTAGGGACCAGCCCCTTTTGTTGATTTTGGATCACAGATCGTGAAGTTATGAACAAATTTTGTTCTACGTTTTCACAAATTATTTAGTGGTAAAAAGATATTGTAGGAAAAGCGTTGAAAATTTTGAAATTTTCGATATGCCTTTTTTCGGACCATAGGAGCACCGACGTGTGGCATTCCCAGTAAAAATGAAATGCGTTGCGCATATCTACACACATTGGACTATCACTCCTGAAAGTTTCATGATTCTATCTAGAGCCATTCATGAAAAAAATTTCAAAAATCATTAAATTAACAATATCTCCTGACCGGAAGTGACTTCATCAAAACAGAAAAAAAGCAAAAGGATTAAGTGATGATACATAAGTTCTAAAAGTTTCACAAAAATCCATCGAGCCGTTTTTGAGAAATCGCGTGCACAAAATCGGTAAGAAAAAAAAAACAATAATAAAAGTGAAAAAGACAAGAAGGTCTTCCGTAGAATACGGAAGACCTTAAGAGCCATTCTCTGTAACGACTTGAACTTTTGTATAGGAGCTGTGGCACGCATAGTCTCAGAATTTCATCAAATTCTGTATTATGAAAGTCTTTGATACCGTAAACTCAAATCAGGCAAAAATCGGTTGCTACGTGTCATGGTTACCATAGCAACATGTCCTAAAGTTTGAAAAATGGCATTTTTCAACATGTTCACAGTCCCACAGTTAACGTTTGCAGCAAAGCAAACAAGTGGCAATGACCGTTTCTGAAAGTTGGAGGCATGATGTCTTAAATGCATGATAAACATGTTTGGTATTATTACCTATTACATACGTTACTATGGAAACAAAGTTTCAAAAGTAATAATTTTGTTCATTTAATTTTATAAAGTCATACACTTTAGAATAAAAACAAATATAGGTTGAAATGCAAGCAAATAATAGACAAAAGATCCTTGTAACATATACCAAGGACGAAAAATGATATTACTTATAGGTTGGCAATGGTTGCCATGGTTTTAACACCATGAAGGGATTTTAAATTTACTCTCTTAGTGTTTTAATCTTATCATATCTTTTTAAAAAGCATATTTCTGTATAACTGATGATCAATTTTAAAAGGCGTTGGTGTGACCCTAATTTTCACATTTCAAAAAATTCAAATTCAACTCTTTAAATAGAGCGTTGCTATGGAAATTAGCCGAAAAAATATGCATAAAAATCTGAAAAATATTCTGTTTCCTAGGATACATACCCTTGTATGTAGATTCCCAAAACTTTTATGATTGATATTTATGTACAACTAACCTGACTTTCAATTTAGACTACCACCCACCCTCTAACTGGATGCAAAAAGCTGGCACATAGGGTTTAATATTGATATAAAATTAACAAAATCGAACATCTTTCCTTCTTGGTAACCATAGCAACAGTGTTATATTTTTCAACAAACTTTATCGATGTATGATATTCAACTTTAGTTCTACCAGATAAGTACTATTCAAGGTGAGTCAAATAATATGTTTCTTGATTAAAAGGTAAGTAAATTCCTAAGGCAGCAAAAAATTATCGCTTTAAACAACTGGTACGTTGTTTCCATGGTTACACTGCAAAGTAACAACTAATCCCAATTTTTCTTATGTTGTCGATGTTGCAAGTTCTTAAGGATTTATATGTGTCAGTCATGAATTTTATTGTTTTTCCTCAAGATAGTAGCATTAACCCAATCTTAGCAACATATTTTGCATGGTTACACTGTGTTACCATGGCAACCATGAAAGTTATTTTTAGAATAATATTGCCAATACCTCATTATTTAAGGTCAAATATTTTTATTGTTTTTCTTCGGTTGTTGATTGAGTTTGATCATGTAACACTTATCATTAGTGAATATTGAGCGTTTTCGGCATTTTTCAGCATCTAAAATGTATCCCAAATGGACCCATGGTAACCACTTACTCAGAGATAAATTCTAAAAGTTTCTTTATAGCATAAGTGGCAACAAGTTGTCATATTTTTGTGAACATGGTTTGTTTGTTTCTCTTAGTCTTTATTAAGGCTTAATAAAGATTCAAAGTAGCTGAAAATTTCAATTTCTCCGACTTTTCTGGCTGTTACCATGGCAACCAAGACACAAAGCAACGAAATTTTATTTGATATATGTTTCTGGTGTCAAGTTGTAATAATGGGCAAAATTTCATAAAAATCGGTGACCATGCGTGGCAAAAAAGTTTAAGTGGTTACAGAGAATCGCTATCAATTATTACAAGGTGATAAAGGATACAACACACTCAACGAGAGCTTTCTACCAAAATAAATTGCTGTATAACTGTAGAAGACATGTAGACGTTAAACGATCGAATGAGGTGTGTCATATGATATCAACTCTCGTTGTGATCATATTGAGTTGATAATTATCATTTTATGTGGGTACTACATGTACATTGACGTATTATAAGACTTAACAACTTCGTGCCCTTGTTTCTCTTAGTTTGACCAATAGTAAGTAAATCCCCATAAAAAAAAATTAAAAGATTTCCTTCTTCTAGTCAAGAATGATACATACGTTCTTTAACAGCAAGAAAGGAAAAATACTTCAATACGCTTGAATGCCTTTAAACTAACCCGAATAATATGAGACCACCTTGTCAACAATACATAATGTATGTTTACTTTGCAGTTTAAAGCTGAACAGGACTCATAAAAAGGCATAAGCTATATTAGTGTTTCCAATCGCCGATATCAGCACTGGGGTATACCCTTTGCATTCGTTACACATGACTGCTTTCTTGTCACGGGCACCTGCGTTGAATTGACGACACGTGTTGGTGCTGTTTATCTTGCATTATCTTTGTTTACATTTTATTGAAGTTCACGTGCACTGGTGTTTGTATACGGCACTGACCAGTGCAAGTGTTTTCAGTTTCTTTGGTTACTCTATCTCCTGCAGTGAAAGAAGCACGCAGTTTCTTTTGTCGCTTCAGATAAGTACGGAGTACACTGAACCTTGTGTTAGTGAACAGCTCATAGGGATCTCAGATATAACGACAGAATAAAAGAATATGGCAGACAAATCGTTCAGCTTTAAAATATGAATAAAAGGTCTGCCATCTTACCTTTTAATTATGACAAAAACAGCAATAGCTAATATGAATATTATGTTTAGTGCAACAGAGATTGAACATCCTATTATCCATTGGCTTGCGGACGTTTCATCTACAACATGAATAAATATTACGCTTTAATCGTTGTTTGTAACGTAAGTATCATGTCCACCTATATACATTAGTGGACGTTTAAAAGACATAACTTATAAAGCAGATACATACGTTGGTAATCACAGCTCAGTCCAACATATTCTTTCTGACATCCAAGAGGACAAGTTCCATCAAATCTATTGCAGGTTTCACCGTTAACACAGTGACCACTACATCTATACTGACAGTTTATTCCAAAGAAGCCATCGGCACATTCTGAAATCATTTACAAAATCAGAAATAAGAATTTTCATAAACTTTCAACTTCATACATTGATCTCCCTGATATGTAAAGTTCTAGAGAAGAATTAAATCAATCTATGCAAACATTTATTGACTTAATTAAGGTATTCATAACTGGAATATTTAAGAAATAAGGTATCATTTTCAAACATCTATCGGTATATAAATACGGGTTGGTCACGAGATCAAATTCCATAAAGCCCGAAGGGCTTTATGGTAAATTTGATCTCGTACCAACCCGTATTTATATCCCGATAGATGTTTTAAAATGATACCTTATTACTTATATTTACATTTGTGACTTATTCATATTATATCTTAGCCTGATTATAACCTTTAACGGGTGAAATGATTTATTTTTCAAACTCAACGGCACGAGTTTGATCTATTGATTGCGCGTCAACCCTTTATGACGTCACTGAGAAATTACGTCCAACGTTTATGACGCGAGGAACCCGTGTTTATACGGATATAGATACGCGTTGCTTTTAATGGTGTTATATAAAAGAAGACATTTGCAAATGTAAATATTGGCATTTGACAACCAACAAATTGTTATCTATAGGCCTAAGTTAATCATCAATTGCAAAATAAAACATATATCATGCAATCAGTCATTTCCTGTCAATATTTGTATCAAAAATATAATATCCAACCTTTTGTGCAGTTTGGTGCTCCTTGGAATCCAGGTAAACACTCGCAATGACCATCTACATGATTGCATATACCAATACACTGCCTTGAACATGTTTTATCACAATTAATACCAAAAGAACCGTTTGAACAAACTGAAATTGAAACTTGTGTAACTATAAACAAAGAAGAATGACTGCAGAATGTATTCTTGCAAAATGTCAAAATGCAAGTTTTTCCTTCAATATACGAGTTATCAAAAAGTTCGTGGACTGATGTGATAAAATCAATACTATGTAGTCTGTGCTTACAAAATTTATAAGGACCATAAAACAATAAAAGTTTAAGAAATGTTGAAAATTTTAGCTTGATACGTTGATAATTTGCCAAATTATTATAAAATAAAAAAGACATTATATGATCACCCGGCGCTGTCGCCGTTTAGTTTCATGACGTCCGACAACGTCATTGTTTCTCATTGTCCGCTCTCTCTAACTCATACTCTTATCTTGATGAGATTACTCGGAGTTAAGTAAGGACTTAAGCCCGTCTTGTTTATATGACTTTACAATGTCATGAACAGCTGCTTACAATGCATATAATATTGTAAATGGATCTAAACATAGGGAAAGATCCTCAATTGATTATGCCAGAATACTTAGCTTGTTGGAGTTCAATTTCTACCACACATGATCAACGTCACTTTTCAACGTGACTGACTTTTGACACCTTGAATAAAAATCGACATTGAATGTGCATCTTTCATCTCTCTGAATCCTTTTGGACATTTAAAACAATGTACACTGGATGCATTTTATTTTTCTTTAGCCCAGTTAAACATTTTTTGGGTCTATACCAGTTTTTCCAGGAGAGAAACTTTATTGGAAAAAGAAACCCCTCCCCCTTTTTGGCGTCATTTTCAAGCCCATAGTTGTTTGGACACTCCATATAAAATTTACGATAAAATTTCATAGAACTTGCAGAATGGGATAAAAATTGCAATTTTTACAGAACAACTGTGTCGTAACACATGCCTTAATTAACGGGATTTTTTGATGACAAATGCTCATATCAAGAGTTTTTCTCAGTTACACTCAGGTAGAAAAAAAAATCATATTTGAGGTTGCGCCGCCTGGACATACCATTGCTTAAAAAACGTTAATAATTTATTAAAACATTAAAACGATTGATTTATGGCTTATTCTATAGATAGAAAAGATGATGCTAACTAACTGTGTAAAAATTCATTGATGTACCTAAAACGGTTTTAATTTATGGCGCTAGTCCACGAACTTTTTGATAACCCCTCGTACATGTAGCAATAAATTACATAAACGCAGAAGAATTAAATGCATAACTTTCAAGAAATCTATTCATGGTTTCGTGTGTTTCTCATACATCGGAAAATTCTTTTTCAGGAAAAATTTATAATAATCGAATGTAACAATGTTTTTTTGTTTGCATGGATTTCCAAAATGGAGAGCACTTGTTAGCCCTCATCTGTTAATGTGCATGTCTGTTTATGCTCATGTTTACAGTTTTTCATCCTCCCTTATGTAAATGTCCAGAAATTTTTTTTTTTTTTTTTTTGTACACACCATTGTTACATAGCTGTCCTTCGTATCCAGCGGCACAACCATCCTTGCACTCGCCATCGACATGATTACAACTCTTGTTATTCAAACAGTTACCACTACATTTCCATAAACAATCTTTTCCGAATCGTCCAGGAGAACATTCTTATTGATTAAAAAGAAAACATAGTTCGAATAATGTATTCGTATGCTTTATCTTAATTAAATGTAAAATACAAAAGAATTTGTACATATAATTTCATAAATATGGAATATATATGTGATACCATTTACACAGAGATATCCGGTATACCCCGGGTCACAACCTGAGTCACACATCCCATTTTCTCTGTTACATGAGATGTTATTTAGACAATGGTCACTACACACCTGTAAACAGCCTGAGCCATATGTTCCTGCGTTACACTCTTTATAAAATGGAAAAAAAAAAAAATAGAATGTTTCCAAATTTTAAAATTTTTATATAACTTATAACCTTTCGTGCTGTGTTTTCTTTTAGACATTGAATGATAAATGTTCAGATTCTTAATTATATGAAAGTCTTCTCAGAAACAATATTAAGTCATCATTCACTCATATAAATATACTAACAATTTTCAAGATTGCAAGGTTAAAGGTACTCCGAATTTCATAAATATTACTCTTAAGACCAAGTGTTGCAATATGTAATGTATATCTTAGGAGTACTTTACAATTTCTTCATTTTGCTCAAAAAGTAAAAAATAAGATTTCTATATTAGTTTACATCATACCACCCCATCAAAGGGAAATAGTATTCAGTATATATAGCTAAAGCATCATATAAGATTAAATTACAATGCGTATTCACTCAAAAAACTTCTTATAAGGCTACTTAATATAAACAATAGTTATGTGTTGTGTCCTAAACGGAGGAGGACTCCTGTGAAATCATTAAAATTCGTGGGGGTCAATTTTTGTGGGTAAGCAAAATTTGTTGGTTCCTGAGGATGTACTGTCAAGGATAACTTGTATATACAGAAGATGCAATGAGTAAATATAATGACAATTATAATAGTTGTTCGTGGGTATGTAAATTCGTGGATAAGGGTGACTCACAAACATTGGTCCCTTATGAATATTGATGCTTCCACAGTATTTAAGTTGTATTATAAGGTTATTGAACTTGTATTGGTGAATATTGGCACGAATTAGCTGTACAAATGCACGAGCTTGCGATTATATAGCTAAAACATCTACCATTGATTTTTATTAATTATTTCAGGTAAATAACTCCAATTAACAAGATTTTTTTAGTATCGGTATTCAAATTAATGTCTGTCCTGTAAGTGTTCAATATCGCGTCATTCCAATGATCTACCAAACGTTATGATTTGTTTTCTGAGGTATTATTGAGGCTAATAGGTACTAAATTATTAAACAAATAATTTCAATTTTGTGTGAAAATAAACACATCTTACCTAGCTGTCACTACCTCTCATACATTTGCCTTTGAGAGGTTGACCAGACGACATTTTTTGTTTGCTAAGGGCTCGGGCGTTCGATATTAAACGCTCGTCTTTGGAATGTTTTGGGTATACTCATTTACGTAATACAAACTCGGCGTTCAATAAAACGCCAAGATATTGAACGCTAAAATTCTCTAGTAGTTTTTTCATTATAGACTATTTATTAGCTTTGTAATAATTACGTTTATCACATTGCTTCCCCATCCATCCAGCTATACAACCTGCTTCACAGTCACCAGTCACGTGGTTACATGAAATATTTCTTTCACAATTTTCTGTACATTTTCTGATACACCCTGGACCATACCATCCAAATGGACATTCTGTTTTTAAAGGTATCCATACATAACATCATAATTAACTGTAATGTTCAAATGGAATACATGTATGACATGTGTTGTTTACTACATTTTCATTTTTATAAAATATACCGGCTTTGCACATTTGTCCCACGTATCCAGGTGCACATCCCAAGCATGTTCCGTTGACAATATTACATGTTTGTTCTAGACAATTGACTGGACAAGGTGTACTACAGCGACTTCCATATACCCCTGATTTAGAACAACCTTAATAAATAAAATAAATTAAAAAAAGCTCATTCGTTGTCTACAGAGAAAGCCTTTCTCCGAAAATCACAAATTCGGTAAATTATTTCAATGCAACATGTGAATGTTCTATAATTGATCAGAATTAGTTAAAATCAAATTTATAAAAAAATTATTTTGATGGTTTTAATATAAATATATAATGGAATTGTATTATTTCAGCCTGTACTGAACTGGATGACATCGTGCTCATATTAAAAAGAATTTCTTTCAACATGGTTTGATTTCCATATTGGACGCTTTCAATATGTTAAAACATTTATATAAAAATTGCAGGAGTCTGACTTGCCAGTGCTTTAAAATCTTGAACAAGGCAAAAACATAAACAAATATGCGTATAAATAGCATTGCAATCAAAAAGTATTTGGCTTCATTCATTTATTTTTCCATTTGATCGTAAAGGTGCATATTTTATTTTTTAATTCACAGGAATATGTTTCGATGTGTCTCTTGAAACATTTTAGAATAATAGAAATTATTCAACTGTATCGTGGACCTTAATTTTTACATGTGTTTCATCATTATTTTTTTAAAGAGTTTAAATTATTTTTTTATTGTCTATCACTGTATGCTTACTCAGTCAGATCTGGCCATATATATATACTAATAAAAACTTTTATTCCGCTTAAACAGATTCTGTAATATTGTTCAAGTATACGATTAAACTGTTCAAGTATATGATTAATGTCAATATGAAAAGAGTATTTTTTTCCTCTAAAATGATTTTTTTTTACAAATATAAGTTAATTCTGATGGTACTTTTAATATATACGAGATATTTATATACGTTGAATTATATCTATTATGTTGAAATGATATCTAGCAAATTTACACATTTCTCAGGTACTGTTAAATATTCCCACCACACCGAAGATTTCTGAAAGTCATTTCGCTCGGTCTCTTTTTGCTTTTATCGTTTACTTGCACATGACCAAATAGTGTGTAATTGTTCCTTTGAAAATCAATGATGATATTTTTTTAAAGTATCTCTAAATTATCTCTTTCACAACAAATTTTTCTATCCTATTTTTTTTAAACTGTATTGCTTCTCTAAGAAATAAAACTAAGCCGCCCATATAATTCGATGACGTAGCCTTTTTAACTTCCTAAAAGTTACGGCATTTTTAAATACAAAACATGAAACTTAGCATGAGCAAAGTTTATTTTAACCAGTGATTTTAACAAGATTTATTTCACACCAAAAAGTACAATTGTTGCTTGAAACTATCATATTCTTGGAATAAGGGTCAATTTACTCAACAATACTCAGGACCTCATGCAAATCAGTAGACTGCGTTTTTGTAACATGTTTTCTATTTAAATTATGCTTATAATATAGCATCAAGCGATAAAGCAATTTCAGGGTTTGCCATCATTTCAAATTTAACTGTGGCGCAAGACTAACGCGAAGTGCAAATAAACATGGTCATTTCGCGACCGAATTCTCAGGGAAACCACTAAATAGAATGAAATAATACAGCTTTTCTGAATTACTACTCAATCACTAGTTTAATACAAAGATGGTATTATTTATTTTGCAAATTAAAAAATCAATTTTCTGATTATTAAAAAACATTAAATGGATGAAATGTGGATATAACTAATAGTATTCAAGCTCAAAGTCCATTAAAACAATACAAATCCGGAACAGAATAAGCACGGATCTCAAAAACATCAGAGGTGGGATCCGGTGCCATGGAGGAGTGAGCATCCCCTGCTACCGGTCACATCCGCCTTGTGCACGATGCCATGATCGGGAAATAACGGAAAATGCGTCAACAATTCAGTGTGTAAACAATGGCCTAACAATGTGTTTGAAAAACTAAGTCAGCATATGTCTTAATGCTAGATTATATATATTTGATGACAAAGTCATTGTATCGACCATAGAACTTACAAAATGATGACTTTAAGAATCCTCTATACAAAATCGAGTAAAAATAATATATAACACAACCTGGGATGTTTTCATTATATATGTGTATCGGGAAGAAAAGCCTCCTCCCATCCCCCACCCCCACACATACACGCACACCAATCTACATACGTTTTTAAAAATAATCAAGAATTAGCTTATAGAATCTGAAAATAATAGTTAGCTTAACAGTAATAAATTCTAAGTGCTTATCCCTGTTCGTTTTTTTTTTTTTTTTTTTTTTTTTTTTTTTTTTTTTTTTGTTTTGTTTTGTTTTTTTTTTTTTTTTTTGTTGTTTTTTTTTTCAAATAATATTTTTATTTCAAACAATTCAATATATACCTACAGCCTTTGTTCATTAAAGGGCAGAGGAAATCCTGATAAGTCATACGGTCAAACTTTCTTAGATATATATATATTTCCTTGTCTCTGTTGACTGAAGTATCATAAAATTTGTGAATAAGAATAGCATAAATAGCAGTTTAGAGACATGAAATACTATTTTGATATATCTGTTAGTTAATGTTGTTTTTCAGCATAAAACCAATATATGATTTTAAAATACGTACGATGTTTCCCTCACAGTGTCAATACAATTTTTAAAGATGAGGTTATCTTGGAAAACTTCAGTAAGTTATTAGTGCGTATTAAAGAATTCATTTGCAATTACCGGGAAGTGTGAAAAAAAAAAATGTTTGTCTCTTTTATTTCATGCGCAAAGTCCAGCGAGGTCTCAATTCTTTATTCTCTCAAAACCAGACCACTGGTACAAAATGTACGTAATACATATATACAAACAAAAATAAAAGTCAAGGGTCAAAAATAGACAAGTATATAAAGAAAAAAAAAAGAATGAAGTAAATATATAATCAGTAATATATATGGAGATCTAGAAGATAATTTATTTAGCAAGCCAAACAATGGGCCCTAATTTAACAGTTATAAGCATTGGAAACTGGAGAACGGTAATATATAATTTGGAGATTTTGAGATTTATAAATTTATACATGTATCTCCCTGATCGATGATGAATCATGATCTTACTGTGGCACTAATATTTGACTGTGGCGGAACTATGGCTCTGATGTTTTAACTTTAACGCTAGGGAATTTATAACTGCGGCGGGCCCGCCACGTTAAACAACCCATGGAGAACCCTGCATTAAAACTAGTACGAAAATGTCACTTTAGCATCAAACAAGGCGGATACTTCGAGAAATACCTGCACTATCAATTGAGCACATTTCTTAATATATGTATGTCATCTATCTTTTTTCATTAATCTTATTTTGTTTTCGGGATTAAGGCTGGGCTTGCATGAAAATTTCCCGAAAAGAGTTTTGTTTGTTCTGTTTTGAACATATTTTATTGACAATGTGTCAAAGGGATTGGACACAAGTTCTAAAAACTTAGATAGTCCTCTTCCATAAAGAGTCCTCTCCCGAAAAGAGTACACTATCAATAGATTTTTTCACGATTTTCACACATGCCTCGGTGGTAAATATGACATCTTGCCATTAAAGATAAAATATTGAGAGTATATATATATATATATATATATATATATATATATATATATATATATATATATATATATATATATATATATATATATATATATATATATATATATATATATATTAAAAACCTTAATATATATTAAAAACCTTGAACTCTAACTTCACATAACTCAGTGAAGGAGGTCTCATATCCTTCAGGGTACGTAACTCCATCCAGTCTTTCATTGAAATAGATGACGTAACGACCATATCCAATACATGTTGTATCAAACCTCAAGGGAGGTAATGGAAGTGTGTTCTTGTAACAAAGTGTACCGTCTTCTTTGTAAGATGTGTTGGAAATATAAAGAGAAAACCCAGCAAAACGACCTCTTTGTCTCATCTCTGAAACATATGGAAATCACTTGATATGTAATATTTTTTTGCATTCAAACTTTTTCTTCCTGTTTTTCTTTCTCTTTCGCTATTTTACATTAGATATACACTTTAATGAGGTGTTTTCTTAATTCACAGTGCTTTTCCAGGTTCAATGAAAAAGGTTGTGTGACAATCCCGAATTCATTTTTAGAGAGGGGGGGGGGGGGGGGGGACTCACTCCAATTTGCTTACAAATTAACGGAAATCACGATATGATTGAAAGGTAATTACATATAATGTTTTATAATGTTAGTGTATTTGTCTTGTTTGAAAAGTACGGGGTTGCACACCATTCAGTGTGAGTGACCTGCATTAGATAAACATGTATAGATTTCTGTAGTAAATACAATAATAAATAATTTGTGTGTTAATTTAAAAAAAAAATAAGTATTTTTATTAGTTATGTAAAACCAAATAATACCATAATCACCATGTTCTGTATATGCCTTAAAATCTATACTGATGCTGTAAATGCTGTGATAAGCACCCAGATCAACCGTCCACCATACTGTTTTATGTGGAGTGCTTGGACCTATTCCGTACGTTCTCATGCATGTGTTTCTATCGCCATCAACAGCCTTGTCTGGACCACAGGGAGGAATACATTTGTAGACCGTGGATTGTGTGGCGATTTTATCTTTTGCTAAATCATCTATGGAAATTTAAAATAATATAGTAGCATAATAATCATTTAAATGAGTATCTAAGCTTGATTAAATCAAAAGGTTATAATTATTATTGTCGGGACGGAGAACGCATACGTATACATTTATGAATGTGCTGTTAAATATATAACAGCGAGAAAACATAGATATGATACTTCTATTAATAGAAGAAACATTGAAATAAACCTTTATAGTGAATATTTTGCATTCAAATAACGAATCAATAGTTAAACAAGCTAATTCAGAGAATTTGTGTCCCCCGCTTAGGGAAAAAAGATCATGCGCAGTTCGGGGGGGGGGTCAGAACCCCCCCCCCCTTGATTTGTAGAATTATTAAATGTATACATGATAATTGAAGCAAATAAAAAATGCCAATATGGATATAAAGATTTTTGATTGCTTGTTCTTTAATATGTGTATAGAAGATTCTTTTTGTATAGAAATTTATCACACTCTACAATGATTTTATGAGTTTGTACAAGCCAGACATCATTACCTTTTCATTTCACATGCTGAATACTATCATTTTTATTGTAAATAAATTAAAAAAGAAATATTTTCCAAAAAAGAAAAAGGATCGACCGGGAATTGATCCTGAGGCCTCTCACATGTTAAGCGAGAATCATACCCCTAGACCACGGAGGCAATTGATTATACAACAAATTAAATGCAAACAGTAGGTCACATATAATGTTTATATTCACGTTCGATATTGTCAAAATTTTACATAATACATGGTGTCTAATTTAGCCTTTACTAACCAGTTCTGATAGATGTAATTAGAATACAAAGTGCACCGACAACCTGTAATTTACAAAATAACTCTAAACATACCCCTGTGCTAAAAATGTTGCCAAGCGACTTTTAATACAATAAATAAAAAAAAAAACGGGGCGGCACACTTTGAGGGGGGCGAGAGAGGCCATAGGGAGTTATGGTATAGAATTTCATTGCAAAAGCTCAAAAGTTTCTTGAGATATCGTCCGGAAACGAAAGTGTTACACACAGACAGAATGTATGAATTTACGACCTTGAACTCTGACTTTTTGACCTCAAAATCAATAGGTGTCTTCCTTATGCCACAGGAAGTGGTAATGTAAAATTTCATTGCAAAAGCTCAAAGGATTCTCGAGATATCGCGCTGAAACGAAAGTGCTAAAACAGACAGAATTTATTAATTTTTGACCTTGACATTAGACCTTTTGACCTTAACATCAATAGGTTCCTGTTTAGGCCATAGGGGGTTGCTATGCAAAATTTCATTGCGATAGCTCAAAGGGTTCTCGAGATATCGCGCGGAAACGAAAGTGTTACAGACAGACAGAAATACAGACGGACAGACAGACCCAAATTAATATTCTCCACTTTCAGTGAAAGCGGGGGACAATGAGATGAAAATAAATCATTTTTATAGAAATAGTAAAGATTAATTTTAAATGAAAATCCAAATTTAAATACGCAGAGACGACTTTGCCGAATGCTGAAATCATTTTCCAATATGACATTTTCAAGAACAATTAATATACATTTGTCAGTAGGACAAATAGATGCAAACGCAGGTGATCGCTTGGCTGTCACAAGTATGCATGCGGACCCCATAACTGCAATTTTCTTTTATGCCCCCGGATCGAAAGATCCCGGGGGTATATTGTTTTTGTCCTGTCTGTCTGTTTGTCTGTTTATCTGTTTGTCTGTTTGTCCGTTTGTCTGTGTGTCCGTTTGCTGTTTGTCTGTTTGTCTGTCTGTCTGTTGTCAACTTTAACCTTGCCCATAACTTTTGATTGGTTGAAGCTATGACTTTCATATTTCACATGTGTATTTCTTGTGACAAGACCTTTCTTTGGGTACCATCATATTTGACCTTTTGACCTTGACCTTGGAGTTTGACCCACTTTTGAAAAATTTTATAAGACTTTAACCTTGGCCATAACTTCTGAACAGTTGGTGCTTGGGGTTTCAAACTTCACATGTGTATTCTTTGTGACAAGGCCTTCCTTTGGATACCAACAACTTTGACCTTTTGACCTTGGAGTTTGACCTACTTTTGAAAAACTTTAACCTTGGCCATAACTTTTGAACAGGTGGAGCTTAGGGTTTCAAACTTCACATGTGTATTCCCTGTGACAAGACCTTCCTCTGGATATCAACCATTTTGACCCTGTGACCTTGACCTAGAAGTTTGACCTACTTTTGAAAAACTTTAACCTTGGCCATAATTTTTGAATGGTTGGAGCTAGGGCTTTCATACTTCACATATGTAATCCTTGTGACAAGACCTTCCTTTGGATACCAACCACCACTTTGACCTTTTGACCTTCACCTATGAGTTTGACCTACTTTTGAAAAACTTTAACCTTGGCCATAACTTTTGAATGGTTGATGCTAGGTCTTTCATATTTCACATATGTAGTCCTTGTGACAAGAGCTTCTTTTGGATACCAACCACTTTGACCCTTTGACCTTGACCTAGTAGTTTGACCTACTTTTGAAAAACTTTAACCTTGGTCATAACTTTTGAATGGTTGGTGCTAGGGCTTTCATACTTCACATATGTAATCCTTGTGACAAGATCTTCCTTTGGATACCAACCACTTTGACCTTGACCTTGACGTTTGACTTTTATTTAAAAAAAAATAACCTTTGCCATAACTTTTGAACAGTTATATCTATGTCTTTCAAATTTCACAGGTGTATTCCTCGAGACAAGACCTTTCTTTGGGTATCAACATTTTTTATCTTTTGGCCTGGATTTTGACTTGCATTTGAAGAAACTTTAACCTTCGCCATAAGCTGTCATACGGGGGCATCAGTGTTTCACAAACACATCTTGTTAAATTTATAATTGTACTCCTGAGCAAATAATGTGTGCCTCTCTCAAAAAAACTTCGTTAGAATGTTTTTATGCCAAATGCACATCAGTACAAAAGCTTACAACTTGTAAACACGAATGAATTTCCCAGAATATTTACCTGATACGATATTTACTACCCCTGTGTGTTTTGACAGTAGGGATAATTTCATAAAGTAAATATTATAAATAATCAAACACATAAAAACGTAAAAACATTAACGACAACGGACCTAATTCATTTCTGCAATAGATTTTTTTATTCAGATTTTAATATGAGGTAAAGTGACTTTTGGTGAGTTAAAATCAATAAAAAATCACATGGTCTTCGATGTACATTTTTAATGGGGAGCGTTTCAAAAGTTGGCGATGGAAATCGATAATTACTATAAGAAGTAATGCGAAACTCCCAGTGTAGGGTACAAGAGTGATCATTGAAAAAAAAATTCTGCAATAGAATTTTATACATATTAAAGGACAATGTTAACTAGACAATTTGCCAGCAAATTATGCCAAAATAATAAATGGGTCATCGGCTTAGATTTTTTTTTGGGGGGGGGGGGCATGTCATACGCAGATGAGATGTAGGGCACATTTTAGGGGAAAGTTTCTATGAAAATATCTTGGCAAAAAAAATCATTTATTTATAAAATTAAGAAGTGAATATAAATTGAAATATTTACAATATTTTTGAATTGAGAGGAAACGTTTGAATATCTTTAAAAGAATTAAAAATGTATATTTTTTTTTATCTTTTGCAATACATAATTAAGTCAATTTGATTCAAGGCATATGCGCGGTTTTCTGCGCAGTGGCTCAAAATTTCGAATTAGGTCCGTCGTCCTTAAATGAGTCCTGAAGTCCAAACATTTTTTTATGATTCAAATTTAAATACATGTACATCGTATTTCTCCTAGTCAGCATATTTTTGTCTTGAGTTACTTAATTTGCTCCTTGTTAGATGTAATTATTGCAAACAGCATTAAAGTTCACAGTACACTTTGATTATTAAATGCCAATTTTATCGTTCTTAAGTTCAAATACAAGTATTAAACAAGCCTTTAATCTACTATGAGTTGACAGGTTTTGCCATCGAAATTTACTCAGCTTGATAGATACTTAAGACAATATGTCCAATCAAAGAAACCCCTGACAAAGAAATTATGTCTGAGATCATAATAATTTACACACTAAATATTTTACCTACCGAATCCTTCCAAACGAGGTATTCCTGTAAAAAGTACAAGCATTGCATAAAAAGTATCCATAGTATTAAATATCATAAATACCAGGAAGTTCTTGAAAATATATATGTGGTATAGTCGTTGTTGATAAAAGGTCTTTACAACTTCCTCACAGTGTGTGCGTGGATCTTTTATATATTTTGACAAAAAGATTTATTTAGTCCAGGTGTTCATTTTCATGCTTGTTTTTTTAATATACGAAATGTTTGATATACAATACCAATATCAAATTTGTTTTAAAAGGTCAAGCCACAAATTTTCAAGCATATCATTTTTGAAGCAATATAAAAAGACGCTTGAATATATACAGCACTCATGTTTAAATGACATTCATGTAGTTCATATACAATCATTCTAACACGTTCAAGGTCGTTTAATGCATCTGTAGTTCAATATATTTATCGTCTCTCATATAGTATCAAAGTCATCGCTTCTTGTATTTTATCTTTATTTATATTTGCCTTTAAAATAAGTTCAATCAAAAAATCATTTTCCACCGACTTTCCTGCTTCATCTGTAATAACTTCTACAGCGACAAGCACAGGTTACGGTAGCCTAGTGGTAGGGCGCTCGCTTCGTGATCGCGAGGCCCGAGTTCGATTTTCGTTCGCCGCGAAGCGTCAAACTTAAGATGAAAACATAGGTAGTGACTGTTCCTTCGCCAAGCACCCGGCACTAGAAGTGAAAGTCACGGGTCTTTCGGATGAGACTTTAAAAAGAACTCTTACTGATCAATAGCCCTAAGTTCCAAGTATAGGTCTAAATCTGAATCCCTTCACCGACATACGGTGACGTCTCTGTATGAGTGAAAAGTTCTCGAATGGGATGTTAAACAATATACAATCAATCAATCAAGTCGCCCGCATGGCGCAGTGGTTAGAGTGTTTGCTCTAGAGTCGCGATGTAAGGAGAAGATCCTTACGTCGCGTGTTCGAATCCATGCGGGACGTGGAGGCCGGTCCTTCGGATGAGACCGTGTAAACCGAGGTCACGTGTCGCAGTAGGTGCTGGCACGAAAAAGATCCCTCACTGCTCAATGGCCCTAAGTGCCAAGTATAGGTCAAAATTTGCAGCCCTCCACCGGCAAGTGGTGACGTCTCCATATGAGTGAAAAATTCTCGAGAGGGACATTAAAAACAACAAACAAACAATCAATCAATCAACAGCGACAAATTCAAAGTCTGTAGGTATTTAACAATGCAAAGAATGAACGAATCAATCGGCCCTTTTTTACATTTGAATATTTCATCTAATTCTATAACCCCCCTCCCTTTCTTCCTCTCTTCCAAATTTATATTAAAATCCACGATATATGCAGACATTAATTAAAGATCTGACTCAACATTCATGATAGATTCTTGTTTCTTTGTGAAATTGGAGCTGCTTCACATATCGATGTATGATTTTAGTTGATTTCCTAGTTGTGGCCTAATCATTATTGACAACCTCAAAACAAAGCATCAGGAAATCTACTTTAAAATTGTCCTCATTTCCTCGTGATCTGGATTATCAGTCGTACCATTCTCGTCAGCTAACCGTACGTCGTCATTTCTATCCATCTGATTTTTTGTTTTCTTTCTTTTGAAAAAAATTGAGATACCACTGCCTTCATCAACTCTAAAACAAATATTACTTCATGTTTATCTTTTAAAAAAATATGTATTCCTAATGTTTAGAAGCCAATATGATCTTTCCAATTCATTTCTGTTTTAATTTTGGAATTTTTCAATTAAGCCACAGTAATAAAACTGTATTTCTTATAACGTAAAGAAAAGCATATATTACTGAACCCTTTCTCTACCGGCGCATTTTACGGAGACCTTCTGAGTATTAGAAAGACACTAATTGATAGTCCTAATGCTAAAAATGAATGTTCAACAACAAATATTGAAAAGTCTAGTGCTCATATTCCTGTTTGTGTTTGATCTAAATAAGGAATCAAAATGAGAAATCTATCAAGCTTCTATTTTTATATATACATTCTCACTAAAATGGTTTCAGATAGATAGAAATCAAATATTTTGCGTTATATCTTAGGACCATTCCAAATTTAATTGCAATCTTAAGAAATTAGGTAGGAAAACTCTTCCGGAACAGACTATGATTGGAGTTCCGATGTTGACAACACGGCAATGCAGTTTATCCCTCCTTCTACCCCAGTAAATAACGGGAATATAAAAGCAAGGGAGCATAAAAAAATCAGAGTGAGCTTTAAACACACGATTATTAAATTAGCAAATATGGCAAAAAAGTCAGAAAGACAGAATTGATTCTTCTTGGGTTAAATTAAATTCTGGATGTATGCGTTATATGCTAATGTGTGCTAAGTGATGCTAAGTGTGTAGGACTATATCGTCGGTATAGCGGGTATTTTGCAAGCTAAGACTGGCAACACTGGCTGCCGGTGTAAATTTCTCTTAGATATGTGCACTGTAATTTGAACAGAGTACACTGATTTGTATATCAAAAACTACTACGCTCAGTATAATTTTTTTTCTACCTATTAAAACTTTCTTAGTGCAGGAATTGTATACAAGTTCGGTTAAACAGATCAATCAATTAGGGTTAAGGTTAGGGTTAGGGTTAGGGTTAGGGTTGCTAATCATTTTTTTTTTTAATTTTATTACTCCTTTATTTACATTATACGTTCTTGACAGTATATTTATATTGCTTAAATAAATATCACAATGTATTAACAAAACATTGAAAAGAAGACAAAAACAACAGAAGTGGTAGTAATGATAATACCTATATAAATCTTTTTGTCAGACATACATAGAAATATAATTAGTTTTTTTTTATTTAAATTGCCATAAAGGGGTCTCACCTCTCGTCAAACATGCAATTCATTTGATGTATTTCATGAATAGATGAAAGAAAAACGATAATCATAAAAAAAAAATTAATTTTGGAAAACTTACGTTTTATCGTTTACTAATGAGACTTGATACATTAATGTTAAGTATCATTTTCGCCACTTTTGCTGACATATCATTTTTTTGCAAAGGGTAAATTTTATCAAGAATCATCCTTCCTGCTAGGCCATTTTCTTTACGACAGCTGTTGCATGGTAAACAAACTTAGAACTAAATTTCGTTGAATTACGATTTATTTCCCCTCTTAAACTCAATAATAAAAAGAATTTTTTATCGATATTATAGTATTATTTGAAATCTAGTGCATAGTACATTAACTCATCTTAATCTAAATAAAAGTCTTGACTCTAACATTAAAAGAGTGTTTATTGAGCTGAAAATTTGATATAAGATTAGACTCAGAATAATAGTAATGATTGCATGAATGAAGTTTTAAATTCAAAATTGAATTTGTGTGATTTATTTCTAGAAGAAGTAATCTGTGCTTGTAAAATTGATTCCTTTATTTTCTTTCAATTAAAAGAATGAAAAAAAAGTTTCATCTCATCTCCCGTTCCGCTCCGTCACTCAATGGTGTTCTGATAATGCCATACTTTTTAATGATATCCACTATCTTGACAATTATATATAAAATTCTTGATCTGATCTGTGTACATATTGTTGTACCCGAAGCCAATTGGACATTTCTTGAGAATTCTGCAATGCCACCCATCCCTGTTACGTTGTTCATTGGTTGTTCCATTTATTCTGACTAATTCTATGTTTGTTTCATCGTCATTTCTTTCAATTGGATGCTTTGCTTTCTTTTCCATGGACTGGAGGTATCCATGTCTAAAAAAAACGATAAATGAATGTGTCTTTATGTTTTACAGTAATGTTTATACATGTACTTGATCTACAAATCAGTAATATAAGATCGAAGTATAGCAATGGGAATTCGCTCAAAACTGTAATAAATATTCTTTTACCAAGTACAAGTATTTAATGTTTTTTTAATAGGAAGAAAAGAAGCACGTTATAAAAGAAAAGAGATCTCAGTAAAATGTTCTCTCTCTCTCTCTCTCTCTCTCTCTCTCTCTCTCTCTCTCTCTCTTGTCAAATCTAAGAATTTTATTTTTGTATTCGTTATCTTTTCAGAAAATAAGCAGAATATTCCTCTCAAAGTTTCTTTTATTAGTTTAGAATGTTCCTCGTACAATTCAAAAAGAATAAGATTATCTATTTAAATTGGTTTATTAAATACTGAATTAATAATAGAGTTATTTTTTTAATCACTCTTATACGTTACCTGGCTAGTTTTACTAAAAGAACATGGAATGTTACAAGTACGATGTTTAAAGCAAGAGATAATGAAAATTCCAATGGCCACTTTCCTTTTTGACTTTTATCTACAACAAACATAAATCAGTGTTTCGAGCTTCATATAGCCTGTCAAAGAGCCAGGTACATTAGTAGTGCAATTCGGCCCTTCTTTGAAAATTAAAAATAATCATAAAGAAATGACTTGAGAATGTACACTTTATAAATATATTAACAATTCTTATTTATCTTTTATAGTTTAGTTGCAATAATCCTCTGAAGATGGGATGTATTTTATTGCATTTAACCGCTTTGAGCACTATAACGTCATTATTGCGGTCAATTTTGAATGGTATTTAAAAAACAACTTTTATGTACCATTGTATTTTATACATGTATGTAAAAGATGTAAAACGTTTTACGTACATTGCATTGTTTATTTACTTCAAAGAAAATATTGCACAAAAAGAACGTTTTAATTGAAAGAATTTATGACCTCCATAGTGTCGGTTCATCTGAATATCATATCTGCAGTCAAAATTGCTTGCTTAATTTGCAGTCCGTTTTTCTCCACAATTTTGTTTTTATTTTTTTTCCCGGAACGTTAAATAAAAGATAGACAATGCAAAAAGATCATTGAAATTTGATTTAATTAACAAACAAGAATAGTAAAATATAACTTTCTTTAGCATTAATTTTGACCTGTCTGCACTTAGGTTCAAATTATAATATTAAAATACCAAAAATCGCCCTTTTCGAGATTAAAAACAACAATTGAACACAATATATTAAATTATTCATGCAAAATAGAACAATGGGCAGCCAAAAAATGGACAGGAATTACATGTATATAATCAGGATTTAATGATATTACTAACAACTCAGGCACGACGTATCGGGGGGGGGGGGGGGGGAGTGTCCCCCCTTTTTTAGTCATTACATTTTACTATTGAGAATGTTCACTGAGAGGCTATTAGCTCCACCCACTGTTTGTTGCAGCTTAGTTAAAATCGGAGTTATGTGGTAATGTATGAAAAAATTGATTGTGGAAGAAGTTGAGAAGTCGTCCCCCACCAGATAGGATTTTGGAGTTTGATTCTGACCCCCCCCCCTTTTTTTTATTTAAATCGATACTATGTGTCTGCAACTTAAGAAATATCTAGTAAAGATCATTGACTTTAGAATCCTGAAATTCTAATTTACTCCAAGGTTTGTTTATAGTAAAAACATATTATAGGTTAAAGTCAGAGGCTCTAGTTGACATGCCTTCATCATTGTCACCAGTATTTTTCTTTTAATATACATGTACGATGACCTTTCAAATTGATCTTTGAATCTGGACCACTGAAAAGGTGTCAACTAACGAAGAATAAATCAAAATCATCTTCCTAACTTCATCAGTGATTTTCAACAATGAAAAAAATTAACTAATCTGACTTTGATTTTTATAATAAATAAAAATATTAATCTGACTTTTGTATTTTGATTTTCATAACAAATAAAATCACCATTGTCCAAAGACTTTTTTAACAACCCTTGTATACAGCATTACGGACACGAATGGCGCACCTTCTGGTGTAATTGACCTTCTTGGGCTTTTCCGACAAACGGAGGGTCCGAGATGACGCAATTGATTTTATTTCTTCAAAATGCGTATATTTGAATGTCAAACTTAGTTACATATTCATCATAGTTGAAATTGTTTGTGGACAGAAAAAAGGTAACGGCATTTTAATTAATTAACATGTACATGAAGTTTAAAGAAAAACAAATGAATTTTCAATTAAGAGCCGAAGAAAAAAGAATACATTCTTTTTGTCACAAATGATGTAGAAGTTATAAATTGTCAACAAGTCTATATTCGTTGATGCTATTAACAAAAAATCTTTTTAGAATAAATTAGATTTACTATGTAACACGAGTCCATCTTTTATTCATCGACCTCGAATGGAGATGGAACATTAAAGTTTATACCAATACTCCTCAGCATTAATACACGCATCAACCAGGTTCATGTTGAATTTATTCCTCTGGTGGTTTCAGATTTAGAACCTGACTGTTGATCCTTTGGGGACAAACAACACCAAGAAATCATAATTTGAAATCTGAGTATCTCAGTGACGTAGCATTGTTTTTGAAAGACTTTTTAGGGGAGGGGGAGGGCAGTCTGAGAATTTGCTTCAACTTTTCAACTTACCCGAAAGAAACTTGACGAGCAAAAAAAAAAAAAAAATGTACACACTCGAAAATGTTATTTCGTGGAGGGGGGGGGGTAACTTCTTTCAGTACCAATTTTTTATTTAACTACACTGCAACAAAAAGATGGGGGACACTTCAATGAACATTTGCTATGGTAAAAATTATGTCTGGAAAAAACTTGGGGGGCTAGCCCCCCCCCCCCCCGATTTTGCGTGCCTGTATCTATTTGTGGATTATAAATATTATAATGCTAACTATTTTCATCTCTCTCTTAAAAAGAAAGTATCTTCCTGGTACGTACTTCACCTGATTTGGTGGCGATAGGGGATTTCAAAAGCAAGGGTCGTTCAGGGGCATCAGCAGATCCCCAGTAGTTTTACTTCCCCTATTTCTGAGATTTTCAGTATGATATATAAGCTTATAAATAGTGTCCTTCCTGGTTAACTTTATTTTTGCAAATGAAATTAAATATACAATATTTTGTATATTTTATTTGCTAAAATTAAGAATATCAAGAATGACAATAACCTAAACGGCACAGCCAGGCGCCCCCTCCTACAAATGAGTATCAAATTATATAACTACATTGTATATAATATAAGAAGATATTTTTATTATCAATATATTTTGATTAAGTAAGAGTCAGTGGATTTATATTTTGGAGAGTTTTTACTATCCAAAAAGGGGGAGCGTGTAATGACTGAGTTAGAATTCAAAGACTTATGCAAATAAAGATAATATGAATATATAATATTATTAATATATATTTTTTTTCAGCATTTATAATTTCTTAAAACTACATGAAGTTGTCGCATTCAGAAGTTTCCATTATAATGGGTATCATTTTAGTCATTTATTTATTCTCATCTTAAATTTTCTGAACGAAAACTTTATAGGTAAATTTTCATTGTTTTAGGAACATATATATAGCATATACTTATATACTCCACTGTTCTCAACTAAGTATCACTTCAGTTGTTTTTTCTGAAAAGACAACAATAAAAAAATCATAATAAAAGGATTTCTAACTGATGTATAAGAAGTATATGAATTTAATTCATTGAAGGATTTTCAATTCCTACTTAAATTAAAATATACTAAGTATATTCATGTACAAATAAAGCTTTCGGAGAAAGGGTGGTTAGTGCTAGTTAATTTTTTTAAAAAATCACCTTTGCATTGATTAATGTAAATTTTCCAGTACATGTATTTTTAAAAACGTAAATTTGAGATATATTTCATCTGAGCGCTGTTTTCTTTTACTATGAAATTTGTTAATAAATCTTTTATAAATGTTTGATTAAACAACGGTATTGTTTATAGTGAAATATCAAACGAAATACCAAAATATGGAGAAAACTTTTGGCACGTCACTGTTCGTTGTTAATGTAAACAATGACGACGTCTATATTTAGAGTTAGCTATACAACCTAGAGACGTTAGGTTTTTGCCTTAAAATCCACATAATAATCATCAACCACAATAACATTTCATATACCCTTTTACAAAACACTCTCTAAGATTTAGACGTTATAATATTATGTACTATACATTGTACATGTATGTTTTGCTTGTTCCGGATTGTCGTTGCCTGGAATGAAAACGAAAGTAAAAAAGGTGGTCGCGACAACGAATTTTGAACAACTGATTTATCAAATTAATTCTTTATATCATTTAGATTCTCTACAAAGTAAGCATGCATTCTATTGTTATTCATTTTCTCAGAATATTATTAAAACACCCAGCTAATTCCATTCCCCTCAGGTCAAGATCCGTAAAGCAGACGACTGATAGTATCAGAATTTTACAAAATTCACTGTGGCCGCAGCCCACGACCAGAACAAAACCAGTATAAATCAACCCCTTTTATGTTAAAGTATTTCTGGTTAAAATGTTTTTTTGGTCGATGCTTGCGGCCACATCGAATTTTCCCAAAAACCGAGTGAAAAGTGAAGAAAATTCCTTGTTTTCTGGATACGGCATTGGTTTGGATACTACATAACAGCACACGAAGCTTGGATCCGCCCAAATAATTACTCATATACGAAGACTTTGGTTCATAAACTTTATAAATATACATGGATAGATAGGATACACAAACACAATTTTTTTTGTATTTTGCAGGGCCTGTTGACATTAGCTGGCTCTTTGTATTCCAATATTGTCCGATTTATTCATTTATTTATTTATATATTTATTTTTTTTTTTATTATTATTTTTATTTTATTTATTTATTTATTGCTTTTAAAGACAGAAAAGAGCTTTAATGACTTTTATGACACAATTTTTTTTTCAGTAAAAACATACATTTATAATCACAAGTCAGTCTTTGATATTGATTCTGACATCCCTGCGGACAGATACCATCAAACCTACTGCAGGTCTTACCGTTAAGACAGTGACCACTACATTTATGCTGACAATTTACACCAAAGAATCCGCCCGAACATTCTACAATTATTAACAATAACAATGATAAGCTTGTATCATAGAGATTTAAATAATTTATATAGCATATTCGTGAGTCATTTAAGCTTTCTCAAAAAATCTAATTACAGATTCAAAGCTGGGAAATATTTATTTTATCATTTTGTTTGAAATACAACATGCCAATTACACGCATATTTGAAATAAATCATGACACCTTTTTTCCTTCGAAAACATTATTCTTTTCCTTAGCCTTTCAAAATCATTTTAAAATACTGACTTATTTAGCTCTCAGAGAGGTATTCGAAATTTAATGTGATAAAATATAAATGCTGTATATGCACCAACCTGCCGTGCAGTTTGGTGAACCTTTGAACCCTAATAAACAGTCACATTGACCATTAGTATGATTACATATACCAATACAGTTTTTTGAGCAGGTATTCTCACACATATACCCAAAGGTTCCGCTCGGACAACCTGCGAATACAAATTTTCACTACAGTTAAATAATATTTGAATTCAAGGTAATCTTCCATCCCTTAGCTTGATTGATTGATTGCATTTTGCCTAAAGTTCCAATAGATTATTTTTCACTTATAGGGAGACATTACCGTAAGCCAATGAATATAGCTTCAAAATTTGACGAATGCATGACGCTTACGGTCATGGCAGTGAGGGATCTTTTTCATGCCAGCTTCTACCGTGACACAGGACCTCGGCTTTCCATGTCTTACCCGAAAGACCCGTTTTTTTAACATCTAGCGCTTGACGAAGGAACAGTCACTTCCTACGTTATAGGTCTATGGTTTGACCAGCACGGGGAACAAGAATCGAACCCGTGAAATCATGAATCGAGCACCCAACCACTAGACTTCCGTGATTGGTTTTGTCACTTAGATGTCTAGGCAATAAAACCCACAATACACTGATCTGAAAAAAAACAACAGTTATGATATTTTGGATACTAACTGAACCATCTAATATCCTTATGATCTAAAGAAAATACATGTACCAATTCTTTACTTATATTTATATATATAACATGATTTAGTGACATCATTCAAAAACAGTCCACAGGAGAAGATATTAATTTAGGGATGTATGATGCATACATGAACACAATTGCTACGAATTCCCAATATTTTACTTATTTACAAAAACATACATGTAAAAATGAATGACTTTTGAAACAATCTCACTTTAGATTTGTCAGATGTAAGCTAAGATATATAGAAAGTTTTATCCGTAAATAATTTAGAATCATGGCACCTGATCCCACATCTGATGTTTAAGAGGTTCATGTTTGCTCTGCTCCTGATTTGCATTGTTTGAATGAACTTCTGAGCTTGAAAACTGTTTGTTATCTCCATATTTCATTTAATTAGCGTTCAATCAATTATTGATACAACCTAAAAGCATTAATCTGAGCCTTACCAGGTAGGTGATCATAACAAACACTGATCGATGTCTGAAATCCTACAAACTATACAAATTTATGTATAAAAAGCCAATGTATATATATATATATATATATATATATTAAAAATTGATTTAACGAAAAAAAAAATGGAAATTAGAAAATGAATTCTCATGTGCCACATATCCATATGCGAAAGTGTACTGTTTGTAAGATACACTCTCGAGCATGAAAATTGTATTTTTGAGTTATTGTTAAAACCTGTCATGCACGATAAATTCGTGTGTGTCTTGAATTTCTTCAAGACCAACTAAAAAGTAAACTTGTTGGATTAATCTTTCCCTACTAAGAAAAACTTAAAACTAAATCATGATCTGTAGGTATATGTAAAGGAGAAAGGCCAAAAACTGTCCATTCTGTGCGAGAAAGAACTAATCGAGGGCCGTAGCCCCGAGATTAGTTCTTTCTCTAATAGAATGGACAGTTTAAGGCCTTTCTCCTACTTAAACATGGTTTCCTTTGTTTTGAAAATTAAATAAAAAATGTACAAAATGACAGGTAGCACACATACAATGACAAGTTCATTGTTTACGGAATGGACAGTCACAGGTAAGCTAGGGATGCAGAGCAATCTGTTGAATAACCATTGTGTTTCCAGATGCAAATAACAAATGATCTTTTTCTTAAGAATGGACAGTTACAGGTGGATTTTGTGGAATACTAGTATTTATACAAATATGCCATGTTTCAAAATCAGTTTACAGTTTGCGTTGTTTTTTTTTTTTGTTTGTTTGTTTTTATGTTGTTTAACGTCCCTCTCGAAAATTTTTCACTCATATGGAGATGCCACCATCTGCCGGTGGAGAGCTGCAAATTTTGTCCTATACTCGGCACTTACGGCCATTGAGCAGTGAGGGATCTTTTTCGTTCCAGCACCTACTGCGACACGGGACCTCGGTTTATACGGTCTCATCCGATGGACCGGTCTCCACGTCCCACAGTGGGATTCGAACCCGCGACGTAAGGATCAACTCCTTACGCCGCGATTCTAGAGCAGACGCTCTAACCACTGCGCCACGCGGGCGACCTAGTTTGCGTTGTAAAGGCATACATGTTTTCCTGTGATGGAGAAAGTATATGACAGAAACAAAATCTTATATACCAAAATATGCACAAAATTAGTGATATTTTGATCTGGAAACAGAAAAGTAAGAGTAAAAGAAATATTAGCCAAATTTTGACCCAGAAATGAACTTCAACGACGGATACAGATGATCAAATTCAAATCAAACCTGGAAATGTTTTATTTGAATTCTATTTTTGAGGATATATTAACTGCAGCAGTGTAATGGTGATATGCAAATTGTGTTCCGAGTGTTGGATTAGCCATGAGCCAATCTTCGACCTGAAATGTTTTTCAAATCAAATCTGGAAATGTTTCATTTTTATTTATTTTCTACCAAAATATTAACTGCAGCAGTGTAGTGTTCATATGGTGCAAACTGTTTTCTGGTGGAGGATTTAATATTAGACGTATTTCTATCTGAAAATGAATTCTCCTCGAGGGAATGATTTTTCCGAAATTTAAATCAAATGTGAAATTGTGTCATTTGAATTCAAATTCTGTAAAAATTAAGTTTTTGGGTATTGAAATAAAGTGCATCATTCATGGATTTAAAAGAGTGAAATCGAGTGCATGCTGTGCAGAAATTATGTTCTGGATTAACTTTGATCTCCGCGTTTTTGTATTGTTTTGTTTTGTTTTGTTTTTTGTTTGTTTGTTTGTTTTTTTTTTTTTTTTTGTTATTAACATGTAAATTAAAAAGTATTTAATGTTTTTTTTGTTTTTGTTTCCCTCTTGAACACATTCCAAAGTTTACCTGTAACTCTCCATTCTGTTTGTTTTAACTGTCCATTCTTTTTGAAAAAAAAAAAAAAAAAAAAAAAAAAAAAAAAAAAAAACTGTCCATTCTTAAAAGAATGGACAGTTTTCCAAAAAGAATGGACACTTACAGGTAACTCAATGGATTGTTTGAGGAGTTAGCTCAACATTAAGCTATAGAATGGACAACACAAACAAAAGGTTTACGTCACAATCATGTTTTAAATATAATTATAATACTCTTCCCTCTTTAAATTAAATTCTTCTGCAAATAAAAAAAATTACAATAGATTCCTTAAACATACGTTTGACAGTTTATTTTGTTTGTGAAAGAAACTTTTCTTAACATGCAGTTTTTCATATGAAATAGATGCAATTGTGTATTATCACATTTAGTGAATTTAAAATCTTAATAAAAAAGTACAAAGTTTGTAGCTTCAAGAAATGCAAAAAAAATGTCAGCACAGTTATTTATGATCTGGTGATCGCTAACAGAGAACAATATACTTGCATTATAAGCAACTGAAAGCTCTGGCTTTTTTTAATCAAAATATAAACATACCATATCTTAATGAAGAAAAGGTTGCTGTAAAAAGAAATAATAATCTCAAAATAACACGATTACAGATACCCACACTTACAGCAACAATTTAATGTTTCAGGGACATCTACTCCCGTCGTTTTTATTTTTCTACTAAACCAGAAGTTTTATAATTTTAAAGTACATGTCGTTACCTAGATAATATAGGTTGGTCGTGTGTGTATTACATGTATATATCTACAGTAAGCAGGTACAGTGTATATCGTCTACATTCCGCTTTGAATGCATCAGTCCAATGTGGCCGTGTTTTGTTTTTTTGTACACTCTTTTTCTTGCGAGTCGCCCGCGTGGCGCAAAGGTTAAAGCGTCTGCTCTAGAGTCGCGGAGTAAGGAGTTGATCCTTACGTCGCTGTTTGAATCCCACTGCAGGACGTGGAGACCGGTCCTTCGGATGAGACCGTATAAACCGAGGTCCCGTGTCGCAGTAGGTGCTGGCACGAAAAACGATCCCACACTGCTCAATGGCCCTCAGTGCCGAGTATAGGTAAAAATTTGCAGTTCTCCAACGGCAAGTGGTGGCATCTCCATATCAGTAAAATTTCTCGAGAGGGACGTTAAAAAACAAACAAACAAACTTTTTCTTGCGTTACCTTAAGATGATTCGAACATAAAGTAATCTTAATAGTATGATTGTACTTAAAATAGTTTGAAACCCTTCCAGTTATTTCTTTTATAGTACTGCTAGCAAAGTTGATATCATTTACCATATGTTTAAACTGTATCAGTCTTGCTATAATTATTCCAGCAAGATTATTTTTTTTTTAAATTTGATTCACTCCCCTATTTATTTAAACCCAGTCTTGTGGTTTCAAGATCAAAGAATTCTATAAGTGCACCTAGATTAAAACAAAGAATATACTGCCAAAGGTTAACTTAGAAGTTTTAAATTTTGACTGCTGATTGATAGAAAATCCATTCTGTTCTTTTCGCTGTTATTAAAAACCTGTTGAGATAACATATCGTACATTAGTATTCAATTTGCACGTGAAGTTTATAGACATTCCTTACATATGTAAACTGTATATACAGTCCCTGAAACCTTCTACTTTCCTAATTGAATGGTGAGCGAACGCTTAACAAATGGTGAGCGAAGGCTGAACAAACACAATCACAGAGCGAACGGAGAGGTGACAGTATGTGGACGCTTAACACAATTTGTTAAACGGTTGGTAAACTGTGAACGGTGAGCGAACGCAGAAGGGAAACAGAGTGCAAACGCGAGCAGAGTGAACGGTGAACAAAGGGTGAACGCAAGAGGAATAAATTATTCGGAATGCCTCTGATCTCTTCCTTGCTTTATATAAATTCTATTGTATTCTATAGTCAGGTAAAAAAAAAATAAATAAATCTCAATTAATAAATTTTTCCAGTGCCCACTTTACCATACCATATTTTTTTTTTCTGTACACTTCTAGAACAAATAAATACAAAATATTAAAAATAAATAAATAAATAAATAAAACGAAAACGTCCCCATACTGTCCTTAGAAAGATTATACATTCACATTAACCATGTATATTAATTATGTTTTCTTATAGTATTTTCTGCACAGGATAAGGCAGCATACATTACAGATTAAATATTTGCATTCACAGGCTAATCTTTCGTAATGATGTCTATAAAATTGCCCCTACTAACAAGAGACATACCGGCATTGCATTACATTACATACCTAATAACAGGTGAAATTCACAACCAGCACATCGTGATCATGTACACAGAATGACATCACCTGGACAGCATAGTTCCACAGACTTCTTACATATAAAATACAACTGAATATACAATGGTTCTCTTTAAAAAAAAGTGAGTGTCCGTTTTTTTATCAATACGGTGACGGAAAATGGCAAAGGAATGTCCTAAATTCCCAATGTCGGAAGAATGCTCAAAAAGTCAGTATTTTTTATGAATTATTGGAGAATTCTCTTGAAAATTACATGTACTTTATTTGACTATCAAATTGTTGTTTGTGATCATATGTATTAGTTTTATAGCAAAATGAGGCGTTATTATTAGCATCGCGACATCAGCCATTTTCAGCAGTTTAAGTTGCGCGTTCGAGTTGATTTCGTCAGGTTCAAATCTCCAGAATATACAGTTTTACGTGAGGTATAAAATCACGCTTGTCTGGCTAGTATAACCAGAAAATCTCTTCAGCACTATTTACCAGTGCGTGATCAAAAACTCCTCTAACCAACTAAGTTTTGGATCAAATTTTTGCCCTTTGTGTTTTGGTAGAATATATACTTTTCCCCCTTTTTTCATGAAAACAGTAGAAAAAAACTCTGTATGTCTATCAACTTGTTTCTAGAATTGTCGTTCTCAATAATCAATCCAGTCTCGGATAAAGAAAAAAAATTGCTATGTTGACTCATTTGTTTATCATGTTACGTTATACAGTACTTCGTTTAAAACAGTACTCAGAGACACATATCTTCAGTAGTTTTCATGAATCCTATTGATGTAAGGTTATTCGGGATATTACGATCTCTTTTTGTTTTTTGTTTGTTTGTTTGTTTGTTTGTTTTTTTGTTGCTTGTGTTTGTTTTATTAAATGTACGTCCCTTTCGAGAATTTTTCTCTCATATTGAGACAACACCACATGCCGATAGAGGACTGGAAATTTAGACCTATAGGCGCTCAGGACCTACTGCGACAAGCGACCTCGGTTTTTATGGTCTCTTCCGAAGGACCGGTCTCCATGTCCTGCAGTAGGATTTGAACCTGCGACGTGAGAATTAACTCCATAGTAAACGTTATGAACGTTCACTACTGGACGAAAAAAGTGCTGAGAATCCCAAATTTTACTGATAATGTTTGATAATTACTGATAAGGTGCTGTTCTTTCTGATAAATACTGAAATTTACTGTTATTATTACTGTAGTTGCTGATAATTTTAGTTGTTTCTGATAAATACTGATAATTACTGTCGTCTTTACTGTGGAGTCTGATAAATACTGATAAATACTGTTGATGCGCTGTCGATGTTGAGATTTACTGATAATTACTGTGGTCATTGTTTTTAATCAGGGAAGGAACTAAAATAACCTAAGAAATGATTATTTGTTTTAAAGAAAGTATTTTATCAACAAATTCATTACAGTATTCTAACCAAAAAAAAAATATTCTAGAAAAAAAGTCACATTTTATTTATTTTCATATTTCATGTATTAATTTTATTATAATCATTTTTACATCATAATGTTGAAATTAGATCATAAATGTTCGTGTTTTTCTTTACCTTTATATTTCTCCTTTCACAAAGTTTTCAATATCTGCGGAAAATAATAATTGTGTTGTTATTGCAGTGGTTTTCTCCCCAAGTACTTTTTAAAACAAGTTTTTATTTTTAAAGGTTAAAAAAAATCCCATCTCGTGTTTTTCCACGTGTATTTGTATTGTCATCAAAAGCTTTTAGAGGGCATCTTTAATATAGACAATGGTTGTTATTGTCAATTTATTTCTTCGTGTTGAGAACTGAACATGTATGAGCTCTATAAGCTGAGCCCCCCCCCCCCCCCCATTTACATACAACTCTCATTTTAAGAAGACACTATAGCCAGTATTAAATATATCTCACAAAAAAATCTATTCTGATTTTATGTTGAGTACACTATGTCCTTTTATTTAAGAATGTGACAGGTTTAAATAATAAAAATAAAACATCTTAAATTTGTAGAATAATCTCTTATATACATATAGCCAGTGCGCTCTAGTTCTCTGATTATGTCCTCGATGCGAATTTGATATCATTGTGTGGTATCGACGCTTTCTATCTTACGTTTTTTTTTTATTTTAATTGTTGAGCCATCCGTACACTATAAATCTTATGCAGTGTGATTTTCAATCAATGAATTACACGTCTTTCTTTAATTCTTTGTTAATAGTACATAAATCTGCGTTAGGTCTATGGACATAGGCCAGTATCAGGGAGATCAATAATCTCAGCGAGATCCTTAGAGAATAAAAATTTTGGTCTGGTATCCCTACGGATCTCAGACCAGTATCACATAATCTCATTCGGGGTTTCATACCCGGACTTCGACCGCTTGATTCGATTAATACGGGTTGAAATGAATTAGTTGTCCGCTTCAACTTTTTGCTTTGGACATCCTTTTAATTCCCTCTCACTATAAAACTTTCGTTTCTTACCTCTGAAAGGTTTAAATCAATCAAAATATAAAGTTGTTGATTTTTCATAGCAATAAGCTATTCGTTTAAACCTCCGATGCTGAAGAGTTCCAGCAATAGTCTGCCTCAAATACTTCGTACTATGGTTCATTTCTATAGGAAAAATTAGTAGAACGAAGTATTTGAAGCAGACTTTTTTCATAGATTGGTAGAAAACATTTGCTTAATATACGCGGAAGGTTTCATTTATTTATTGTCAACATTTTCACAACCGTATTGTAGTAAATGAGATCAGCGTAATTTTTGTCACTAGGAGAACATTTAAAGAACATTTTAGTCCATTAGTGGTTATAACAATTGCGACATTCGGGCAACAACAACCTTCGTTCGTTCTTTGCTCGAAGTCTGGTTTATCATATTCTTCTAACTCTTTCATACCTACTTTGATTAGCTGATTTGCAAAATCTTAGACACTTCGCAACAATTATTACTGTAATCAAATAAATTAACATTGATGAAAGCATTTTATGTAAGAGATGAAATTAATTTTTGAGAATTCATGATAAATACGCAGGCGGGAAGCGTTGTAGTTTATGTACCTCATGAATTCTCAAAAATCAAATTCATATCTTAAGTTTGCATTATTTTTCCGAGGACTTGCCACATATTTTTGTCATTTAACAATCCTTTTTGATAAAAGAGTTTGCACTATTTTTTGACTTCAATCACATCACAATGGAAATATTCTTATCCATCCCACGTTAGTTCATGAGAACATGAACTTTTTCTAATTTGCAAAGAATCTTACGGGAAAATATTTGGAAATGTAAATATATATATAATCCTTTCTTTTTTGAATTAATAATTCATCTGTTTAGACTAAGAGTAAGAGTAAGATAAGATAAGATATTCTTTATTTCCCCCAAATTAATGGAGAGTTTGTATGATCAAATAATTAATTCATGTAACAACACAATACAAAAGAAAAAACATATTTATATTTGTACAATTTTCTAATAAAACATTACAGGTTTCGACAATCTATGGCAAAAAGGCTTTTGTTTTTATATACTGTTGAGGCAACGATTATCATAATAATTTTGTTAAAGATATTTTTGTTTCAAAACTTGTGCCTTGAACACAACCCATTAACGATAAAAACTGTGAATCAGGATCTTGATCTTCAAATAAAACATACTCGTTTACATTAAGTATATCTAAAATGTCCTCAAACATAGTTTCTCTGTCGTCTAATAATGTAAAACAACTTAAGATCAAGTGCATATTATAGTTATTTGTTAGCTTATTACAACATTGACAAAATTTACAAACAATTTTCATCGATGAAACATGAATCAAAAAATTGATTAACAGTCTTTTTGAGGGATCCTCTCTAGCAATCTGTCACAATTTATTTGGGTTTAACATGGTATGTATTTTACTGAAAAAAGACATATCAGGATCTCCAGACAGAGCAGCACGCCATTGTATTTTCTCTGCAGACCATATTGTTTTGATAATCATTTTTGAAAATTCCTTTTTACTGTATATAATACTACAATTGTTTTCAAACACATCTAAGAGCTGGTATTTGTTAGCAGTTTGTAACATGTTTTTGGTTGCAAAAATTTTTTTTCAGATACATGAACATCAGAAATAAACTTATAGATCTGATAATGTACAGAGATTTGTTCTGATCTATGGAGTCTACCTAAAAAAGTAGGCGACATTTATCAATGTAACCCTGTATAGTCCACAGACCAATATTTGAGATGCTTGAAAGTGACGGAGAAAACTTTGAAAATCCTTGAATTATTCTGGAGAAGTGTCTTTGTACATATTCAAGTTGTTGCATGTCTGTTAGTGACAATGACGGCCAAATCTCGCAGGAGTAGAGGGCAGACGGTAGTACGACCCGTTACCATATCTTTGCAGATACAACGGGATGATTGTCAGAGTTATTAACACCAATAGAATATAAAGAGTGGATTTTTGATCCAGCAGTTTTGCACACTCGTTCTTTAAGTTTGTCACTTTTCATGTTGGCCTGGAGACGGCAACCAGCATATATTGTATTTTCAGACTGAGGTATTTCACAACCAAAAAGCGTAACGCTACAAGATGAGGAACATTTTTGTGTTTTTCTAAATACAATAAAGACGCTTTTACTAGGATTGTAATGGAGTCTCCAAGTAAATACATTGTTTTCTACATGGTTGAGTAAACGCTGTAAGGATCTTGGTGAATTGCTCATTAGAGCAGTATCATCTGCGAATAGAATACCTGGAATGTATAAATCACCCAGTAAAAGACCATTGCCATTTTTGCATATTCCATATAATAAATCATTAATATACACAAGAAACATAAAAGCACTAAGTACTCTTCCTTGCCCTACACCTTGAGAAGTTTTGAACAAATTGGAGTTTACACCACAAAATGATACAATACATTTGCTGTCATTATACCAGTACTTTAAAATTTGCCAAAATCTGGAGTCAATTCCAAAATTATACAACTTAAATAAAAGACCATTATGCCAGATTCTGTCAAAGGCTTTTTCATTGTCTAAAAATGCACAGAAAACTGGAGAACCTCTATCTCCATAGTAGCTAATAGATTCTTTTAGGACATAGCATGCTGGGATGGCACCATAACCATTTCTAAACCCAAACTGTAGATTATGTGGAAATGATTTTCCACTACTAATTAGACCATCTTCAATTTTTGACAAAAGTATTTTTTCAAATAATTTACTGACTACAGATGTCAATGTGATACCCCTGTAATTAGTAGGAATACATTTATCTTTGTTTTTACCTTTATACATAGTTATAATTTTTCCTACTTTGAACATTCCAGGAACGTATTTTTCTCTGATTATAGCATTAAAAAGTAAGCACAGTTGTTCAGACACAATATGACTACTGTATATAAGGTGTTCGTTAGTGAGAAAATCTGGTCCAGGAGTTTTCCCTTTGGTAAGCTGTTCAATTTGGTATTTGACATCTTCAACAGATATGACGTCCCCATCAGTGAATATGTCATCGCTGCTCTTTAGATTATTATCGATGTTCTGCACAGTTTCATCTATAAAGTGTTTAAAATCTTCATCAAATTTTCCTGGATGGTACTCTTCGTTAGCAAGGTCAGAATAGTATTCTTGCCATAAATTGCACATGTCAGTAATGTTCTCAGCAGTTTTCCCTTTATAAATTAATTTTGATGGCAAAGATGAACCTGATCGTTTTTTTATTTTTCCATGCTGTCCTATAGAAAGTTCCTATATCAATTTCAGTAGCTTTGTCAATTTCATTAAATATTGCAAGGTGTCAGTCTTTTTGTGCAAGTCTGTGCAGTTTTCTGAATTTACGTTTTGATTTTTTATAGTTTTCATACGATTCATTTTGTTTATCTCTAGAAGATCCCTTTGATTTCCAGGTCCTTCAATCTTGAGCATCTCATTTCATAATGGGCGCTGTTTAACTCTGATTTTTTTCCAATATGGTTTTAGATGCGGATTGAATTTTCCATATGGTATATGTTGATCAGAAGATGCTAAAAGCGAAGCAGTAATATGGACAAGGAACGTATCAATATTATCCTTATATAGAGTTCTTGTATCTGCTGGGTTTAAAAGGTTAGCAAACGAATTTTTGAACGCTTCCAGTTTGTTGGTGTCAGCCAATTTCCATTTTGGCATGTTTCTTGAATAATCTGGAGGTAACTGGGCGAAAACACCAGTTATATTAATTTCACAAAACAGAGGGAAATGGTCAGAAACTTCATAGGCAAAATCTTGATATATTTCGTTATATTTCACTTCTTGAGAAAGCCTTTCAGGAACAAAAATGTAGTCTAGAAGCGACTTCAGTTTTTTATCTTTTGTTTGGAATGTCTATTGGTGTTCAGTAGAAAATATACTACAAAGGTTTCTGTCTAGCGTATTTTCTGTAAGGAACTTTGATTTTGGACTGCTAGTTTTGTTTTTGATATCCATATTAAAATCACCACATAAGATTACAGGACTAGTTTCACTAAGCTCATCAAACAAGTCAAATACGTCCTGCATCACACGTTTGTATTCCTCGCATTGAAGGTTTGTTGAGGGAAGGAGGCATCCAATAATAAACAATTGGTTTGTTCCATAAATAATTTCAATTCCTATTATTCTTTCATTCGCTGTCCTCACCTCTTTTACAGAAAATTCACTGTTATTTCGAATCAAAAATGCAGTCCCTCCTCTAGTGATGTTGTTTTTGGATATTCCTGGTGTTGCAAAACAGGTTATGTTATCTGACATTGATGTACGCAAACATGACAGACAATTTTTCGGAAGCCAATGTTCAGATATAAAAACGACATCTGCAAACTTTGTTACATCAGATAGTTCTGATAAGCAGGTGAAAACGCCATGTACATTCCAGCAAGACAGAATCATAAGGATTATTATGAAAAGTGTCACTGTCATCATGGATCGTCTGTACTTCCAGGGTCAAGTTCAGTATTTCTGTCATTACGGATGATCCATTCTCTGGCCGAAATAGTTTCTGGCCAGAAGTTTGGATTCTGTGTTTTTTCGTAGTCATCTTCATCAATACTTGCACGGATTACAAATGTGGGAAATCTTCTTTCTGAGTGATGTGCTAGAAGAAATATGCCCGACACTTTAACATCTCGTTCTTCACACCATTCACGAATATCTTTTTGGACCTCCTCGAATGTTGTTCCTAGTACCTTTATGTTAGCTAAGACAATTCGTTTAGTACGTTGTTTCCTGCGGACGAACGTGTAACCTGTAAAAGTTTATCTTAGTTCTTTATTTTCATATTCATTTGGTATCCACTCATTGTATTTTTCTGAAGATGTAAGTACGCTTGCAAAAGTTTTCGTATTACTTAGATTTTCTTTCTTTTTTGCTATATCTATACTGCCCAGATCTTTTGTGCAGCCCAAAATAGGCGAGGGATCTTGTACTCCGTCTATTTCACCTGTTTCATCTGTTTCATCTGTCTGTGACACTGCAGACCTGTGAATCTCAGAATTTAAGATCCGTATTTGATCAGTCTTGTCATCATCCTGGCTGTAAGCTCGATCTTCTTCCTCATCACTCCTTCTGCTATTAGAAAAGATGCCTGTTGTACTTACGCGGTCGTGTTCTGGTTTTTCGTGTCGTGCATTTTGCTTATCAGCAGTTTTTGCTTTGGACTGCTTTAGTGTATTTTGTAGCGATCTTTGAATTTTCTTTAATTCTTTCAAAATTTCTCCGTTTGAGTCATTAGCCTCTTCACAAGATTTAAGTTTTTGTCGTAGATATTTCATTTCAGATTTAAGTTGTGTTGTAAAATCTGCTAGTCTGTTTTTCTCCTCCTCATGTGATGTCATTTCCTTTTGAAGACGGTTATTCTCTGCACGCAGTTGACGGATTTCATTGTTCTTGGACCGGATTTCACACGCAAATACTGCTTTTAATTCTGTTAGTGCTTCCCTTATAGGTTGTAAATCTTCGTGTAAGCATCCTTTTAGGGCTTGTACAGTTACTCCATTTATTGCGTCTTCTTCACATAAAGTCCTATTTGCAACCTGCGACGAGTCTTGTGAAACAGAGTTCTTCATTTTATATTTACTCATAACTTCTCTTTGGAACTCAGCGGACGACACAACTCCTTCTGTGAAAGCATATATATAGTACACATCAGATGCATACTTTTCCGTTATTGACTTCCCGGTACCTCTTTGCCGCCGTTCTGTTAGGAAACCTGTAGGGAATTCTTCGATTCTTATACATAATCATACATACTTTGTCTTATTTCATTCATCTGATCTGGATTTTCCACGTATCTTTCCACCATATTCTCTATGAAATTCTCTTTATCGTACTGACCAAACTGTTTTCTGATTTCTTCGTAAATTCCATTTTCAAGTTCTTCTACAGACAGAACGATTCTGGATCAACGTTTATACAAACATGATTTAGACGGTATAAGGAATTTTGATTCATTATGGACTTGCAATAATAATTTAGTCAAGATAGTATCAACATTTTGGCATAAAACAAGGTTTAACAGATCACATAAGGTGCTGAAAATAACCCTATTTCACCACGAATTGCACAAAAACACTGTAAAAGAAAATAGAGAACTAAAGTTTATTTATTCAGACTGATGCCGAGGCATAATCAAAACATTATTTAATGAAAATTATCCCCAGATTCTCCAAGTCTGCAGACTTGTTTGTTTATCGCTTGACGTGTCAGGAGAGTGACAAAGCGTGAAGCTTTACATGCACATATATATGAAAAGAGAGACACGGTGATTTCTTGTATTGTACTGGTAAATCGTGCTTGAGATTCATTTTCTTGTATTTGATTACGAGTTCATAAATGATAAATGTCTGAAGAACACTTTTTGTTTTCTTTTAGGACAATGACTTGATAGTGGTGTGATATTTAATAAAAAAGGGATGGAATCTTATCATTTTTTTATTCAATTGCATAACAAAGGATATACATATTTCTCTCTTTGGTAATAATTGTACATGTATTTTATCTTTTGTAATCGTAATAAATTTGCTATCACGACGGAAAACTTCACTGCGCTTTTTTTAAAACGAACAGTAAAGCTAACGTTCCTTTTTAAATATTTTTATGCGCACCCCCCCCCCCCCTTATCATAGCCAAAAAAGAAGAATCATATGGCAAGTTTATATTCCATACATTGTAAAGATAAAGAGGAGTTGAACAAAACTGATTTTCCTTTTTTTATTTTTTTAGTTCAAGGTTTTGATAAGCACAAATATTCTCAGAATCATGTAGTAATTCATATGTGGTTTTGTTGCTGGAGACATCCAGTTCCTGATAGTTGTGTTTGTCGTTATCCGAGTTAAGAATCTGTGGAGGTGAGGACTGTGCGTTCTTCAGGTCTTTTGGGATGGCCCTAGCTTTCCTCTCCATTAAAGCGATGCATTGTTGTCGTCTTTAACAATAATACATATTTCAGAATTAAATGTAGCAGATAAGTTTTAAAATAAAAATAACATTTTTATCTTTTATAAGTAGGTTGTCATATGTATCACAATGCGATATTTGTAATTTTGATTAAATTTTGTAACATCTAGTTACCTTAGATAAAAGAAAACAAAGGCAGCGATAAAACATACAGAATATACTGCAACTGCTATGGCAAGTCCTAGTGTTGTCCCACTGGTGGAACTGTCCTCTGGAACATAAACAAGACAAGCATTTCAAACTTTTTTTTTATATTTCTCTCATAATATTTCGGTCGCCCGCGTGGCGCAGTGGTTAGAGCGTCTGCTCTAGTGTTGCGAAGTAAGGAGTTGATCCTTACGTCGCGGGTTCGAATCCCACTGCAGGACGTGGAGACCGGTCCTTCGGTTGAGACCGTATAAACCAAGGTCCCGTGTCGCAGTGGGTGCTGGCAAGAAAAAGATCCCTCACTGCTCAATGGCCGTAAGTGCCGAGTACAGGACAAAATTTGCAGCTCTTCACCGGCAAGTGGTGGCGTCTCCATATGAGTGAAAAATTCTCTAGAGGGACGTTAAACAACATACAAACAGAAAAACATAATATTTCGTTGGGGAAAATAAACACTGATTTTTTTTTTTATTTATCTGCTTTTCACAAAATATTTAAATCTTATTTTCAAACAAGATTAAGCTAAAAAAAAACCCAACAAATTACGAACAAAGTCACAAGCTACCCCAACATAATTATCTTTACACCCTAGAGAGCAACTTCCGTCATATCTACTGCAGGTCTCATCATTTATACATTGACCACTGCATCTGTATTGACAGTTTACACCATAAAAACCAGGGAGACACTCTAAAAGATAAGAAGAAAGGAACTTTTAATTGGCTCTCCTTTTACTGCCACCCGGTAAGTTCAAAACTTTTGAGTATAATTTTGTTATTCTAAATTTCATATTCTAATTAAATATTACATTTAAATTTAATTTCTCAATTGCATTTTTAGAAAGCGTGATATAAATTTTGTATTTACTGCCACCCTTTAAATTCAAAATTTACATAACACATGATTGATTTGAAGACTAAAACAGGTCCTTGAAACGTTTATAAAATTGTGATGTTTCGGAGTGTTGAATGATAGACAGTCAGACAACTGTTGAAATTATCAATGTTTGAGATGTGTTCCTTCTAACATTTTATTTAGAAATAAGATGTCTTAAACTGAGGTTCATTTGCACATCTCACATGAGCACTTTGGATAGTAAAAAGCAGAAAACAGTCAAAACATGGATGGGTTGGGCATGATTAGAACACTATCGAATCTATATTAACCGAGGATGCTTTTCAATTTATATGACGAATCATTGCTTTGCTGTTCCTAAAAGAATAGATTTTTTTCTACAAATTCCCTACTAAAACTTTGACACTCCATTGCGGTGCCTCCCTACCTCCAAATTTGATTCTACACTACCTGTGAATGCTTCCACATATATATGACCAATCACAGCTTTGTTGGTCTTGAGAAGAAGATTTAAACGATTTTTCCTATGTTTTCCTTTGAAAAACTTCGGTTCCTTATGGTGGCGAGTCCCTACCCCTTGGGGTCATAATTTGAAGAAACTTGAATCCACACTACATGAGGATGCTTTTCTATAAATATAATCACTCATGAATTTGTTGTTTATGAGAAGAAAATATTTGGAAATTTTTCCTATGTGTTCCTTTGTAAAAATTTGATCGTCCATTCTTGTCCTCTCTACCCCAGGGATCATGATTTAAACATATTTGATTCCACACTACCTACGGATGCTTCCGTATAAATGTGATCAATCATAACTTCCCTTGGGGATCATGATTTAAATAAATTTGATTCTAAACTACATGATGATGCTTCAACATAATTTTCATATTTTTTGCCTCAAAGCTCTTTGAGAAGAAGATTTTTAAGAATCCAGCAATTTTTCATTAATTCGTACATGTAATTACAGCCACTTTGAAGAAGGCATGGTCCTTCATTTGAACAAACCTAAAATCCCTTTTCACAAGGACACCTTCCTGGCCCAGTGGTTCTTTAGAAGCAATCGAAAATGTGAAAAGTTTACAGAAAGACAGACAGACGGATGCGGAAAAAATGTGATCGGAAAAGCTCTCTTGAGTCTTTGGCTTAGGTGAGACAAAAAAGCAAGGCTGTAACAGTAACAGAACTAAGGATTTCAGTGTGAGCTTTGCTAAAAAATGATATAATAAGCCGTGTGCAATTCGGCAAATCCAGGTAAACATTTACAGGAACCATTAACATTTCCACAAGTGCCATACAGTTTTGAGAACAGGTTCCAGAACAATTTAAACCAAAGGTACCATGAGGACAAACTACAAAAAGAGTCTATGATCACAAGATGAACGACTTCCTTTAAGCTTGGCTAAAAACGGCCTATAGGTCATTAATGGAGGCTTAATGGTCGTCTTTAAGTCACTTTTAAGCTATCTTTAAGTAAAAATACACCATCATTAAAGCTGAACATGATTCGTAAAAGGAAGAGAGTTATCTATGTCCGCCATATTAGATTTCTGAAGACCGTCGATCTCAAGTCGCTATATAAGCCTCAACTGTGTACATAGTTCAGTGTATTTTGCCTCACGGACTTCACCTGAGAGGTGGTCTCCTTCAATGTCATTGTGTTTTACTTTGGCGCAACAAAAAGAGTTCTGTTTGCTTCTGCCAAAAAAGTTATAAAATGTATTCGATATCAACTGCACAGATCAATGTGAAAAGTGAAATAAACAAAAAATGCAACTTCAATGAAATAAAACGTAAATAAAAAAGTACAGCGGAAGACACACATGTACTACTCGCGGCAGCAACAAGGTAAAAGCAATCAGGTGTACTGATTAAGAATGGTTTATATATCCAAGTACTGATACAAGAGAAAGGAAATTTAATATGACAATTCCCATTTTTACGAGTCGTGTTTAGCTTTAATTTACCATTATGTCATCTCAAAGTCCATGATGGGCGTTTATAGATAGCTTAATGGTGGCTTAAAGATGGCTTATAGGTTCTTAATGGTAGCTTCTTGACAACCATTAAGTCACCATTAAGTCAAATTTATAGGTGCTTAATGTCCAAACTCCATTCAGCTACTATTAGACCGCTTTTAAGCCACCATAAGTCACCATTACGCAGTCGATAAAACTGATTTCATGGGTAAAATATTATCTTATAACAATTTCCTCACGCAAATCATAAATTTACATACACGTAAAGGCATTTCCACCCTCCTGTGATGTCAAAGATTTTTGCAAAAAAATGTTATTAATATTAAATTCATACCCAATAGAATTATATCCTTAGGAAGAATGCTTTTAATTTATCAAATAAAAAAATTTCTTTAGTAAAAAAAAAAAAAAAAAAAAAATGAATATATTACATGTACGTAATATAGTCAATTATTCAATCTTTCAAAAAATGATGCTAAGGGCAATAACTGCATTTAAGACACCAGGCCTTCAACTTTCAGAAACAGTCATTGTCACTTGTTTGCTTTGCTGCAAACGTTAACTGTGGGACTCTGAACATGTTAAAAAATGCCACTTTTCAAACTTGAGGACACGTTGCTATGGTAACCATGACACGTAGCAAACAATTTTTGCCTGATTTGAGTTTACGGTATTAAAGACTTTTATCATAGAGAGTTTGGAGAAATTCTGAGACTATGCGTGCCACAGCTCCTATATAAAAGTTCAAGTCATTACAGAGAATGGCTCTTAATAATTATATTTTTATATATCTAAAAACACTTGTATATTCGTTAAAATTACCTAAGCTGGGGTCGAGCTCGGTGTGATGTTCGGTGTGAAACAACTTTATGACTTAAATTTATTCGCAGTTATATGAGCATTTTAAGATTGAAATTCAACAGAAAAAACAAAATGATATTATTTTGTTATTAAAACTGCTGAAAAGAGAAACTAGGAAAAGCAGATTATAGTACTCTTCCTATAAACATGCTGCAGATATTTACATTTTTTGTGCTAAATAATTGACAATCTTTAGGTAACATTTTATAAAATATTTTTTAACATATAATCTTCAGTTTTAATTCTTTTTATATCGAAATAATTGTATTTTTGCTTACAATCATACCATTAATTTGTTATATGCTTGCACTAAATTTTAAATTTTGTAAAAATAATTCGTCATCGAAATTTGTCACTGTACGATGTGCATAGTTTCCTGTTAGCTTACCAGGGCGCTGCATTTCATTTCCGGAATTTGCATTGCATTTCCGATAATTTTTATTTTCATTTTCCGACATCTTTTTATTTTCATTTCCTACATTTATTTTTTTACACAACCGGAATTTTCTTTAGAGTACCTGTTCCAGCAATTTAAAATATTTATATTTGCTATGTTTTTCTACTTAGCCAACTGTGAAATTGATTTGAATGCCATTTTCGTGTATACTCACGCGTAGAAATATGCACGGAGAAACTCGCGCTGAAGTGACGTCACAATGATCTACAGAGACGTTAATAAAAATGTAACGATATAGGGCAGCGAATAATTCAAATGGGTGCTTTTGAACATGTAAAATGTAAATATAAGGAATTTTTTAAGTTTAGTGTGAATTATTGGTGTGTAAATCACACAGACTTGCACGTAGGCATATTTTTCATGAAGCGCTAGCGCGCTTCATGAAATATGCTTACCTGACAAGTCTGTATGATTTACACATGTACACCAATAAGTCACACAAAACTTAAAAAAACATTTCTTAAATGTTTACCAAGTAGGTGGGAATAGAATTTAACAGGACCGATATATATTTCCGATTCATTCTGATGCATATACATCAACATAATATTGAATATTTAAAATTTTCTATTGTGATTTTTATATTTCTTTCTATTTGTCACCAGCCTTTTTAAATGTGTACACCTTTTATAAATTTATGGAACATAACAAAGAAACTGTGTACGTTAAATGAAACTTTATGGTGCCAAATCTATTCATTTTACTATATTTCTGAACAAGGTTTATATGATGTGTCCTTTACTAAAATATGACTGTATGACTATCGAAATTGTATCGCCATGAAACAAAAAAAAATTACTCTCCGACTGTGAAAAAAAATACTATTAAATCCTGTGTTTCAAAAAAGATCTGACATGACACCGTCCAAAATGTTTTTTTCTGTCAAATATGACAGTATCATTGTGCGCCAGAAAGGTCCATTTTCTTTAAATGTCTTTAAAAATACCACCTGCACCACAATGAGATCCGTAATATCCAGGAGTACACCCTCTACTACAGATTCCATTCAAAGGACTACACGTCTCATTGTATAGACAATGTCCGCTGCAAATATTTGCACACCCATTTCCAAATGTTCCCAAGGTACAACCTATAATTATTGAAGAAAAGTGCCTTTATTAGACAAGTGACGAAAGTCAATCAAATAAAGTCGAACCTGGTCATCACTGAGACAAAGGAACAAAAAGACCAAGGACAACATTCCTCACCTGAGCAATTTGGATAGGAAAAGCAGAAATCAGTTAAGTATTGAAATTTTTAAACATAAAAGTCATGGGGGGATCCTCTCCCGGGAACATGATTCGAACACTCTTGAATCTACATTACCTAAAAATGCTTCTGAATTAATATAACTAATCATGGCTTTGCCGTTTTTGAGAAGAAAATTTTTATTGATACATCTTTTATAGTCCTTTGTATAGCTTTGATCCCCTGTTGTGGCCCCATCCTGCCCCCTGGGGTCATGATCCCCTGTAGTGGCCCCATCCTGCGCCCCGTGGAGTCATGATTTAAACAAAATTGATTCTAAACTACCTGTGGATGCTTCTGTATAAATATGACTGATCAAGGCTTTGTAGTTATAGAGAAATTTCAAATGATTTTCCCTATGCATTCCTATATAAAATTTGGTTGCACATTATCGTCCCACCTTACATGTACCCCCTGGTGTCATGATTTGAACAAATTTGATTCTACATTATCTGAGGATGCACTATATAAATATGACCTAACATAGCTTTGATTTTCTTGAGACTTTAGGAGATTTTTCTACGCATTCCTATCAGTATATAATACTTGGATTGCACATTGTAGCCACATCCTACCCCTTTGGGTCATGATTTGAACAAACATGATTCAATTCCACTGGAGGATGCTTCAATATCAATTTGACTAATCAAGGCTTTGCTGTTCTTCATCATCAGATTTTTAGACATTTTTCCTATGTATTCATATGTTTTCGCCCATTGTGGCCCTACCCCACGGTCTCACCCCCACCCCCGCCAGGGTCATGGTTTGGAAAAATCTGATTCTACACTATTTCAGGAGGCTTATGTATAAATATGACTAAACATGGCTTTCCTTTTCTTTAGAAGATTTTTATTTTTCCCCTATGCATTCTTGTGTAAAACTTTGATCCCCCATTGTGGCCGAATCCTACCCCACTGGGGTCATGATTTGAAAAAAAAATTGAGATCTACACTACCTAAGGATGCTTCCAAAACAATATGAACCAATCAAGGTTTTACTGTTCTTGAGAAGAATATTTTAAAACATTTTTCTGTGTATTCCTACGTAAAATTTGATCGCCCATTGTGGCCCAACGTTATCTCCTGTGGTCATGATTTGAAAAAAACTTGATCTTTACTACATGAGGATATTTCAACACAAGTTTTACATTATCTAGCCCAGCTTTAGAAGATAATTTTTAAAAGACGTCAATTTCTTTTTACTTATTTGTAATTATCTCCCCTTCGAAGAAGGCATGACCCTTTATTTGAACAGACCTGAATCCCCTTTACCCATGGATACCTTTTGGCAAGTTTGGTTGAAAATGGCCCAGTGGCTTCAACTGACAGAAAAACACATTTACATGTTTTCAACGTTTAGAGTGGTTTATTGGAAGTAAACTTGATAAACTTGACAACACCTTCACTAGTTCATTGAATTTAAAACACATATAGAACATTCGTATATTTTAAACTTCCTCTAAGAAACTAAACGCAGAGAGCAGATACATCAACCAATTGTATGAAAAGAAAAAAAACAAAAAACAAAACAAAACAAAACAAAAAAAAAAAAAAACAAAAACAAAAAGAAAACGAGTCTTCTTTTACTGTCATGCAAAATATTGCATTTAATTTACAAAATAATGTGAAATTATAACAACATCCAACTAGATGAAAAAGATAATTTATTTCTTAAATGTCTGAAAAAACACAGTGAAGATTTATTATATTTATTCTTTAACGCCATATTAAGATAGCAAAGAAAAATCAAAATAGGCAATGCCATTAGTCATATGCATGTTTGTGTATTGTTTTGGCATTGTGACTGTTACAATAAATGCCGCCTATTTCATAAAAAATAAGTGTACCTTGTATAAAATCATTGCCCCCCAAAAATAGCAAAAAAAGAAAAAAAAAGAAAACGAAAATCCAAAAACAATACAAAAGAACCAAGACAATCAACATAATATTCTATTATCCATTAGTATGCTTATTGTATACAACTAATGTATTCACATTGGTTTGCTATTTCCTTTAGGAAAACTTCTAATCAAAGCATAGGCAAAAAAGTAAGCAATTGTACATTTACTGTTGAAAAAAAAAATGTGTCATTGACGAAAAAGGCTTTTTCTTTTAAGATTAGTAGTTCGCATACACACTATCATTTTGAATGAATTCTGCTACTACTTCATGACAAAGCTGGTATTCCTCCTGAAACAGATAAGAAATACATGTAAAAATCTAAAGAAGTCATTTGTCATCTCACTATATAGAACTTTCAGATGAATAATATTCATCTTGTGCGTTTATGTATATTTATTCAACAGTAAAACGATATCATTATTAAATCAATTATTTGAAAAATGATTATAAAAAAGCCAGTCAAAAGTATTGTGTGCGCTAGTTAAGTTAAGGTCTTAACGTTAAGGTCATACATATGAAAAATACAGGGGTCGAATTTAAAACAGAAATTGCGGGTTAAAAGCGACCTGTGGTCGTCAACTTTTGCGAGAAAAAAAACCCCGTTCTTTTTCGATTTTTTTTTTTCGGTTTTCCCAGGAATGTGCAAATAGCATCGCCCGACAGCCGGGGCTACCATTTTTGGGGGTTGCGCAAGTGATATTCTGCACGGAGGTAGTCCCTTGGGCTAGTAAAAAGGAAATTACCCAAGGATAAATACATGAAAAGCACCACAGGTATTTTCATTTATTCTTTTTTTGCTACTAAATTCCCAAACAATGAAAAAATTCCAGGCAGCATGCTTCTAAAGTTCGTAGATCTTGATAATTTTATTCATTTTGCAGTACTACCTGATTTGTTTACTTCCAAAACGATCGTTTTTTCTAGCAATTTTATTGCTGTCAGTAGTCCGTTTGTTAGTGCTTGAATTCTTTAATTGCATACCCCTTTATCCTTTCAGATATTGAAGCTTAAGCCAATTTCGTCTCGTGCAAAACGTCTTGTATAAGACGACTTAAATACTCACAAGGTGTAAATTAGTTTTCTTTGAAATTATTGAAAAAAAATCAGGAAATTTCTTTATTATTATGAGAAGAAAAAAATGCCAGTGAAGTTCAATACTGCTAGTAAAAAATTATCCTCTAGCTTAAATTTGCTAGTGTTCAAAAAAGTTAATCTGTATCCCTGAAAGTAACAGTTTTTACATAAAATTGTTTTCTTCGGATAAGATAGATGGAAGATGGTATGAAGCAACGCTAAACATATTTTAAACGTGGCGTGAAGATATTGTTTCGTCATGTTTACAGGCGCCGTTTTACACTGAGCTTAGAATTTGTGTATATTACATGCATAGCTATCTATTATTGTATGAAGCGGTTACATATAGATGCATATTGTAGATATATGAGATATATTTACGAATGTTTTTAATTGTTCGATAGGATTTTAACCCGCGACCTAAGGATCAAATCCTTACTCCACGACTCTTGAGCAAACGCTTTAACACCTGCACCATGCGCCCGGGTTAGAGGAGAGTAGGTATTGAAAGATAAACTGATAGTCCTTAGTGTTAGTTCTTAAAAGACTTATCGCATGTTTCTCAATTATTTGAAATTAATAGCATATTATGTTTCTTATGATCACAGTTTATAAATTGTGTGTTTTATATACCGCAGTAATAAAACAATTATTGACTCAAACCCCTGAAATAAAAATCGAAGTTAATTAGATAGTGATCACGTGACCCTGTAATGTCAAAGGCGACAATGGCTGATCAGCTCTCACTAAAATATACGCGATACAACTGGGTTTTCTGCGTTATGTTCACAATACGATTAAAATACTTTGTACAGGATGGCTGAATTGTCGCCTATGACGTCAGAGCAGTATTTCGCTGAAATCCGATTAAATTATGCATATTGCCGCATTTGAAATTCAACTCTCAATATCGCTTAAAATATGCTCACAACAACAATTATTGTATTTATTGTATTCAGTATTTTAAAAAACAAGGTTAAAGATAATATTATTCATAAAGTTACGATTTTCGTGAAATCATGATAGTCCATAAGCAGAGAATGGTTTTACATACCAAGGTAGACACAAACTCCGGTCTACGGATCTGAAGTTGCCGTGTGATGGTGAAAATGTCCACTTCCTGATCCATTGAGAGTTGTTCCAGAGCATTATACACCACACAGAATGCTCCACAACGTGTGGCGCCATCACTGTTAATATGATGTTGAAAAATTGTCACATAAACATCATGTCACAGAAATACAGTGAAAGACGCTTATCGCAAATACGTGTACAAAGTATAAAAATAGCCTAGAGTAAATGATATTTTCCGAGGGTTTTCAAACGTCTCTTAAAGCAAAGTTGTACGTCGTTGGGTCTTAACTATAAGCGTGATTTACTGTTAAATCTTCATTCATAAAAGAAAAGATTAACCTTTCGTTTTCATTTTAATTAAAACATGATCTGAATGCCTTCCACATTTCCCGATGTTGTGTGATTTATACCAAAGATTGAATATTATCCAAATGTACCTGGATAGAATAAGAATTTTCCCTTCGTTGTGGTTGAGTTTTGCAGCCTTTGTTTCCTTGACTAGGTCCAGTAAGGCTCTTTTGTCATTAATCATCCTATTTTCCTTCCACGACTTGCATTCGAGAACTGTGGTTGTCATGGTTCTTGATCCCTGCAGGAAAGTGTCAAAGAATAAATCAAATAAATATTTCAAAATTGTGAGAATTATATTTGGAGACATCCACACAACTCACCTCTGACTGTAGAATTATATTTTTCGACGTCAAATTTGTAGAGTTTGTTGAAGATGACAGTTTGTTTGTAAAACTCCCAACGGTTTTGTGTTCAGATTTAGATGGAAGCCAAAGTAATGACTGAAGTTAAATTATTAAACTAATTAGTGCGTTTTTAATAAAAAAAAAAAAAAATATCAAACATTGCATTTCAAAGGACTCTTTGAGAAATTATAACCCAGAAAGAAGTTTTTTTCTTGTTATTATACATTTTAGATTCTTGCCACAAAGGTAGCTTTCCCTATATCATAAAGGTCTTACATATTTGAAATAAAAGGATTTAAAAAATACATGTTTTTGTCTGTCTGTTTTAAATAATTTAATAAACATTATTATATATATTTCATCAATTTGTCCTACAGATTTCAAGTCCTTCAGTGGACACATGAAAACCACAACACGAGCATCAAAATCCCTGATGAGTCTTAGAAAGTCTTCAGTGTAGTCAGGAAGTGGGTACTGAGCGCTGATCAGACTGTCGTTTTCTTTGAAGGACTGAAAGTTAAACAATGTAGCCGAATTAAAGAAATGTTAGTGTCTATTTCCTTTTCAATCAACCCACATCATAATTCAAAGGAAAAGTTCAAAAGTTGTAAATTTATATGATTGTTCTGAAAAGGACAAAGAAGATTAAGTATATTATGTAAGTATACTTTAGAACTTGAAAAAAAAATATAGTATAACTAAAATTATAATTATAACAATTTAGTTCCAAACAATTATAAGTCCGACCTGAAGAAGAACAGCGTTGTAGTAGTTGTCGCGTCCCTTTGTATATGACAGATAGCAAAGAAATTCTTCCACTGAAATTTAAACCACGAATATGATTAAACAACGATAGACTTTGCATTTTTTTTTTTATAAAAATTGCTTTTAATTGAATTCACCTTTGAACTATTTACTTTTTTACTACACTACTCACACAACATAATAAAAAAACAGTTAATATACTTTGGGTAGTATATTGTATACTTGGTACATAATTTGTGTAATATGGTGTATACTGGCGCATACTTTGTATAATATACTGTATACCTGGAAGGACTTCTTCAGTGTAGTTTGCAGTCATGTATTTTCTTCCAGATTCATAGTCCTTTTTTGTATACTCTTTACGCAGAGAGAGTAATTCCTAAGAAAACAATAATGACTCAGATTGCTACCTCTCTTTAGGATACACAATTTTACTTATTAACAAGCAATATTCAATATATAGTTGTTCATGCACTTATTCATATTATATCAATTTTTTTTTGGTTCAAAAATAATTTTTCCAAATTGATTTCATTAAGCAATTAAATTTTAGTATTTTACGATTTACAGATAACGAAACCGAAAGCTAGAGAAATAAGCGAGTAACCACCTGAAACTCTAATGACAAAGATGATTTTCCTGCAACATCTCCACAGTTGGTATAACAAGAATGTTCTTGTAGGTCTCGTAGAAATAACTCTGTTGTCAGGCATCTGGACTTCCCATTGAACGATTCACAAAGAGCTAGGTAAACTGCCTTATATTGGTCCTAAGATAAAAGGATAATATTTATGTTCTCATAGAATTTCAAACAATATTTATTACATAAATCTTTTTCAGCAATTGTGAATGACCGAGAGTGGACGCTTACTCCTTTGCACCTGATTCAACCTCTTGAATTTCCAGGGGTCCGTGTTTTTACCCTTTTCAAAAATTTGTATTGTTTGTCTTTTTTTTTTAGATCGGTCACTGTTCGGGTTCACATACTCATTGTTATTCATAATCTCTGTCCAGTACGTTTTCTTACATATATATTATTAGAATAGCGTAAACTGCGATACAAAATAATAAACACCGGGATATGCGTAAAACATGCAGAAAATGAAGTCTGAATGTTCAAAAAATTGAGTTGATAAAAGGGTGATTTCTTATCAAATAACTCCATGAATCCCTTACAGTGTATGGTAATAATAACTAACAATATGGACGTTATACGAGTATTTGGAATAAAAGTGGATAATCTTTTTTTTTATTTCATTAAATATCCAGCATGTAAAATACGGCTATGGAAAAGTTTCACATCATTTACATGTGAAAGAAAATTATTGAGAGCTGCATCCAAATCATAATTCAACCAGTATTCTATGCACACTTTATGTGTACATGCACATTTCTTTATTGAATTAAAGATCATGGAAATGACCTAAGCCTTTATAAAGAACTTGATAATCAATATATTTTAAACTTGATATTAATTAACTATAAAATAATTTTATGCACTTATACATCATGTTTTGATAATCTTTACTAAATCTAAAGGTCATGATGAACAGGAAAATGATTTTGACAACGATGAACCGATAAGAAAACACACGAATATTATTCGGCGTTTATTTCTAAAATTAAGATAAGATCTGTTAAGGAAACGCACCAAGAAGGAAATAATATTTAATGTAATTTTAGGGAAATATTTCAGGACAAGTGACAAGCTTCACCTCTGAAGGCAGGTTACTTAACAGGAAGATTTGTTCATTGTGTTCAACTTTAATGGACAGTTCGTCTATTTGCTGAATAAATATAATCCGTATCAATAGACTCGTCCTTATTCACTGTAAAACTGAAAAATAATGGGGAAACAGAAAAACAACATGGTTTTTTATTGGAAGTAAATGAGACCTACAGCAAAGTTTTTGTTTATGAAGGAAGTTTTAGTAGTTTGAAATAGATTTATAGACACATCTGTGAGAAGTTGACAAATTTGAAAATTGTTCCTTGTTAAATATACTAGTTATGCTTTACGCCAATGAATATAAAAAAAAAATAATGTACCGATGGTAGAAGCTTATGATTAATCAATCAAGAGGATTATAAACTATGAAGTTGTCTTTCGAGGATTTTGATAAAAGGAAAACTTAAATACACATCAACAAAACATTAAAACTTACATCTCCTTGTATCATGTTCATTCTGTCTTTTCTCATGGTCCTGACGTACATCGGTACATTAACTTTACCATTTCTCTCCCCTTCCCGGTAGAGGGCGTCTAAAGCTATGTACGTTCCTGTTCTCCCGACTCCGGCGCTGTTTTTTGTCATAAAGTTATTATATCTTTTATCATCATATCTTTTAAAGAGTCAACTTGAATTATCTTTCTATAATTTTATTTAAGACGAAAATTTTATATCATTTTATGCTCAGTCTGAGAGGTCAATAATGATGAATAATGATGACATTTACATTTTGGGGGAATTTAAAACCAAGAAGTATATTACAAGTATGAAATCTAACTAGTATTGTTTCCAATATTGTTATACATGTAGATACCAGTATATTCTATGTTGAAAATCGTTTACGTTTAAATATCTAAATATGCTTATATAATTTAATAAAATTTACGATGATAAAGGAATCATTCTGCTGCCTGAATAATTAACTTATACGTTATTTGTAAAACAAAATAAACAGAAGGGAAAAATCCATAGACTGTTGATGCTTAGAGAAGAATAAATAAGCAGAAGAAAAATATGCCCTACACTTCGTTTTTTGAATAGCCATTATCTTTTTTAAAAGAAAATCAATAAGCAAGAGGTACACAGCAAACCAGACAGACGTCTACATAGACAAAGTGATAGATTTAGATTTGCAATTTTTCGCAAATCGAATATCTTAATACAACCTGCAGTGTACTAGTGTGTATTTCCCTAGGTTTTGTGGGGACTTTTTCATCACCTGGCGATGAAACACAACGAGATTGAGAGGATCAGGAACTCCGTGGTCTGGCCACCTCGTATAGTGAAACATCAACACCTCACGGTCTTTTTTCTCCTGTAAATCGTTAAGGAAATTTCAGTGAGTGTATATTTGTAGACAATGAATAACACATATTAAAAAAATGACCTTAAGTAACACATTTTAAAAGTGAAAATTTAAATGATAATCATTATATTATGACTTCTCACAAAGGATCATAATAAAATAAGACCTTCAAGATATTTCTTTTTCTTAGTTTTATTTATTGACAGCTTGTATTGAGTTTAATACAAGCAGTCAAGTTCTTGCTTTCTACAGAACCTAGGATTGTTACTTTTATTACGTGAAGGAATCAAACGATTTCCTTCCCTACTTTTCTATGTATTATCAGGAATATATTCTAATATAAAAATTTTCCCCTGCTTTTTATGTACATTCAAAGTAATACGATTTAGTAACTATTTTAAAAAGAGCTAGCTAAATAGCTCTGCCCCTAAACTAAAACGTTTTGTTGAAAAAAAAGTAAGGAAGCCGAATGGTGACAGATATATATAGAGGATATTCAATGTTTTGTAGATGAATATGGAATTTATTTCATGAGTGGGACAGGATTTTTTTTATATTTTCACGAGTGCGAAGCACGAGTGAAAATATCAAAAATCCTGTCTCACGTGTGAAATAAATTCCAAAACATTGAATTTTCTGTTTATTACATTTTCTTTGATTTTCCCTTTGCCTCTGTCTTTTCTTAACACAGTGTCATAGCTAGACTTGACGTCATAGTTGAGCGGTTGAGACGTCATAGCTTAGCAATTGTGAGATTGGAAACATTACATAGCGTGGATTTTAGCAACATATTTGAGAAGAAAATTGCAGTTTTAGCTCTATCAAGATGTTTAGCTACTATCTCTATCTTATGACAGGCTAGAAATTATTTTTTACTTAATCTGATATCCTTTCACACTGTGAGAGAATATCATGTTGGTATTCTTTCACACTGTGAGAGAATATCACTTTTATTCAATAAATAAATCACAGTATTTCACTGTTGAAAATGTAATAAATATTGTTTTATTGCCGGTTATAAATATCGAAGGTGCCATTCAGCAAATAAACTAGTATATTCTACGTCGCGATCAATTTTTCTGCAACCTCAGAATGAAATATTCTTATATCACTGAAATTTGGAAAGGATGTTTTATTATGTGTAACGTATACATCCCGTATGTATTTAAGTGGTGCTATATAAGGAGTCCAAAAACATCTTAGTAAGAAAAACCCTATTTTTGGGGGTGGGGATTTGTTTAGAGTTAGAGGGAGTTCACAAATACATTTTCTGTCGTAGAGACAATGTAAGGGAGAGGAGAAGTGTAGCTTTTCAAGACATCCCCTTCTCTCACATAACAATATAAGAAGAAGATATATATTAATTAAATGCGTTATTTGCATTTATGATTCCAATATGACAAGCAAAGATTTTACTACTTCATTATCCTTGTTCATTGTTTCTAGAGAAATATACAATTTTAGACTTTTCAAAAACACTGGGGCACTGTGACCTGTCAGTGGCATATAAGTGAATAAAGAATGACAGTATGCGTAAACACGACGTTAAAGAGGCCAGGACTGAAATGTTTGAATCAATATTAAAACATGTATTTTACTTTTCAATACCAGTTCATTCTTTATAAAATTGCAAATATTAGATTAGAAGTGGCGCTCTAAACAAAATGCAGAAAATAGCTTAAAAGTTTGGGAGGTTCTGTATAATTTTTTTAGGATATGGGAAAATGACCAGTTTATGACGACATAATGCATTGACTAGGCAGAATATTATGTCATTTAAGATAAGAGTGAAAATGTTATTTATTGCATTTTCAACTTAAACTAAGCAGTTTCACTTTTTTTTCAGGAATTAATAGAGCAAAAAAAAAAAAAAAAAAAAAAAAAAAACTCGAAGTGAACCTTGCTATTTTATATAAAAATGTTTTTCTTTCATTAATCGGGTAGAAACTAGATTACATGTATTACCTCAAAAACAAAAATGATATTATTTATCTGCATAAACAACGAAAAAAATATTTGTTTCATTCCTTCTCTTATCACAATTGTGTCATCAAAATCCCTCTATTAATCATTTGCATGATTTATGATATTATAAAGAAATGGGCCTAAAAAAAGAAAACTTCGTATCTAATATTAATGTTTTGTTTAATGTGTATCAACTTCAGCCCACATCATTCATTTTCAAATCTTATAACGCGCAAAATTGAACAAATATTCTTATCCTTTGGTTTGTTAAATATTGTTCATTTTAAATGGATACACGCTCAATTAAACAAAAATATGGCAGCTAATTCTCCCTTCACAACGGAGTTGGAGGGGATACATATATAATAAGGTGCTTGTGTGTGTATGTTTGGGTGGGTGTGTGTGTTAGTTTATCCTTGTGCGAAACGGAAGTGACGTAATTTGCATCGGGATCGATGTCGAATGCTGCCTTGATTTATAGATAAGCTCTTTTGCAAGGGAATGCCCGCTTTGCGCTGCCCTTATTTTACATATGGTATGACTGTTAATAACGTAGTGTCTAAAGCAACGTCATCTCTTCTATGAAAAATTGACTGGACACCACACGAAAAAAAAAATTTCTCTATTGCACGCATTCGAGATCCCCTTTGATCCTATCTCCTGAAGAGATAAAAATGTGAGGAACCAATCTAATACACACAGGGGGCTATCTGCAGATTTGCCTTAGTATATGCGTTGATAGTATGCTAGCTATCTTTAATAGGCAATATCGGGGGTAGATTTTTTTTCGACTGTGTGCCTTTATAGCATCAAACACGCAGATAGTTGTATGTGTTTTGTTGCACTAAGAAGCTCGATGTCAAAGATTGTCTTTAATAATCGCCTTGGTTATTTGTACTTAAAATCTTGATATATTTATAATTTTAAATCTTCTGTGATTGTTTATATGTGCTTGGCCGTCCATTAACTGAAATGTTCTCTAGTGAGACGTGACGTCATCAAACCTCGCAGATTCGAGTTTACAATTACTAAGTATTTCCATTATAAATGCTCAAGAAACTGTGCAATAATTAGTTAATGCCTTGAAATTCTTACAAATGACGACATAATAGATATTTACTTTAATATAATTTTTTATCGAATTATGATTAAACAACTAATTTCATTTGGAAATATTACTCGCCTTCTTTCAAATGAAACCCCCTTTTTGTTATGTGATGTAGATCAATACTCTGTGCACATTCAAGTATATTAAAATTCTTGTCATATTTTACCCCAAAAGGTTATGTCTCCTAGTAATTTTACCAATAAAGATTCATTCAGAGGCCTGTTCTTACAGGCCTCCATATTTCATTTAGTTGAAAAATTAAAATATTGCATCTTTTTTATGGTGTGCTTTAGATAAAATGACCAAATATTAATCTACCAGAATTGACATCTTTTGAAATTTATTAATATTCATTAGAAAATTGACAGATAATGCTATAGTTTTAATATCTAAACTAGTCTTATTCATTTAATAATCGTCATGAACATGCGCATTGATACGATGGATCGGGGGTATATAAAAAGGAATGTGCACAAACATGGATTTTTCATTGGACTTTATTATATCTGATGTCCTGTCATTCCTTGCTTCAAGTAAACTGTGAGGACTGCAGATAAAGAAGAAAAACTGAGAGGTAAATCAGACTTAATCAAAGAAGACTTGTGAGGTCGACTTATACACTAAGCAGTATCTTCATGATGCTTCACCGCCATAAAGAGGAAATATACTTTTAAGAAAGTCTGAAAGCATCAGAAAAACACAAAAGGGTAAGTTGTTTGGATTTTTGATTCTGATTCTTTAAAGTATTACTGTGTATTGTATTGGGAGATGTGTAAATGATAGTTGGGGGGTTGGGTGGAAAGCATGTTCCTGCCAGAATTGGTAATTTTGTCTGCTTTAGATAATTTGAGTGGATAAGACAGTCTGTAACATATTAATGTTAACTAATGATTATTGATAGTTTTTGAACTAAATGTACCCTCTCTTCCAAAAGAAAACACATTCAGTCTTTATATTTTAGTAGTCGTCAGACTTAGTTTATACTGACTACCACATTAATAAGGGACTTTTCCTACTTTCTGATACATATGGCTTTGACCGTTGAGGACAATCTTTTTGGTAGAAATGTAATTTGTCAATTAACACTATAAAAATGTATACAATTTCAAATATAATAGTAGTTCATTATAGAAATTAAAGTTTCTTATATTGTGTTTCCAAACCTTGTATATTTTCTCTTAGTGATATTTGTTTTCTTACCAAATCGTTTTGTACTTTAAATCTCCGTTCTGTATAATTAGCATATATTCTCTCTTCCAGGTTCCTTATTTTGATGGACCCTGTCTGGATTTTATCGTAAATAGCTGGCCAATATTGGGCACATTTGTTCTAAAAATATAATTTTTTATGTTTTTGAAACAAAATATTTGAACATGTTTAAACATCACATGTACATATATATGCGACAAAATACTGTTTAAAAGGAAACATTCAGCACATATCTCTTATCTTGTTTGATCTTCAGCATATTATCGCGTATTATTAAGGGGCTTGAGAAGGAGGTATTTTCCTTTTTTTCAAAAACAAGGTTTTTCTTTAATTCAAATGAAAATATTTATGAAAAGCCCCCACCACCTCCCAACTTTCTGTTGCAGCATCAATAATTCGTTCCACGTTTACGCATCTAAAATGTTCCTATGAAAAAACTTTGTCGCTTACTCCATCCTCCACTCCCTTTTCCCACGCCTTGTCCACATAATATAAGACTTTGAGTTTGAACAATATTTGCTTTTGCTTGTCAAATACTTTTCAGGAAGGTTATCAATTTCTTTTCTTGTTGCCGTCTTTCTCTTTGAAAGCTGTTCCTTCAGTGTCTGACATAGTCGATGTTCGCAAAGTTTTGAAAATATACTGTATATGTGTGCTCTACTTCAGGGCAAGTGCTTGGCAATAAAAAAATAACTCAGTTATTGTCGATACTATCTTGTAGAACACTACAATTTGGATAAGAGACTGATGTAGATTCTGTAAGGGGAATTTAACAGCCAATACCAAATTTGAACTATGAGCGACCGGAAATAACAAAAGAATTTCTAGACTGGTCAATAAATCACCACCTTTCCTCCTTCTTTAAGGTTGGTCAAGCACACAATGACGAAAACATCCTCCTGCCACACCATTTTCCATAAGTCACCGATTGTTTTTGATTTGGGACCTAGAATAATATATAACTGATAAAAAAAAACTTAATCGTATTTCTGTGCAATCATGTTTTACTGTAGAAACGTGATTCATAACAGCTTTTTCGGACATACCTTGGGTTGCAATGTAGGTTCTTTTACCGGTAGGATTCTATTGTCAAAATTTGAAAAAGAAATATAATATGATTTATGAAAAATTTTACTATTGGTTTATGCATTTAACGGAATATGTAAATAATAGTAGCTGGTAAAAATATGTACAGCGAACTTGCTTATAACAGGTATAAGGAAATCCGTCATTAAAAAAATAAATACTGGTTAGGAGGAAGTTATTTCACGGTCTTCTCTAACGTAATTTAAACACATTGTAAATAGATGTAAGGAAATAAATATGAAATTGTAAATTGCTATAATTTTAATGTAGGAGAACAAAAAATGTAACAAAAAATAATATTCTACAATAAGTATTACGTAAAATGTCACACAATGCGTTACTAGTACTGAAAAATAACTGCACGATTTCACGTTTTCTTTACAATATTTTAGTGGAAAAAAGTATAACAAAAATTTTGTTTTACCTTAATTTATATCAATCATGTAATATGATAACATACATGAATGTTATTATGTTCCCCAAACGAAGTTTGGGAACATATTGGTTTTACTCTGTTTCTTACTATTATTATTATTCTTCCTGGGTACATTTTTGTCCGCGAGTGTTCTCGGAAACCACTCGTCCAATTGATTTGAAATCTTTTTAGGGTTAATAGATATCTTATGTAGATGTGCGGAAAGAAGGTAATTTTGCGCGCACATTCATGCACGTGCAGGCGCGTGCATTGAGTTAAATGACCAATATACTTAGTAAAGCTAACACTTTAATATTCTTTGATGAAATGCTTTGAAACTCAAAACTTAAAGATATATTAGTAGTGTAGACAAGATGACATGGTCAAGTTAGCATGATCTCATGCGCATGCACGTGCGCTTCGCTCTGATTGGCTGAAACAAAAATCTCAATATCTTCCTTGTGTTTTGATAAAATACTTTGAAATTTAAGATATAGGTATATATTATAAGGTTCTACAATATATTTTATATGCAAATTCTTGAAAACATGCGCATACACGTGTGCTGCAATTTGATTTGCTGAAACTTGAAATGGCTAAAACTTCTTTAGTTTTCAAGAAAACAGGGTGAAATTTAGAATATAGATAGGTATAATGAGTTCCTCTTCTTTACCAGCTTTTATCAAATTGCATGCAAGGACATGCACGTGCGCTGAAATCTGATTGGCTAATACCTTATCGCTTGTATCTCTTTTACTATTCACTATATTCTTTGAAATTTAAGAAAACGGTATATATTACTGTACATGTATAAGGCACTACAAGAATATATATGTGAGAAATCTAGAAAATAAGTACAAGTACGTGTGCTGAAATCTTATTGGATGAGGTTACTATTACATACATTTATTATTTTCTTATGCATGTATATGGTAATTTTCGAAATCATGTGCATGCACGTGTACTTAAATCTGATTTGCATATGCTCATTGTGCTATATGTGCATTGTTATTTCCCCCAAATACTTTTGAAAATAAGTTGTAAAAGTCTATAAAACAAAGATTCTTCTTAAATGAAGCCTATAGGTAATGGGGCCCTGAAGGGAGTAAGGGGAGCGTTTGGGGAACATCTGTAACGGTCTCCGTTACAATTAAAACTAGTTGATATTTAAGATTTAAATTAATTTCCCTTATACAACACAACGCATTTCTTATGGGACATATCTATGCGTATGTAAAAAAAAATGTATATGCATGTGAATTGATGAAATGCTCTCTTACCTCCATATAATTTGCGTTGATGTAGTCGCCTTCTTGTGTGGAGGCACTTTTCAAAACAACTCGGGAGTGATCGTCTGGTTTATATAAATATATTTTCAAGACGTTTCAAGACACAAAAAGATCCAATTCTAAACTAATTAGTAATTTTATTTCATGTACTCACAAGGAAAAGTAGTTGTGTATCTATTTTTCGGTTTGTTGTCTGGCTTCTTAGCTTCTTCACATGGAAAAAGTTCGCCTCTTGGAATTTCCTGTCAATTCAAGAAATAATTTTAAAAATTACTCTGCGAGATTCTCTTTATAAAATAAAGATACAGAAGACTGCATTAAAAAACCATTCATCATATACATCTGAATTTATATTACATACGCCAAGAAGTTTGTCGAATAGTCAAAAACTATTTTTAACGAGGTTCGCTCCTGAGCTTTTGAGCAGATTTATATCTTAACCTATATTTCAAAAATTCTGCATAAAGTTTTAATTCTTACAATAAATTTGGATTCTACAATGCCATTTAAACTATATTCAGTTAAAACTCCATGATTAAATTCCATACCAAAAGCATTAAGTGAGGAACTATATTTTGTGGCGGAGTGTTTTTTAGAAGAAAATGATCATTTTTTCTCTTCCGAAGTATTTAAAGCATGTTAAGTTTGGATTCCTATTTTTCCATGCAGCCTGCACACAGAGTTGTTTTGTACAGTGAACTGTTTTATACTGGTCCTAAATTATATATCAAATAAACTGTCATGAATTCTATCATCATATTTCTTAAAATATAGCAAATATATTGTGAAAATCAAGAAAAAATATCCCTATTTTAAGCTTAAAATTAGCACTATTTTAGTAATATCTAAAAATTAACATCACAGACCCCCACTTTTTTTTTCTTTTTGAATATATAAGATACTTTTAACCATTCTTCTTAAATTCAGTAAAATGTCATTACTTTCATATTAGTTTTTTGCTTAATGTTTTTAATGTCAGAAAAATGAATTGTTTTGAGTGCAAAAAGGTCAAATAATTGAACATGTGGAGTAATTTGAAATTTTTTTCGTTGTCACAAATTTTAATGTGTCTATTCAAGATGAAATAAGGCTGTGTTTGCTCCCATAATTTATTTGAATAAAAAATATTGGAGGAAAACTTTAAAAAATGATTTATGTGTAAGACATATTTACAGTGCAAAAAGGTCAAACTAAATGCTCTGTAGCGCCAAAAGAAGCGCATTGACCCCCATTTTTTGTTTTGATTTTTAACTAAGCTATGTGTCTAAATTCTGAAAATATACTTGATAAAAAAAATTCTTATTACTTTTGATGGCAGTATCCAACCTCCTTAAGTAGAATTCGTTATTCTTTATGCATTTAAATTTCACGGATTATAATTGTACCAGTTCATACATTATCATGACATTACAAAGTATATCTAATTGTAATACATGGTACTCATGTTTGAATCCTGCGTTCTCAGCTGCAGACATTTTGGCTATAACTGTATGTAAATTCCTAACAGGTATGGTTTTGTTAGTTGGACGGCCTTTTTTCGCTGTGTCGTGAATAACATCCGCTCGGTTCTGGACATTAGGTACATGAACGTTGCTGTTTTCTAAAGTAAGTTCATAACAAATGTTATCAACCGATCTATTAGATTTGGGACTGCAAAAAACCCTCAACATTTATGAAAAGAAAAAAAAAAACACTTTTCTCAAGGACAATATATTTATGGAATAAAAATACGAATTGATGTTGTACTGGGAATAAAAGAGCTTTGAACTGGAAAATGTGAAAATGCGTTTTATATTCAACTGATAATAAGACATATGTGTGTACGTTTTGTTGACGGGTTTCTTGGTATTAATTCTATTGTAGAACTTGTTTCCTTCAGTGTAATCGTCATCCTTTTGGTGGATTTTATATATGCTTTCCTTTTTAACCTTTAAAATATTCATTCATAAAAGCAGTGTAAAATATTCCCACTAAGAATCAAGGTAATCATTTAATAACAGACATATAGAAAACAAAAAAATGGCATGAAGCCTGTTTCTTTTTAAATATTAAAAAAGCAAGACTATAAGTAATAAGAGAATCATCAAAATTTAGTAAAAATCAAGTTTGGTTGGATTTTTAATACAAGAATTCATCAAAGAATAAAAAAATCTAGTTAAAAAAGATATTTATTTAAGAAATTTAACAGTATTTTATTTGTCTACCTTACGAAAATGAAAGCCAATGCAAATATGATAATAGCAGCAGCGCATGCACTTAAGACTCCAACCAAAGTTAAGGTATTCACGGATTGAATTGATGACACATGAGGATCTGTCTTTTCTTCTTGAAAAAAAGAAAATACAAAGTCTGACATTGACATCATTATGATTAATGGAATGAATTTAAACTTTATTAAAATTAGAATTAATTCTCTCTGAATGTGCTTTTTGATTATTTCAATAATAAAAAAAAACTGGTATGGTACAATTGTTTTTGACACATTATTTATGTTTCCTTATTACTCCCTTTACTTATTTATACATGTTTTTTTTTTTTTTTTTTTTTTTTGAGAGAAAAAAAAAATGAATAGGTTAGATGTTGTTCGTAAAATTGCTTTTTAAAATCGCATTGAAAAAAATTAAGTTTGATAATGAAAATTAAATATAATTATAACTAAGAAAAACAAACAAGTCTTATCTTTCTTTTTTTTTATTGTCTTCCCTTTTTACTCAAATGAATGTAATTTTTTTTTTTAAATTCACTTGAATATTTTAGTAGTAACAGCGTACTTAACTTCTATATGTGAAAGCAATTATTTTATTCATGATTCAAAAGAAAAAGTATTTAACAGTATATCCTTTAGAGTATTTTTAAAATTATAATTGATTATAAATATTCAATAATAATTCTCAAAACAACGCCTGAGTACAAATGTTGTTATAGATTTCCTGCGGTAAGATTAATTCTCAAATGAACAAATAAATAAAGGTCCAGGAAAGGTCCACCAACCTTCTAAGCACGATCCGAATACATGGTGACATGTTTGGTTGCATTTTGGTGGACAAAGATAAGAGCAATTTTCACCAAAATGCCCATCTTGACATACTGAAAGAGAAAGCATGGTAAACACAGTCAATAACAAACATTTATCAATAACATTCTTCTTTCTTAACGTTTTTTTAAACAATGAACTTTGTAAAGAATTTGCATGAATTAAAATTAAGGACATATTAAAATCATTTTATTTTCTTACAGTCGAAACATCTCATCCCGGTGAAACCTGTTAAACATCCTTCGACACAGGTCCCAGTTATATGGTCACATATTCCACTGATACAATTTATACTACAATGTTCCTCGCAATTTTGTCCGAAGGATCCCTTTGGACAATCTGTTAATTTAAAAAAAAGAAAAAGAATAACACATGTTAAGCAAATATGAAAAAGAGCATGACAAAAATACTTACATTTATTACAAAGTTCTCCAGCATATCCAGGATTACAGCTCAGTTCACAAAATCCGTTTTCTTTATTACAGGTGGTGCCATTCAGACAGTGTCCACTGCAGTTATGAATACAGTCAGGACCATAGGTTCCATTATTACATTCTATGATGGGTTTGTTCAGACATTAATTTAAATGTTCCGAATTTTTCTGTCATATTGATAATTTACGGTATGTAGAAAAGCATTTTTTTTTTGAAAGCTCTATGACTTGCGTAAGGAATTAGTATTTTAAGTTCACTTTTCCCCAGCTCTTTTGTACAGTTTTATTTAAAGTTGAAACGATCAATTTATTTCAGTATGGATTCAAACAAGAAATAAGATTCATGTAAAATTTATGTGCAAAGTATATATCAATACATCTATAATTATGTTCATAAGCTATATGTTTTCCTTACTAGTATCCTTGAAAATAAACCAAAGTACTAATATATTGCTGAAGTTAAAAGATAATTTAAAAAAAAACTTATTTCAAGTTCCAATTTTATAGTAAATTATAACATCATTTCCAAGACAAAAAAGTTACTGAAAAGGGAATATTTTTTTTAGTAAAATGAGTGGTGGAGAATTTTTTCCAATAATATTACGTTGGTCACACTGCTTTCCTATCCATCCAGCTGCACAACCTCCATCACAATTTCCGGTCACGTGGTTACATGAAATGTTTCCTTTACAATATCCTGGGCAATGTCTTTTACAATCCACGCCGTGCCGTCCCCATGCACATTCTGTTTTTTAGAATATTTTTTTTTATTAATTATACATCCACTGAATATTATTTCTATTATTTCTTATAAAAACCATTGCCTTTATCAGTCAGTAAATGTCACTTAGCAAGCAACCATCATAGATTTCTTGAGCAATGGCTCTTCCATCAAATGTATATACAATTACATACAGATATATAATACAATATTTAACATATTTAATTTTACTTTAAATCTTTTTTTTACAGATATACATGTAAATATAGACAATGAAATGTCTTTGTCTGTCAGTGTGGAATTAATGTCGCTGCCATTGCAGAAAAAGTTACGTAAGCGGGTTATGCATTTTTTGCAACACCTGCGACATTTATTTCCGTACTTACAACCAAATATTTTATTGTTTTATTAATATACACCAATTTTGCAATGCAATAGTATACGTGTTCGATATCGCAATTTTCATACCGTCTTTGCATGTCTGTCCGACATATCCGGGAACACATCCCAGACAAGTTCCGTTGACAATGTTACATCTCTGTTCTTGACAATTGATTGGACAAGGTATACTACAGTTACTTCCATAAACTCCCGATGATGAGCAACCTGATTAAAGTTAAAGGTTGACAAATATTTGACAAATATTTAAATTACTGAAGATCTATTATCTTATAATTCCTTTCCGTATTATTTGAAGAAATGAAATAATTTCTTGAACCTGTTTCATAAATAAGAGCCGCAAAAATTTAATTAGATCCTATTATTTTGGAGATTGTAAGAGACAAATTAACGATGGTACTTATTTTTTGAGTTTCCTTTTAACTCAAGATGTCATAATCTTTACAAAAAACCTGCTTTTTTTTTACATGTAAGTCTAATAAGAGAACAAATGAGGAAGTCCTGCAATATAACATCTGATGATTGATTCATTCCCTCTTTTCCGATAACGTTAAGAAATATAAAAGGTCCAAATTTGTAAAATTAATGAATTAATTAATGAAACAATAATATTAAAAGGTTGATCCCTATATATTTTGATTATTTTACTCATTTTAATTTTAATGCACACCGGAAATTAAAGAGTCGGATAACAAACCCAAACAATGTAAATACATAACTATATGCATGGCCGTAGGAACCGGGGGAACACGGGGGGGGGGGGGGGGGGCTTTTTTGCTGGTCAAGGAATTTTTGAAAGTTGATAGTGCCCCTACCCCCAATGAAAATGTATGGTTATTACCCCCCCCCCCCAACTGATATTGCTGTCTACAGGCCTGATATGGAATATGAAGTTGTTGATATTGAAATTCTTATACCTTTTAACCACTTAAACTTCTTTGCCACGCATGGTCACCGATTTTGATGAAACTTTGCCCATTATTAAAACTTGACACCAGAAACATAATATCAAATAAAATTTCGTTGCTATGTGTCTTGGTTGCCATGGTAACAGCCAGAAAAGTTGAAAAAATTGAGATTTTCAGCTACTTTAAATCTTTATTAAGCCTTGATAAAGACTAAGAAAAACAAACACACTATTCTCCCAAAATCATGACACCTTGTTGCCACTTATGCTATAAAAAAACTATTTAGAATTTATCTCTAAGTAAGTGGTAACCATGGGTACATTTGGAATACATTTTAGATGCTGAAAAATGCTGAAAAACGCTCAATATTCACAAATGATAGATGTTACATGATCAAACTCAATCAAAAACCTAAGAAAAACAATGAAAAATATTTACCTTATGTAATTAGGTATTACCAATATTATTCTAAAAATAACTTTCATGGTTGCCATGGTAACACAGTGTCACCATGCAAAGTCTGTTGCTATGATTCGATTAATGCTACTATTTTGAGGGAAAACAATAAAATTCATGACTGGCAAATATTATACAGTTATGGAATGTATGGGAAATAGCAAATTTATGGTTCCCCGAGGGAGGAAACTATTTCCCGAGGCGGCGAAGCCGCCGAGGGAAATAGTTTCCTGCCGAGGGGAGCCATAAATTTGATATTTCCCGAGTACCCATTTCATAGCTGTTTTATTATACCGAAACAAACAAAGGAGATTTATTAACAAGAGACTTAGACATTTTTAAAACAATATAGAGGCATTTATATAAATAATCAAAAATGCATGTGATTCCAATTTTGTTAAATATATAATGCATCAATACGAAAAAAATATTAATTTCACTAACATTTCGAAGGATTACCGTTGTCCTCTTTTTGCTTAGAAATTCCAGTATGATTTTGACATGGCATGTTAAAATGTTTTGACGTCATAGTTACATTGCTAATAACATTACGTCAAGGACTCGAGATTCCTTGAACGCTCCGCCCACTGTTCATTTTAATTGGTTAAAATTAATAATAAATATTCATGAGGGAGTAGTCCCAGGGAGTAGCTCTGATTTTCCAGGGAGTAGTCCTCAGATGGGAGAAATAGTATCTTCTCTGGGAAATAGACATTTTTATGGTATTAATTTTATATAGAGTAATAAGAGTAGAGGTATAATAAACATCCTTAGGATCTTGCAACATCGACAACATAAGAATAATTAGGATTAATTGTTACTTCGCAGTGTAACCATGGAAACAACGTACTTGTTGTTTAAAGTGATTTTTTTTTTTTTTGCTGCTTTAGGAATTTACTAACCTTTTAATCAAGAAACATATTATTTGACTCACCTTGAATAGTACTTATCTGGTAGAATTAAAGTTGAATATCATATATTGATAAAGTTTATTGAAAAATACAACACTGTTGCTATGGTTACCAAGAAGGGAAAATGTTCGATTTTGTTAATTCTATGTCAATATTAGACCCTATGTGCCAGCTTTTTGCATCCAGTTAGAGATTGGGTGGTAGTCAAAATTGAAAGTCAGGTTAGTTGATCACATATATCAATCATAAAAGTTTTGGGAATCTACATACAAGGGTACGTATCCAAGGAAACAGAGTATTTTTCAGATTTTTATGCATGTTTTTTCGCCTTATTTCCATAGCAACGCACTATTTAAAGAATTGAAATTGAATTCTTTGAAATGTGAAAATTAGGGTAACACCAAGGCCTTTAATTATATAGAAATATGCTTTTTAAAAAGATAGGACAAGATTAAAACACTAAGAGAGTAAATTTAAAATCCCTTCGTGGTATTAAAACCATGGCAACCATTGCCAACCTGTAAGAAGTATCATATTTTGTCCTTGGTATATGTTACAAGGATGTCTTGTCTATTATTTGCTTGCATTCAACCTATAATTGTTTTTATTCTTGAGTGTATGACTTTATAAAATTAAAGGAACAAAATTATCACTTTTGAATACTTTGTTTCCATAGTAACGTATGTTATAGTTGATTTACCAAACATGTTTATCATGCATTTAAGACATCAGGCCTTCAACTTTCAGAAACAGTCATTGCCACTTGTTTGCTTTGCTGCAAACGTTAACTGTGGGACTCTCAACATGTTGAAAAATGCCATTTTTCAAACTTTACGACATGTTGCTATGGTAACCATGACACGAAGCAAACAATTTTTGCCTGATTTGAATTTACGGTATCAAAGACTTTTATCATAGAGAGTTTGGAGAAATTCTGAGACTATGCGTGCCACAGCTCCTATATAAAATTCAAGTCATTACAGAGAATGGCTCTCTGTAGTCCAAAATATCTTACATTTTCCTGGCTTTTTTACGATTTTGATATTTTTCGTGCCAGGAAAACGTCAGAACCGGCGCCATTACGAAAACTGGAAAATCGCCGCCTTTAACTGGAGGCGGCAATCTCGGGTTGATTTTCAATACTTGTGAACCGAATTAAATGCTGAATTCACAACTTATCAATAGAACAATGCCTTTAGTACTCATCAACATCGTTTTTATGGTTTGTTTTATATAAAATATATAGTCCGGTGAAAAACATTTTATCAGACCGTTGAGTTTGGTTTTCAATTCGTGCATTTTAAAATCTTGCAAGACCTGTATCGAAATGTAGAGTGATATTTTCTTTTTGTCGATATTGGTGAGTATTAGAAGCATTGTGCTGTTGATAGATTGTAAGTTCGGCATTTAATTCAGTTCGCAAGTATCGAAAATCAGCTCCGGTTGGAGACGGCGAAATTTCCAGTTTTCGTAATGGCGCCAGTTCTGACGTTTTCCTGGCACGTAAAATATCAAAATCATAAAAAAAGCCTTGAAAACGTAAGATATTTCGGACTACATGCCCTGGAATTATTTGAAATTTTGCCGTCTTTCGATAAACTTCCTACATTGACATAATACACTTTAAAATTATGTTAAATTATATAATAAAGCGCACAACCACCTCTCAGCACTTTTTAAACATGGTAGGAATAATATCTACATGTGTAAATTATAATAATTTATAGTGAAGTGCGATATCGTTCAACGTTTGAGATTTTGGAGGGGCTATACACATATTCTTTTACGTTAGTGCATAAGTGTGTTGTACTGATGCTGTATATGAGATCTATACATTTTCAATTTAATTAGACTCGAAAAAATTGATGAATACATTCAAGAATATGTCTTCATTTTTGTCAATTCATGCTTGTTTTATTTTATTTTTCATATTGACATGCTTCAATAATAGCTTGATCTACGGCTCAAGTATAGAGAAACAGCTATCAAATTAGTCCGTGACGTCAACGCAGTCATTGCAGCGGTATCAAAAGTGGCTTAAATTCTACATTCAAATAGTGTTTTTATGGCAAAATGAGTTACACATAGATTTATGTTAAGATTATTTTTTAAAGAAAAGACTGTATTTGAGTGTGTATGAAAAAGAACATTAGTATTTATTCGCCAAGATTCACTTGTATAGTTTTAACGTGACTTCATTTAATCATTTTTCTCTGCATATCACAGGATGAACCTACATCATTCTGTCAATTGAGTGGTACCTGAGAGGTCTTCAATGGTCACTAGACCTCTGTCATTCAGTTACCTCTCATTACATCTGAGGGACCCATCAACTTTTATTTAAAGTGCCGAGCGCTGGGTCCAAAACAGTTGCTACCTATTTTTTTTATCGAGTTAGGTCAGTCGCGGCCGTGGTTCGAACACCTTCGGATTACGGAGCTATCAAGACGAAGGACACGGCTGGAGAGCACCCCTTCACTTTTCCTGTCCGATAGTTTACAAGCGGCAAAAACAAATAAATCAGAGAAGGAAGGGAATCCATAGAAAATGATGAAAGACCCGGAAGACTAAGAAATATGACGGCACTATTGTTGACGTCGTGCGCGACGTAGTAAATGATGCTTTATGATGTATATAAGGTCTATTACGACGTCTTAAAATAAAGACAGTTGAAAAACAAAAATTAAAAACACGTACTTAAAAGAAAAATTAAAAGTTATGAGCACAGATAGAACATTAAATATCTTAGACATATCTCGTAATTATAACGTACTTTTAAGAAAATCGTTTTTGACAGATTCATAAAACACGAAGGGTGTTCAAAGAGTTCACCATAAACAGTATCAAACTTTGTTATCATACAACAATTCAGGATTAGCATATATCAGATGTAATTTTTAGTATTGTTGTTGAGCAAAGTTTCATTCCATTTGATTAAATGAATCTTATGATACCTGCCTCTTAAACGTACAAGTAGTAAGGGCGGACGTTTACCCCCCCCCCCCCCCGCCCCAAACAATGGGGGTGTATTGTATTGAAGAACAATGGAGAGAACAATAGGAAAGACAATGCAGTGACCCTGACCTAGTTATGGTTACTGTGAATGAGCACGGGTATTTAAATGATGATGAAATGGGATACAGGAGTACTTACACGAATGAATGAACACGTGCATTTGAATGTCAAAGTTGGGAGGGAGAGCAAGAGAAGGACAACAAGTCTTTTAAGACTTTGTCATCAAAAGAAATGTTGAGATTGCTCGCGCGCACCACCGCCGCCGCGGAACACATAGACCCCGGAGACCGAAGCTACCGGAAACCGTGGACTCCGGAACCCGCGGACTCCGGAACTATTTTAGATGATAAATCGTATATTTTTGATCGAACTGCGCAGACTGGTTTAATTTGTGGAGGTTTTTTTTTTTTTTTTTTTTTTTGGGGGGGGGGGGTTAAAGCATATAATACCCTTTACTCGCAAATCGTTTCACTACTGCAGAGGATGACAACAAAATACATTCTCAGATCTTCCGAAAGCAAAGACCTGTTTCCTGGCAACCAACAATACAATTGTACGGTTATATTACCGAAATGATTGGTGTTTACGGACCAATGGACAGTAGAACTAAGCGAATTCTATGTTAAGGGCATTGCCAAAACCATAAAGAGCTCTTTATATACTGCAATGTCTGCGACATGTCCGCTGTGAGCCAACAGTACAGACCGTTGCTAAGACGTATCGTTTTGGAGTCTTACAAAAATCAAATCTTCACGAGATCATACCAAGTGCCACTGCGAATCCGAGTTTGAAAAAAAAAAATACGCGTAGAAATAAGAGATAAAGACAATGAACGTGCTTCCTTTTGAACGGGGAAGTCGTACTCACTCTCAATTTTCGATTGTCAGCCATACCTTATCAATCGTGTTCTTCTACTTAAAAGGATCTTCGTTTTGATGCGTCCTTCATTCGTGTTTTCGACGTTTACCCGTTCACATCATGGATAACAAAGGCTTCTATAAGAAAATTTATATCTCTGACCCTAGAGTCTGGGTGACGAAAGACGTATACATCATCCAACGGAAGCCAGGACATGGTCGCAAAATGGTTAAAAGAGTCAAAAAGACAAGACCTTTAAGCAGCTGTACCAGCAATTTTCCCCAGCAGAGGCAGCAGTAAAAAGAGCAAATTCTGTGCATAAAGAGACCGTCAAAGAAGGAAGACCACATATGCCGCTGAAGAGAGAGATCAAAGACAATGATCACGAACCACCTGGAGAAAGGGTTCGAATGTTATAATTAAATAAGACATGAATAGGACAAGCCGTCATTTGCACGAAGATCACCATGTCGTCCACATCTTGCAACATCTGCCATAAATCTTTTTCCCGCACAGATGCCTTAAGAAGACACGAAAGAACCGCTCATAAAAGGCAACATCCTTACCGTCGAGGCATTCATGTCGACGGCGGTCATAACTAATTTGAATTTCAGCATCCATTTACCATGGTCATTGCGGGTCCTACAATGTCGGGAGAGTCAACATGGATGAAAGAGCTGTTACTTCAAAGACAGAATTTCATCTCACCGTCTCCTGACCGAATCATTTGGCTGTATAAAAGATGGCAGCCCTTGTATGACGGCCTCAAGAGACAAATACCTATCCTTGAGTTCATCCAAGGACTACCTGCCGACCTTGACAGCGACGATTTTCAGGATCCCGACGAAAATACACTTTTAATCATCGACGATCTCATGAAAGATTCCACTACAAATAAAGATGTATGTAAAATATTTGTGGAGGGCGACCACCACAGAAATATGAGCATAGTTTGCATCATGCAGAACCTTTCAACAATGGAAAAGAAAATAGGACGATGAACCTGAACAGCCAATATTTGGTTCTCTTTAAGAATCCGCGAGACAAACTGCAGATCTCTACCCTCGCTCGTCAAATGTATCCTGGACATTCCAACATATTGCTAGATGCCTATCACAAAGCCGTTGATGAAACGCCTCACGGATCCCTTGTCGTCGATTTAAAGCAAATTACACCAGAATCTAAGCGATTACAAACCAATATCTTCTTAAAAAAATTACCTCCTGCCGATTTCAGCGAGGATACAATCAAGCAAAGTGAAAACAACATTTTGCAGCCCTTTTGCCTTGATTGTGGTCTCGTGTTTGCTACATCTTAAGACTTGGGCCGTCACACCGCACTTGGCTGCAACTGTGAGGAAGACTCAGAGGAAGACACTGACACCAGTGATCAAACAGATGATGAGGACGATACAGTCGGCTTTGATATGATGATCAACACCGTCTGGAACCAACATGACCCTTTATTCCAAGACCAAGTTACCAAATTAGTCCAAAAATGGGATCCAACGGAAAAAGCCAGAGAAACGACCATGAAACGGATGCTGGAAGAAGACAGAGATTTACTATTGACAAATTATAAAGAACAATTTAAACTGTCTGCTTGCCTCATGAAATGTGCGTTGCAGAGGAACATTCGTCATGAATTCTCTCTCTTATCAATGAAAATGACGTGCCTCTTGAAGATGCAATATTATGCATTCTCGACAAACACCATGTGAAGTTTAATCACCTCTGTCAAGAAAATAAATAAATTAACACGATTATTTTGTAATGATATTTTTGTATTATTTTGTATTGTTGAACATTGAAATTAAGTCCGAATAAAATCACAAAAGAATCACAGTGTTTTGTTTTTGTCATTACATTCTCCACCACCACCACAACAACTACTACCACCACCACAATTTGGTGGGGTTAGTTTTAAAAAATATAAGTTCTATCTGCGTTCTGTAAACCCGCACAGTATGCATTTTGTAAAATGCACACATAATTTTTTTCTACAGAAATACTTTTGATCTCTAATTTTTTTCACCCAGAATGTTATTTATCATCTAAAATAGTTCCGGAGTCCGCGAGTTTGGGAGTCCACGGTTTTCGGTAGCTTCGGTCTCCGGAGTCCACGTGTTCCGGCGGCGGTGCGCGCGAGCAATCTCAACATTTCTATTGATGACAGTCTTAAAGTACTTGTTGCTCTTCTCTTGCTCTCCCTCCCAACTTTAACATTTCAATACCCGTGTTCATTTATTCGTGTAAGTGCTCCTGTATCCCATTTCATCATCATTTAAATACCCGTGCTCATTCACAGTAACCATAACTAGGTCAGGGTCACTTCATTGTCTTTCCTATTGTTCTCTCCATTGTTCTCCAATACAATAGACCCCCATTGTTAGGGGGAGGGGGTTAACGTCCGCCCACACTACTCATACAAATTTTGTTACCAGCAGGGGACACTTAGCAGCATCATTACGTCAAAAACGTTAAGCTAGGTTTCCAAAAAATACTTTTGACATTTTGTTTGCTAACAGTTGTTTCGGAAGCATTAGTTTGACACGATTTCTCTTTTTCCCGCGTAAATCTGTTTTTGAAAAATCCACAACAGTAAAGGTCCATTTCTCCATCATTGAAAGTATTAACATTTATTTCGATATTTCTGATAATCCATCTCCTAGAAGATCATATATTGTCAGAAACAATGTCTTAATTACCATATAAACCGTCTTTTATATTTGGACACACAAATACAAAACTCAATTAACATGTTCTCTACTTCCTTGAGTACTTTCAAGAGTTTACTTTAGGTTTTTTTTCAGAGTGCAACTCAAAATTGTAGCTAGTCGCTGCTCCATGGCGTTATTTTTTGTGCTTTTTCTTATGAGGACGGCCAATATTCCAAAAAAGATTTCTTTCAAGGCAGTAAAACATTAAGTATGTACAACACACTCACCCTTGAAAAATTCCTGTCGTTTAATTTTCGGTATTTTTGTATATATTATACATGACAATATCTACTATGTTTATGCACATTTTGGACAAAATCGTTCGAGTCGTATTTTGACAGAAGTTCCAAAAGTTACCCCCCCCCCTTTAGCTGTTCACGAGGAGAAGAAATTTTCAATCAACCAACTATAAAATCCTTGATTTTCAAAAAAGTCGGGATAGCCTAACTAATTCGTTTGACCAATAAACACACAAATATTGTAATTTTGTAGAAGTATATATCGACATAAATGTTTTTGAAGACCTTAAACTGAAAACCTATGGTTCATCTTAGTCTTGAACTTTTACTTTTTTATCTTTTACTTTGAAAATGGTATTTACATTTTATTTTCTCAGAATTTTCAAATAAAAGGCGTTTTTAACTGTAGATTTTATCATTTATAGGCAATTTTTACTACGAACCCCCCCCCCCCTCTTTACCCCATTACTTTTCTTTTTTTATTTATTTTTTTTTTTTTTTTGCGACACAGACTATTCGAGCTTGATGAAACATCGGATAAATTTCAGATATATTTAGTCCATTGAATTCCTGAAGGACTAATTTTTTAATTCGTGTATGCATTTTAAATATTGACTACTAGTATGTTTTGTATTTAAGTAAAACTCACTTAGGATTTTATGCCCACGTGTCCGGTATGTAGTCCATACATATGCATTCATATTTCATACCTGGATATGAAATTCAACTGACATTGAAATTTAGTTTTATTTAATGAATTTAATTTTATTTCTTGTTAAAGTGAACTCACAATGGCGTATGTTCAATTCCTCTGTAATATAAATGGAATATTTATAGTTTCTTAACATTTTCAAACAAAGGAGTTTTAGGGGATAACCCCCACCCCCCGATATTGTATGCATACTTCCGTTGCTTTTATAGATAAAACGGAAACTTCGTATTCGTCCATTATCAAACTTTAAATACTTCATTTATTTTAAAACGATTCATGTGAATAATGATATATAAAACGTTTTGTTTTGATTCGAGGAAATGTGAACCGACACTGTTCACAGTGTCAGACAGAAGGTTGGGCAGTTTGCTGCAATGAGATATTCATTAATTCAAATAATTTCTGTAAACAATTTTTTTCACTTAAAGGACTTACTTTGTATATATTGTAGTTTTTAGTTCTCGAGTTCATCAGCCCAGTCTGACTGTAAATGTATCTGTGTATTCGTGAAAAACATAATTGTTCGGAAAACAAAAGGAATAACTCAATTAAGGGAGGGAAAAAAACATATCCCACATTTTTAGAGTTGTTCCTCTTTGACCAGTGAACTTCTATATAACATATAATATTTTGTTATTTGTTTGTTTGTTTTTTTATATATATAAAAGAAGAATAAAAAATATTTATTTGGTGAATGCATTTTTATAAGATAGACCTGTAATCGGAATGTTATGTAGCCAACTGTAACGGGAAGAAAATGTAACAAAAATTTTCAGATGGAAAATGCTGTGCTTTGATCACGGATTCGATTTACATAATATGAAATTAAAGAAATTTAAAGGGTAATCTTTCGTTTCTTCCTTTTCATAGAGTTGAGGGGTTTAATTAAAAAAATAATCAATGATAGGATTTGGTACTCATAAAGAAATCACAATCAAGCCCCTAATCCCATTTTTCTGTTTCCACTTGATACATCGGGATCGTATCGCTCGTCATTTTGACGCTTTATTAGTAACGTCAAATTTGACGTCACATTAAACGTTTAATTGAAATCGCAAGAGTTATCTCCCCCACTCTGTTGTAAGTCTTTTAGTCCCAGTTTTACTGACTGTAAATTATTCTAACTTTGGAAGTCTAGATTTTTTTGCACCATTTTAAAGAAATAATGACTACATAAATTATCAAGTGCAAATATAAAATTTTGAACTGCTCTGTGATCCCATTTTTGCAGTTTTAAAATATGAATAATTTTGAACTATATTAAGGTTTATGAAATTTTGAAATTAAAAATAAAACCATTATTTTTTCTTCTTTCTCTCTCTCCCTCTCTTTTAATTTGTTAAAATATTTATGCCAATTTTGAATATGTTAAAAGGTTATGGCAGAAGTTCGCGGACTTTCCGAACAGCCCTCCTATTACAATAACAATTAAACCAATTTGAAAAACAACCTTGTATTTTCACTTCACATAATTCTGTGTACAAATTTCCATTGGAGTATCCTTCAGGGTATTTAACTCCCTCCAGTCTTTCGTTGTAATAGATGACATAACGACCATAACCAATACATGTTGTATTGAAATTTAAGGGAGGTAATGGAAGTGTGTTCTTGTAACATAGATAGCCGTCTTCTCTTTTAGAAGTGTCAGATATATATAGGGAAAATCCAGCAAATCGGCCCCTTTGCCTCAGCTCTGAAAGTAAATTACATGGAAAATCAAAACTCTGAATAACGTGAAGTTAAGATTAAATTTGATTTTGGTAGCTGTCTTATATGAAAGCGTATTGCTGCCAGTTTATGGCAATATCGTACCTACAAGATACTAAGTCGTACGTAGGAGATGATTATAAGTCGTTTTTACAAGATATAATATGAACGTAAGAGATACGAAGTCGTACTTACGCCATAACAAGTCGTAGGTACGAAAAAATAAGTCGTAAGTACGAGATAATAAGTCGGTATATGTATAACGACTTCTACTGAGTCCTTATAATGAAATAATAAGTTGTTATAACGAGATAATTAGTCGCTATTACGAGAAACACAGTTGTTCTTCGAGATAATATATCGTAATTACGAGATAAGAAGTCGTTATATTGACTTTTACTTACATTAAATTTACAGAATGATGCAATAAATATTCGTACAAATTGGCGGCGTGTTTACATTCGGGACGAAAGTAGGTCAGTCTAAAAACGTACATAAGACGTTTTCAAAGTTAATAAAACAATTTAAACTTACCTAGTACTTTGTCAAATGTCCTTTCAATCTAATTACACTTAATTAACGCAATCTGTGAGGAATTGATTGGTAGAGGCTTCTTTTGTGATCCCAGTCCAGATATTCTGAATCTCGTGGAAGAGGTCATCCCTACTCCCAATCCTCCCAAATCGCGTCTGAAGCTTCCTTTTAATCAACGGTTTTCAATAACATTAAATCTGGGTATTGTGCCGGCCAACTCATGGTAGAAATATTTTTTCTGTGAAGGAATTGTTGAGTGTTTCTAGCCCGATGCACCGGAGCATTGTGCTGAAATATGTAATTTTCGGTAGGAAAATGACGGACTATAACTGGCCACAAGTTCTCATCAAGGATCTCCTGATACTTCTCAGCATTAATATTGCCATTTACAGATGTTATAGTTCCCACACCGTCCCATGCTATACATTCCCAGATCATCGCTTCATAACATGGCTTACCCTGTCGTGGTGTCATTAGATCAGGCCTCCATCCCTCGTCCCTTTTGCGCCACACATATACATGGAAATTATGTCTAATCATGATTTTAGATTCATCAGAAAAAAATCACATTACTCCAGTAATTATCAATTGTCAATCGTTTTTTTTTCTCTTCACCATTTCAATCTTTTGTTGTTTTTTTTTTTTTTTTCTGGTTACCCTCTTTTACAACTTTTTCCCTAGACACACATCTCGAGTACCCATGTTTGTGAAGACGGAGTTGTACCCTACGTTTAGCAATGTGATTATCACCAAGAGTCTCCTCGCAGATTTTTAACATCATTAGACAACTTCTTACTCTTTCTACCCATTTTCTTTTAGACTTGTAGATTTCCGGAAATACAGCAGGCGACAACAAAATCACAAGACCTTTCGATGTTACATCACTTTACTATGTTAAAAATAACAATTGAAATTCTATTGCTATTTTTAACCAACTTTTATTTTAGCTAAAAAAGAGAATGTAATTACGCCGCAATTTTGTACGAATATTTATTGCATCATACTGTACTTAGTCGTGATAGTGAGATAATAAGGGGTAACTACGACATATACATAGTTGTAATAACGAGTTAATGATTCATAATAACGAGGTACTTAGTCGTACAAACGAAATTATATGTCTTAATTACGAGATACTAAGTCGTACATGTACGAACGAGATAATAAGTCGTATTTACGACATAAACCAAGTCATAATAACGAGGTACTAATACGCACGTAGCAAGGAGGGGGGATACCAACCCCAAAATGAGCATTTATTAGAAATGTTATGTCTCTCAGTTGATTGGATACGCGAGAGCATGCTCTATATACGTACGAAAAAATTATAAAACAAGGCAAGCTATTAACAAACAAGTTAATGAAACAAGATTATCAACAGTCTCGTTTAAACTTTTAATTTTACAAGTTCAATGGTCGATACTTTTACCTTGTCATCAATTCCAATCTATCACTAAGAAAAAATACTGAATGACGTTTTATACTAATTATTAGGCCATTATTTACAAACCGAATTGTCTACGGATTTTTTCTATCATGAAATGGAGCACACGGCGGGAGTGACCGGTCGGTAAGGCACCTGCTACCACCTCTGATGTTTTAGATGTCCGTGTTTGCTTTGTTCCTGATTTATTTAGTTTAAAAGGACTTTTGAGCTTAATAAATACTGTTCGTTAAGTCCATATTTCATTTATAGAATAATTTCTTTAAGTAGGAGATAAAATAATTTTGACCAATTATCATGTACTCATAAGTCATCTTTTGCAATATATGTCTGTCATGTTAATAAAGCTAATTTAAAAATGGTATTTACGTTTTTTTTTAAAATAGTTAAACAAGAATTGAACAATGTTTTTGCTTTTATGCGCTGATATACAGTTTGTATTCAAACGAAGACCATACCATAACCTGTTTGATTTTTAAAATCTATGCTGATGCTGTAAATGCTGTGAGTTTCACCGAGATCAATCATCGACCATACTGTTTTGCGCGGAGCGGCTTGACCTATCTCGTATGTCTTCATACATGTATTTTTATCGCCATCAACAACTTTGTCTGGACCACACTTAGGAATACATGGAAACTCCGTGGATTGTGTGGCTGTTTTTCCTTTTAATAATTCACCTGTAAAGGCAAAATGATTCTTTTTTCAGATAAAGTTAAAAAATGTAGGGAAAAATCCTTCCAAAGGTAAAAAAAAAAAAAAACTTTTCAAACATGAAGTTTGACGTTATGCTCCACCGCAAGCAAAAAAGATAGGTAGGTATGTAGCAACCGCTAATGATAAAACGCCGCTTAATGACAGAAATATCATTAAGCGTTGCAACTCAACACTTAATGTCATATATCATTGCATTAATAGTTGATATTCTCAACCGCTTAATAATATAATTCTTTCATTAAGCGGCGATTTAGCATTAGATGTTAATGTCAACTATGCAATAATTTATGGCATTAAGCATTGCAATTGCAACGCTTAATGATACTTTTATCATTAAGCGGAGATTTATCATTAGCGGTTGCTACACAAGTATGTAAATCTTGAAGTATATATTAATCAAGATTCCTCCTAAGATATAGATGTGATACCTGCTCCCTTAAGGCATCTGGGTCCCGTTTCATAAATATTGGTAGATTTTGAACTTCATTTTAGTCTACTTACGGGCGTACGCCAGAACTTAGTCAGGGGTATTTTGTGTTTCACGCAGCGGCGTAAACCTAGTCGTAAAATATACGCTTATCCTGACAAAAAATACTATTGTAAACTATAGTTAACTATCGTTTACTATGGTTAACTATAGTAAATCAAAGTTGCAAAGTTTTCACTAAAGTAAATCAAAGTTGCAAAGTTTTTACTATAGTAAATCAAAGTTAATTCCAAAGTTTTCACTATAGTCAATCAAAGTTCCAAAGTTTTCACTGTAGTAAATCAAAGTTCCAAAGTTTCAACTATAGTTAATTAAAGTTTTCCCTATACTTAATCAAAGTTTCAAAGTTTTTTCATTAGTTTAACAACTTATGTATTTTTTTTTTTTTTTTTTATTTTTTTTTTTATTATTATTTAGCCGTTTTAGGGGAGGGGGTGGATATGGGGTTGGTTGGGGCTGGTTTTTGTTGTACATCTTTAGGCTCTGGACTAAGTACTTGACAACGCAGCATTGCACATGCGCAAAAAAATAAACATGCGTACTATATACATGTATGTAGAATAACAATTTTTTGTTTAAAAAAAAATAGGTGGTCCAACATTGAGAAAAACATGCGACTTTTTGAATTTAATATTCATTTTTCATTACGTTTTAAAATCCAATAAAATTCGGTGTCAAAACTTTTTCCTCAAGATATTTTGAATTCAAAGTAAAAATTGTTGATTCAATGAATAAAATTGGTGGGAACAGGTATACAGAGAGTAATAAGAGGAGTCAAATTATCTACTTTTGATAAGTTTATCCAAATTAAACCGACCCCGACCGAATTATATAAAGAAGGAGGCTACATAAGTATTATTAATAATTTCATCGTTAAACTTCATTCTTTTGTTGAAATATGATTTACAAACTACTTGATTTATTTTTAAACATGTCTTCTGGACTGCAATTGCTTTTAGCGTAATAAATTTTGCATTTATTTCGATCGGGATCGGTTTTATTTCAATTGGGATTGGTTTTTGTCTTAACATTTAGAAATATTTCCTAAATTCGGCTCTTCAATCAAATTTGTCAGAAAAAATATGCCTGTACTTTATTTCTTTTCAATACGTCGCATGTTTTTTATGAGTTTATCTATAGATTCAATTATATTTATTTAAACTATTTATGTATTTAACATTCAAGAAGATTATAAAAAAAACATCTGTTTGCTTTCTTGATATCGGTATGTTATAAGATATTTATATCATACAGCAAATTTTAAGCTTAAGAAAATATCTCAATTGCAAGCAAAATAATTTTTTAAAATTTTCTCCGAAATAAAATCTCAAAAAAGAGAGAAAAAAGTTATGAGTTTTTATCATTTTTCCAATGGTGAAAGTATACATTGATATTTTTATGTGTATTGAACAGGCTTTAATCAAAATTATTATCCTGTTATCATCTAATGGAATATTTAAATGCTCTATAAAATTTTCATTGGAGATAAATAAAAAAAAATCGTACACTTACATGAATATAATGATGACAATAGAGTCTAGAAATGATCGTATGAAAAAAAGGGGGGGGGGAGGGGGGTCTCCCCTGTATAATTCTTGTTACTGGTTTGATTAAAATGAAATATTTTCGAAATTTACCACCATACTGATGCATTTTTAAATCATATAAAGTATAAAGGCATTTGAAACAATTGCCAAATTTTTAAATCGAAAATAAAAGAGTTTAACGGAATCACTTTCTGTTTTAGTGCCAGCCTGAACAGCTGTTGAAGTGGGCGTCTAGCAGTAATATTAGCAACAATTTCCTAATAAATAGAAAAAATTATGATATTTCTATAACTTTTTTTAAGTCACTCCGAACTAGATTTTTTAAGGATTATTCCTTGCATTGTGTCAAGTTAATTCAATCAGTAATAAAACTAGATTCGCTTGCACACAGTTTCCTAAGAAATGAAACAGAAAAAAAGAGTACATATGCGCACATACGTCCTCGGAGGTGGCTTGCACAATTGTGATGAAAATTTGCAGAGATTTTGATTGGAAACTCTTGTTGTCAGTCTATATTCAAAATTTTCTAAATGTCCACCGTTGCCATGGAAACAGAAAAATGTGATTTTTTTGTCCATTTTCCCCAGTTTATATGACAGAAGTCATTATCAAGACCGGTACTAGAGTAGGGGAAGCTGCCCCTGCTACGTCTGTTAAGATTACCGATCTCACCGTGCGCCGCATGTCAGCGGAGGGAAAGAGTGGTTAGAAACATATAGCCCCACTGCTAGACCAGTTAGGGAAGAGTGCGGCTGTGGAGATGAAGTCTCAGGCTGTTGATCTAGTTAAAAAATTTGCTGACGTCTTTGATGTAGATGACCTTGACCTCGGACCCGGGGGAGAAAAACAATATGTTGAAGGCCGGAGTTATCCAGCCGTCTTTCCTCATACTCGGCGTCCGCCCCGGTTTTAGTTAGGAAGAAGGATGGTAGTGTCCGCTGGTGCGTGGACTACAGAGCCCTGAATAAGGTGACAGTCAAGGACACGTACCCTCTGCCACTCATCGAGGAGTGCTTGGACACGCTAGCGAGAAACCGCTGGTTTTCCTAAACTGGATGCCAGTGCGCCTATTGGCAAATTGAAATAGCTCCAGAGGACCGGATGACAGCCCTCATCACCATATATGGCATGTTCGAATTTACCAGAATGAGGTTCGGTCTGTGCAATGCCCTGCGACCTTCGTTAGGGCCATCAATCTGGTATTGCACAAGCTGAACTGGAAAATTGTCTTAGCATTTCTCGATGATGTATTAGTGCTGGGGCTTCAGCACACGCTCACCTTGATAATCATGGGACAAGTGTTTGAGCTGTTCCGAGCATACGGTCTTAAGTTTAAGCCTCGGAAGTGCGAGCTACTTAAGACTAAAGTTGAGTTCCTAGGAAGAACCGTGAGCGAGCACGGAGTCGAGATGGGGAACCAGTGCATCGAGGCAGTACGTGACTGGCCTGTTCCTTGGGACTTGGACGGCGTTGAGCGCTTCCTTGGCTTCGACAACTATCACCGCAGCTTCATCCCTCAGTTCTCTGTTCCGGTGAAGGGGGAGGGGAGGCAGAACAACAGAGTGCCTTCTAGAAACTCATCCAGTTCATGACCAAACCCCCAGTACTGGCTATTACGAACAGTACCGGACACCTCATTCTGGATACTGACGTAGGCAGGGAATTAGCCAATGGAATGGAACAGAGAGGACAGTTGGCTATGGCAGCGCTGTGCTGCCATAGTGTTGTTAGTGCTGTTAGCTGAACAGCACAGAAAGGAGTTATTGGCGGTGATTAAGTTTGCCAGACAATTCCGCCATTACTTGCTGGGCAGGGAGTTCACAGTCAGGACAGACCACCATAGCCTGGTCTGGCTAATGAACTTCAAGCATCCGCACAATCAGATTGCTTGCTGGTAAGAAGAGCTGAGCCAGTACAATATGCGGATTGTCCACCGCCCAGGAAAGAAGCATGTGAATGACGATGCGCTGTCCAGGGACATACTCGACACATGCCAAAGTTATTCTACTAAAGTTAGAGTAGAGGATTTACTGTGAGGCGGGTGCCGGTATTGCCGCCAAGCACATAAACGCTGGCATGATTTTAACACTGAAATTGACGATGTAATTCCTCTATCCCAGCTCTTTCAGGAATCGCCTGTGAAAGCGGAAAGTCAATCCGCTGAGGAGAGGGGGGGGGGGTAATTACCGACCATTGTCACAAGTACTTGGGATGATTTTCTGTTGACAGCAGGTACCCTTGAATTCCGAGTTTTGAAATTGCTGTCAATGAGGTATCAATTTTTAGTCCCGAGATTGAGGAGGTGAAGTTTGTCAGGTATCTCAGGGTTACACAGCGGGAATTTCCCTATCATCATACAGTCCTACAGATTTGGCTCTTAAGCAGAAATCAGATGAGTTCATTGTCCTACCTCAAACAGTACCTAGAGTCTGTTAGTTTACCTACCGAAAGTGATAATCTGTAGTCCGGAAGAGAAATGTTATCTTGTGGAAACAGACTGTTTTTACCTAGACGAGACAGGAGTTATTTGGCGAGAACCGAAAGACACGGACATGCCTCGTAGATTGTTAGTTCCGAGGAGTCTTAGATCCAAGGTCATGCACTTATGTCATGACATTCCGTCGTCTGGTCACCAGGGGATACGGAGAAGTAAAGAGTAGTTACGCTGCAGTTCTACTGGTGCGGATGGTCAAGGACATCAAGTTTTATGTCAGGACATGCGACATATGTGCCCGGAATAAGAGGTTCTTTGCAGAATAAATCGGAACTGAAACGTTATAAGGCCAGAAGCCCGATGGAGAGGGTGCACTTTGACTTTCTCGGGCCATTACCCAGCACTGACAGCGGGGATGGGTTTTATACTCATGATGGTCGATAACTTTATTAAATGGGTTGAGTGCATTCCGTTCCATCAAAAACAGCGGAAGTGACTGCTATGTCAGCCATTAATGACTTTTTCATGAGATTTGACTATCCCTTTGAGATCTTTACAGACCAGGCACGTAACTTTGAGATTGTGTTGTTTTGTAAAATCTTTGCCATGTCAGGTATTTATAAAGCCTGGACCACACCAAACAGACCTTCGGGAATGGCCAAGTAGAACGGTACAACTGCACCTTAATGGATGTGGTCCGTTGAAACATTGATGGTCAACCCAAGATATGGGATAGGTATTTAGGTCCATTGGCTGAAGCATTGCGGTCGACGGCGAAGCGCCACACCGGATATACCCCAAATCGTCTAATGCTGGGAATAGTTGTTAACATACCAGCAACCTTGGTGTTTGCCCCACCACTTCAGAGTATTTTTCAAAATGGGGAGGAGGGTGAGGTAGACAAATATGTGCGGGATCTAGAATATATGCACAGAGCGCGCATGACATTGCACATTCTAAACTAAATCCGCGCAGAAGGCAATGAAAAAGGGTTCATGACCTTAAGATCCTTACTTGTAAGTTCAAGGTCGAAGATCTGGTGTACTGACGCCGCAATGCAGGGAAGAAAGTCGAATCTATCTGGAAGGCTCCAGGTGTCATTATTGAAACAAATCCGACACTGTATTTGTCGTTAAGTCTCGGAGAGAGGTCTAGGACATGCACCATGTGCGAGTCCAGGCAATGGCTAGTTTCATATAAAAGTAGGTTGTCTGGAGAACCCGCAGACCGAGACCGAGTACGTTCTCCGGAGAGTGGTGTAGCTACGCCACTGGGGGCCACAGGTTTAGGATTAAGTCCTGGGGAACCGGGGAGTAAGGGAAAAAATGGAGTAGACCAGCAGCCAGCGGGACAAGTAGGTCCTAACATGGGTACCTGGAGACGGGTAAGGGAAAGGCAAAATAAGTTAGATAGGCCAAGTACGCCCAAGAGACCTAGAGCTACTAGGGGGACTAAGTCTAGACAATATTGGACCACGTGGTGGACGACTGGAGTCGTCGGACAAGGAGGGACTAGGTGGTGGCCCGAGACGACTGCGGCGTGGATGTTTGCGACGAATAACTGTGATATTAACTGTGTTAATTTAATTTTCTTTTACTATGGACATAAATTTATAACCCGTATTGTTTGTTTGATTTATTGATTGTATGTTGTTTAATGTCCCATTCGAGAATTTTTTACTCATATAGAGACGTCACCATATACCGGTGAAGGGCTTCAAATTTTATTAGAATGATGTATTGGCATAATACATAGTTAATTTTTTTCTTCTTAATTTTACATAACATTTTAAGGGGGGAATTACTTCTTCACTGTTTACATTTTTATGGTTTACACACCCAGCTAAATTTATGAACAATTTCGGAAAATAAAATACCAGTCCATTGGATTTGAATTGAATCAACAACGTTTATTGAAGCATCATTCTTTTTAATGTACGAAAGCCGGATAGGTTCATTTTTGATAATACAAAAAAATAAAAATAAAATAAAGATAATTATCTCGTTAAAACGAGTTAGTAATCTCGTTATAACGAGATAAATATCTCGCTATAACGAGATACTTAACTCGTTATAACGAGTTAGTATCTCGTAATAACGAATTAGTATCTGGTTATAACGAGTTAGTTATCTCGTTATAACGAGTTAGTATCTCGTTATAACGAATTAGTATTTCGTTATAACGAATTAGTATTTCGTAATAACGAGTTAGTTATCTCGTTATAACGAGATAATTATCTCGTTATAACGAGTTAGTTATATCGTTATTATCTCGTAATAACGAGTTAGTTATCTCGTTATAACGAGAAAAAAAAATTGATCTAAAGAGTTGATATATCTAAGTAAAGATTATTTATAGGAAATATACAGACGTAAGTAGATCAAATTGTTTGAAGTGTGCGTGATAGAGATTTTATTGAACAACAGCATACTAGTTTTTTGTGTTATGCCTTTTATTAGTATTTTTTTATTGAAAAGACCGAAGACAAATATACGGAAACTTATGACCGCCTCATGTTCTTGTGTTATAAATACCTTAAAATTGCAAAATAGAATTAGTGTCATCTTCAAATGGAATGTATATAACGTCAAAATTTTGTCAACTTGTGCAAGGAGATCAGAAAAAAAATGATATACTCTGACTGATTTAACTGCCTTGTTAAAGCTTTTTTGACTTTGTTAAAATTATGATGATTTTGCGTAATATTTGTCGCAATAAAAATGCATTGAATAATCCCATTATTTTATATATTCCGAATAAATAGTGTCGATATGGTACAATTTGTTGGGCTTTAACGTCCATATTTTGATAATTTCTTGCCTGTTACATGTAACAAGGAATACCAGTTCATTTTTATCGTCTTAAAGGGGCAAGATAAAAATTCAATGTCTGACAAAAAATTAAATTCATGTTGTTTTTATCATCAATCCCTCCTTCCCTTCAATAATAAATATGATGAATTTCAAGAACTAATACTGTACTTATCACTTAATAATTTATATATTGCTTTTGTTTATTAAAAAAAGAAACATTTTAATTTACCAATTTGGCATGAAATCTCATGTAAAATATGTAGAATGTGGTAGAATAAAAAAAAACAAAACTTTTGGGTCTCTTTATTCTACGGAAGCCACAATAAAAAGGTGAAGGTCAGCAGGCTGAAATGTAATGCATGTGTAATGTTGTAAATTTGAATTTACCGGGTGGCAGTAGATACGAAATTTACAACATGACAACTTGTAAATTTTGTATTTACTGCCACCCGGTAAATTCAAAATTTACAAAATGACACATGTAGGAAATTCACTTACATTGATAAAAGATTTTTGATATTTTCACTCGTGCTTCGCACTCATAAAAAAAAAATCCTGTCCCACTCGTGAAATAAATTCCATATCAAATATAAAAAATTGAATATCCTCTTTTTATTACCCCCCCCCCCCCAAAAAAAAAAAATCACCCATCTCTTTTTAAAATAAAAATTATATGCTTGCAAAGTATACATAATAAATATTGTGATGAGGAAAATAATTAATACCCACCCCCCGGCAAAAAATATGAACAATGAATTATAACAGAATTTTAGATAAAATGTCAACATCAGCAGCAGACCAGATCTAACGTCTTATTACTTAGAAGATTGTAATATCATTTTTGCTTCATCATTCCTCATCATCATGGACAATCTGCATAAGCTTAGTCATAAAGTTCGGGGGGGGGGGGGGCGGTAAACCAAGTTAAATATTTGACAAGCAAAAAGAAAAAAACATCATATTCCAACTACGAGTATTCCCCGCTATCTTTGGGAGATATTACTTTGGTAAAAAAATCTGGAGGAAGGGGCACAAAGATACTGTTGACCGCTCCCTTCTCAAAAGTGGTGGTAGGGACATTAGCCCTTCTATTCCTACGCCTATGATCTAACTGCTGATGTCTCACCATCCCCCTTCTTCAAAATATTTCTGAATCTCAAATATAACATATGTATTACACTGTAATCGTATACATTATATGTTGCATAAACGCCTGCGATATGTTGCACCTATATTGTCTCTGATATTTGATTTTAGCGGTATAGAAATTGATATATGAAAGTGTATAAGTCGTCCAAAACATGTCAAAATAGTGTCATTCATCAGATATAGTTGTCATAAATAAATTACGAAAGTTTGGAGCAAGTATATTTGGCAATATTATTTTAAGAAAAATATCGCGTCTAATGCAACAATTTGAGGAGGCGTTCACGTATTAATGTGTAAATATGTTCGCCTTAGAGTTGCTATACTTATCAAAATATGATTATTGACAGCGAGATAGTTCAAGATTTAATCATAAGTAAACCCCAGAGAAAAGTAAATTTTCAACCAATTATTGACTGATAAATACTAGCTAAAAATTCAATGGCATTAATAACTACAGCTATTTTCATTCCTATATTGCTATTAAATCTCGAAATAAAGAGAAAACTATCTCGTCATAACGAGATAACTAACTCGTTATAACGAGATAACTAACTTGTTATAATGAGATAACTAACTCGTTATAACGAGATACTAACTCGTTATAACGAGATAACTATCTCGTTATGAATAACGAGTTATTTTTTTTATCTTGTCAAAAATGAGCCTATCCGGCTTTCGTAGTAATGAACCTTAGACTAACAAAAAAATGTGAAAGAAGTTTAAATTTGGTTAAAACTAGTAGGGAACAACAACAAGTGTATTATCAATTTGTGCTTTAAGGAAGCTCTAAACACTAACAAAAAGTGCTTTTTGGACTTGGAAAAAAATATATCATATAAAGGTGTGCATATCAAGATTATTTGGTTCATTTTCAACAAAGGGTACCTGCCTTATTTCTGCAGGAAAAATGTTCAAAGACAATGGACTATTCGTGAACAGAAATCACTGTTGTTTACTTACACTGGGAAAATTAATGGAAATAATGAATTCGATTACTTATTCGTGGTCTAATGTAATGCTAAGAATATTTTATTCTATTACAGATTGTGTAATTAACTGTAAATTGCCATTTTTCTATTTTTCTTCAAAGGGCAGATCACTCTTACTGCAGAAAATTACCCTATAAGTAGAACTCTTTAGTGTGCAGTGTTTAGAGCTTCCTTAAAGGTAAATGTGATTGATGGGAATCCCTTCCTGTCATAATTTAATTTTTTTGAATTGCATTACTTTTTCACATAATGTTAAAATTCACGAAAGCATGTATTATAAATGTTCATTAACGACACAAACATAAATATCGTATAAGCCTGAGTTATCAAAAAATAGCATAATTGTTAGGGGTTTGCATTATAAATACAAAGATAAAGCTGTTATTTTTTTTAAATAAAAAAGTCGAAGTTCATATTCAGCATGTATCTAACGTGATAAGTACAGTAAATGAGTAGACTGTTGAAACTATTTGAAAATATTAATGTCATTCCTATTCAAACTACTTGTCAAAAAACTGAGTAAAAGCACTCATATCATCAAAAATTGCTAAGGCACCTTTCAGACGAAATAAGAAATCTTTTTCTTACCAAATCCAAAAGTAAGAGTTATTCCCATAAAAAGAACTGATATTTTAAACAGTATGTCCATCTCTCAAATGCTTTGCCTACTGATAAGGAAATTGTGTTTCTTTATATCTTGAGAAGGAAGAGATGGTAAACTGTATGTGAAATAAATGCATGAAAATAACCAGTACTTTATAAACAACAAGTTCATACGAAATGCATTTTCCTCCAAACTGAATGTTTAAAATTTCTTTATGAAACTTAATGAAACATAAATTGAGAAAATCCTTCTAAAATACCCCCCCCCCCCAAAAAAAAAAAAATAATAATAATAATAAAACAAATTTAAAAAAGCATAAAAATAAAAAACAAAAAAGGACAAAAGACTTTTGCTTTCACAACTGATTGCTTATGCTTCCCAAAACTGACAAAGACAATGCAGTCGTTGATTTATAAGCAGAGTTAGTAACCACTATATTTTTTATATTTATTTTCAAAATTTAAATATTCAGAATCTTTTTCCATTATTCCCAAAGCAATAAGAGCGATTTTGGAGATTTCATTCTTCAGAAACAAATAAAACTTCATTACATCATTATTATTCAGTTTAAAATATCTTTTGAAACATGAAGCATAAAAAAATCTCTGATTTTTCCACTGGAAATATAAAAAGAAATGTCGATAAGATACTTTTTAGCGAAATCCAATTTAACCACTTTATTACGACATTATAAAATAATTATGTAAAATTTAACGAAGAGACCTATGGGCTCACCTGATCACTCTGACTACAGTAAAGCTAGAATCCCTCCAGTTTTGAATAGTTTAAAATGAAAAGTTATCCAAACCTACCCCCAGATGGGCATGATTTGAACAATTTTTTGAACAATATTTCTTTGAGTAATCATCATGACTTTAAAAGATATCCCTTTGTTTATCTATGTGAAAGGCAGATCTTTTATAATGGTCCCGCCCTACCCATGGGGCCATAATTTAAACAGCTTGAATTTACAATACCTGAGGATGCTTCTGTATTAACATGACTATTCATGGCTTCGTGTTCTTTAGAAGATTTTCAAATATGTTTCCTTGTATTCTTATGTAAAACTCGGATCGAATATCGTGACTCCAGCCTACCACGGGAGTCTTGCTATTAACAAATCTACATTCTTAAAGATGCCTGTGTATTGATATGATTAATTATGACTTTTCTATTCTTAAAAAGAGTATTTCTAAAGATATCGCCTATATATTCCTAAGTACAAATTTAATCCCGTGATGGAGCCCCACCTTATACCACCTTATCTTTTTTGAGAAAAAAAAGATTTCCCATAAAATTCTATATTTAACTTTCCTGTAGAGGTCCTGCTTTACCCTAACAAACAATTACTAAAGTAGACTATAGTTAACCAGAGGTTACGATAGTTAACTAGAGTAAATCAATTAAGTTTCAATGTTTTCACTATAGTTAATCATAGTTTCAATGTTTTCCCTATAGTAAATCACAGTTTTTACTACAGTAATGAAATATATGGAGATAATGAACAGCATTCAAAAATCAAAGTATCAAAGTTTTCATCATAGTTAATCAATAATTCAAATTTTCACTCATGTAAATCAAAGTAGCAAAGTTTTCACTTTATTAAATCAAAGTTTCAAAGTTTTCAATATAACTAATCAAAGTTTCAAATTTTCACTAAAGTAATTCAAAGTCGCAAAGTTCTACTATCTAAATCAAAGTTGCAAATATTTTACTAAATTAAATCAAAGTTTTAAAATTTTCACTATAGTTTATTAACTTATTTAAATATATGTCTAGATGTTTTATCAGACCTGAAAGTTTCATGAATATCGAGCGAGCCGTTTCTTAGAACAAGCGCGCACAAAATCGGTAAGAAAAAATAATAAAAACTGTGAAAAGAAACCTAAGAATAACAAGAAGGTCTTCCGCTGAAGTCGGAAGACCTTAAATATCTTTTCCAAATCATTTTTCGAAAAAAAGTTTGTCCGTAAAAGGGGCTTATAGGATCTATTCCGAAAAATCTATAAAATCACTGTTAGCAATAGTTTTCTGTCTCAACATGGCAATGTAAACAAGAACAAAATTCACACAATTGATGCGTTTTAGTTCATTTTATTTGTTTTTCTATGGTACTGAAAACATTTTAAAAACACGTGACCTTATGATTTTAACATTGATAAATACAGCTATAATGGTAATGACAACTACAATGGAAATCTTAATTGAAAAAGTTCCAGTGGAATTTTTGTCTGCAACAAGATTAGTATCTCTGTGTCCTAAGAAAATCAAAGTTTGCTTATCAGGTTTTCCAGTTGCATAATTGAAATATATAAAACTGTAGGTTCATTTATTTATTATTTCAATGCTAAGTTAAAAATGATTATGCTAAAAACTTCGCCAGTTTTCAGTAAAAAGGTAAAACGACCTACTTCAGTCATGCAAAATTTAGCTGTTCTAGAAGTCTGTGGGTTTACAATTTAATAAATAACCGCGTAACACTCATCCTAGGACCTGAACCATGGAGGCTGGGTCATGAACTTCACAATTTTGGGAGTGATATGTTTGGGGAGAATGAGGTGGAGGGTGGGTGCTTTTTTTAATAATAACCTTGCAAACAATGTGCAGTCCTGGGTAGATGTGGGGCACGTATTTTGTGGCCTTTTACACGCCAGGGATTAAAAAGGGTAGGTTAAGTTGCTCGCCGCCTATATACGAGGGTTGTTAGAAAAGTTCGCGGACAAGTTCTATTGTGAGCGCGCTATTAGTATGAAACCAGTAAAACTCTGCAGACAAAAACTATACACATTTTCCAATAATTATGCAATAGATATGCAAATATTTGGTGTTTTCCGATTATCCTTAAAAATTAACAGCTATTTTATTTAGATAAAACATGCTTCACGGAGCATGTCACTTTTTCGCACATTTACATTACATAGACATTTTTGGAAAAGAAAAATTGCACTGTTGTATTAGATTTATGATAATTTACCTACCGCTATAATAATCATGAAACGTCATTTAGCGAAATTTTGAATTAAATTGGGGGGATCATGAATGTTTTATCGCTAATTATAGAAGGCCAATGCATAAAAATAAAGTCAAGAATGGCAACGTCTCTGAACGTCTCGGAGCACCGCGCTTTTAAAAAAAAAATTGGCAAACTGGAAAATACCTGAAAGAGACTAAAATGTTCTAGATGCTGCTGGAAATTGCCTACTCGTATTTAGGACCAAAGTGTTCAAATGGTAGTAGCTTAATGAGAATGGAAGGATTGACATTTTTGATGATCAGCTCTTGTTATACTCCAATACCCCCCTCATCACATGTACGTTGCGCCTATGGATTTTGCATTGTTTCCATATGCTATGTAGACATTGATTTTAATTTAAAATCTTTCTAATATCCGATACGCCACAATAAGACATTTTAGAAAAAAAAAAGTAACATGTCTTTATATAGTTATTTGATTTTTTAGTAGGAAAAAACATGAAAACTTTACAGAAATGAAAGATATTTAGAACTGTGAAAAGGCTTAACAAGTTTGGAAATAGGTTGTCACGTCATCTAACGTTAAGCTATTGTTCCGTGAATCCTATGACCGCACAGTAAAAATCATCTTATATCTTCAAACTTTTAGTAAATGGAGCTGATTTTTTACATACTAATAAACAAAAGTCAAGACTTTAATCAGACATACGTCATTCTTCAAAATCCAAATTACATTTTCCGTAAATTAATGTGTCCGCAAACTTTTCTAACAACCCTCGTATCTTTAAATTTTATTCAACCCTTGACTTATAGGAAGTATATATTATTTATTGTGGAAATCAGCTATTTTAGCCCTTATAAAATTTTGTGAAATGAGTATTCCAAGACACCCAGATCTCGGATTATGGGGATAAGTGGATCATATATCATAAAGGTATTACCAGTTTATGGTTGTGATGTTTAGTTACCATCGTTTTCATGAAGTTAAAAAAAATCAAGCTACATTTATAATGGAGCCGAGAGTTTTTGGTATGTCTGAATTGGTTATATCAATAAATCTTCAAGATACCCTTAAGGTACATTGGCTTAGAGTTCAACTAATCTATGAATTGGTTTCAAAAATGTCTAAAATATTGGAATTTGCTTTTTGAAAGAAAAACATGCTTTTTCCAATGTAATCTCATTTTTGTGCATTTTTTAAAACAAGATTATAATATTTTCAGGAAATTCTGATTGCAAAATAGTGGTCATTTCTTAAAATTCTCTGTACATGTAATTTGCATGATAATACTTTTTATCAATAAAAAAATGTCATATTATAGGAATTATAGTTTAACAGTTAAGAAATCGAAAACTCAGTCTGAAATTACATTCTGTTCGTTAAAGATTGAAGTATCAAAAATATATATTTCAATTTAAAATGCATCTGTTATCACTTAAAAATCAAAAAACTTTTTTTCAATACATTCCCTCGGACGATGACTCACATAGACGTTATGACTTAATTTATAATTTTTAATATCATTATAGCCTTTGACGTCTCTTCAAATAAAACCATGAAAATCAATTGCATGTAAACAATATTTTATCACATTTTCTTTTCAGATTTTTCAACAACAATGCGAGCAAAAGGAATTATATAATTTTGTGTTCTTTACTGGATTTTTTTATGTAGTAAGCTCAACATCTTGAAATATTGAGAAATATTGCACGAACATTTTCTTCTCATTTCTCTTTTAGTTTATTTTAACTATTATATATGCATACGTATACTCTGGCAATGTTTGTACTCCGATAATAGAGATACAGATAAGGGGGCGCTTACTAACCTTCCATGCAAGATCCATGTATATGATGACATGTTTGGTTGCAGTTTGCTGAACAAAGATTAGTGCAGTTTTCCCCATAATACACATCCTGACATGCTGCATAAAGAAAACAATCAGATTTCAAGAATGTTATAATCATTTTTGATCAAGTGGTATTTTTTTCTATGGCATAATGAGTTTCATTTTAATATTTTTTAAAGAAACAATTTTGTAAAGAATTTGCAAAAATTGGAAATAAAGCTGCGTTCAGATAAATATAAGTTTCTTACAATTGAATCACCTCATTCCGGTGTAACCTTTTACGCATCCTTCTTCGTAGATTCCATTAACATGGTGGCATTTTCCGTTGTTAAAGTGCTTCCTACAACTTTTATCGTAAGTGTGTCCAAAGAATCCAAAATGACAAACTATTAAACAATTTTTAAAAGAAACAAAAAATCAACCTATTGTGACTATATTTAACAAAATCAATTTCCAAAATAAGTGGAAATTTGACAATGTGACAACACACTGTTTTCCTTTGTGTGAACAGAACTAGACCAAGTATCTCTGAAATGAATAAAACAATACATTTGCAAGAGTTATTTCCTTTATCACGAAAGACTCATGTTCTCACTATATCATTTGTAATATACCTGTAAAATTGTTAGATTTTTAAAATCTTTTGAAAATTTATACCATTCTTTTATAAGCTAAATATGGGACAGCAAAGAAAACATAATGGACATGCATACCGGTATATTGATGTTATTTATGAGATACTACTCCATAAAGCTGTTAATGTTAAAGAGGAAAAACAGCATCTCATGAGTTTCTATTCTATTCTATTTTGCAAACTGTAAGAAGTGACAACCCAACCAAATCAATGTACTTTGCTAGTATATTTTGCATGGAAATGACAGTTCAACAAATGCTTTCTTCCCCATTACTTCTTCAACTACCAAGCACATCTCCGGTATATGAACAATTGAACTGCCAAAAAATCATCTTATCTCGAAAACGTAGGAGTTATCTGACAAATGGTGTACCCAATGTCCAATATTTTGCAAAAAAAAAATATAATAATAACTTTCACTGTTGTTTTTTTTTCTTCAGTTTTATCAAAAATTAAAATTCAAGATATATGCTCATTTCTGATATATGTCCAATTGATCGGTATATATAAACTAAAAGAATTTATATATTGAAAGCTGTAAGAGGAGATATATGGTCAAATGGAGTACCTTATTTGCAATAATTGTTTGAAAAAGACAAGTTCAGAGCTAGTGCTTTTCACATAAAATATCTAAATCTGAAATTTAAGTGATATGCATATCTCTGATATATGTACAATTGATCCGCAAAATAATAATAAAAAAACGTTCCTATCTATAAAACTGTAGGAGAAGTTTTCTTCTTATCTATAAAACTGTAGGAGAAGTTTTCCAAACAAATGGGTACCCTTAATGCAATATTTTGCAATTAAAAGAAATTAAAAACTTCATTCAAAAGCTCGTATTTTTCTCACAAGTTATACAAATTTAAATTCAAGCAGTAGGCACATCTCTGATATATGTACAACTCATCTGCAAATCAAAACAGTTGACTTACTTAAAAACTGTAGGACTGCCGTTTGGCAGCCGCTTGCTCACCCGACAGCAACTTTCTCCATTATAATAACCGAATTTTTCCTATGAAAAATACCTTTATCACATAGACTTCCTGAATATCCGGCATTACAACCCATTTCACATAATCCGTTTTCTTTTCTGCAGTAGTTGCCATTCAGACAGTGGTCACTGCAGTTATGTATACACCAAAGTCCATAGGTCCCAGTCTCGCACTCTGCGAGTACAATTTGATCTTTTAAAAATCATCAAATATTCCGTGAAAAGTATAACATTTCTCAAGCTCAATTAATATAATCATACTATATTTTTTCAAAGATTTTTTAAATAATTTTTCGTACTATTTTGATGTACCGTGTAGGATGAATTTAAATTTTAAATTTTAATTATTTTATACGTATTTTCAAATAAAACATTTGTCTACCAAAATATTTATTACATATATAAGCGATATTGTATTTATACCAATTGGTGTCCACAACACTGAAAATTGCTTTAGTTAAAATATAAATATTCTCAACATATTATTATTCTCATTTTTGTAAAGTTTCACTAAGACAATAATAAAAAAAAAAAGCATTGTACCAGTGCTCACTAATAAGCGCTGTATTGTAATTTAAACGAAGGGATAAGTATTTCTAATAGTATTCACATTGATCACACTGCTTGCCCAACCATCCAACTGCACATCCTCCATCACAATTTCCGGTCACGTAGTTGCATGAAATGTTCCCTTTGCAATGCCTTATACATTGTCTGTTACACCGTACTCCATACCATCCCCAAGCACATTCTGTTTTAAAGAGGTATCAAAGACAATCAATAAATGGATTCAATTTTGTTATAAGATAGGGTTTTACATTCATTCAACTTTCTTTACCGTCCTTGTCCATTTGTCCCATGTAACCAGGCGCACACCCAAGATATGTTCCATTTACAATATTACATGTTTTCTCTTGGCAATTCAATGGACAGTCTATGCTACAATTACATCCAAAAGCTCCTGCTTTCATGCAACCTGAGTAAAACAATACAAGAGAAAGCTCTTTGAAAAAGAAAGGGAAATAAATTTAGTAAAATTTACATGTTTAATTGATTTTGCAATATAGCATTACTTCTTTGATAGGATATTGGGAAATTGCTATTTTGTTTCCAGTTTATTCGTTAAGTTCCTGTGTAAATATTGAAAAAAATGTGTCAAGGGTGGAACGACCCTCTGATAAAGGAGTTAACCTTTCAAATAATTAATCATAAAATGTCAGATAGTTTTTCTTTATCAAAGATAAAAAAGCGAGTTCGTCAAAAGCTCCTGTAAGATGCAAACATTATCTTCTATAATTTGCTTTTTCAATGTAATTCAAATATTTGACATAAAACATTTACATCTATTTTCTTAAAATATTTCTAATTGAGATAGTTCTTTATTTTCATAAAAGTTTAAAACTAAACTTGTTTATCATTCACCATTTATAAAATTTTCATTATTCGTAATTTCAAGAAATATGTTTAAGAAAGATAACTCTTTCTGATGGATAGAATGTTTGCAACCAAAGATAAGAATGTGACATTCTGACAAAAGCAGACCTCCACTATATTTCACGTTTGGAATTTTATCATTATTTTATTTGAAGATTCAAGTAAACGGTCTTTAAATAATAATCTGACCTATTTTGAAAAGGTTTATACTGTACTTTATCCCTTATATTAGATTAATTTTCTCTCAGATGACTTGATCTGCGATTTACTTAGTACATTTATAATCATGTTTTTACCTTATTTAAAGAACTTTAAGAACAACACCACGTAAGTATAGCTGCGGAACCGAAGTTCATGTTTTTTTTTTTTTTTTTTTTTTTTTTTTTTTTTTTTTTTTTTAAACTAAGGTAATTCATTATCAGTGTATATTTTTAAATTAAATTTTCAGTGTATGTAATTATTTTCCTACCGTATCCAATCAAAATATATTTTCCTGTAATAAGATACAATATTTTATATCTAGTATCCATTTTATAAGACAGCATTAATATACTACCAGGAAGTTTATCTATTGCAAATTTATGTTTTGGGTCATAAATTGTTGCACGTTCAAAGGCTGACAGATTTTCACTACCTCCTTATGTACGAATACATGTATATTTTAAAAAATCCGTCCTGCGTTGTGTTCAGCAGTTATTGAATTCATACATTTCTGGGGGTTTGGCTAAAGGCCTCAGTCAATATTGATATTTTTCTGGTGAAAACAAACCATATTCACCACCGAAAGAGTCCATAATTGTATAATAACCACCCTGCTCGGTATTACAAGTATTTTTTTAATCTATGTCTCAACATAGTATGGGTAAAGATAACGAACAGTGATCAATCTCAGACTCCCCATGAACAATACAAATGTGTAAAAGGGCATAAAACACGGACACATGGGAATCCCAGCGGTAGAATCGGGTGCCTAGGAGGAGTACGCATCCCCTGTTGACCGGTCACACCCGCCGTGAGCGTGTATTGATCAGGTAGATGGAACTATTCGTAGTCAATTCAGTACAGAAACAAAGGACTAACAATTTGTATGAAACAAGTCAGCCAAAATACGACCTACTAATAGGTTATATTTGCTAATATGGTCATTATAACGACCAGAAAATTTACGAAATACCGACTTTAAACGAGGCTGTTGAAATCCCTGTAATATCAACTTATCAGTAAGTAGCCTGCCTGACTTTAAAAATTGCTCGTCCTCAGAGCAAGCTCTTGAGACCGAATAAGTTTGGAGACATAAACACCATAAGCAGGTGATACTGGAATATTACTACATATGTGAGGAAAATTGACGATGGAAAAGTTAAAGTCATCTCGTATGTCATACAATTTAGTTGTTAGTTGGCCTTTATTGTTTTTAGTCAGTAAAACATCTAAATGTGAAACAGTTGTGGCAGACTCTGTGGTTTCTATAAGGTCTTTTAACTTAAGTGCGGGACAGTTACTCGCACATGCGCACAAACGCTTCCGAGTGGAAAGCGTCATTTGTTTTCATTAGGAACGGAAATGGTAAAATCTTGTTGTGTTTACAAGTGTCGAAACGTGTGTAAATCACGATCGAAGGGTGTCAGTTTCTTTCGGTTTCCCAAGAACAAAAGAAAAAGAAGAGCCTGGATAAAAGCTGTTAATAGGGATAAATGGACGCCAAACGAGCATACCTGGATCTGCTCTGAACATTTTGTTGATGGGTGGCACGGAGATGAACCGAGCGATAATAATTATGCCCCAACAATATTTGCTTACAAACAGAAACGATCGGAAGAAGATTTTAACAGGGAACAGAGACGACTTGAACGAGAAACAACCAAGGTATCTACCTTTGATTTTCACCAATATATTAATTGAAATCTTATAAGTAAAACGGCCTAAAATCAAACAGTCAAACATGTGTTTTATAGGAGGTACATACAACGAGAGATCGATGTCAGATTTAAGAAGAAAAAAAAAACACGTTTTAGTCAGAGCTACCTTCTTTTAAATCAAAAACATAGTTATTCATATAATTTTGCTCAGGATTTATAAATTACCCCTATTTCCTTTAAAAATATATAATTATATCTGTAAAAAATATTTTTATTGCTCTACTTTTTTTTTACAAGGAAAAACTTTGTTCAGAGAGGATAAACAGGGAGAGAGAGTGTGCTAATTTAGAGTTTTCTCCGCTTGCACATGGCTCCTACTGTAGAACAGACGAGTCAGGTGATCACAGTACAGAAGCAAATGCTTTAACCAGTGATCATGATGAAAATGGACCAACAGATGATGTTGACATTAAGCTGACATGTGATGCAGGTACACCATGGATGAATTGATTATTTAACTGAATATTTCAATTGCAATATATATCTTTTTAGTAAGATACTAGTATGTCAATTTCAATATAAAATATTCAGTAGATTTGTAAAATGTAAATAAATTTTTAAAATTCTGCTTGCTATAAATTATTGATGATTTTAACACATTTAAAGGTGTACAATGTGAAGAAGACCCCCTCCTGAAAGAAAACAGAAACCTTAAAGAGGAAGTAAGAAGACTTCGAGAGGACCTACGTAAACACAAATGGTCTGCTGAGCGCATTAAAGATGATGATGGCATGACACGTTTTTACACAGGGCTACCTTCTTTTACAATCTTCCTGTGGCTGTACAAGCAAGTGTTGACATTTTTTCTTAACTTTTTATTATCTTCAAATATGTATTTTTATACAAGTTATGATCATAATAAATAATGAAACAAATTACAGTCATGTATCAAAAAACTGATTCACCTTCTTCAGAGGTATTGTGACTGTTTATGCAAAAATTAAATTTCAGATGTTATTGACTGCTTAAATTATTAGGTTTTAAAAATTGCTATAACTTAAGTTAGCATCACAGAAGTGTGAATGTTAATTCTGTATTTTCATTGATTACAGCTACCTTTCCAGTAAATGTTCAAGGATGACATATTGGAGGGGGGAGGACAGACATCAACAACAGACAGAGTGAGAATGTCATCATCTTTCTTACATCCAATTGATCAATTATTTGCTGTCCTCATGAGGTTGAAAGTTGGACTCTATGTGCAGGATATATCAGAGAGATTCCAGATCAGCAGTGCTTCATTTTCTATGTATTTTACAACCTGGATCAGTTTAATTCATGCCGAGCTCAAGTTTCTAAACCCATTTCCAAGCAGAGATATTATCAACAGAACTATGCCTGAATCCTTTAAATCTAAGTATCCATCAACCAGAGTGATTATTGTTTGTACAGAACTTTTCATTCAATCATCAAGTAGCCTAATAAATCAAAGCCTAACATTTTCTAACTACAAGCATCATACCACTGTTAAATTCCTAGTCGGTACTAGTCCATCAGGAGTAATTACTTTTGTTTCTGATGCATGGCCAGGAAAAACTTCAGACCGTCAGCTAACTGAGGAATGTGGCCTACTTCAGTTACTTGAGCCTAGCGACAGTGTAATGGCAGACAAAGGCTTCACCATAGCTGACTTACTTGAAAAAAGACAATGTTCCTTAAACATTCCACCATTCCGAGGTATTAAATGAAGTGCAAAGTTGTAAACATTCAGCTCTTTGATGTTTATTTTTATCTCACGAGAGTTAAAAAATTAGGATTTCTTTTTGCTGATAAGAATTTTAAGTTAAAATAAATCTTTTAGTCTTCCTTTAATGCCAGATCTTAACCTCACCCCCTCCCACCCAATCAACTCAATCTATGTGCAAATGGTTAGATTTGTTTGTTTGTTGTTTCTTTTCTTTTCTTTCTTTTTTTTGTGAGATAAATCAGGAAAACATTGCATGTAACTAGCTTAAATAATTTTCTTAATATTGTATTCTAGGCAATTCTAACCAGTTTTCAACAGATGAAGTCTTCAAGACCCAGGAGATTGCCCAACTTCGGATTCATGTTGAAAGGAGCATTGGGCGTGTGAAGAACTTTCATGTCTTAGAAGGAGTGATCCCTCTTACAATGGTCCACTTCATCACGAAGATTTTCCAAGTCTGCTGTTGGCTGACCAATCTGGATTATCCGCTTGTTGATGGGAAAAAGATTTCCACTGATGAATCATAACTCTCTAAGTAAGACATTTAAATTCTTGTTTTGATTTTAATGAATTCATTCCATATTGCATATTATTAAGTACTTATGTACTTAAAATATTCCTAGTAATTAATAAAGTACACAATATACAAAATACTTAATCAGAGCTGTCGTCTTGCAATTCCTATCACATATTACACTACAAGAATATTTTCACAAATAAAAAAAAAAAATTCTAATGCAATTGTTTTTTAAAACACATTTTGATTGGGTAATACACTGACGTCTGAGGCAGTAAAACGAGCATTAATGAGAATGAAAGCTTTTCATTGTGGCGTCATAATAGAGCGACGCAAAAACACAATGCTCCATGACGTATTTTATATAACAAAACTCACAAAATAAGACATGAACATCAAACAAATTGCATATATTGCATTAGAATGGGAATAACTGTCTTTTAATTTGGTATTTGCGAAATACCAAATTAGAAGATAGTTATCCCCTGATTCAACCTTCTGTTTTTAAAAAATAATCACAAATATCCAACACTTTAATTTCCACAGATAAATAATTGTAAATTTGTAGTTGTGTACTTAAACTGATAAACTGATACACTATAAAGTGCAATAGAACTAGAGTCAATTCATCTAATACTGTATATGTACTTAAAAGAGCACGCTTTATATTTTAGCGGCTTTGGTGCAGACAACGATGCGCTAATTTATGAATACCACTAAGAAATCATTTACAAATACAATATACAATGCTTAACAGTGTAGCGCTACTTCATGAATACACCAACAACTCAATACCTGGTAACTGCGCTAAATTTTGAATATGCCTATTTATGCACACGTACAGCATTAATCTCATAAGCCTTTGCTTCAAAAAACTGCATTGCATCAATAGAGAAATTTCAACACTTGTATAATAATGGATAAATTTGCTCCATGTAAAATTTAACTAATTTTGGCATCATAGATGTAACAAATTGCTCATCAAAAAGAATTCTTTCTATAAAAATGTTGTTTGCTTTAGCTGCAGTCCACACAACAAAATCCACCCAAGGTACACTCTTGATCGCCATTTCTCCCTGCACTTGTGCATAAAATTTGTGAGATTTTCTCACAGTTGGCCCTGAAGATGACATCTCAAGACAAAAGTGTCGATCATTCAGTTCCAAGATTTCTGATATTTCGCACTGGGTAATATTGTAACCCTTAATCGAAAAGGGACACTTAATTTCCAGTAATCCCATGTCTCCATTTTCAATTACCTTCCCATCGCTTGAGGCTCCAAGGAATGAGTGTGTTGAATACAAGGTGATCCCTGTAGGATGTACATCTGTATTTTCATTTATGGCCCTTTTAATGGTAAGGTAATCTTCTCTGGCCTCTGCTTCATGATCTATCCCCCATTGGACTGGTGGTGGTAGTGCTGTATATCTGAAATATTTTAAATTAAGAGTAATAGAAAGGATAAGGTATCCTATATATATATATATATATATATATATATATATATATATATATATATATATATATATATATATATATATATATATATATATATATATTGACTAATCTACATACTAGGTTGATATTACAAAATAACATGTACATAAGGGAAATAACTCCAGCTATTGTAACATTAATGCACTTTCAGTATTCCTACAATCATTCATTGTAATGATTGTTTACATTTAGTAATGTTACTATTTACATTTATGAAAAATAATCAATGCAAGATTTATTTGCCAAAAAAAAAAAAAAAGAAAAAAAAAGAAAAAAACCTATATGTGAAAATAATTAATTGTTTATAATTTTTTAAAAGGAATATTACTTGTCAAGATTTGATCCATGTAAGATCTGATTGACGAGAGATTTTGCTGGGGTTTCTCTTGCTAGTAGCACATCACCAAACATAGAACTTGTAATTCTCCCAAGGTGGAGAGCTCTCCACATCTCACAAAGTCTCTGTCCCCTTGTCTTCTCCTCTATAAAGTTCACTAGCTCTTCATCTATCATAGGTGGTGGTACTGTTGGAAATGAGAAAAGAGTACATAAAAGATATGTTTTTATTTTATAACAAATAAAAAAAGTTAGTAGAATTATACATGCATGCATTAAAATTATTAAGATACATTACAGTTAATAATCAATCTAATTAAAATTAATTTTCCATCCGCTACATCGCAGGGAAGCAATGTATTGATAAAATGGGGAGTGGATGGAAGAACTAATTAGATTGAGATAATTATAATTGTGTTTTATCTCTATTTTTGCTAATTGGTCTATGTTTAGGTTTTAGACATATAGGATCAAAATTCAAAATTTTATTTACAACTCCCAGTTCTCATCTGATAACAGCATCTTTTCCATTTTCAGGTACAATGGGTGCACAGATGTCTCAACTTCCACTTCAACTTCCACAGAACTAGGGACATTGGAGTCTGGAATATTCCAGAGATGAGCCATACCTAGACAACAAAGATTTTATTATTGAATCACTGCATAAAATGCTAAATACTTTACTCCTCTAATCATTTATTTAATTTTAAGATATATTATACATCTTTTACCTATTCAAAAATTATTTCAAAATTATATTTGTATCTTTTAATGTATTAAAACTTCATACTAGCAATACCTCAATCCTCATAATATTATATACACTGCTCTCAGTTTGAGTATGATATTTACTTAAAATTATTTATAATATTAAAAGAAAAATTTTTGTTTCATTGCAGTGAGATTTTTTTTTTTGTTCAATTTTCTTTTTTGTACTTCAAAAACATTAAAAAAAGGCAATTCAAAAATATATTTGTAAACCTGTATGAGGGAAACAAGCTCTTAGTTCCCCAAGTTGATCCAGAGACCAAGCAAGGCTATGATGTTTGTCCTCAGAATGACGAGGGTCGAGCCTGGCCATTGCTGAACCATGTGATGGTGATGATAACCTGGCTACATCATCATCAGTTTCACTGCTTGCCATTGCCTTTGGCCTTGAAAGGTTAAGGTTGCTTATATGCTTTGGTTTCTGGTTCATTGTTCGTGGCACTTTCCATTGGCAGAGTGTTGATGTACAACTCTGTTCTCCTTGCAAAGGTGCTTTTGAAGTGGATTGCATATTGCATATGGTGAAGAGCAGCCCCCCAATATGACTGCATGCTTGAGCTAATCTGTATATGTAATTTACAGAAAATATGAACACATATATAACAACATATTATTAGAATAATATAAAATGAAAAATTAGATTTCATCTGCTATTTTGAAGATAAGAACTGTGTAATACTTACCCAATGGGGCATTGACTGTAAGCAAAGTCCACCCTGTTTGTTCCATCAGCATTACTTATGCACAAAAAACCTGGTAACGCTGTTTTTTCATTGATGCTAAGCAAAATGTTCTAATGTACACTGTAGATTCATCAATCTGAAATTTTTGTAAAAAAATTATTTTAATTATATTGTCATTTTTTGAAAAATGACATCAAGATTCTTTCTGAAAGTTGAGTACGAATATCATTTTTCTTTATTTCCAATTCTTGCTTTTTTCTTCTAATTCATAATATTGGTAGTAAATTACTCATGGAAAATGTAAATTTTGTGTCAGAACCACAGGTCTACAGAAGCTTCTACTGATATATTGATGGTTAATTTTTTTTTTTCATTATATACTCCAATATGTCAGTGAGATCAAAGCAATCTGAGGGCTTGTATTCAGAACAAATCAGAAAATGAATTAGTTCATTTAAATGAAATTAAATTTCAAAACTATTTAATTACATGTGTATTATGTATTTCCAATGTTTACATAGGGATAGCCATGTAATCAAAGGGAGGGGGGTGGGCGTTGTGATGGTGTTTCAAGTTGTGTTCAATTAGCCAAAGGTTATTTTTTTATGCCTTTACAGGACAAAGTGTTGTAGCAATCAAGGTATTTCCTTAACAGTGGAGGACAAATTATTTTTTGTTGGAAATTTTCATATGTACGAAATATTTCCAAAATTTTTCCTTCTCAGAATCAAATGATCTCGATCATCATTTCGTAACAGGCCGGTAGGAAGCAATTTCAGTTTGGGGGGGGGGGGGGGCACAGCCATACATTTTTAAATGGGGGGGGGGGCACTATCAACTACCAAAAAATTCCTTGACAAGTAAAAAAAAAAAAAAAAAGAAAAATGTCATCAGACGTTTTTATTGAGGGGGCACAAGCATGTAGTAGCTATGTTTTCTATAGTATTCTATGTATTGGCAAAATCATTGTGGGGGCACCCCCCTCCCCCGGTTCCTACGGCCATGCATCAGATTACAATAAATCAGCTATGTATGTGTGTTTGTCAAATACACTCTCTCTCAAAGTGCTGAATATTTATCTTAACTGACCTAGAAACATCTATATGTAATTCATAAATGTCTGTAGTTAAATTTCTTTATAAAGACTAGGTTTGAATAATATTATTAACTTACTCGTGCAATACACATATTCTGGACATCTCCGGCATCAAAATGCTTCACGGACTTGTCTAAACCCTTGAAGTTTTGGATGCTTTGATCCCCTTCCTGCCTTCGCCTCGTTATCACGAATTCATACACCATAGAGAATGACATAATGGGAGGTTTGAAATCCTCCGATATCGACTGATAATGGACTGCATTAAAAGGGGGCAAGTTTTCCTTAAACTGCACGTCAGTGGAATTAACGGAAGATGGCAATTGCACAACTGGAGTTATTAAAGCTGCTGGTGTTTGACTGGATAATATGTCACATATAAGATCATCCTTTTCTTTGAATTGATCCCCAGATCAGCTGCTATGCTACGCAATACACTTACGTTTGTTTTCTTTAAGTTTTCGCGGGTCGCCATACTGTTGTAACTCGTTGCCAATGTAAACAAGGTAACGATAAACAGGAAATGTTTGTCACTCGTACATGAATTGAAATAAATAAAATAAAACATATTTCAAACCAATTTTATTCAGTTTAATAATAATAAGTAAATATCAATTCAACAAAAATATACGACGATGTTTATAAAACACTTTTGACGAAAATGAAGCGTAGAATGTTGCACAGAACGAGTCGTGATTTTTCCACTCGGAAGTACTTCTGCGCATGTCTGCATATATTATTAAAAAGGTCTATTGTTTCAGCTTCACTGGGTTGTATCGAGTTGACATACAAATGAGAATAACTTTTGTTAATTGGTAAAATATCGTCGATATATCGATGTTGAAGACCACGGCTAGTGTTCTCCTCTTCTTGTGAAGATGTTTTTTAATGAATTCTGCTTCATAAGAATATAAAAACAGGTCAGCTAATAAAGGAGCAGTTTGTTGGAAAACTTGGTCTCCGAAGACTACATAAATGTTGTCAATGAGGAACTCCAGCATCCTTTTTATGTCAACTTTGGAGTACTTGTGTATAGGAGGCGTTTACTAGGTCAGTATGTGAAGTTGCCTCGCTAATAAGGTTACCTAGTAGGCAATTATTGTATAATATATCATTCTCATGCCATTGCATAATGTATATGTAGTAACTCCTTGCAATGGATTGCATTACGCTGTGTCGCGTGGTAATGCCTTGGATGGTATGGAGCATGAAATACTAAAATGCTCGTCAATATGTGTCACTAAGAAAAGATCTGTCAATTATTTTAACTACAGTTTAGACTATTTCAAGTAAACCGTTTTTTCTTGTTTTAGGAACATATTCGTTTAATAAGCTTTAAATAGTATTTCGTTTAAAACATACAGATATACAATATATCACTGGCCTGCCTGCATTGGTATTGAGACGAAATCATATTTTGCTCTGCAATATTGAATACTGCGTGTCGTTTATACTGAAATATAAAATATCATTTAAAAGCATTTCATTATAAGAAAAGGTTTTTTTTTCAATTACATTCTCTTTTACACAGTCCTAAATTTTGTCCAAAATTATATTTTAATCTCAATATTCAAATATTGACTTCGATGAAAGATTGCTTAAAAGAATAGAATTGGTGTGATTTTTATTTTCCTTATATACTCTATGCATAAAAGATGAAAATTTCAAACTAAACACCGAAACTGTGGATTTGTTGTGTTGCACATGGAATTCAAGCACTTTAGATTGATATTTCTTTCTCACACTTCAAGTTAATTGCTCTTTATTCTTTTCCTCTATTTATTTCTCATTTAGAAAAGAAACTATCATTCCACAATGTGAAAATTTGCTTTGAACCGATCTTTGCAGATGTCTCTCAAAGTTCTACAAATACAAAGTTTTGCTTTGCTCGCCATTGATAATAGTCATCAAAATCTTCAAAATGATTTCTAAATTTTGTTTCCTCCTGGTCTAGTTTCTCAGTCGAACTATCAATTTCAGCTAATCCTATATCTGTTTGAACGTCATTTGCTGGAATATGATGCTTTGTTTTCCTTTGGAAGGAAGTAAGAGCTCCTTTCCTACAAAATACCATGAACGTATATGACCTTATGTTCCTAACTTACAAAAAGAATCTGAGTATAACAAGGGCAGTTGACCTAAAACTGTTTGATATTTTCTACTAAACAAAAGTAATAGATTTATTTAATGAAGATAGATCCTACATTAAGAAAAAAATGTTTTCTCCGGAAATTTGAATTTTCTTTTAATAATTACAAAGTTTGCAAGCACAATTAATGAAAAAATTCAATTTTTAGCAAAATTCTTTGGGCATTATAGACAAACCATTGTTTGATTAATCCAAAAAAGAAGGAATTATGCTTTCTATGTCAAATTTATAATTATCTATTGTAGCAGAGATTTATTCTAATTTGAGAAGAAAAGATAATATTTTTTCAAAATGTTTTTGTATAATTTCAAAGATTAAGATTAATTCGGAAAAAAATGTTTGTTTGACATGTTTGTCAATAGAAGCATACATGTAGATTTCTTAACAACACTTCTACTTTACCTAATGAGTATAAGAAAGATACCGATGAATATTACAAGTGCGATGTTCAGAGCAAAGGATATTGAAAATTCCAATGTCCACTTTCCTTTCGAATTTTTATCTACAACATTAATTAAAAATGAGAAGTTTAAAGGGCTTGTCATATCAAAATTCAAATATTTAATTTTTTTTTAAAAATAATTTTCCCCCTTGAAATTCCATCTAAATGTAAATCAATGAATTCTGATAATGTCTGAGGTTTTATTTTACTGATCTTTTCAACACATTAGACAGTCCTATGGCTATAAAGACACAATATTACCACAGAAACTTACATTTGTAATCACAAAGCAGTCCTTTATAATGATCCTGACATCCCTGGGGACAGATACCATCAAACCTTCTGCAGTTCTCACCGTTAAGACAGTGGCCACTACATCTATGCTGACAATTTACTCCAAAGAATCCATTCAAACATTCTACAATCATTAATCAAACTAATCAAACTAATTCTAAGTATCACACAAGTAAACATCATTTACATGTCATTTTGTATGTCAATTTTTCAGCATGTCATTTTCATTTCCTTGGAAATAAAATGAAAGAGGCGATGATTGAAAAATGAGCCATTTTCAAAAAAAAAATAATAATAAAATAAAATAAAATGAAAACTTCGGTAAATTATTTCATTAATAGTTAAAATATCTTTTTTATATCAATTATCTCTTATTTGAAATTACGATTAATACTGTTTCATACTTTACATTCTTAAAGATATACACGCTATATAAACGCGATTTTTTATGTGAAACAAAATGATTAAATGATTTGAAAAACATGATGTGTAATAAAAAATAATTACTTTCCATAAAGTTTTACTAAATAAGTCGTTGTAATTACAAAACAATTAAGCAAGATCTGCAATTAAGAATTCAGCCTATTCATGAATATTGATGAAGGAAGTGCGTAAACAGTATATAGACACGCATGTCCGCGGGAAATCATAGACAACGAGGTACGTTGCATTTTGACTACGATTTTGAATAAAAGTTAATATCTGTCATTACAGAGTAGATGGTTAATATCGGTTGTTTTCAAAGATAAGTATCTTTAAACAAAAACTTACGCCATCCATGTCAAAAGTTATTTTGTATACCAAACGGCCTACATCGTTTTCTTGACTCCATTTTTGTTTATCAATCTAAAAGTAGCGACGGTGTCACATGATGCATGAATTTAACTAGAGGCATTACTGTCCTAGTAGGATAATAAATAATTATAATTTGAGATCTTTATAATGAGTTCATTTCCACTTGTGTAATTTACAATATTTTTGTAACTTTATTTGGTAAACAAAATGAATAAATTTCCAACTTTATTTTTAACTGACGCAAGTTATAGCGTGTATATCTTTAAAATCACTCAACATATACACAATTAATTAAGTTTTTTTTCACAAAGGTGAAGCAGATTGATAAACCAACCTGTTGTACATTTTGGTGAATCTTTGAACCCTGGTAAACAGTCACAATGACCGTCAATATGATTACATATACCTTGTCAGTTTTCTGAGCAGTTTTTTCCACAGCTAGAACCAAAAGTACCGTTTGGACAAGCTGCAAATGTAAAGTTGAAGCAAATGTACAGCTGAAACATATATGACATCAAGTAAATCTCATCCATTTGATGTTAAATCAAGTGAACCCAAGGAGCAATAAACTGAATGTTAACGAGACAAACTAATATTCCAGTGTTCTAAATAAGTAACTACTCTTTCACTATATTTTATGTTGAATTCAACTTTATACAATAATGGCAAACATCTATGAAAAGTACAACACCTGAGACTTTCAAATGAACATAAATTTCAATTAAAAAGTAATCTGCAATTAATAATTGGGGAAAATGCGTTTTCTATGGCATTTGAAATATTCTAAACTTACTTAATTAGTTAATTTGCAAAACGTAAAAAAAAATAATAAAATCTGATATCTTTTAATCTGAAGTCCTTTATCTTAATATATCATTATATAAAATTCAAGAAAATTATCTCAGATTATCCAAGGTCATTAACCAGAATTTGGTAGTAAAATTACGGATCGTAAAATAAGCTAGAGAATGTTCAAAATTTTGCTTACCGAATCCAAACAAGCTAGAAATTCCTGTTATTAATACTAATATTTGAAAAGTAATAAACATTCTCAAATATTTTCAGTAAATTACCAGGAAATATTTAGTTTTTATCAAAAGTTAATAAGCTAGGTAGGGCGTTGTTTCAGTATTTAAGAAGGATAGATATTTATGATGTTGATCATTTTCATTGTTCAACTTCCTTATTATGGTTGCAAACATAAGAGGAAAATGTCTTTTCTTATGTTTTCGTCCAGTCCTTTTGTCTAATTTTCCTTGTGTGAAATTGGCAGCTAATTTTCTCTTTGGAAATCGTTTTTGTGGTCCTATTTAACAAACTTTGTAATTATTTTACCTTAAATGAATTTAAGACTCCTTATTTACAATTCTATACATCCGTGGCCCTGATTCCATCTTTGATGTCTTTAGAGGTCCGGGTGCTCTGATCCAAATTTGCATCGTTCCAATCGAAATTTGAGCTTTATTACTGTTCTTTTTCATCATATTTAGTTAAAAGACACAATGCGGTAGAATTTCATTTTTACTCCTTGTGACTAACTTCTCTAGCATTTTTGGAACCTTTTTCTTTGAAGAAAAAAGAATACCGTGCTTATCGTCAAAGTAACACAGAAATATTATTCTAGCTCTGATCAAAACATTGAACAGTAAAAGTCGATTTATTGATAAACCTTTTGTGTCAATTTTATGTAGATAAATTATGTGCTTGACTATATTGACCTATGGCAGAAAAGTCTAACCTTTGCGATTTTTAAATCCTGAAATAGGAAATGTAATTGTTGTTTTCCAATGTTCTAAAGAAGTTCCTTTATTTCATTTTCCCCTACTGTCCTTTCTATTTCTATACTCAGAAATGCAAATGAAAAAAGAGTATATCAAATTCTTTGATAAAATCAATTTACAGATTAACAACAACAAACAAACATAAAATGAAATGATAAAGAAATGTGATTATAACAAATTTGTATGAAAGTCTTCAGTCAATATTTGACTTTAGGACAGTTTGTATTTCAGAGGTCATTACATCGACCATAGAGATTTTAAACGAGAATATCCTTGTATCAACAACTAATTTGTCAGTAGTCTGCGTCTAAATCGTTTTTGTCCTTGCGTAGGAAGCACCTGTGAGACATAAACTACATATGCATATCTACGCAAATGAGGGAAATTAGCGAAGGTCTCCATGTTTATCATAAAGATTTGTTGTCAGTTTGCCTTGTCCAGTAAAGCTCTTAAATATGAAAATATCATCCAAATAATACAACAGACTTCAAGGCGATTATATCAGGTACTTAAACAATGTCGTTAAAGTGCAAGTTTATAAGATGAATATGGTGAATATTTTCCCTGTTGATACAGAACTTCCATTCGCCTTATGTAGAATTGTTTTTATTGTTCTTCTCTAATGTTTGAAATAAGGTTAAATTCGTCTGTCTTCCTCTCCATTTCTTCATACATATACACAAATGAAGGGACATGCAATTCGAAGCTATTTATTAAATAACATATATTTATGCGAACAAAGTTTAATGATGATATAAAAGCACGTGTAAAACAAATCACTGCACATAAAGACGGACTGTAACAATATAATTTAATAGTATTATAAAATTGTAAACAAAAGTATAATGTTGAACATTTTCTATATATTTATATATTATATAAATGCGAGATTTTCATAAGCAATTTTGTTTTCTACTTTTAATTTTTGGTATTCGACTTTATTTTCACAAGTATTCAAATCCTCGTACGATGGTTTTTCTGAATTAGTTTGTACATTTGCAGGTCCTATATTTGTTTTGTTGCCATTTCTTGGAATTTGGTGTATTTTCTCCCTTTGAAAAAAATTACTGAGTTTTTTTCTGAAAACAAAGACAAACAAATTCATAATGTAAATTACGTTTTCATATTAAGGATATATAGAGTAAAAAAAAAAATTAAAGTCGCATTGCAATTCAAAATACAAAAAACAACAATATAATCACACTTTTATATTACCTGTTGAGTGTAATAAAGGCAGCAAAAAATATTAACAATAAAATGTTAAGCGTCGCCGAAACTGAAAATCCTAGTTTCCATTGTCCTGTTGACGCTTCATCTACAACAGAAATAAAGCAAAAATAAATAAATTTGTAAAATCAAGTATTTGTTGTTTTTCTTACTCTGTCCATCTCCATACAAAAATCACTCTGACAATAAGTCCTAAGCTATAAACTTTAAAGCAGAGGCGGGTATATCCATTGATAATCACATCGATCTCAAGATACTGTCTGATATCATAAATATATTGATATCGGTGGAGCTTCCTTGTCAAATAAAAATATATAAAACAGACGTGATAAGTCAAGTATAATCTTCATGTATTCCTCCAGAAAGAATAGCACACTTATTAATTTTATGTAATCAGTTGAGATATTTTGGTGTACATTGTACATAAATTATATTTCAAATCTTTTTTAGACAAAACTAAGACATAATTATAACAAGGCCTGACACAGGTCCTCACCTTATCTTTATCAGCAGTGAACATGTATATAAGACCAATAAGTTACCAACTTTGAAAGGATCTTTTTTTTTTTTACATAGATTTCAGTATTTCAGGAGACAAAAATAACTCACCCAGCTATCATAAGTACCGCAATCAATTCTAACATCTCAAATTATACACACCCAGCTATCATAAGTACCGCAATCAATTCTAACATCTCAAATTATACACATTCAATAAAATCTCTCATTCTTCCTTTTTAGGGTCTGACGTGGTAATTTTGATACTATATGGTCAAACAATTTTTATCCTAGAAGCAAATATTTTTAATCAATATAATTTTGCGTATTTATAATATACATAACTCAGGCAAGGTTGCGCTTACCAACCTTCAATGCAGGTTCCCTGTACATGGTGACATGTATAACGGCATTTTGTTGGACAAAGGTTAGAACAGTTTTCACCATAATACCCTTCCTGACAGTCAATTCTAACATCTCAAATTATACACATTCAATAAAATCTCTCATTCTTCCTTTTTAGGGTCTGACGTGGTAATTTTGATACTATATGGTCAAACAATTTTTATCCTAGAAGCAAATATTTTTAATCAATATAATTTTGCGTATTTATAATATACATAACTCAGGCAAGGTTGCGCTTACCAACCTTCAATGCAGGTTCCCTGTACACGGTGACATGTATAACGGCATTTTGTTGGACAAAGGTTAGAACAGTTTTCACCATAATACCCTTCCTGACAGACTGAAAACAAGTCACACTTTGAGCACCAATATTAAAACTATATTTACATGTAATTATAAAATTCTTCCTCTGGCACTATTTCCTTAAAATAATGATCTTCGTAAAGAATGGCCCTCAATTGAATGTACATGAAAATCGCAATTTTAAAAATATTTTGATTCTTACAGTACAAACACCTCATTCCCGTATAACCTTTTGAGCATCCTTCTGTACAAGCTCCATCTACGTAACTGCATTTTCCATTGATACAGTTTTTACTACAATGATTACTGCAATTTTGACCAAAATATCCACTGGGACAAACTGTTGAAAGAGCCATAAATGTTGAATTAAAATACCTGCCATGGACATTTATATACTATCAAAATATGACAAACACAAAATAAAAGTATGCAACCTCTTTAACTGAATTAAGGTGACTGATATTTATGCAATATATCTCAATAACAGAGCCCAGCCCTTCAACCACCTTTCCAAATATCTTTCAGTGACCGTTCAGTTGGCTGAATGACGCATTACCATCCTGTGAAAACTTACCATCGTTGCAGAGATTTCCAGAATATCCGATTTTACAACCCAATTCACAAAATCCATTCTTCTTATTACAGAAGGCGTTATTAAGGCAGTGGTCACTGCAGTTATAAACACATTCAGGACCATAGGTTCCATCCTTACATTCTGTTATTTTAAAAATATTATTTTCTGTCATTCTTAGTCATGCATTTCTTTCCAAAAAAATGAAAAAAAAATTATGAAACTAGTTCTTTTCAGAATTCTTTCAAAAAGTTTTATAAGCAGTTCAGTTTGAAAATATACATGTAATAAACTTTTACTTACATGTTAGTTTAGTCATTTCGTCTATAGGTCGGTTGAATATTTTTAGTTATTTTAAGAGGAATTTTCTACTGATTCACTTATAGTTTGTGCAGGAATTGTTACAATTTCAGATAATTGTTTTTGTTTTATTTTTTCTATCTGTTTCATAATTTGTTGCAGGTATAGTATAGATACTTGTTCTTTAGGTAGCATTTAAAATCAAAATTAAGACGATTGAAATATGTAAAGTTTATTTCTCATAATGCTTATGGTACCTCATAACAATCTTTCGTGCATGTTCACAGTTTTTCAATGTAATCAGTTAAATTGAATGAATACCACTTTTACTCTTCCAGAAAATGCCGATATTTGTAGGACTTGATTATAAGTCGGGACTAAAATGTACCTTGAAAAATCGGGCTTATATACAGTATTTTTATGTTGGAATTTAGTGGTACACCAACATGTTTATTTATTTCATGTGAATTATAAGCAATAAACGGGTGTTAAATGCAGATATGTCCGTTAAAATAGAATTAAAATTAGAAATAGAATATGAGGTAAGTGATAAACATTTCTTTACAAATATTCTTTCTAATTTACCTTAAAATTTTTAACATAATCATATTCTTTTTAATTAACCATAGACTTTCATACAATAAAATTTGGAATTTCGAAGGTTTTTTAATTGTATTGACAATGATATTTACTCTCCAGAAAAAGGTCTACTTATAAACGATAAATATTTGTTAGGCTATTTCGTTTATAATTACGTTGATTACACTGTTTCCCAATCCAGCCAGCGGCACATCCTCTATCACAATTACCAGTCACGTGGTTACATGAAATGTTTTTTTTTTACAATGTCCTCCACATTTCTTTTTGCATTCCATACCATAAAACCCCCATGCGCATTCTGAATTTAGAAATATAAAAAAAAATAAGACATCAATGTTCTAATGCAATGTTAAATTTATTAATTTTACAGCTTTCATACCGTCTTCGCACATCTCCCCTACATATCCAGGCAAACACCCAAGGCATGCTCCGTTGACTATGTTACATATCTGATCTTGACAGTTGATTGGACAATATATGCTACAGTTACTTCCATAAAACCCTTCTTCTGCACAACCTGATTTAAAGAAAATTTACAAACGAACGGTATTTTGGTATTTTGTTGTTATGAGCAATGTTTACAATATTGGCCAAAACGATCATCAGAGTTGCATTCACCTTTGTTTATTGATAATTTCCATTTGATAGTAGCACAAATCAACCCACGGGAACCATGATTTGAACAGATTTTAATTTCCTATTCTTCCTTGCACAAGATAGAAAGTTAAGGGTTCTAAATGTTTATACTAGACCTACTTGTGCATCTATATAAGGCAGAACTTTACACAAAAACTTAAACACAAGAAGAAAAAAAATCTTGCAATGGCCTAAAACTACACATTTTGATATTTAGACGTATTATCAATTAACAAAAGGTACTTCCATGCATATGTTAGTCAATATATTCCAGGGAACTTGAAATTCCATCGAGTGTGACACACCTTAAACCTGTTTCATATTTGGATATTTTACTTGAAAAAGATATCATCAAAAATCTTACAACGAAACTTTATGATAAATTTGATGACTTCATTTTTTTCTGTCGCCAATTTCCATTTCCTATGTGTCACAATTAACGTCCAAACATGGTTCCATATATTTTAACATACATTTCTCGCTATGTAAATAACTAACTTAAATGTCATAACTATGTTCCATAACATTTTATTTGTTCAGTAAATTGACTGATTGATTGTTTGTTGTTTAACGTCCCTCTCGAGAATTTTTCACTCATATGGAGACGCCACCACTTGGCGGTGGAGGGCTACACATTCTGACCTATACTCTGCACTTACGGCCATTGAGCAGTGAGGGATCTTTTTCGTGCCAGCACCTACTGCGACACGGGACCTCGGTTTATACGGTCTCATCCGAACGACCGGTCTCCACGTCCAACTGTGGGATTCGAACCCGAGACGTAAGGATCAACTCCTTACTCCGAGACTCTAGAGCAGACGCTCTAACCACTGCGCCATGCGGTCGACTTGTTCAGTTAGAATTTACTTGGCGGGTTTTAATCCCGTACCGTTTTGTAGTCAGTTTGGGTGTAGCAATCAAGTAGAGTATACGGACTTGACTTGCTCGAGTATTTACATAGTATTCTTCATAAAGATAAAGTATTGACCAGACTTTCACATCTCTTCTGAGGTAGGTTTGTTTTATCTATTTAAAGGTTTTTATCTGATACAGTTTCCTGAAATGGCCGAGGACCTTAGTTCTTAATTTTGATGTAAATTATGTGATTGAGTAATGTGTGCATTGCTATCATTTCAAGTATTATTCTAATAGTATACAAGTATATTAAAGTATGTAGTAGCTATATAATGTATGGTGTAAAGTACGTGTGTATAGTATGCAAATATTTCGTATAATTAGTGGAATATGCAGTAAAATGCTCGAGTATTTGCAGTAAAATGCAGTACGCAGTAAAATGCTTGAGTATTTGCAGTAAAATGCAGTATGCAGTAAAATGTAAAGTATACAGTAAACGTTATGATATGCACGAGCACGAATCCAGTTAGTATATTTTAAATACAATTGTTTTAATGTAATTTACAATAATTTTGTAGATCCCATTTGGTCCAGGAAGCCATTCTACCCAAACAACGTTCCATTTTGAAATTTTACATTTGTACAAAGCCAATAAAATGTGATTAATTCAAAGAGCATAGTCATGTTAGTCCTTGTATTCCTATTATGAGGCGACCACTCGGCCTGCCTGCGATACCTTGTAGCAATATACCCTTATCACATGTACATGGGGTAAATGTCTCACGGTTGGTTCGAGGCAAGCTATCAAAAAACAAGGTGATGAAACAAGGATTTCTTCAATCTCTTATAAAATCATCATTCCATCGATACCATAACCTTGTCAGCAAACACAATATATACTTAAGTCGATTGCTGACTGAAGTTTCTCATACTTATTGATAGGTCATTATTTACATACTGAATTTTCTGATGATGACAAGGAGCACACGACGGTTATAACCGGTCGACAGGGAAGGAGTAAGCATGATCACCTGATCTCTACCTTTTTTCTGTGGAATCATCATTGTTCGTTGGGAACCACTGATAATGTATTTCGTGAGTTCTACATACCTATGAATTCATATACCTCTGAAAGTTTGTTTGTTTGTTTGTTTTTGTTAGCAGATTGATTCATTGAATCAATTGTATAAGCGAGAAACTAACGACATCATCGTCCTATGAACTAATTAATTTTGCTTGCCCATGAACACCCAATCCCTCAAATTAACTTTAGTCTATATATAGACATTTTGTATTCTTTGTCAGAATTCATGATATAACTATTTAAAATTGAGACACAATAACCTAAGAAATATTCTGTAGACTATCAATAAATACACCCTGAAAAAAAAGTTACAAAATGTAGAACACGGGAAATTTGTTACATGCAGATATCTTAAACAGGCCATTGCAGAGATATAAAATCAAAGTTTTTTTCAGACTTATACTTTGGGACACTAACCCTTTTCTAATTAAAAAAATGCGAAAGAATTTTAAATAAGAATTTCTGATGCCGAAAAAACCTTAACCTTAAAAAAACTGCGGAAGAATTTTTAAAAAAGAATTTCTAATGAGCAAAAACCCCTTAATTCCTTTTAACAAACAAGTGTAAGTAGATTAAAATTTAAATTGTACTTAAAAACGTACGTGTGAACAGGGCAGAAAAAGGTTATTAAGAGAACGAACAGTGATAAAAAATAGAAAAGATCTAAAAATTACAAATCTATTAACAAGGTTCATAAACCACTTAGGCTCAGGTGGCTAGTCGGACTTGTGTATTAATCAGGTTGGTGGAACATTTTATAGCTAAATTTAGCAAATAAACAAAGTCATTACAGTTGATATGAAACATGTCAGCCATAATATGTTCAATCGGATATTACGTCTGAAAAACGAAAATCTTTTTTTAAAAAAAAAAAAAAAAAAAAAAAAAAAAAAAAAAAAAAAAAAAACCATCGTAAATATTCTGCAGTATATTTCATTTAATTTTTCGACAATGATTGTGAAATAATAAAATAATAAAAATTGCAATGAAAGATGCATAAAAAGCTCGTATCAAATCGGGTATAACTTTTATATGTTATATGATTACATACAAATCGTCTCTATGATAGTAACGAGAGAACGAAAGTTAAATTATTTTAAAGTTAAAATTTTACAGGTAAGAATAAGATATTTTATGAAAAAAGCTGAAGACGTTTGAATCATTACATTCCTAATTAAAAACAACTTAAAAAAGAACAAAAAAAAAAAACACCTTGTACTGTCACTTCACACAGCTCAGTGTAGAGATTCAGAGTTTGGTATCCTTCAGGGTAAGTAACTCCATCCAGTCTTTCGTTGTAATAGATGACGTAACGACCATATCCAATACATGTTGTATTAAACTCCAAGGGAGGTAATGGAAGCATGTTTTTGTAACAAAGAACATCACCCTTTATATTAGGTGTGTACGAAAGGTAAAGAGAAAATCCACCAAAACGGCCTCTTTGTCTCATCTCTGAAATATAAAGCAAAGTCCTCCCGGAACAACATTATGCTGTCATCTTTAATATGTGTCTTTGATATTACATGTACATAAAAAATGAAATGTTGTTGACATGTTGGTCTCTATTTCTGCGATTTTTTTTTTCTGTGAACATTTTTTCCCGCTTGAAAACACTTCAAAATTTATCAAATCTGAAAACCCCACCCTTTAACTTTTTTATAGTGAAGGAGATCAAACAATAATAATTTTCATAACTGAAAGTGCAAGGCATTAGGAGAATAAAGCGATTATGAATTACTCCCTTAAGAAATGATAAAGACGCATATTAAACTCTTTTCTTGAAAACGAAAGAAAGAGAGGAGTGTCTATCTAAACCAATAGTATTCCTAATTTAAGTATTTCTAGTTTTGTAGGCAATAGCAAAACATACCGTAATCTCCATACTCCTTATAGTCTTTAAAATCTATGCTAATGCTGTAAATGCTGTAATTGGCTCCGAGATCTACGGTCCACCAAACAGTTTTGTATGGAGAGGATTGACCTATTTCTTTTGTCTTCATACATGTGTTTCTATCGCCATCTACAGCCTTATCTGGATCACAGGAAGTAGAAGAAATACATGATCGGACTGTTGACTGTGTGGCGTTTTTACCTCTTGATAACACTTCTATGAGGAATGAAATCATAGAAACAGATTTGAATTTCGATTATCGTAATTATTTTTTTGATAATTCAAAAGAAAGGATAATTAATATCTGTTATCTTATAAAAAGCAATCGTGTACATGTAAAGCAATTGTTGAAAATACAGTTTTTGATCATTAAAAGTATTAAGGAAAAAAATAATATCCAGTTTGAAAAATGTTCAAAATCTACAGTTGTAGGCTTTATAAAAGTAATTCTGAATTAATATAGGCACAAATATATTAACAAGCTCATTGGTATCTCTACAGTTGCCTTTCGTAGTATAATATTTTAGGAGTTATTGTAACAATAACAATAACACAGCTAATTGTGCCACGTACATGTAACGTATGGTAGCACATACCATATGTTACACGTATGTGAAACATACGTAACACATATGTGTATTCCAACCGCACGTTTCACGTACTTGGTACAACGTATGGATAACATGCATGTGACAACATACGTTTCACATAACGTACGTGAAACATGCGGTTGGAATACACGAATGTGTTACGTACGTTAATGAATGCGTGGTTTACATATGTATTGTCAACCATACGTTACACATACGCTAATAAACGCATTGTTTATATGTGTATTATAAACCATACATTACACATACATGTATTTCACACACATGGTTTACATTTATTATCAACCTCACGTTACACATACGTTAATATATGTATACTTTACATGTATTATAAACCACACATTACATGAACGTTAATGACATGTATGAGTATTATTAGTTACGTTACATGTATGTTAATAAAAATTGTTTTACATGTGTGTGAAAAGCTAGCTGTGTTTGAGAAGGCTGTATATTTTCTATATTAATGGTACTTTTACATACATGTAAAATAAATTTAGGTCAACTATAATTAAATTCAATCCTTTTTATTTTTTTTAATTTCAATTTCGTTTAATTAATTAGTAAAATTAGTATTGAATTTTAGTCAATAAGTGAAAAAAATCCCTAAAAGTTTTATTGTTGCTGGGACTATAATATTCTTAAATTGGTGACATTTTCAAATACACAGGAACTTTTTGTACAAAAGTACTCAGACCAAATACTTTTTTTACTGAATAGTTCTACTAATAGTTCTTTAGTTTTACTTAAAGTGAATTTGGAGAACTAATCAAGATAATGTTTAACAATCAATAACCTGTAAATGTGTAATTCATGAAACAGAGTATTGAGACCAACTTGGTCTAAGTATAAAATCCCTCTTAAAACGGGACTCTAGATCATAAGTTGTCTGGATTTTAATGATTATACTGTAATATGTTTTAAAGATTCAACTTTTTTTTCCCAAAAAATAATATCATATCATGATCTATGATTAAAACCCAATCACCTCTGAAAGCTCACAGGTGTGTGCGTTGTTGACTGTTGTGGGTGTTTTGCGTATTTAATGTTCCAATTTATTTCACATTGTTTACCTTACGTCCACTTGCATGTCTGTCATGGAGTAATCAGTTCGCACTGGTGTATAGTTTACTCTTAGAGCAGTAAAACATAGTCTACATACAACTACAAGTACACCAATCTCGTAATGTGTATATCGGATATCGGTGGAGGCACATAAAATTGAACTCGATCATCGGTAGATATAATCATTCCGAATTCAGGAGCAAAAGCTGAATTAAAAAAAAAGGAAAAAAATCTCGATAATTTCACCACAAACTCAAATGGAATTCACATAAATAGATATTAGATAATTATACAGTAAGTAGCGTCCGTATAACACTAAAATATGTAAAATATACGTTCCGGAATTTTCACCTCCAATTATTTTTTACGTTACGGGTTACGTCACTGGTAAGAAGTCTGACGTCTGCAAGACAGTGTCTGGAGTTAGGTAAGGATAACGGTGAGGAATATATAACAACTACACTTATTTAATTACTTTATATTTCAGACTGTGTTGCATGTAAACTAACAGGCGTTTTTCTTTTATTTTAGTGTATAACGTAATGTAAACTAAGTAAGAAAATATTGACGCAGTCAGCTGTCTTGGTCAGCACCCCAGCCCAGGTGTGAATCAACACTGGCACACTTTATCAAAATTCAGGTGAGGTTTAAAACATTCTGTTAGGCCTATAAAAAATATTTATTGTAACTGATTTTTTTAGCCTACCAATAAGATGCAAATAACACCCTTGATGGAAAAAGTTCCACCCACCCAAATGTATTTCTTTACAAAACATGTAGAGGAAATATAAATTATCTTTTAGGGCAATTAGGGTGTAACACTTATGTAATAGTGTTGTATTTGTTTAAAATAAAGTAACAGAACTTGCCAGAATATATTTTTTAACTTTTATTTAAATTTGTTATTCAAAACCTAGATCCACCCCTTAGTTCTCCCTTACCTGTACATACTTATATATTACCTAAGGGCATTGGTCAGGTGTTTTGGAAGTGGTTATTGTTATTTTGGTTTTTATTGGTTATTGATTTGAAAGGTCCGATTCTATTGGTTTTACTGACTGGGTTGGAGTTTTCCCGCTTTATTATGAGCATTCTTTGTTCAGAGGTTGATTTGACCAGACTATATATATATATTCATAAAAGACATTCTTGACTTTGGACAGATTTCCATTTCTGGTAAGTTACTAATATTATTTCATATTTTAAATGTTCATCCTATAGTATGCAAAAGTCATTTCCATTTGCACTTACTAAAGTGAATGAATGAATTTGAGAGAAAGTTATTTTATGATGTATATTTATTATTGATTACAAGATCAATATTAAGTATTTAACAGAAGTAATTTGATGTTTATCAGATTATATGTTTTTTATTATAATCAAAGATATATTTGATGATAAAGTTCAAAGTGAGCAATTGATATATTTTTAAAGGGATAATATTTTTAAATAAATTGTATTAAATTACAGATCACCATTCATGTAGATACTTGTAAAACAATTTGTGGGAAAGCCTATTCCCATAGAATGGTGAGATTTAGATTTATATGTTTTTAATCTGGAATATATTTTTTATGACTATTATGGGAGTAATATGTAAAGATTTATATATTCAAGAGTTATCTCCCTTTGATGACAGTGTAACTATTATAAATGATGATAATCTAATTATTATCTTCATGTACATGTAAAATAATGAACATTGTGTGTGATAATTATTTACATTATATTTATTGTTGTTTTATGATATTTACAGGGCTAATACAACACAATATATATATAATCACTCCACTGTGCAATAAATCTTATGAACCCTGACAGGAGTGTTGTGTTTACTTCCATATTGATACCCCTGTTACACTTATTTTTCAGATGTCTTTTTCATACAGTCCTTATGAATAAAAATAATGTATTTTAATGAGATTGTGAATTTTTTTTTTATGTGATTTTAAATGTACACTCCAGGATGGTGGCTGAAGCTCTGACATCTCCTATGTAAACACCTAAATGCCAAGTCTGGACTTCAAAAACAGATTCTGAAAGTTTAACCAGCATTATGGTAATACTCTTATTGTAATTACATATATCATTTAATGATGTGCATTACATTTCAATCACAAGAGGAGAAAATGTTAAATGTTATCAGTAAAATAAGTAATTTTTCATCTTGTTTGTTTTGCTTTACAAGTCTGAAATGCATTTTTTTTACCTCAAGGACAAAAAGTATACACTTCGAACAGACACAAAAACATATAGGTCCATGCCAAGCTATGAAAGATTTACGCTGAGGGTAAGTTCTATTATTAGATCTACATGTATTATATAGAATTTAATTGTCAGACATATGGTTATGTCTAAAATTTTACTGTTGTATTTATATCTGTGATAAGCAATATTTGCACCTGAGCTGACTTACATGTTATCACAAAAAAATGTTTTAACTAATTAGGTAGCCTGAGTCAGTCATGACCTATTGCTATCTGTTTTTAGCTCACCTGAGCTGAAAGCTCAAGCAAGCTTTTCTGATCACATTTTGTTTATACTCTGTCTGTCTAGCTGTCCGTAAACTTTTCACATTTTCGATTTCTTCTCCAGAACCACCGGCCCTATAACGGTGAGGAATACATAACATCAACAGTTATTTAATTACTTTATATTTCAGATTGTGTTGCATGTAAACTAACGGGTGTGTTTCTTTTATTTCAGTGTATAGCAATGTAGACTTAGTTTACCAAATAATTAAGAAAATGTTGACAAAGCACCACAGCCCAGGAGTGAATCAACACTGGCACTTTATATCAAAATGCAGGTGAGGTTTAAAACATACTGTTATAACAGGTATTCATCGTAAATATATTTTTTAGCCTACCAATAAGATGCAAATAAAACCCTCGATGGAAAAGTTTCACCCACCCCATGTATTTCTTCATAGAGCATGTAGAGGAAATTAATATCTTTTAGGGCAATATTAGGGTGTAACATTTATTTTTCAGATGTCTTTGCCTTTTTCATCCTTATGAATATTAATAATATATTTTGAGATTGTGATTTTTTATGTGATTTTAAATGTACACTCCAGGATGGTAGCTGAAGCTCATATGTATCTCCTATGTAAACACCTAAATGCCATGACTGGACTTCAAAACAGATTCTGATAGTTTTACTAGCATTATGGTAATACTCTTAAAAAAGAAATCATGGCAGATTTTCTGATCCCATTGCTTCTAGACTTGCAATTACATATCATATAATCATGGTAATGATGTGCATTATACATTTCAATCAAGAGAAGAAAATGTTAAATGTTATCAGTAAAATAAGTAATTTTTCATCTTGTTTGTTTTGCTTTACAAGTCTGAAATGCAGTTTTTTTTAACATATATTTTTTTTTAACTCAAGGACAAGAAGTACATGTATATACTTCGAACAGACACAAAAACAAATAGGTCCATGCCAAACTTTGAAAGATTTATGCTGAGGGTAAGTTTTATTATTATATAGAATTGTCAGACACATGGTTATGTCTAAAATTTAACTGTTGTCATTTATATCAGTGATAAGCAATATTTTGTATTAGCTCACCTGAGCTGACATAATCACAAAAAATGTTTTTTAAAACTAATTTAAAAGTAACCTGAGTCAGTCATGACTTATTGCTATCTGTTTTTGTCCATCATTATTCACTGTGCATTGTCTTGTAAAATTTGAACATTTTCAGTTTCTCTAAAACTGTTGAACTCATATTGACCAATTTTGGCATAAATAAATGCAGCATATGTGGGTGAATGGGAACAAAAATAGCAAATTTCATGGTCCCTGCTTCCTCTGGGGCCTTGGGGATGGAGCTATATAAAACCATCAAAATTAATGCACTAATCTTTAAATCTGGACATCAAGCAAACTGTTAGCATGGTTGTAATGAGCATTGAGTCTTCTACTAAAATTATGGAATTTATGGCCCAGGGTAAGTGATTCAGGGCTTTATTGATCATATAGTGAAAATGCAATGATTCATTGAAAATCCAAATAATACTCCTAGCCAGGAGTTTAAAGCAAACAAACTAAGTTCATGACTATGATGAACAAGTTTTGTTTTCTGAGTTCACTCACAATGCTTCTATTTTGAATTTGTCATGTAGAGAATTATAAGGTAGATACTTGAGGATAGTGAAAAGTCTAGTTTAAAAGATCAATGTTATTAATACTAAAAAAACTGTAGTTATTCGACACTATTAGTATCCCCCTGCAAACAAAGTTTGCGGGAATATGTAGGAATCACCTTGTTCATATGTCTGTTTGTCCGTCTGTGCAAACATGTCTGGTCCATATATTTCTTACGGAGGAACATTAGAATATACTACTTCACACAAAGATTATTCATGACCTGAGGGTGTGTCATGACCCTGACCCATGGCCAAGGTCATTGGGGCAAGTTCAAGGTCACTGGAAAAAAAGTTCATAATTTGTGTCCAGTCCATATATTTCTTACGGATAAACTTGGCAAGCTCCCATTTTGCACAAATATTGCTTATGGCCTGAGGGTGTGTCATCACCTTGACCCAAGGTCATTTGGGCAAGTTCAAGGTCACTGACAGAAAAAATTCATAATTTGTGTCTGGTCCATATCTTTCTTATGGATAAACTTGGTGAGTTACCATTTTACACAAAGATTGTTTATGACCTGATGGTGTGTCATGACCTTGACTCAAGGTCATTTGGACAAGTTCAAGGTCACTGACAGAAAAAATTCATAATTCGTGTTCGGTCTGTATCTTTCCTATGGAGAATAATTTTGGATGTTGGGAGTATCCACTTCACACAAAGATTGTTTATGACCTGAGGGTACATGTGTCATGATCCTGACCTATATAGTCACTGTAGAAAAAATGGATAAATAATGCATCCATACTTTCCAACAGAGAAATACTTGAAAACTCTTAATGTTTAAGCAAATTGTGAATACCTCTTAGATCCTCAAATACTAGCATTAATGACTTGGCATCTTCTCAGAAAAACTCAGTTGGGGGGGGGGGGGGTATTTGTCCATTTTGGACAGTTCTTCTTCTGAAGGGAATCAATCAAGAGTTATATGTGGAAAATAATAATGTTCAGAAAAAAACTGTGTTTTTCCATATGCAAATTCATTTAATATTTTCTTTTTCTTTACATGTGATACGTACGTGGCACATTTTGCTGTGTATGTGAGTAGGATGTACAGAGTCAAACGCGGATTGGAGAACTTACAAAAAGAAAACCGAAAATGGTAACATATGACTAGTAGTCTCTTAAATTAAGGAATCTTATTATATACCCAAGTGTTTGTCACTCTGTTTTACTGTTGAATTTATGCAATCACGTGAGGGTTTGATCCGACGTTCCGGATCACCACACTGTGGTTTTCTGAATCCATATCACCCCTCTCTGAAATTGATGACGTAGTACACAGATAAATGATGTTTTTATTCTCGCGCATCAAAAAGTTCATTGACAAAATTGTTTATTTAATGGATAAAATTTATGTTATTGACCCAAGAAGTTTTCTTTTATTATATTTCGTTAGTTGTAAAGGGGTACATAATAAATTTATCATTATAACAGTAACTTGATCCGCGTCACGTTTGATCTGATGATCCGCGCCTGTCGACTTGATTTCTGATTTCTGCTAAGATAATAAAAAGATATTCGAAATTAAGATATAATAAATAATAAAGCATTTTTTTTTTTTTTTACATTTTCTTCTTTGGCTCAAAGCTTAAAAATCCCAGTGCTTTTTTTCCTTGTCCTGGTTTTGTTCTCCAATTCTGATTAGTTTTGTTTTTATGTAAATTAAAAAAAAAAAACAACAGTAACACAGGGGCGTTACTTCATCCCCTCAAACTTCAGTGACAAGGGAAGAAAATAAAAATGTAAAATACTTTACGTACCAAATCCAAATATATGAGTTATTCCTGTAAAAAGTAGAACTATCATATATCTCATGACTATTTTATCAGTAGTTCTCATTAAACTAGCAGGAAGATTTAATAATATAATGAAAATAAATATGTTAGGTCGTTACCGCAATTTTACAGCTGGAAAGGTTTAATTTCTTCCTTGTTTAGTGTATTCAGTAAAGAAATTAAAGTTTCCTCTATCAAGTCTTTCATTTAGTGTAAGTGCTTTTTTCTATTTTCACTTAACTTTTTGTATGCTTTTTAAATATTATATCCAATATGTCAGATGCATTTTTGGATAATAACTAATTTATATAATTTATATGATGGATTTTCTACTAACCCCCCACCCCCACCCCCCCACCCCCCCCCCCCCCACCCAAAAAAAAAGATGCAAATATGGTGCGTTTTGAAAAATCTTGATCAATCTAATTCTTTTAAGTAATAATTTCCTCTGTTAATAGACAGAGCGTTTTCATTTCACAATTCTTGATGACATACTCACAGGTAAGGTTAAAAATATATCATTTAAGATAAAGATTTCGTGATGGGCAAATTTTCCATGCATAAAACTAAAAGCATCATTTTCAGATTCGATAATTTGAAAATGTCGAGCTTGGGAAAGCTGTAAATGATTAAAACACATGCTTCTTTAATTGATGAAACAATATACATATTTATTTTTGGATTTTGCTTGTCATACTAAATTCAAAATTTTGCAAACAGGTATTTCATGACATTTAAAGAATATTTATTTTAACCCAATATCAACGGTTTACCAAAAAACATTTAATACAATGTAAAATTAATGAGTTTTTTTCTTCTTCATTTGAAATGAGATTTCATATTATGCTTCTTCTTCACTATCATAATCAGAAAGACACATGAAGGCAAAGTCTTTATTAAGTCAATAACCATACACGTATAATCTTAAAACCAAAACAAAATTATATGATAAATAAAAAGAATATTTTTTCACTCTATAAGATTTCAAAGTACATGTAGTTATTATGATGGAAGCTTCCTATACAGTTGCCAATGCAAAATTTTCATAAGTAATTTTGCTTTCGACTTGTAATTCCTGATATTTGGTATTGTTTTCAAAAGTATTTAATTCCTCATAAAATGGTTTATCTGGAGTTGCGTTCACATCTTTAGATCCTACATTTGTTTGATCGCTGTTTTCTGGAGAGTAATGAATTTTCTTCCTGAAAATACCAAATGCTCCTTTCCTGCAAAACATTTGATACACATAGCTGATAAACAAATATCTATTTCTTATTGTATGGAAATAAATGCAACCACTACTACTACATTGTTAAATGAATTTTTTTATCAGAATATTATTGTTTTGTTAATAAATATGATAATCTGACTGGAATACTAGTATTTAAATGAGCACGTTTTTTGGAGCACACGCCACGTAAAATTCAGTAAATTTTATTTCAATTGTAATACAGGGGCAAGTGACATACCTTGCATGATTTTACGTGATTATTATATAAAAGACGGAAAAGGAAACCAATGGTATCTAGTCGTGCGAGTCGTTCACTAAAAATATGTAATAAACCCACATTTTATCCAGTTATGAGATCTTTCCGAAGCTGGAAGAAGTAAGCTATAGAATACAAATTCAGTCTTCAAAAACCATCTTTGTCCTTTGATTTCTGTAATCATATTATTCCTTCTCGACTTACAGCATTGAGGCTATTTTTCCATACACAGTAAGGCCTGAGTCCAGAAAACTCATATTTGGAAAACAACATACCAAAACCAAGTTGGAGGGCGAAAAATGAATGATCATAATGCTCTATAAAAGCTCGAGCTCTGTTGATCTATCACGTCCCGCATCAAATTTTTGATGCAGTGTTCACCGTAAAGTAAACAACTTAAACTAAGTAAATTGAAGGCTACGTGAAACACGGCTTAAATGCTTCGTCAATGATCCTTATAATATTTGTGGTTAAAGAGTAATTATTGTTGAATGCTTCTGTCATTCCACTGAATGCATGATATTCTGTTGAAAATACGGAGTGTTTTTTAGATTAACCTCGTGCAAATTCTGGCTAACGTTGGTTCCCTTTTTCTTTTTTGTGAAAATCAAGCAAAGTAAGTATTTGGCTCATTTGAATGTAAAGTGAGGAAATCCTTACATTTGTGTATCGTTTTTAAAATGTACATGAATTCGCAAAATGATTATTATTGTAAATTCCTCTTTTATTTATTTGCAAGCACGTTATTTTAGCGTTATTACGCGAGACTGTCTGCTTGCAGAAATTTCATTCGTGCGCATATTTCCATTAGTCCTTTCACGATTGCATTGGCACTGCTCTTTTGCAAGACAATAATTTTTTGCAAAGTTTTTGCTACAGTCCCTGAAACGTTCTACTTTCCCATTTTTCCGTTCGCTCACCGTTCGTTCACCGTTCGTTCAGCGTGCGTTCACCGTTCGTTCACCGTGCGTTCACCGTTCGCTCTCCGTTCACAGTTTTGCGTTCACCGTTCACCGTGCGCTCGCGTTCACCGTTCACAAAGCGTTCAGCGTTCGCTCTTCGTTCCGTTCACTTTGCGTTCAACTTGCGTTCAGCGTTCACCTATCGTTCAGTTGTCATTGCCATTCGGAACTCCCAAGTGAAAGGACTTATCTCTTTGTAGGTAAGGAGTTACAGATTTTTTAATTTAATACTAACATATCGTGTTTGAAGAATCATTATTTCATGGGGGGAAAAATCTAAGATATATATTTTTATTATTCTAGCTTAGCTATTAGGTTATTTATTAAATTACTCTGGAAAAAAAATGTTGTTATAAGCACATCCTGTACCTGTGCTGAAATATTAAATTTAACTAAGGCCAATGTGCAAATACTTCAAGCACTGCAACATTTTGATGTTTTGTTAAAGACGACAAATCGTTAATGGAGATATAATTATCCAAGTCAAATAATTACGCAGCAAAATTACAAAATATTTATTTCTAACGCGTTTTTTTTATTCAATTACTACAGAAAATATGATAGAACTAGTTCTGAGAGTTATACATAGTACTGCGGATATCCTGTAAATTTATTATCTTTGGAGCGAATTAAATTGATAGTGTGTTTAAAGGAAATATTTATTTAAAATGTAATGCACTACAGAATATTCGCTACTATAATACATGTATGTAAAGTCTATAGTTATAGAGAAAAAATCTTTCTTCACCGTAACTTTATATGTTTGCTATTCGATATAATTAATACCCCCCCCCCTTTTCCCCTAAATCTGTTAGTTAGTCAGTACTGTATTTCCAGAAAATTTTAATTAACCTGTTAAAAAAAAGTTAAGGTCTTTTTTAGAACAAAAATTTCAGTCTCAAAACAAACATGCATCTAAAAAAGTCACAAAACAATAGTAGTTCAAAATGTACACGTGTCGGCGGTGGTATTTGAAATTGGCAGAGAGTATGTTTCAAATTCAAGTGTTAATGCCCAATATATTTTATTCACTAATTATTCAAATGTTGGTATCAAATCTAGAAATGATAAAAATAAATGTTATAACTTGTTGGAAATACTCGCACTTCGTCTTCGATGTGACGAAACTTTCACACCTGCACAGTGTCGAATGATTTTGATTGACAGGACAAGCACGTGGACTTCGTGTGAACTTAAGCAGGAAAATAAAAACGAGTAATACTGTCAAACAGATGGATATGATTTGTTGATAAAAAAAAAAAAAGTTACTTTCACTGTCTAATATATTTAGAAAAAAATATCAGAGTTATTGTTTGATATAGGTGCAAACATTTAGTGAAGCCTGAAAGGAAGGGGGGGGCGAAACGGAATCTCTCTCTCTCTCTCTCTCTCTCTCTCTCTCTCTCATTTGTCTGTTTGATAAAAATTATAACAGCATATTACTTAAATATCAAGTTCTGAGAATTGAATTTATAACAAATAAATAAATATGAATATGTATCTTTGTATTATCTTGTCTGAGTATAATCACGGCCATCTACAGATACATGTAGAAGTCGGCTCAATAAATCATCATGAAAAATAGAAATGACACATAATATATTATTGTATTAAACATTTAAAATACGAGCGTATAAATGCAAAACGTCCACTGACCTTTGTAATTAATTTTTTTTTATTACTTTACATGAAATCGCCTTGACACGGAGATACATATATGAATGGATGTTACAATCGCTTTAATTCATTCTATAAGTCAGAAGTTTTCTCTGATTTGTTATCAAATAAGAATAAACATTTTTATTTTCCAACTAAAAAAATATCTTTTATACTTCAGCGTTCGGCAACAATTGCAATGTTTTAATGCGTTAAAAATCGTATGATTAAAAACTTAATGTGCATGAATCATCTTTCTTAGGACAATTTTGGAGAATTTATTTTATTTACTTATTTATTCATTCATTTATTGGTTTACTTATTTATTATTAGTTTTTTTGGCACCTGACATTATAATACAATAAAATAGTTTCAATGCAAGGAAAAGATCAGAGGCATTCCGAATATATCGTTCATCTTGCGTTCACCGTTCGTTCACCGTTCACTTTGCGTTCGCGCTCCGTTCGCGTTCTGCGTTCGCTCACCGTTCACCGTTCACACATCGTTCACCAAGTTGCGTTTAGCGTTCACACATCGTTCACTCACCGTTCGCTCTGCGTTCGTTCAGCGTTCGTTCACCGTTCGTTCAGCGTTCGCTCACCGTTCAAGTGGGAAAGTAGAACGTTTCAGGGACTGTAGCAGATAGTTAAATGACGTTTATTAAAGGATTTTTGTAATGTCATATTTCATCAATAAAAATAATTAAAGCGAAAATCCAGCAAAACGACCTCTTTGTCTCTTTTCTGAAAACATTTGGAAATCACTTGATATTTAATATTTTTGTATTTAAACTTTTTCTTCCTTTTTTCCCCTTTCTTTATTTTGCATTTTTAGACATACGCTTTAATGACGTATTTCTTAATTCACAGTACTTTTTCCAGGCTCAATGAAAAAAAGTTTCGTGACATTCACGTATTTATTTTTTGGAAGGGGAAGGGGTATTCTAATTTGCTTACAAATTAACGGAAATCACTAAATGATGGAAAAGTCCAAGTACATATAATGTTTCATAATGTTAGTGTATTTGTCTTGTTTGAAAAGTTTAGGGTTGCACAAATCCCCTGTTAGTGACCTGCATTACATAAATATGTGTAGATTTCTTTCGTAAATACAATAACAAATAATCTTTGTGTTAATTTCAAAAAACAATAAGTATTTTTATTAGTTATGTAAAACCAAATAATACCATAATCATCATATTCTGTATATGCCTTAAAATCTGTACTGTTACTGTAAATGCTGTGATAACCACCGAGATCTACCGTCCACCATACTGTTTTATGTGGAGTGTTTGAACCTATTCCGTACGTTCTAATGCATGTGTTTCTATCGCCATCAACAGCCTTGTCTGAACCACAGGAGGGATGACATGGGAATACTGTGGACTGTGTGGCGGATTTACCTTTTGCTAAATTATCTAGGAAAAATTAAGATAGTATAGTAACGTCATTATCATTTTATCAGCATCTAAACTGGAATAATTCAAAAGATTACAATTATTATTGTCGGAACGTAGAAAGCAATGTACGAGTATGAATGTGCTGTTAAATATATAACAGCGAGAAAGCATACCTATAGATAATAATAAACTTATTTAGAGAAGAAGCATTGAAATAAACCTTTATAGTGAATATTTTGCATTCAAATGACAAATCAGTAGTTTAAAAAGATGAAAATAAATCATTTTTACAGAAATAGTAAGGATTTATTTTTAGTGAAAATTCAAATTTAAACACACAGAGACGACTTTGCCGAATGCTGAAATAATTTTCTAATATGAACATGAAAAAGTAATATACATTTGTCCGTAGGATAAATATTTGCAAACTCAGGGGATCTATTGGCTGCCACAAGTATGTATATACTGACCCAATGACTTTAATTCTTTTAGTTTCTAATCGTGCTCATGAGCAAATAATGCGGGTTTTTAAAAAAAAAAAATAAATAAATAAATTTGTTAGAATTTTTTTTAGCCGACTACATATTATCAATATAAAAGCTTACAATCTGTAAACACAACACAAATGAATGCCCCAGAATATTTACCTGATACGATATTTACTACCCTTCTGTGTTTTGACAAGAGGAAAAAAATCGTAAAGTAAATATAATAAACAATAAAACACATTAAACATTAAAATGTAAATGAGTCCTGTAGCCCAAACTTTTTTTACGATTCGAAATTAAATGCATGTACACCGTATTTCTCCTTGTCAGCATATTTTGCATTGGTTTAATTTGCTCCTTGTTAGATGTAATTTATTGCAAACGAAATAAAATAAAATAAAATAAATTAAGTACAAAGTAAAATTTGCTCACTAAATGCTAATTTTATCGTTCTCAAGTTCAAATACAAGTAATACACAAGCCTTTAATCTACTATGAATTGACAGGTTTTGCCATCGAAATTTACAATATGTCAAATCAAAGAAACCTTTGATGAAGAAAATTATATCTGAGATAATACATTGTAATTTATACACTAAATATTTTACCTACCGAATCCCTCCAATCGAGGTATTCCTGTAAAAATTACTAACATTGCAAAAAAAGTATCCATAATATTAAATATCATTAATATACTACCAGGAAGTTTTTGAAAATATATATATGGTATAGTCGTTGTTGGAATTTAAAAGGTAAAAGGTCTTTACAATTTCCTTACAGTGTGTGTAATATTTGTGTAAAAAGATTTACTTAGTCCTGGTGTTCATTTTTATCCTTGCTTTTTTGATACGAAGTGTATGATATACAATACTAGTATCAAATTTGTTTTAAAAGGTCACGCAACAAATTTTCAAGCATTTTATTTTTGAAGCAATATAAAAAGACGATCAAATAAAAGTTGTACATACAGAACTCATGGGTCAATAACATTCATGCAGTTCATATACAATCATTCTAACATGATTTTGACAATGGTCATTTAATGCATATAATCATCGTCTCTTATATAGTATATAATATAGTACCAAAGGCATCGTTTCTTGCATTTTATCTTTATATTCATTTGCCTTTAAAATAAGTCAAGCTAATCAAAATATCATTTTTCACCGACCGTCCTGCTTCATCTGTATTAACGTCAACAGGACAAGCACCGGTCACGGTAGCCTAGTGGTAGGACGCTCGCTTCGTGATCGAGAGGCCCGGGTTGATTCTCTTTCGCCGCTCCGCGTCAAACCATAGACGTAAACATAGGTAATGACTGTTCCTTCGACAAGCATCCGGGCTGGATGATCCTGCACTAGATGTGAAAGTCGTGTTTTTTTCTTCGGATGAGACCTTAAAAACCGAGGCCCCGTGTCACAGTAGGCGTTTGCACGATAAAGAACCTTCACTGCTCAATGGCCCTGAGTGCCACGTATTTAACAACATACAATCAGTCAATCGATCAATCAATCAACAGCGACAAATTCAAAGTCTATGAGTATTTAATAATGCAAAGAATGAATGATATCAATCAGCTCTTTTTCTTTTTACATTTGAATGTGTGCACAAACAAGCACCAAAAATTTTTGAAGATGTTTATTGGCCTCCTCATTCATAGATTTACTTCAGAGGGTAAGAGACTACAATAATAACTAGATGCTGTCATGAGACAGTAATACCCGCACTAAGGTGTTTGCCTCTAAATGCACACTCCTTCATATTGGGCTTACCAAGGAAAAAGTCCAAATAATTCTATAATTTACACAGTACATGTATTCGTCAAATCGAGCATAAAATGCTCAGGTGACCATGTGACCCATGAACCTCTTATACGCATTTCATATACTTAATTCATTACCAGTCTGAAATATCAGAATTTAATTAATGTTGTAAATTAGGTTTTAATAAAAAGGGGGGGGATATAAATTTTTGGCCCATAATTGGAACTTTTTAAATTAAATTTATCTTCTCAACAACAAATAATATTATTTTAGTACAAAGCGTTTTTGATGAATTTATCAAAATGTGCAAACTTTTTTTAGTATTTGATTAGGCAAAAACCTCCTTGAAAAGCCATACCCAATCAATTTATATGTGTCCCCCCCCCCCCAAATACACACACACACAATTTGCCTGTTTTTGGAAATAGGCCTAGATGGCAAAGTTATGTTAAAACATCGTTTGTTATGATAATTTAAAATTTGTTCTTGTACTGTACATGTATGTGAACACCTTTTTGAAAATTTCTACATCACATTGGGCTTGCGTCACCCTACCAGTACTAGTACTAGTTTTACCATTATCATTTTTAGATTGCACATGCCATGTGACATGGTGCAGTGTTACATGTATATCAGTGGAAATTAATTCATTTTGTGTTTTAATTGGATTATATTTCATGAAGTTGACAGGACCTATGACAGTCGGTAAGTACAAGTTTAAGTATAGATTGGGGTAAAATAAACCAAAATGCAAATGGTTAGGTTAAAGTTTAAAAAGGATCAAAGATCATCGGCAATCTCCTATACAGAGTTGTCGTTCGTTTCTCTCTCAGACACTGAATGTATGAGCCGATCGTAGAGAGTGGATCATCGATGCCACAATAGACGAATTTCACATTCTGAAGAGTTATCTCCCGTTGTCGACATTACATTCAGTTACAGGCATAGATCCGGGAATTTTTTTCCGGGGGGGGGGGGGGGGGGGAGGAGGGTCCACACCTCGGTCCAAAAAAATTCCAGCCCAGAATTTCCTGAGGAGCAAAATAAAAAAAAAAACAAACAAACAAACAAAATAAAAACAATGATGGTGGGGTCCATGTTTTTAAAGGGGGAGGGCATCCAAAGTCATTTTTTATTTGCTTCTGTAAATCAGTATATAGTCCTATTTAAATAACTCTGCAAATTCCAGGGGGGGGGGGGGGGGGGTTCCAATCTCCCTAGCCGCTCCCTGTCCCTGAAATGACAAATGATCATGCGACTCCTAAATAGTAGAAAATTTTTCCATTTGACTAGACATAATTTTGTTTCTTGTGTTATTATGTTATGTACATCTAATGGTTTAAGGTTATGAACCCTTGAGGTCATCCCCACTCTCTTGTTCATAATATGACTACATCAAATTAAATAAAAGTGCATCAATGATAAGATTACTTGACATTTCATTCATGAATTTGGGTCAACCTAGAATTAGGAATGAAAATCATTCAAAGAGATGGACCATTAAACTATTTGTATGTATTCACATTTTTTTTATGTCAAACCAAAGTATTAGACTAGTTTGCATACATGAACAAACTGGGGTCTGGGAAGGGGAAGGGGCAAGGGGAAGGAGTTATCTCTTTACGTCTTAATTAATTGTTGAAAATTCCTAAAATGAATGTTAACCTTAAATCCGACTTGTACGTCTTCATTATTTTTAAGTGGTGGTGTCTCCATATGAGTGAAAAATTCCCAAGAGGGACATTTAACAACAAACAAACATTAATGACTTAAAAAACACAATATACATGTACATGTTTATTAGTCAATGGATATACTTCTGATCATATCTCTAGTTCTCCCTTGAATCAGAAATGATGATATAAATATTTTAAGAATGATTAAGAGTTGAAAAGGTTGTGCATTTTAAAATTCACTAAGCTCTGTGGTTGAATTAGCTATACCAGTTTAGCTTATTTTGCTACTCAAAGCACCTTGATTAACTATTTTTAATCATACTGTTTTCTGAAATGTGAAGTTTTTTCAACATGGATACAAGTCATACCTTTTCAGCTTCTGAAAACAATTAATGCATGAAAAAAAAACTGCTTTTCAAATACTGTAACTCTTTCCAAGTACTTGTGATCATCAGTTTTTAGCTCACTTGAGTTTTTCTGGTTTTCTGATCACATTTTGTTTGTCATTCATCTGTCCGCCTGTAAACTTTTCACATTTTTGTCTTCTTCACTAGAACCGCCGGGCCAATTTCAACCAACCCAGCCACAAAGCATCTTTGGGTAAAGGGGATTCAAGTTTGTTCAAGTGAAGGGTCACACCCTCTTTCAAGGGGGGATAATCAAGAATTAGTGAAAATTTGGTGGTATCATTTTAAAAAAGACTTATCAAGAACCACTGACTGGGCCCAAAAAATTGAAATTTTCTTTACATAGACAGTGTAGCTTCAAATTTGTTAAAATTATGACCCACTGGGGTAGGATGGAGCCACATATGGGGATCCAATGATTTACATAGAAAAATGCAGGGGATTTTTTCCATCATAAATCTTCTTCTCATGAATAGCAAGGGCATTATTGTCGTCCGTTTTCACAAAAGGGACCTAGGGGACATTAAATCTCATTTGTCTGTCAGTCTGTCCGTTTGTCAGTCTGTCCGTCTGTCACAATAAATTTAACCTTGGTCATAACTTCTGAATAATAAGAGATAGGTATTTCATATTTCACATGTACATTACCTACAAGAACTTTCTAAACATACCATGATTTTTGAACCCATGACCTTGACCTTGAAGTTTGACCTACTTTTCAAAAAATTTAACATTATTTCAAATGATCATTTTGAAAGAGAAAAGATAGGGCGTTCATATTATACATGTATATTACCTGTGACAAGACCTTTCTAAATATATCATGACTTTTGACTCTGTGACATTGACCTTGAAGTTTAACCTACTTTTCAAATATGTTATATTTCCTTATAACTTTTGATTGAGAAGAGATAGGACTTTTATATTTGACATGTACATTACCTGTAACAATATGTTTCCAAGCATGCTATGATTTTTTACCCCTTGACCTTGATGTTTTACCTAATTTTCAAAAATTTTAACTTTGGTGATTACTTTTGAATGACATATGATAGGGCGTGCATATTTGAAACAATATGTCATAAATAATGGCATCCCATCCACTAGGACACGGAAAGCAGGGGACCACAATTCTTTGAATTTGCTTGTTAGTCATTTTGATATGGAAACATCCTCATATAGTGTAGATTCAAGTTTTTTATGCCCTGCCATGAATATGGCCGAGGCATATAGTGTTTGTCATGTCCGACTTCAATAAAACGTCATATGCTGATACATACTGATGTAAGCTTTTCAACTGCATCAAAATTTTTGACCTTGAAATTTCCTTTGACCTTGACCTTACTTTTCTTAAATTAGTGTCTAGATCAGTTTTGAATAAACAATTCAAGATATATTTATCAAACTTCATATGCTGATATAATTATACTGCTGAGAGATATCAATTGCATCAACTTTTTTGACCTTGACTTTTCCTTTGACCTTGACCTCACTTTTTTTAAATTAGTGTTTAGGCCAAACAAAAAAATATGTGTGGTTCCGGTTACACTTCCAAAAAAATTAGGGTAGGTAGGTAGGGATTTTTATTTTTTTTTTAATTTTTTTTAATTTTTTTTTTTTTAACAAAATGATTTTCTTAATTTTTTTTTCTAAATAGTACCTATCACTGCTTTGCAAATGGCATTTAGATGTGGTGTGATAATATACTAGTCAATATTGGTAGGGGACACCTACATGCTAGCTTGCTTTGGATTTAACACTATTAAACACTTGCACTATGTTTTGCAAGGAGGCCGTCATTGCTGAAACTAAAACTTAAACTGGAGCCATTGATGGAAATTGGGGGAAATTCCGGAAAAATATGAAAATTGCCAAAAAAAAGTTTAGGGTCGGGGGTATAAAATAGGGAAGGTCGGGTAACCCGAACCACACATATTTTTTTATTTGGCCTTATCTACATTTTAAATAAACCATTTCTGATATTTTTGTTGAACTTCTATGCTAATAGTAAATACATACTGATATAAGTTTTTCAACTGCATCAACATTTTGACCTCAACCTTTCCGTTGACCTTGACCTCTCTTTTCTCAAATAAGTGTTAAGCTCAGTTTTAAATAAATCATTCAAGATATTTTTATCAAACCTAATAGTAATATGCTGATATGTATTAGTGAGAGCTCTTCCACTGCATCAAAAACTTGAAAATGAAAATTCCGAAACCTTACTGCACATCAACATGACACCACCAACCATCTCCCAAAAGACGATTAGGCTACTGTGTAAAATGTAAGAGGAGTTCTGGGAACCAGGGGTTTTTTGCATAAAAAACGTCATATTTCGACCCCCATTTGACCCCCAGGGTGAAAATGAAAATTCCAAAACCTTACTGCACATCTATAGGACACCACCAACCACCTCCCAGAAGACGATTAGGCTACTGTGTAAAATGTAAGAGGAGTTCTGGGAACCAGGGGCTTTTTGCTTAAAAAACGTCATTTTTTGACCCCCATTTGACCCCCAGGGTGAAAATGAAAATTCCGAAACCTTACTGCACATCTGCAGGTCACCACTAACCATCCCCCAAAAGATGATTAGGCTACTGTGTAAAATGTAAGAGGAGTTCAGGGAACCAGGGGCTTTTTGCATAAAAAACGTCATTTTTCAACCCCCATTTGACCCCCAGGGTGAAAATGAAAATTCCGAAACCTTACTGCACATCTACAGGACACCACCAACCATCTCCCAAAAGACGATTAGGCTACTGTGTAAAATGTAAGAGGAGTTCAGGGAACCAGGGGCTTTTTGCATAAAAAACGTCATTTTTTGACCCCCATTTGACCCCCAGGGTGAAAATGAAAATTCCGAAACCTTACTGCACATCTACAGGACACCACCAACCATCTCCCAAAAGACGATTAGGCTACTGTGTAAAATGTAAGAGGAGTTCAGGGAACCAGGGGCTTTTTGCATAAAAAACGTCATTTTTTGACCCCCATTTGACCCCCAGGGTGAAAATGAAAATTCCGAAACCTTACTGCACATCTACAGGACACCACCAACCATCTCCCAAAAGACGATTAGGCTACTGTGTAAAATGTAAGAGGAGTTCAGGGAACCAGGGGCTTTTTGCATAAAAAACGTCATTTTTCGACCCCCATTTGACCCCCAGGGTGAACATGAAAATTCCGAAACCTTACTGCACATCTACAGGACACCACCAACCATCTCCCAAAAGACGATTAGGCTACTGTGTAAAATGTAAGAGGAGTTCAGGGAACCAGGGGCTTTTTGCATAAAAAACGTCATTTTTCGACCCCCATTTGACCCCCAGGGTGAACATGAAAATTCCGAAACTTTACTGCACATCTACATGACACCACCAAACACCTCCCAAAAGATGATTAGGCTACTGTGTAAAATGTAAGAGGAGTTTGAGAAATAAGAGTGTGACAGACGGACGGACGGACGGACAGACGGACGGACGGACGGACGGACGGACAGACATGAGTAACAACAATATACCCGAACTTTCTTTAGAAAGTGCGGGTATAAAAAGTCATCTTACAAAGTGGTAATTGGAGGCAAGCAACTTAAAATCATGAACATCAAATTGACAAAGTTGCTACAAACTGAAATTCCATGTTTTACACAATGCCAAAATTCAAAATTTCGAGAAAATAAGGATTTACGACAGTAAACATGACGTTCACAGATACATGTTCATTGTAGAATATATCAATTGATTTATGAGTACAAGCAACTTCATGTAAAGGTCATGGAAATGTAACTAAATAATACAAATGATAATATCTAATCCAGGTTTCACATAATGTCATGACCATTTGCCCTTTTCAATTCATGTTTCATTAAAATATGCAAAAACAGTTTGACGATAATAAGCCTAGCTTTACATATTTGATAGCTAAACAGTATTACATTTTGCACATAAAACTTACTCTTTGGACTGTCTAATGACAACAAAATAAGTGGTAAATTTGTCGTTGACAAAATGCGGGATCTTCCCGGATGTACACAAACATAATCTGAAACACTATAAAATCTGAACCGGAATGGATAATATCCTTAACACCACATAATGTTTCATCTAAATCTATACCCTCCTCCCTTTCTCTATCTCTCCTTCATTCGTTTAAAAATCCATGATATATGGAGATATCAATTAAAGACCTGACACTAGATATTTCGCTTGTTATTCATTGTGATACAGTGTAAAATACGACTTTTCGGACTTACTATAAATTACTGTGTAAATTAACTTTTCGCACTTTGAGTAAATTGTCATAAAACTTTTCGCATATTTCCGCAGTTGTCTTAAATTCTATAATTTTTTTGCACTGCCGTAATCCCTCCCGAGGCACAGTCAGAGATGGACACTAAATCCCTTAATTGACTTCTGTTTATATTTATTGACACTTAATCTTTCATCTACTTTAATTCTATTACATACATGCCGCTTAAATGTCATCATTCGCTCAATTGTTTGATTCTTTGTTCAGTATGTATGTTTTGTTGTTAAAAGTATTTAAAGGTCAGTTGGAATCAGACCTTCGGTGCTGATAGTTCCCAAACTCATGTAAAATTTTATTCCATGCTGCTTCTATATAAAAGTACAAAAATGTAACTCGTGTTTGTGTGTTTGAGCTGTTATGAATCTGGGTTCAACAATAAAAGAAAACTCACGGCTGGCCCAGAATTATAATTTGACGAACGAATACATACCGTAATAATTATAGATTTTTCTTTCCTTATTAAATGGGGCTTGTTTAACATGCCAATGCATGATTTTAGTAGATTTTCTAGTTGTGGCCTAATCGTTATTGACAACCGTGAAACAATTCGTCAGGAAATCTACATTAAAATTGTCCTCGTGATCTGGATCATCAGTCGTACCATTCTCGTTGGCTAATTGTACGTTGTCATTTCTTTAGATCTGAAGTTTTTTTTTAATGTATTGAAAAAAAAAATCGAGATACCATTGCCTTCAACAACTCTAAAAAAAAATTACTTCATGTTTACCTTTTTAAAAAAATATGTATTTCTAATGTATAGAAGTCAATATGATCTTTCCAATTTAGTTCTGTTTTAATTTTGGAAATTTTTCAGTAATAAAACTGTATTTCTTACAACGTAAAGAAAAAGCATTACTTAAGGAGGAATGATACACATTTTTTTCTACATTACATGTACACGCATTGAAAATGGATAGAAGCCTTTTTACATGTTTAGTTTTTTTTTTCATTTGATATAGCTCAAAGAATATCGTTTTCATAAACATGGTTTTGTCGTCAGAACAGTTTTTTTGTGAATTTAATCAGGTCAAATACTGTTCATTTATTTATATCAAACATTTTAAAACCCGTGATGTCCGTGATATATACGAAGAGCATATGGTACAAAGAATCCCATCGGTTGTGGTTAAAATGTAGATATAATTTGTTAGAAAAAACATATTAACAAAAACATGGGGAAAATTTTTTATTTGCACATAAGATGCATCAAAACTTAAAATTTGTTCTAAATAAAAGCAAATTATAATTTTCGAATATAGCATGTCAGGAGTCATATCAACATTTGCTTTGTTAAAGAACATATTATAGTCCGCTGATATTGAATATTATTCTTATATATATATATATATATATATATATATATATATATATATATATATATATATATATATATATATATATATATATATATATATATATATATATATATATATATATATATAAAGCCCCACTTACATTTGAGGCCTTTATATTTTAATTGAAAAATGAAAACAAAAATGTAGCTTAAAGATACATGTACCTTTGAATATGTTTTAGTACAACTTTGTTATAAAAGTTACGTTTTAATAATATCATTATAGTTCTAAACAGTCGCCTGAGTAAAATTTTCATATGCAATTGTACTTGGAGCTTGCAATTCCTGATACTGGTTTATATTTTCAATTTCTTTCAATTCCTCGTAAAGTGGTTTTTCAGTCGTAATAATTGCACTAGAAGATTCTACATTCTTTCCATTACCCACTCTTGGAATTGGGTGCTTTATTTTCCTTGGAATGAATTTTAAAACTCCTTGCCTTTAATAATAAAATAAACAATAATTACGAGATTATCATTTTGGATATGTATGTACCAAATTATGGAGCAAGACAGATCCGAGTAGTGTTTTTTTTTTTTTTTTTTTTTTTTTTTTGCAACTATTCTTCATTAAACGTAAGGTACAAGAATGTTTCTTTTCTTTTTCAAAAGAAAACTTAAAAGCAAATACTTAAGAGAAAAAAACTCTCCGCTTAGTCAGATAGAAAATTTCTGTTTTTGTTGCATTTAAAAAAAAAAGACTTAAGCAAGCTTAACTTTAGTTTCAAGCAAATATTAGACGAATTGTTAAATACATTTATTTAATAAGATATCTATAGTTTGTATGAATAAAGTAATCTCTGAAGAGGTTATTTCCTCTCTTCATTCATTCTTCAAATTACATGCAGGATAATCTTCATAAAAATGGCGTTTTCAGTAGCAATTCATAAAATCTGAATAAAAGCCAAGTAAAAAAATGTTTGTCAGAGATAGCAAGAATTTCTTTAATTACTATGTTATGCGTATATTATATGTACCTAATGAGTATTAGGGAGACAAAAATGAATAATCCAAATATGGTGCTCAGAACAACTAATATATAAAAATCTATGGTCCATTTTCCAGTTGGTGTTTCATCTGCAACAGAAATTAAAGTTCATAGTTTTAAAATGAGATGTTGTTTATTTTTTCCTTCCCAAGCATATAAACACATGAGGGTGTTATAAATACTGTAATAGGACATATATTAAAGCTGAAACATACGCTGGTAATCACAGAGCAGTCCAAAATATTGTTCCTGACATCCCTTGGGACAGATACCATCAAACCTACTACAGGTCTCACCGTTAAGACAGTGACCACTACATCTATGCTGACAGTTTACTCCAAAAAATCCATCCAAACATTCTGCAATTATTAACAGTATTATTGATCAGCTTTATCTAGATGTGTGCGTAAAGTATACGTCATATTCGTACTGTTTTTTCATAGAATGCTAAATGTCTTAAATAAACTTCGTTCTTAGTTTTAATGCATTTTAGCATCAATCTGATTTCATCAAAATCATGATCAAAACAGCGCCATTATATTTTACGTTTAAAACCAATCTACATTCCGAACAGATTTATTTTAAGAGGTTTTTTTTTTTTCAATTGTAATTTCATGATGAGAATGTACAAGTACCGACCTGTTTTGCAGCTTGGTGACCCTGTGAACCCAGGTAAACAGTCGCATCGACCATCAGTATGGTCACATATACCAATACAATTTTTGGAGCAGTTATTTCCACACTTATATCCGAAAGTACCATTTGGACAAGCTGCAAACCATAATTTTCATTACAACTGAATGATGTTTGAAATCCAGTAAACCTTTTATCCTTCTGGTCTTACGCAAATTAAACCCAGAATGCCTTGATTTGAAGAGAAATTGAGTTTACAAGTCATTGAGATAATTGCATATTAAATGGATTACTTGATATTTTGATGCCACATGTATAAAAGAATATCTAGTCTTTTATGTTTATATACATGTAAGATATGAAACAAGTCTGTGGCGTCATTTAAAACCTGCTACGAGGGTGACATGAATTAAAGCAACAAAACATGATTTTTTTTTTTTTTTTTTTTTTTTTTTTTTTTTTTTTTTTGGCATTAAAAGTATTTTATCGTTTATTAGCTGATTAAAAAACTAATCAAAGCCAACGAAAAAAATCATTTCATTCTTTTTCAGAAATGCATAAAAATCAATGTTTTACATATACATGTAATAATGATATAATGAAACAATAAGTTTAATAAACTTTAAGCAATTTAATCCGTTGATTTAAATATATGTAACATCTATGTCTGTACTGTTTTCTATGCCAATATAATAAAAAAAATATATTATACAAAATATATAATTTTAAAATTTGCCATAATTGAATGTAAAACAAACATTTGAATTCAACTTAGTTTCTTACGACTCAAACACCTCATCCCAGTGTAACCGTTTAAACATCCTTTTATACAGTTCCCATGTAAATAGTCGCATATTCCATTGTTACAGTATTTACTACAACGTTTACTGCAATTGTTACCAAACAATCCACTTGGACAAGCTGTTGAAAGAAACATAAATGATGGATAAATATGAGTGAAATGGATCCAAAAAAAATTAATAAACCCATCAAAATATGATAAATACAAAGATATACTGACATGTGGTACAGAAATTTCCAGTATATCCTAGATTACATCCCGCTTCACAAAATCCATTTTCCCTATTACAGAAGGTGTCGTTCAGGCAGTGGCCACTGCAGTTATGAATACATCCAGTACCATAAGTTCCGTTCTTACAATCTATTATTTGAAAGTTAAAGTTTTTGCTTCATTTTCTCTGACTCAGTCAAACATTTCTTCCAATGATATTGAATATTCGACAATATCTATGAGCTAACTTCATAAAATAATTTTGCTCTTTGTAAACGGTATTGTGAAGGATATTTTGTTATATTTACGTTGATCACATTCTTTTCCCATCCATCCAGATTCACATCCATCGTCACAATTCCCTGTCAAGTGGTTACATGAAATGTTTCCCCTGCAATGTCCTGTACAATGTCTCCTACACCCTACACCATACAATCCCCAGGCACATTCTGGTTTTGGAAGAAAAGTTATTGAAGATATAATATTAGAGAATGCATCAATGCTTTAATTTAACATTTCGTGTATTTATTAATTTTAGAAATTCAACATTTATACCGTCTTCGCACATTTTCCCTACATATCCTGGCGAACACTCAATGCATGCTCCGTTGACAATATCACATCTGTTTTCTTGACAGTTGACCGGGCAAGGTATGCTACAGTAAACTCCATAAACTCCTTCTTTGTAACAGCCTGATTAAGCAAGAAGGTTTTCAATCTTGTAATGCAAAGATTCTAATAAGCAAAAAGCTAAGACGATAAGAAATCCTCCAATGAGAAGACATTTTGTCATTTGAGGGACAAGACTTATGATACACCTTTATACTCTTTATACTTTTTAAGATGGTGAAAATATCTTTTTTGTCAAATTAATAATGAACTTATCCATATGAAGAAAAGCTGAACATTTTCATGAGTGTATGAAATGCAGCTGTTTCTAGTAAATATTCATCATTTTTCTGAATACCAATTTATCTAATTTAATGGAATAAAAATAGAAATGAATCATACATTCATCACGCATATCAGCAATCAATTACAACATTATACGTCAAAAAAAAAAAAACAAAAACAAAAACAAAAACCAAAAAAAAAAAAAACAATTAACGATATTCAAATTTTATTCAAATGCGTCAATAATATATTCGAATGATTTGTACTAAGAATATACCAAATATCATGATTTATCTCAAACTCATTCAAAGTTAAAGACTGTGAAATATGGATCCTGGTCCCGGTAAAAATTCAGTAATCTACAACTATACGATAATGTATGTAGTCGTATCCTCCATAAAACAGGTAGAAACAAAAAATCCGATACGATTAAATTAAGAATTGTGTTAACGTTTCCTATTCCAAATTATGAATTCATACTTTTCTTCCTTTAAAAAAAATCAATTTTAGTAGATATGTAGTCCTCAAATCGTAGCAATGTAGAACGTCATGGAGCAGCAGGTTACGGTTACTGAAAAATTCCAGAATAAACTCTAATATGCTGAAGGAAGCAGGAACACGCGAGATGTGCATCTGTGTGAGTCACAGGCGATATTTGAATGATAGAGACTCTGTATCAGACCAGGGCAATCTGTGGGGAAAGGCATAATCTGTAATAATCGGATCAAAAAAATTGTAAATGTAAGTAAATAAAGGTGTTTACAGATGCTGACCTTGTGAAAGCACAGTTACGCGATTTAAAAAAATAAACAATGACAAACACATTAATGCTACTCCAAGACAACTGTTAGCAAAAATCGGAAGTGATATAGAAGCTTTTTTAATGAGTGGGTATTTGGCCAGACTATTTGAAATGTTTACAGTGAGTATTGAGAAGCTCATAACGCTATCTTTTTGACGCGACAATTATCCGTCCTTACAAAACCCGTCAATTTTAAAATTAATTACATAATTTCTATTAAATCACTTGGAATGAACGAACATTATATTTTACATCTGGTAACATGTTCATTTTATATATTTTGGAAATAGTATAACGAGATTTGGCTTTTCGATCCATGATACAGAAAAAGATAAACCAGATGAGGAAGGAAATCCAAATTGATATGTTTTCTATATATTATTGTTTATTCATATTGAAAAAAAAACGCCATATATTAAACGCAAAATAGCCGCTAAACAAAGAAGCAAAACGTACAAAATATCTCCATATTCCCAGGAACATAAATATTCCTTTTATTCTCAGATGAAGCAATTATTCTGTGTGTCTCGGACGGCATTTTCAACAGATCCACATATAATTTTATGATGAATGCTAGGCCGTTTGGAAGAACGACATCGCTTTTAATGTGTTTTTACAGACACATTCTTGATATTTCCTCTATCCGCCCTGGAGTAATCAATAGTAACGACATCAGAAACTGATATTACATGTAGCGGTACTTCACTTTTAGATCTTACATGTATTTAGATTACAACTGTTTTATAAAAAATATCGTCTTTTAATTTCACAAACTTTATTTCAAGGTTTACAACTCCTTAAGCCTAGACATTGCACACTTTTGGGACTTGATAATACAGCGATTTTTACATGAGCTTTTTACAACTTAAGCTCAAACAATGGAAACCTCACCAGCTTGACGTTGATTTTTACAACAAATATTTTGGTGTATACTATGTATATATTTTATCAATAAAAATGACGAAAACGACATTATCCTTGATTTTTTTTTCATTGGACAGGAATATCCCTGGGTCAACTCTTGATCTTGAAGATTATTTTCCGCAGATATATAAATAGTGATGGTAAGCAATAGTTCAAAGCAAAGTGATAAAAAAAGTTTTAATGGAAAGTTGCCTACACTCAGTTATTTAACATTTCAAGTTCTTCAATCTCAAAGAATTGGTTTATAATCCTTGAAGAAAGCAATCAATATATGCAAAGCCCAAATTGTAAATGGTAATGATCCTATTAAAGCATAGTTTATCTTTCTTTGTTAAATGTAATACATGTACTAGTACATATTTCAATCATATTAATATGAATTTCAATTTCCCCAGAAATTAAAACAAGACGCCCAGAGGCCACATCACTCACCTGAGCACTGTAGCTAGGACAAAAGCAAAAATCAGTTTAGTATTGCAATGCTTAAATGCATAAGTGGTCCCGACCTACGCCTAAAAGGGAGGGAGGTATGATTTGAACAAAATTGAATCTACACCAACTAAGGGTGCTTACATATTTTCTTGACTGACCGTGACTTTTTCCCTACAAGTTTAAACATTCATTGTGACCCCTACCTACCCCTGAAGGTCATGATTTGATCAAACTTGAATCTACACTATCTGAGGATACTTCCATATAAATATGACCAATCATGACTTTGTTGTTCTTGAGAAGATTTTTTGAAATTTTCCTTATATACTCCTATGTAAAACTTTGATCGTCCATTGTGGTCCTACCCTACCCCCTGGGGTCATGCTTTGAACAAATTTGAATCTACACCACCTGAGAATGCTTCCATATAAGTATGACCAATCATAGCTTTGCTGTTTTTGAGAAGAAGATCTTTGAATATTTTCCTTATATATCCCTAGGTAAAACTTTGATCGCCCACTGTGACCCCACCCTAACCCCAGGGGTCATTATTTGAACAAACTTCTACACTACCTGAGGATGCTTCCATATAAATATGACCAATCATGTCTTTGTTGTTCTTGAGAAGAAGGTTTTTAAAGATTTTCCCTATGTATTCCTATGTAAAACTTTGATTGCCTACTGTGGACCCTACCCCCTGGGGGTCATGATTTGAACAACCTTGAATCAACACTACCTGAGGATGCCTCCACATAAGTGTCATATGTTCTAACACTGTGGTTCTTGAGAAGAAGATTTTTGAAAGATGCCAAAATTTTTCATGAATTCGCAATTCATTTGAATAAACTTGAATCCCCTTCACCCAAGGATACTCTGTGCCAAGTTTGGTTGAAATTGGCCCAGTAGTTCTGGAGAAGTAGATGAAAATGTGAAAACGACAACAACGACGACGACAGACAAATTTTGATCAGAAAAGCTTAATTGAGCCTTTGGCTCAGGTGAGCCAAAAATGACATTAGAAAATAGAAAAAAAAAGTCTTAGCATAGCAGTTTGAGAAATTCTAACATGTGGATCTTAAAAAAGTTTCATACAAGAGTGTTTTAGATTAATTTTACATTCCTTGCGTCACAGGAAAACAAAGGAAATGACTTACCAATGCCTTGTTCTCAGAAAATAACTTGCATGACATTGAAACAAGCATAAGGAAATAGACAGTATACGAGAGTCATTCAAAAAATATGTAGACAATGTCCCTCTTCAACGTAAAGTATTTTTTTTAATTTTTGCCTTTTATTTCTCACATGTTCTGTAGAGCTTATGCCTATTCGTAATAAAATCTTAGTCATAATTGACAACCAGATAGCTTGATAATAATCGTTAGAGCTGCTTAAGTTAGTTTCTCAATGTTCTTAAATTTATCACCGCGTAACTCCGCTCCGCAACAGTGAAATGCACATTCTATCATGACGTTACTAAATCTTAAGACCAGATTTTTAAACTATAATCTATTTCTTGGCAGACCCTCCATCTTCCGATTTATAGATTTTACCACTGAAAAACTGTCCTTTCTATTTATATACACTAATGTACGACTTATTTTAGGTCACCTGAGTCACTCGTCCGTCGTTCGTAAACTTTTGAATATTTCCAGCCTCTTCTCTTGAACCACCGAACCAATTTAAACCAAGTTCGGCATGTAGCATCAATGGGTGAGGGGGTACAAAAATTATGATTTCCATGACCTTGCCCCCGTGGGGCCTGAAGGGTTGTGCTAAAACATCAAAATTAGTGCTATCTTTAAAAATCTTCCTCTTTACTCCTTGTCATCAAGCAGTCAAACTGTTGGCATGATTTTAATAAACACTGAGCCCTTTTCCAAAATTGTGAAATACAGTGCAATCACGTAGTCAAAATGCATAAATTCTTTTAAAAACTTCATTTCTCCCCCTGTATACAAAGCAGATAAACTAGCTGTATGGTTATGATGGTCAAGGATGCCTCTTCCAAAATTGTTAAATTTGTGGCCCCAAGGTGAGGGTTTCTGCAGGAAAGGAGGAGGGGGCTCTATTGATTATTTAGTGAAAGTGCATTATTTCTTTGAAAATCTTCTCTGCTCCTATGTATTTAGCAGATAAACCAAGTAAATAGTTATGGTGAACAAGGGCGCCTCTTCCAAAATTGTGAATATTTTCGGTCAGGAATATCCCTGGGTCAGGGATCCTGGTGTTAGAAAGGGCCTCTATTGATCATATAGTGAAAATGGATAAATTCTTTAAAAATCTTCTTCTCTCCTCTGTATTTAATACAGATAATCTAGGTGCATGATTATGATGATCAAGGATGCCTCTTCCATAATTGTGAAATTTGTTGCCCCAGGGTGAGGTGTTCTCCAGGAGGAGGGGGCTCTATTGATTATATAGTGAAAGTGCATTATTTCTTTGAAACTTTTCTTATCTGCTCCTAGGTATCTAGCAGATAAACCAATATATTGTTACGGTGAGCAAGCGCGCCTCTTCCAAAATTGTGAATATCTTGGTCCCTTGGTCATGGTTTCTGGTGTTAGGGAGGGGCTCTATTGATTGTATAGTGAAATTGCATTAATTCTTTGAAAATCTTTTCTCTGCCCTTGGGTATTTAGTAGATAAACTAGATAAACTTGGTAAGGTTGATCAAGGATGCCTCTTCCAAAATTGTGAAATTTGTGCCCCAAGGGTCAGGGACGGGGTTCATGTAGGAGTGTGGTTGTGGATGGGCTGTGGGTCTATTGAATATATAGTGGAAATGCACAATTTTTTTTTTTTTTTGGAAAATCTACTCTGCCCCTGGGTATTAAACAAAAAATACTAAATGCATGGTTATGATGAGCAAGGATTTTTTTTTTTCAAAGTTTAAAACTCGTAACCCTGGGGTCAGGGATTCTGATTTTAGGGTGAGGCTGTTTTGGATATATAGTAGACATGCATTATTTCTTTGAAAATCTTCTCTGCCCATTTTTATTAATGAAACATATAAGTGCGAGATTCTGATGAGCAAGGTGTCTCTTCCAAAATTTTGAATATCCTGTTCCATGGATAAGGGACTCTGGTATTAGAGTGGGGCTTTATTGAATCCTTAGTCGAGATGGATTGTTTCTTGAAAATCTTCTTCTCTGATCTTAGGCATCTAGGAGGCAAACAGAGTATATAAAGTAATAAGCAAGGGTGTTTTTAGCAGATTTTGAAATTCTGTTTCTTTTGGTCAATTTATTGATTTCTACTGAAAGAATTTATTCTCCATTTCTATTCACCTATGAAAGGTAATCACTGTAAGTAATGTAAACCTCAAAGAACAATTGAATAACAGAATTATACAAGAATTTTTTATAATATTCAATATTAAAAGTACTTTTTTAGTTTTTAATGGTCAGGTAAACTTTTAAATAATAGATGAATGAAAATGGCACAAAAATACTGTATCTTTGTACATTAAATAATCTTCAAAGACTAAAACAGGCCAATGTGAGGGGGAGTGAAATGTGTTAACTAAAAGTGCTCTAGAACTATTGGTTTGTTGAGTCAGCATTAGGATAGTGACAAATGGGAGAAAGTACAGGCAAATAAACAGATAAACTTTAAGATGTCTTACTAAATTAAGAATTTGCTGACCCTGATCATCCTATTTCCCATGATTTTGTGGAATAGAGTTTCATTTATCTGCTTATTTTGTTTTAATCTGTAGATCGTTACATCCTACTCAGGTGACCTTTAGGCCTCTTGTTGATATATATATCCTGGTTCTCTAGTCTATTTAGAGTTTCTTTTGAAAACATATTTTACCGCTACTATCAGGTCCGTGACATCATTTTTTCAAAAAAGTATATCAAGTATACGTTTTTTGATATTTTCTTCTTTTTTTTAAAAGAAGAAATGTATTCCCTTATAGTTTGACACCTGAAATTATATACCAGTAATTATTTTTTTTAAAAAATCGTTTATGTGCGATTTATTAAAGGTGTGACGTTTGAAGAAGCGGAAAAAACTGTTGTTTGATGATAATGAACATGCTGACACTGGATATTGAATTTTTTATTTAATTTAATTTGATTTTCAATTTAATTTTATTTAATTATTTGAATTTATTTTTAAATATTAAATATTAAATGTGGTAAAATATGATGTTGAAAAAATAATGAAAAAAAAAGTGTACGTACTTTTCGAATGACTCTCATATGCATACGCACTAAAAATGAAAAGATCATATCAATCATTACCAAGAAAAGGTTTGGAAAAAATAAAATACTAATTGAGACAAATTTCTAAACCTTGCACATTCACTTCACATAATTCAGTCCAGCTCATGATTTGGTATTCCACAGGGTGTTTAACTCCGTCCAGTCTTTCATTGTAATAGATGACGTAACGGCCGTATCCAATACACATTGTATTAAAGCTCAAAGGAGGTAATGGAAGTGTGTTCTTGTAACAAAGATGTCCGCCCTCTTTGTTAGGTGTGTTGGATATATAAAGGGAAAATCCAGCGAAACGACCTCTTTGTCTCATCTCTGAGAATATAATATGATATTATTATAACACGTATAATACTTTCGATGGCTAGATTTTTGTTTTATTTTACATCAACTTAACTTTAAAAACATCTTGGATTTTGCTTTTTTCTGCTAATGGTTTTAAAAGATGGTTTCTGAATGAAGATAATGGGTAAAACGTGAAAAAGTTTTGAATAATCTTCGTAATCTCCATATTTCATTTTAACTATTTTTTTTTTTTACTGCAAAGAAGCGAAATCATCAATAGCCTACATTTACCTTTAAAAAATGATAAAGTCTTGAATATATTGCACAGTGGTACATAGAATCATCAATCCTTTAGTTTTTATTATTTTTATTATTATAATTTTTTTTCATGAGTATTGAAATCCAGTTGTGCTATAATTTTGAGAGTAATTGTATCCTTTTCAACTAATTCTGTTGAAATACACGGTTTCTAAACATTAATCGTTTCGTTCTTTTTAAAAAGAGATTCCCGTGAGTACTGTGTTTTGATTATATGAACTTACATGTAAATAGCAAATTGTTTCATTGTTTCACTGCGGATTTTATCTTTTTTTTAAATACCTTTAATCTTTAATTTGTTAAACAAGCCTTAATAGGTTCTCTGAAATGGTAAGGCTGCTAGAATGATTAACATCCGCAAAAATTTTGTCCTAAATCTGAAATACGTCACTATTTTATTTATATATCTATTATCTCAATTAAAACAAGATGTGTTTGTGAAACACTGATGCCCCCGTATGGCAACTTATAGCAAAGGTTAAACTTTCTCAAATGCAAATCAAATATGTTGGTACCCAAAGTAAGGTCTTGTCTCGATGAATATACCTGTCAAATATGAGATTCCTAGCAGCAACCATTGAATAGATATGGAAAAGGTTAAAGTTTTTCAAAAGTAAGTCAAAAATCAAGGTCAAGGTCAAATGGAAAAAGTAATAGTAATGATGCCTAAGGAAAGGCCTTCTCACAAGAAATATACTGGTGAAATATGAAACTGAAGCACCAATCGTTCAAAAGTTATGACCAAGGTTTAATTTTTCCAAAAGTAGGTAAAATTCCAAGGTCAAGGTCAATGGATTACAATTGTTGGTATCCAAAGGAAGGTCTTGTCACAAGGATTACATATGTGAAGTATGAAATCCCTAGCACCAACGGTTCACAAGTTATGGCCAAGGTTAAAGTTTTACAAAAGTAGGTCAAAATCCAAGGTCAAAGGGTCAAAGTTGTTGGTATCCAAAGGAAGGACTTGACACAAGGATATGTGAAGCATGAAAGCCCTAGTAGCAATTGTTCAAAAGTTATGGCTAAGGTTAAAGTTTTTCAAAAGTAGGTCAAAATCCAAGGTCAAAGGATCAAAGTTATTGGTATCCAAAGGAAGGTCTTGTCACAAGGATTACACATGTGAGGTATAAAAGCCCTAGTTCCAACTGTTCAAAAGTTATGGCCAAGGTTAAAGTTGGGTAAAATTTTGTAAAACTAGGTCAAACTCCAAGGTCAAATATGGTGGTACCCAAAGAAAGGTCTTGTGACCAAGAAATACACATGTAAAATATGAAAGCCATAGCTGCAACCAATCAAAAGTTATGGGCAATGTTAATGTTTTTGGGGAGAAACAAACAGATAAACAGACAGACAGATAGACAGACAGACAGATGGATGGACAAGGCAAAAACTATATACCCCCGAATCTTCGATATGGGGGCATAAAAATATTAATACATGCTTTTCACAAGGCCCAACGAATACATGTTCCAGTGTTATGGAACTATTACATATGCATAAATTTATTCGATCGTATGTACATGTACTAAATTTTAAAAAAAAAAGTAAGGTTGGAATAGCAGAAATTTAAATGGCCCAGAGATGTTTCATATAATTAATTTTGAAAACAGACATGAATTCTTTTCAGGGTAGTGTTGATCTCTTCTCTTTTTCATTAAGGCATATTTTTCTATTTATAGACGTCACATAATGATGCCGTAGTGGAGTTCCTCTTTTTGCTTTAGACTCATTTACGTCTATAGAATGGATAATAGTAGTAAATGTGTTATCCAACTTTTCAGATGTAGAAATTTTGCATTTTACCAAAAAAATTGCCGAATTCAGATAAGAAAGCTGCCTTAAAACCTGCGCCAGCCCTAACACTAGATCCCTCCTTTGTAGCAATATAACAAAATTTTCCTAGAAAAACGAACTGTTAACTCTTATATTGGGAAGTCTAATGGTTATCCAAATGGTATATGGGTAACATTTAAGGCTAAACAATATGAAATCGGCTAACGGATGCTACATTTAGCAATTTTCAATAGTATCTCTAGTTTTAAAAAAATATTCAATAAAGGAAGAAATTCTGAGTGTCGTATAAAATGGCGTATACTATTTATCTTTCAGTGTTTTTCAGTTTATTATTATTCTTTTTTAATAAATATTGGTTTTAATTTTTAGTAAAACATGAATAGAATCGCCCACGTGGCGCAGTGATTAGAATGTTCGCTCTAAAATTCTAAAATTCGCAATGTAAGGAGTTGATCTTTACATGGCAGAAGAGAATCCCGCTGTGGAACCCAGTGGCTGGCCCTGCCGATGAAACCGTATAAACCGAAGTTGGTACTGGCACAAAAAAGATCCCTCATCGCTAAAAGGCATTAAATGCCGTATACAGTTTTAAATTCGCAGACCTCCACAAGCAAGTGTTGCCTCAATATGAGTAAAAAAATCCTTGAAGGGACGTTAAACAAACCGACATGATCATATCCCTTTGGAAATATTAAACTGATATCGGGCTTATTCACTTGGCTAACAAGGAAGTTTTTAATGTTTAAACTTTTTGTAAATACATAGCGACAAATTTTATATTCGTTGAAAAAAAAATCTTTAAAGCCAATCAATTAAAACATAAAAGGAGATTAAAAAAGGACATATGAGCTAATATATTCACGTGTTTCAAATAACAAGAATGTCAATTTCACTCTACACGATTATATTATGCATATTTTTAGGTAATCGCAAACTATACCATAATCTCTATAGTTTTTAAAATTTATACTGATGCTGTAAATACTGCGATTTCCACCGAGATCAAGCGTCCACCATACAGTTTTGAGTTTAGAGTCTGGACCTATGTCGTACGTTTTCATGCATGTTGTTCCATCACCATCAATGGCTCTGTCTGGACCACAGGGAGGATAACATGGCCAGGTTGTGGACTGGGTGGCGGTTTTACCCTTTGATAACTCATCTATGAAAAAGAATTAAGTAAAATAAGTATAAAAGAATTTCACTAAGAAAGATCAAACCTCAAAATTGATGCTCCGTTTTAATGAAAAGATTGCGGAAGAATTAAAATTGATTTTGAAAAGTATTTAATGACACTCTTTGATGCTATGGTAACCTTGCTTCATAAAAATATAACTGAATAAAGACAAGGATGTATTTCAGCTAATATCATTCTTTCTGAGTTGAAAGGCTGAATAGTACAATCGTTGTTACCCTTGATCTTCTTGTAGGGTGTGAATTTTAGACGCTTAATAATATATGAGATGACTTGCAACATCCCATTATAGTAAGAAACCTTGTCTTGGTTCCTTACTACACGCTTGAATGAAAAGCTGTGTAAATATTATATTAGTTTGTCGACCTATTATGCAGCTTGACCGACTTTCGAATCGAATTCAAAAATAGGTCCACACTATTGCATTGTAAATAAAGTAGAAATATTCAGCTTTAGGAGAAGAAATAAGTCGTCGTTTGTGGGAGATAGGGGAGAAGGAGGGAGTATGCATGTGTACGCATAATGTATAGGGTATTTTTGCACGACTAGACAGTAAGATTTATACTGAGATTTAGAAACAATTTTTTTGTCTGATGGAAGTTATCAAAATTAACCATTTTCTATTCAAAATAACTTTAGTCTTTTCGATGACCTTTTAATATGACTCGACTTACAGGAAGCCGTTGGAAATCATCATGTACACTAGAAAAGTCATAAAAATTTATCGTCGTAATATTTTTGCTGTAGAGATACATGTATTAAAATGTTAACTTCGAGGTATTTCATATAGTGTTGGTAAATTCCCTCTAAATAGATGCTAGATTATTATTATTATTATTATTATTATTTTCAAATGGACTTGGGAGGTTTAGTAAATTATTTTTAATTAATTTTAAATTTGTCAATTTTTGGATGTTCCTCCATTTACCTTGAAAATTGTTACTAAGGGCATGAATTCTATGGAACATATTGCTATGCAGGGTCTAAAATATGTTTCAAGCGTAAGTGTTCCCACGCTAGGAATTGTTTATTGCCACCGATAAAAGCTATTCAAAATAAAATAAATGTTATAAATACAAATTCTAACTAATTATATTTTTTGCAAACTAGACAATACACGGACAAAATGATCAACACTCCACAATTTCGCATTTTCTTTTCAAATAATACAAAATAATTCAAACTGACACCATTGTACCTGTTTTATTGTCATATTTTATGAATATTAATGAGCAGGCAACCAATAGGAATCTAGGTCACTCTTTGAGATAAGCTAATTATGTAGTGTAGCGAATGCCTTGCCTTTCTGAAAGTCTCAGAGTAACAGAGATTTATATTACGTGTATCTCACTATTCAAACAAATGCTATTTTTTTTATTGCAACTTACCCATTTCTATCAAAGGGTTGACACAAATAACGTACAATTGCATGACATATTATTTTAGTCCCTATAAATCATACATTAGCATGTCTTTATCATTGACAAGGACTGCGGTATTACAATATAAGAGGCATTTTTAAATTTCAGGAGAAATCTAGTTTCCAGATATGGTATGTCGCATAGTGTGACTTGTATAAACGCCTATTTAAATTTTCTCTTGCACTTAAGATGGAGTTTGAGAGTACAGGATTTGTTTAATTTTGTTACATTTTTTTCCTTTTTTTTTTTTTTTTTTTTTGCCTCCCCAGTGCTTCTATTACTTATCCGCACTATGCTATCAAGCCAGGCGTTCTCATGTAATATTTTGATAAATGCTATGAAATGTATCAGTTTACTATAGCTCAAATAGACACAGTGTGTAAGATCATTGAATGGCGCATATATTCACTCGAATAATGTTACATGATAGAAAACAATTGTGTACAATTTACGAACGAGCAAGTTAAAACATTATCTACTTACCAAAACCAAACAGATGAGATATACCTGTAAAAAGAACTATCGTTGTATATGTATCCATAATAACATACGCATTAATAAGCACGTGACCAGGAAGGTTGTATATATTTTTTTTATTTTCTTTGGACACACGGTAAGAAAAGTACATTATTTCTTTGTCACCTATACCATGAGATTTATTTCTTCCGTATATCTTTGAAAATGAAGCTTTTGTATACATCTATCTTTAGGACACACAACAGTTCTTCCAGTAGGGAAGATGTCTGTTAAATCTTAGTACAATAAAAGAAAGGTATCTTTCAGTCATAATAAATTGAAACGCAATACACTTATAAAAAAGTGCCATGGACAGACGCTTTTGCTTCGTTACAAACGTAATAAGGTATATCCGTTAGGTTCATAAACTATTTTAAAGCCACGGGAAATGAAAAACACTAAGCGTGTTTTACTGTTATGAGATTTTTTTCCTAAAAAATCTTTTATTGACAACCTTTTGTTAATCACTTGGTATTTATTTTTAAAAATACATTTGACAACCACCATTTTCTTTTACATCATTCAGCATTAGCAAGAAAAACAATCACCTAATATTACTAGCAAAAGCATTCATCAGCAAACATACAATCAGCATTCAATCCTGCGAGCAAAACCAACAGATGGTCAGCATTACGAGCACCATCAATAGAATCATTGTACTACAAATCTAGTAAATGTTTTTTTTTTTTAAAGATATCAATTTACATATCTTTCATGCAGGATTGTATTTTCCTAGATTTATTAAGGAACACTGCTTTAAAATATATTAGCACAAAATTAATGGTAAGTACATACATGCAGAATTCAAATTGAAATGCTAACGCAAAGCGGAAATTGAATATATTAATCTTTTGTCATATAACTAGCAACGATGCTATTTCTGCATGCAATGACTTACTAAAATCATTATAAAATCAGCAAAACAGGGAGCATCAGTAAGCTATTAATTAGCAAATTACGCATTCTGTGACATAATATCATTTTTTTTATCCATAAAGTACAGTTTAATTTATCATGCAATGAGGTCATTAAACAACCAAACAGGAAAAAGTAGTATTTACATGTAAAATTAGACAGTAAAGGAAAATCAACTCGAATGAGAAAAGGTTTGTTTGAAGTAGACGTGAAGATTACCCCCCCCCCCCAAAAAAAAAAGAGTAAAAATTATATATTGATACACACGTTGTCAATTAGATCTTATAGAAATTAGCATAATAAAACATTTTGAAAGACAAAGGGACTTTGAATATATATTCACAAATTTTTATTTAACATTGTACAAAGTTCGGAGACAAAAGAAGTACAAACTAAAATCATAAAATTTTCCAAACAGTAAGAGAATAACAGACGAATGAAATTCAAAATGTAACTGAACAATGCACTATGAATGAAAATAACAAAACAAAAAAGGTTATCTTATTGATCTACACATACATGTATATCCATAAATAGGTTCATAAATAAAAAAAAAAATCTGAGATTTAAACTGAATTCGGAGAAGAGCAATAAAAATGATCTGGTAGTATAAACTTCCTTATATATAGTGATATAAAGAATTTCGACTTTGAGGAAGTGAATCTGTTTTACTTAATAGTTAAACGGATTTTATTGTATATTTTGTGGAGCGAAACGTAGTCGACAGATAAATGAAAGAGCGATGAGTGAGTACAGCAGAGGTTGGAGAGAAAATAACCAATTTTTACTCACTCAACCAAAGGCTCAGGTGAACTTTCAGATCCAAAAATGTCCGGCGTCCGTTTATCTCTTTATCTGTCGTCTGCCTGGTGTTGTCTGTACACTTTTCATATTTTTTAACTTTTTCTACAGAACGACAGGGTAAATTTCAACCAAACTTTCCATATAACATCCTTGGATAAATGTAATTTAGACTTGTTCAAAGGAAGGGTTGCATTCTCTTTCAAAAGGAGATAATTAAGAATAGTGAAAATTTAAAAAAGAATCTTTTTCAAGAACTACTGGCCATGGTGAGAAAAGATGAAACTTACCTGAAAATTTCATTACATAGTGTAGATTCATTTTTTTCTTTCAAATCATGACCCCTGGAGTAGGGCGGAGCCACAATAGGGGATCAAAGTTTTACGTAGCAATATAAAAGAAATATCTTTAAAAATCTTTTCTTCAAGAAAAGCAATGCTATAATTAGTCATATATATAAATGCAGAAGCATCCTCAGGTACTGTAGATTTGTGGGTAGGGCAGGGCCACAACTAGAAATTTCTAGTGCCAATCTTCCTGTTGGAGTTTTATCTACAACAAAAATCAAAGTTTAGAGTTTTCGAATACTTATGTTTGTTTTTGGATGTTGCCTGAGATTTTGCTTAGCTGATGCTTTCAAACAAAGGCAGGGCGTTTTATCTTATTTAAAAAAAATGTAATATAAATATTACATATATATTATTATATATATGTATAAATGTAATGCAACATGTTATACATGTAGCACACGCATACACTGGTAATCACAGAGCAGTCCACGATATTGTTCCTGACATCCCTGGGGACAGATACCATCAAGCCTACTGCAGATCTCACTGTTAAGACAGGGACCACTACATCAATGCTGACAATTGATTCCAAAGAATCCATTCGAGCATTCTACAATCAATAAAAGTTATAAAGATTTATATATATATATATATATATATATATATATATATATATATATATATATATATATATATATATATATATATATATATATATATATATATATATATATATATATAAAGATGGGTTCTCTTTTTAATGAATTTTTATTCAAAGATTTTTTTTTTTTTTTTGCTTTTCAATTAACCACCCCTCCCCCCCCCCGCCCTACATTTCGAAATCGATGCTTCACCCCAAGCTGGTCTAATTGTGCATATCAATATGATTATCTATAGATTAAAATTGATGTATAATGGCTAAATACATTTTACTGGAAGGTATTTTTCAGACTAAAGAAGCACTTACAAAGAGCGCGTATCTCTCCCTCTCTCACTGAAAAAACATATACGTGTATGTAGAATACCTTTTAATAACAAGACTTAGTCTACTTAATATAAGTCAAACTTACGTAATTGCAAATTGCTCAGAAAACATATATACAGCATCTTTGGTCATGCATAATAAACATGTATATAGACATTCAATGCTATAAATCGCTGTAACTAACAATGTGTACAATGTCGCATTCCGATTAATATCTGGTATCAAGTTAAATACTTAAACAGAATAAATATGTACTAAATAGTAACAGTATTTATTAAAAATGTCCGCATCAAATTTCATAGAAATTGATTTTTATTTCTTGTTCACAAAACGCAGTCGACGAAATTACTTCCGTGTTTACAATACCGCAACTTTGACGTCGTTTTCTGCGCATTGTGACGTCAAAAGATAAGGGCCCTTTTCTCATGACGGCAGTCATATATATATATATATATATATATATATATATATATATATATATATATATATATATATATATATATATATATATATATATATATATATATATATATATATACGTTTTTGACCCAGCCCTCTGCATTTGAAGCTAAGAAGCCACGGCATAAACTTTGCAATATATATATATATATATATATATATATATATATATATAGATATATATATATATAGATATATATATATATATATATATATATATATATATATATATATATATATATATATATATATATATATATATATATATATATATATATATACGTTTTTGACCCAGCCCTCTGCATTTGAAGCTAAGAAGCCACAGCATAAACTTTGCAATATGAATGACGTCTCAATGCTTTTAGAACGTCGGAATACATGCACAAGGCTTTATTAGGGCATTGACTGAATAAAGCTTTTAAGCTTTGGTTTATAAGGTTACCTTTATTAGGTCAGTGCAATGGGTAGTTGCATATTTATAGATTGCCAGTATGTTTCATCGATACAATTTTCATCCTTAGTTTTAAGAAAGCTGTTATAGCCTCGAATGTAGTTAGCGGTCATGTTCGCAAATACCGCCATTTTTGATCAAATAATATTTAGAATCGAGTAGAATATTTTATTTATACTGAACATGGCGTATTCTAATCAACCATCATCAAAATTACTCAACAAACCAAGTCGATTTATTTTATACAGATTTTTAATACAGTAATTTGTAACGGGTCAAAACTACAACCTTGTTATTGTAGGAAATGCAGTCTATTTTTAAGTCAATTGTTAGTCCCCTATCGGTGAAACCGAAGGGAACTATAGGTTTCCTCTGAGTCTGTCCGTCCGTCTGTCTGTCTGTCTGTCTGTCTGTCTGTCAGTCAGTCTGTCTGTCCCTATGTCTGTCTGTCAGTCTCTCCCACTTGGTTAATCCGCACTTTTTTCTAAACGCTTGTAGATATTGAGCCGATTTTTGGTATGTTAGTGTATCTTGATGAGTTACAGATCAAGTTTGCATTTCATTCCGCTTCAATGATTTTTGATGGAATTACGACCTTTTCAATTTTTCAGGGTTTTCAGCAATTTTTTGTAAATGCTTGCAGATATTGAACTGATTTTTGGTATGTGACTTTACCTTGATGAGTTATAGATTAAGTTAGCATTTTGTTGCGCTTCATTGACATTTGAGGGATTGTGGCATTTTAAATTCTTCACGGGAACCAGATTACACTTGCCGGTAGGGGACTAATATTGCTAATGCAATACTCTCAGAATGCTTGGTGACTGACATTTTTCATTAAAACTGAAAGGACATTCCCTCACAAAAGATAATATAAACTATAGATTACTATATTTAACTATTCTTTACTATATATGGAAGTTTTTACTACAGTAAATCAATGTTTATACTATGGATATCAGTTTGTTATATTTATGGTCTTCCGTTTCCAACGGAAGACCTTCTACTGATTGTGATGATTAAGATTATTCTTATTATTCTTTTTTTTTCCTAGACGCCAACTTTGAAGCTTCATATCTTCCTCATTCCTGAACAGATTTTGTTCAAATTTTCAGAGCTTTTAGACTTTACAAAACACTATCAGAATACCGTAATAAAATTCGGAAATTACCTTCTGTTCACGAGTTATTCCCCTTTGATTGAAATTTGAATGCCTTTGATTTCAAGACAAAGGCTCTGAAACTGTAATAATTGGAGCACAAAACCCTTTGAAATTGAAAAGAAGAAGCATTGAAGTTGTGCACATCGGTTTTTGTTTCTTGATTTTTGCATTAAAAATGGTGCTAGAGAGGGGTCAAAAGTTAGAACACGGAAAAGAGCAAAAATTTTGACATATTTTCCTTTATATCTTTAAAACTAAAAATAATTTGTTAAAACATGTAGAATAAAAGTTGTGCATAATTATAAGATCTTTCATTTGATATCATTTAAAAGGGGCTGGCCCCTAAAATTAGGGATCTAGAGCCCTTGAAAGTTTTCGATTTATAACTCAAAAACGGTAAATATTTCGATATGGCGTTCGGAATTAAAGTTGCTCTTTAACACCTTATTGATCTCATAAAAATGTTGTTTTGTTCGAGTATTGCGTAATATGTCGTAATATGTAGGTAAAAGGCAGGTCCCGTAAACAGGTAAGCGTTTTCATTCTGCAAGTAGATCAGAACTCTTCATGTGTATAACTTAAACAAACTTGCTATAAATAATATACCCTACTGTATTTAATGTTAATTTTCTTCTAAATAAGGTTTTTAACGTGTTCTGTGGTTCACTCATAAATTATTTTTTACAACTTTCTTTTCTTTTTTTAATTTACTTTTAAAGGGGACAACGTCTTCAAATAAAGGAAGGAATTAATTGTATCTATATAACTATATAAGTAATATTAAACTTTAAGCATCGAATAATAATGATCATTAACTGTACGCATTTTACGTTCTCCATGTTCACCTAGATGTTTTAGTTATGTAACACAACCCGCGATCCCACGTTGCCGAGGTCACCATCGACCAGCCACCTGCGGTCATAAACCATGTAAACAAAACAAATATCTGTGAAGACTGTGATCACGTTTTAAATCCATCGTGTAGAAACAACGACTAATGAAACATTATGTTTTTTTATTTATATTGAATCTTTAAGATAACTTAATCTCATCTTTGATTTAACCTTAATTCCAAACACTAGTGCATAAAATCATTTCGAATTTTAATCGCTTTTACCGGCCTGTTCACTGTCGACACAACAATACGATTGAAAAAAAAAAAAACAATTTATTTCTCTGTCCCGTGTAATTGTATTCTATTTCAATTGTAATTGAAAAGGTGCTAAGGCAAATAATTGCAATTAGTGATGGAAGTATTAAGCATTTATACTTGTGTAAAGTATAATTTTATTATCAGTCTCTTGTTTCTTCATTTTATTTTTCATTAAATATTAAATAAACTATATACATCAAATAATACTTTTAAACATACAATAATTCACGCCTTCTTACAGCACAGTTTACAATTGGCTCTGTTGCTTTGTAACCCAGTCTTCGTTCATTCGTGGCCGCAAAGAGCCGGGGTCATATCGGTGTTAAAATACATTGTGTACTCATAGCGATTAATGGAAAATTGGGTTTGAAATCATTTCGAATCTTACATATTATTTTATTTTACTCTATCTCACGCTTATTTTTATCAATCCTAACCGCCCGTGAATTTATTCATTTCAAGTTTTATGCATTTTAATTGCCGACTTAACCATTAAGTTTGCAACAATTTATTTTTCTGTCTCATATTTTAAACTGCATGTACACATGCATGATAATTGTAAGTGGAGGTGACTTTTTTTCAATTCTCGGCATCCTCACAATGTTAATGTATTGTGATTTCGGAACCTTAATTGACATTGTGAGGATGAATTCTCGGGAAAATCGAAAAGTTTTACGGATGCATACATACATGCATGCAAGTACAGAACATGCTCTTTTTATAAGCACGATCATGAATTCGAATGTACAAGTTACATGTATATGGAAGAGCGCCCCAAATATACACATATCGAGTGTTTAAAATACAGAGAAATACAAAATCCCCGGTCTCTGTTTTACATTATCTTTGCAACAAAATATCGGTTAATCTGAAATCAATTTTATTGATCTATAGCTTATTTTGAAGTAAATTATCGGTCCACTGAGTTGATAATGAGTTGTTTTTATAACGGGTACATTTAGGGTATTCCGAATCACTTTGACTGTAAACGATTTTATCAACAAGTTTATAAATGGTTGGTTGGTATTAAAGGAAAGCTAATTCAATGAAAAACAGATCTACATTACACGGCGAGTCTATCTACGATACAGCGGCCTTGACAGGGGTTATATTTACATCACCTTTTTAGTGTATTGCAGGTCACTTCCGGGTATTTCGAATCACCAGGTAAATGGCTAAAAACAGTCAGATAACAACATTATAATTAATGAATTAGTTGGTATTGTTTACCAAAAGTATCAAAAAATAAAAAGAATTATTTTCTTGTTGAATGTTCTTGTTTTTTTATTAAGTTATTAAAGCCCCCCCCCCCTCCCTCTGTAGACACACTATAAAACAGCGTTCTCAGAGGCGGATCATGCAGAAAAGCAAATACCAACAGAATAATACTTTCAGAAATTACCTGATTGTAAATTGTTGTCCTGTAAATATAATCATGATAATTATGTAATTTTATTTTTACCCATGTGATTTTTTTAATGCAAATAATTAACATTGAACTGTCATAATTCTACGAGTAGGCTACCAAATAATGTTATAATGATGATGAAAAATTTGTGAAAAGGAATTAAACCAACTCATGTTTAGATATCATGATTATCAAGAATGACGTATATCACTGCATACGTGTACTCGTACATATCAACAGTGATCAACACTGATCAAGTGTATACCGGGACCCGGGATAGTCTTATTATAGCTCTTGCTTTGTCAAATCATTACTTTCATACCCCTTGCATTTAAGAAAAACAATGTTATAAAAAAAAATAATAATCTGACATATAACAAGTATGTAGCGTGTGCAATTTATTTGGCTGCTAGCATGTAGAGACGTGGTTCGAAACTGTAGGGGGCTACAAATGCGGTCATAAGTCATAACTAGTATATTTTTGAGGTGTTATCAAAAACAAATAATACTCACAAAAGCTTATAAAATTTCCGTTCTATCGATACCTAATATGCCATGTTTCATCCACCAACAACGCCACGACATCGATGAGAAATATCATGCAACGTTTTAACACGGGCACTTTCTTCGAAAAGGATAGGGTGTTAATGAATTAAAATATTAATTTTTTTAGTTAACGCATTATGTTTACCTCTTTATTTGTTGTATGCAAAAAGTATATACCTTACTAATAATGACTGTTTGGTTGATAAATGTGTTAGTGTGTCGTGCGAGGTACAGCGGTAAGGTAAATTACCGAGAGTCGCGATATGCGGGTGATTCGGAATACCCTAAATGACTGTGGTCCATTGAATTTCTACTAGTAAATCAACCTGTCAAATCTAACATGGACCCACACAATACGACTAAATTCGCTTCATGAATGAACTGGTTCTTAGGAAATATATGTACAGTATACAATATCTTTTCTTTAGATCTGTTTGTTTATTATTTTCAACCACAATCTGCAGTACATGTATAGTTGCACGAAATCCATGCACAACGGCGCTACACCTGTCAATCAAAATCACTCGAAATTGTGAACTCAGTCTGGTGCTACAGCAGCATTTCCGAAGTGATTCAAAATATTCTTTCGGCTAATTCTAATTTTTCGCGTTGAATAATAATATTTTGGAACAAAGTTGGAATGAAGGCTGGAGCTGCATGCTGTGAATTTATCACACCTGCAGTCTGCAGTCTTCCCTTCTTACATGTATATTAAGCATCTGTTGAGTAATGAATCAGAGAGCATAATATGCGGAACAAGTTTGATTGAGATTTTTACTTTTCCTTTATGATAAAATGATTAATAACATAATTTATGCATCTAATAGATACATATAAATAAACTGTATAGCTTTTTTAAAACAAGAATCTGTAATTGAAAATGTTAGAGTGAAGAGTTTAGGTAATAGTTCTAAACCAAAATTTAATGACAGTTCATTCCTTCCTAGTCTCTATATAACTTTTAATTACGGCCGTGCCCTCTCCCCTTCAATTGATGTCTTATACATACTTTTAAATTCTGTTTATGTATCAAGAAATTTCCACAGGTACTTGTGGACAGGACCCCCCCCCCCCCCTCTCAATTCAACCCCGATGTTTGTTGGACATTTTTTTCCACAAATTATATTTATTACACTTATTCATCATGTGTACCATAGGAAAAAATCGAGTACAAGTACATGTACCTGTGGAAATTTCTATTTGCCTCCCCCCCAAAAAAATTGCTTTCTACGGGTTTGACAACAGGTTCTTGTGGACAGAACCCCCCCCCCCTCCCGGGGCTTGTTGGACAAATTATATTTATTGCACTTATTCATCATGTGTACCATACGAAAAAAATCGTGAAAACCCCAAAATAATCGTTCCACACAAAAAATGCCTCACTATGTATAGTTAAAACATTAATTTTTCATATTTATTTCTTGATGAAATCAACATTAAAAAAAATCAACACAAAATTAATACCGAATTACATATCACTTGAATTTATCATTTGAATTTATCATAAAGCAGAAAATCTGTTCTGCGGGCTTCAAGGCCAGCTCAGGGACCTAAAGATGTCCTCATTTTCCAAGTCCAGTGCAGAACGTAAAATAAATGAAGTAAATCACACGATCACTGGGATGAACTCAAAGGAAGAAGACTCTAGAGGAAAAGATATTTTGATTCGACTTATAGACTGAAATAAACCGATATTCTCTTTTTGCCACTCTTTCCTGGTGCCCTGGGACTCTGAATGTAGGATCAACATTTTTTTTTCACAGGTCCGTTGTACGGATTGTACGGGGGGGGGGGGGGGCAGACTTTCTGAAAATAGTCTTTTGATGTAGTCTTAATATGTAAATTTCGATTTAGTTGCTGCTTGCCCCCTCCCCACTCTTTGTTTCTCTACGGTCATACATAGGCGATTCCCAGCAAAAATGTAATGACCCCCCCCCCCTCCAACGCACACTTTTCTTTTTGAAAATGTGTATTGCGATAGGACTTAAAATTGGACAACATTTTCTGTATATCTCTATGTCGAAAAATATAAAACAAATAATTTTTTTTTGTATTTCTTTTTTAAAACAACATAGATAATTATGCATAGCTAATTAAATACTGAATTAAATATTTATCTTTGCAGACAATATGCTCTGGGTTATAGAACATCATGTGAAAGCGTATCGTAATGCACCTTGTAATCCTTTGGATTTTCAGATTTAAGGCCGATGCGAAAACCCAAAGACGCTGACATTTTTTTTATGCTACTGTAATCGAAGATCCGGGGGCATGCAGTTTTTGTCCTGTCCGCCTGTTTATTTTTCTGTTAGCCTGTGTTAGCCTCTTTGTCCGTAAAAACTTTAACTATGCCCATAAAATTTGATTGGTTGGAACTACTGCTTTCAAATTTCTAATGTGTATTCCTAGTAACAAGGACTTTCTTCAGGTACCAACATATTTGACCTCTTGACCTTGAACTTGGAGTTTGATCCTCTTTCGCAAAATTTTACCAAACTATAACCTTGGCCAAAACTTTTTAACAGTTGGTGCTAGGGCTTTTATACTTCACATCTGTATTCCTTGTGATAAGTCTCCTCCTTGGGTATAAATATGTTTGACCATTTGACCTTGACCTTGGAGTTTGACCAACTTTTAAACAACTTTAGCCTTGACAATAACTTTTGAATGGCTAGTACTAGGGCTTTTATATTACATAGGTAATTTTCTTGTGACAAGGCCTGTCATTGTATACCAACAATTTCGACCATTTTACCTTGACCTTTGAGTATGTCCTACTTTTGAAAAACTTTAACCTTGGTTTTAACTTTTGAACAGTTGGTGCTAAGGCTTTTTAAATACCACATGTGTATTCCTTGTAACAATTAAGACCTTCCCTCAAGTACAAACAATTATGATCCCTTGACCTTGGAGTTTGACCTTTTAAAGAAATTAACCTTGGCCATAACTTTTAAACTGTTGCTGCTGTGGCTTTCATACTAGTATATATTTCACAGTATATTCTTTGTTCAAGACCTTTCTTTGCGCAGGTAGGTTAAGGCTTCCCGAAGAATATGACAGTGCACTCTGTGCCTTCACATCTCTGAACTACCAAAATATGACGTCATAATGGAAAATGACGTCAGGTCACTGCAAACTTGAGGTGTTATGACGGGGAGAGTGTCATGAACTTTACACTTTATTTCAAACTGCTTGTAAAATGGTAGATAGACATTGCAAAATTCACGGGTCGTTAAAGGTTTTTTAAGTCTTATATGTCCGAATATTTTAAAAATACACAGCTTACATGTACCTACTCTTGATTGAAATTCATCAGGTTCAAAATGCTTATGAAAAATATACTTTTGAAATGTACTCTGTTTTATACCCGTGGTTGGAGGTAGAATTTATTTTGGTGTATAAAAGAGTCTGGCGCAGGTGATTATTGAGGATTAATCTGAGAATTTTTGTGGAAATCTGTAAGAAGAGGTTGTTCTCTAACTGAATCTTGCTTGGGAAAAATGTGTGTTGGCTTTGTTTTGATACAGATTACGATATTGTGTGGAAAAAACCCTCAAATTTGTAGGTAAGTTGAATTTCTCAGGAAATATTTTGTACCCAAGTAATACTATGACTTTTCCCAAGCACATTTCGGATACACAAGGATACGATGAGTTTATTTATATAACAAAATGTTAATAGTTATTGTGTTAATCAGCTGCGCCGAAGCGATTTATATGAAACACTTCCAAAAATTATAAATGACCGTCACGTGATCAACAAAGTCATGTGATATCATAACAAATATGCTAATATATAGCCGAGGAAACCCTTTATATAAATTGGAAGTACTAAAGTTCAATACTTATAAATTAAAACCAAAACCGACCTCGCAATGACATATTATGTTTAGAGCGCATTTTAAAGCTTCGGGAAGCCTTAACATAGCTGCGTGGGTAATAACATTTTTTTTTTTTATCTTTTGATCTTGACCATGGAGTTTGACTTGCAATTGAGAAACTTTAACTTTTGCCATAAGATGCCATATGGGGGCATCAGTGTTTCAAAAGCACACGTTGGTCAGTATCCAAATCGGGCATAAAACATTTACAATGAACCTTTAAAGCAGTGAGTTGAACCTAATAAATTACGACTATAGAAATTATGATAATTTATTTCGATGTATGGTCTAAAAAAACGTTTCTTATACCTCTGTGAAAACTCACTAGTAAAATAGAATTTGATTGGCCGAGAAGGTCACGTGTCCATCATGTTTGCCCTGCAACAAAACGTCGTGTTTCACGAGTGTGACGTCACATTAAACGACTGAGGAGTTAGATTGTTTATAGCGACGCTGCTAACTTCGTTCGCGCGGTAACAACAACTAAAAATTCACCCCCAAAAAATCACCTTAATTAATGGAATTGCATACAGATAGTAGATTAAACGTTCTTTGTTAAAATTTTTGCACTTCTCAAAATTCGTTTATGGAAATACAGCTAACATATGTTATGAGACGTCACAGTCTAGATGTTCCAAATGTCTCGTGCGGTTTGAAGAGGGGGATCTTCAAATTAAGTGAATAATGCGCTCGCCCCAACGTTCGCACCGTCAACATATTATCGTTGATTGATTGTGTCGATTTAAATGTGTAAAAATGTAATGGTGGTGTTTGAATGTTACTGGTGTGATCACACAAACTTGTCACGTAGGAATGTTTTTTTTAATGAAACGAGGCTATTGGTGTACCTGTAACTTACATCTGTTTCATATCGTTCTCATCAAATGCATGTTTGCTTTATTCATTGGATCTCCTTTGTAATTTTTGCATTGTGGTTAATTCGGTATTATAAACAATTTATTGCATAATAGTGAGGTAGAAATGAAGATTTCTTTGCAAATGAAGAAATCATATTTCCCTCAGGCGTTGCCTTCGGGGAGTATGATTTTTCATGGGCGAAGAAATCTTCATGTTGCCCTCGGGGAATATGATTTTTTATGGGCAAAGAAATCTTCATGTCTCCCTCACTATCATGCAATAAATGTAAATTGTGAACTTGTCAAGTCCGAAAAACACAAAAGGGTATCGCTGATATCATACAGAGTGTATCATTGCCTTGATCAGGCCCGTAGGAAGCAAATTCAGTTGGGGGGGGGGGGGGGGGGGGGGGGTGGCACAGCCATACATTTTCAGTTGACAGTTGAGGGGGCACTACTACCATAAATTTCCTGACAAGCAAAAAAAAAAGGTCATCAACTACCAAAAATTCATTGACAAGCAAAATAGAAAAAAAAGTTATCAGACGTTTTCATTGAGGTGGCACAAGCTATAGTATCTATGTCTACTATAGTAATCTATATATCGACAAAATTATTGGGGGCACGCCTCCCCCTGCCCCCCCCCCCCTCGGTTCCTACGACCATGTTGATTAAATTTAGGGTCACTAAGGAAAGAATGTTTTGACTGGATGAATGATCTGAAAGAACATGTGTTAACTTGTCGAGTCGGTAACACATAGATGGGGTTTGCTTATAACCAGAGTGTGTCATGGCTTGATGTAAGGTCATTTGAACGAGTTCAAGGTCATCAACGGAGAAACAACATTCCTTAACTGTCTTTCTACTGGTGAGACATTGCAAGTTGATACCCCTTACAAGATTGCTTATAACCTTAGAATGTGGCATGACCTTGACTCAAGATCACTTCTTCCTGTTCGCAGCTCCAACGGAAGACCTACTCGTTGCTTTGCAACGAGCTCTGCTCTAGTTTATGTTCTCCAATTCAATCATACACATTTTGAAAATAGCATGTAAATTCACATATTATTTCCACATTTAACACCACTGTTATCAAATTTAAGAGATCCTAAGCTTTGAATTCTCAAAAAAGTACTAGAGAAAATTTTCAAAATAAATCAAACCTTCAACGCTTTCACTAGAGTTGACTATATTAAACTATAATTTACTATAGTATATTTTTAAGGATTATTTTCACATGGAATTTTACACTGATTTTCCATTTGACCGATCATGATAAGGGACACAAGACGGGTGTTACTAGTCGACAAGGGATGCTTACTCCTCCGTGATCATTTTTAGAGGTTCGTGTTTGTTCTGCTCCCAATCTTCATTGATTCTATGGGTTTTTGAGCCTGATCACTATTCGTTATCCTCATTTTTAATTGGATCCTTAAAATATTATTGACATAATGACTAGATATGCAAAATAATTAGGAAACAATTTGAATTTCTGAATTTTCTAAAGCACATTTTTTCTTAATTCCATAGGTTATAAAATCACACCCCGGAAATTATCTTAGGTTATTATTTGAAAGTGTGTAAAATATCTTGAAGGAAGGTAGAGAATTTAAATTTCTTTACATACCAAATTGAAGATAATAAAAGATCTTGAAGGAAGGTAGAGAATTTAAATTTCTTTACATACCAAATCCAAACACATAGGTTTTTACTGTGGAAAGTACTAAAATTCCACAATCTGTACTCAATATATCATGTTTTTGAGTAATGTACGAGGAAGTTTATTTTATTTAATTAATAGTTAATATGGTGGGTAAAACGTTGTCACGGTATTTAAGAAAGGTATTATTTATGTTTAGGATCATTGTTTCCCAACTGTTTGAAAACCTCATTTTTTATTTTGCAATGTCCTTATTATGTCTGCATTTAAAGGGTTTTAATCACGTATCTAAATTTCTTAAAAATGAAACACTATTATATTCTTGAAACATATAATTATCGTTTAATTCTGAAATAATGTTGAAAAGAGCCGTAATTAGCTATAGACGATAAAACGCCCAAAATATAGGGTCCTCGGAGTGAAAATCTCCACTAATTAGATAGGGGTCTCGTGGTACTGAAACGTCATAGGTGTCAATGGTCAATAGAACTCATAAAGCTTATCGTAAGAAAAAATATATTGAATAGATTTTTACGCTAAATAAATAGAATACACAATATGACCGGTTGAAATTTTGACATCGACTATATTCCTTTGGTTATGGAAGGTCAATCTTTCATGTATGAGAGTCTAGCAGAGAAAAATAACTAATAAAATATGCCGACAATATTGGAGAGGTCACCGAAGACGAAGCCGTTGACAACTCGGGACTTCGACTTAATAGAAGGAATTACTAAAGTTTAACTTTGTAAACATTTATAAATATGGGAATTTTAAATTCTTCTTCATTATTATTTTAAGTAATTATATATAAATAAGTCCTGTATATCTTCTATCTGTACTAGCAGTGAATATCATGTACTAGAAATGACACTTCTTCAATGGCGCCGTACGCCATTACGAAGTTCACAACATTCCTACTAGATTCTGTGCGACTTTTAAAAATGCGTGTTTGTCATTTATTACTTTTTAAAAGTATCTTTCCTTAAAATATTTTATAGGACAGAACAAATAATTCGTGATCGATTGGGCATAAACGATTTGCAGAAAAAGGCCCCCTTTCATTACTCGAACAAGTCCAGGAAATGTGGGGAAAAATTCTTCCTAAAACCTTTCTTGTGCACGTTTGTGCATCCTAACGCCATAAATTATACCTTAATAGCTGTGAATTATCCAATTATCACATAAATATTATCTAACAGGTTTAATAGACACAACAAATGAGCCCTTTTGTAAAACACAATAAGTACTTCGCTTGACCAGGATTTACACCTATGACGTCAGAGCAATGGCGCGTTTGTTTGTTTGTTTATTTAACGTCCCTCTCGAGAACTTTTCACTCATATGGAGACGCCACCACTTGCCGGTGGGGAGCTGCAAATTTTGTCCTATGCTCGGCACTTACGGCCATTGAGCAGTGAGGGATCTTTATCGTGCCAGCACCTACTGCGACACGGGACCTCGGTTTATAAGGTCTCCTCCGAAGGACCGGTCTCCACGTCCCACAGTGGGATTCAAATCTGCGACGTAAGGATCAACTCCTTACTTCGCAACTCTAGAGCAGACGAGCAATGGCGCGTAACATCGGCGATAAACATATGCATATTGAGAAATTCAAACTTTGAATCGCTGAAACATCAAAAATATTAATTTTCTAGCAAAGATTTTTAAATATATGTTTTTAATAGCATGTAGACTTTGTCATATCAAAAAATTTTGAGACGTGATGAAAACCCTTTAAGATAAAATTTCCTTTATATATTTTCCAATCAGGTTCGAATTAAACGGCCAATTGGCCAATTACCTCATATTCACTATTACCTCTATAAACTAGTATATAGCTATGTATTAATTATATTTGTTTTAATAAAATTTTAGATTTTAAATGCGACATTTCAGTATCAGTCCATTCGTAACCTTTTTAGCTCACCTGAGCCGAAAGCTCAAGTAAGCTTTTCTGATCACCCGTTTTCCGTCGTCCGTCCGTCTGTCCGTCTGTCCGTCCGTTTGCAAACTTTTCACATATCCAACTTCTTCTCAAGAACCACCGAGCCAATTTTTACCAAACTTGGTACAAGGCATCCTTGGGTAACGGGGAGTTTGAATTGTTGAAATGAAGGGCCAAGTCCCATTGCAAGGGGAGATAATCAAGAAAAGCAAAAATAGGGTGGGATCATGAAAAAATCTTCTTCTCGAGAACCACTTGGCCAGAAAATTTGAAACTTGTGTGAAAGCATCCTGGGTTAGTGAAGATTCTAAATTGTGAAAATCATGACCCCCGGGGGTAGGGCGGGGTCAAAAAGGGAATCCAAGTTTTACATTGAAATATAAAGGAAATTTTTTTTAAAAATCTTCTTCTCAAGAACCACAGGGCCAGAAAAGCTGAAACTTATGTGTAAGCATCCCTGGTTAGTGTAGATTCTAAATTGTGAAAATCATGACCCCCGGGGGTAGGGCGGGGTCACAAAAGGGAATCCAAGTTTTACATTGAAATATAAAGGAAAAATCTTTAAAAATCTTCTCAAGAACCACTGAGCCAGAAAAGCTGAAACTCATGTGGAAGCATCCCTGGGTAGTGTAGATTCTAAATTGTTAAAATCATGACCCCCAGGGGTAGGGCGGGTCCACAAACGGTAAACAAAGTTTTACATTGAAATAAATAGGAAAAATCTTCTAAAATCATCTTCTCAAGAACCACTGAGCCAGAAGAGCTGAAACTTATGTGGAAGCATCCTGGGTAAGTGTAGATTTTAATTAAATTGTCAAAATCTGACCCTTGGGGTAGGATAGGGTCACAGTAGGTATCACAAGGGGGAAGCATGGCCAAAGTTATTCAGGTGAGCGATGTGGACCATGGGCCTCTTGTTTACTTAACTTTTATTTCAGAAATTTCTTGCCTTAAAGAAAATATATCATTCTGCTTATTATCAATTAGTTGTAGAAGATGTACGCATTCACTGATAATTGCTAATAAGACACTATGATTTCATATAATTGGAATACCATCTTTTAGTTCAAATTCATTTTACTTAATTTATCTCAGCATTTCATTTTAAAACAAATGCTTAGGTGAAGTTTTAGAATGAAAAGTGTCTCAATATCAAAGTAAGGCATAATTTTACGAATAACTACCGAAAATTTAAGACTATCATTTAGATGAAACAGCAGAGCATACAGGACTAGAACCAAATTTTACAAAATCGAAAACTCAAATGATGAAATCTGAGAAACGTAGATACATGTAAATACTATTATACAATGCAAGAATGAGATGCTGATAATTATTGACAACCACCGATGTATTATATCGGAAAGAAGTACAGAAAATTATATATAGTACGTCGAATTAACTCAACAAGTTGCCCAAGGACCACATCGCTCACCTGAGTTATTAAGACCCCATTATTCTCTATCAGCATACATTCCTCCTATATATTCTTTTGTTTAACATTAATCGTCAATATTGGCACAACCCCTTCCTCCGTGGTCATGATTTGAACAAACTTGAAAATACACTACCCAGGATGCTTCCCTATAAATATGATTTAACTTTGATGGTCTATTGTGGTTTAATCTTATCCAGAGGACCTTAATTTCAAAAAACCACCGTGTATATATAATGTCCTAGATAAAACACTTAATGAGGCCCAACCTTAGCTCCAAGTGGTTATGATTTGGACAAGCTTGAATCTACACTACCTGAAGATGTTTCCATGCGTAATGACTACTCAAGGCTTTGTTGTGTTTAAGAAGTCATTTTTGCAGATTGTTTCCTAATATATTCTAACATAAAATTATGAGGGCCAATAAATAATAAAGAAATCACATTACTTTTACTTTTTTTCTGGTCCAGTGGTGCCAAGCCGATTTGTAAAAGATGTTATGATTTTTGTTGTACTTATTCTCAATTAATTTCCCTTGAAAGTGGCCCTTAATTTGAAACTTTAATTTATTTCATATGTGGAAGCTTTGGTGCATATTTTGTTGAAAGTGGTCAAGGAGTTCTTAAGAGGAGGTCAAACATGTTAATACTTTACAGACAACACAAGAATTATCCAAACATTTTTATACACGGACAAAAAAAAATTCTGAAGCATACTTGGGATTTGTAGAATTTTTTTTTCAAATAATGAGGATATAATAATATTTTGTAAAACACTTTAATTATCTCAATTTTAGGGAGGCTCTGAATTCTGAAAAAGTCTATAATATATGATCCTTTATCTGCAAACACATATAATGGGAGTTCTTTTGTTCCTTTATTAAATATTTACTTTGAGAAGGATCTACAAAAAACAGTTTTAATTTTAAAAAAAGGCGAAGATAATGAACAGTGATCAATCTCATAAATTAGATTTACAATGTAGTTCGTATCTTTGTCCTTATCGTTATCGTTATAGTTAAACAGTCCTTTTATTATAATTTTATAATTTTAATGATGACTTATTGCTCACTAGTACATAAGTAACTCTTGTTCAGAAAAAAAGAGATGCTTTCATCAGATGCATTTTTTCATTCAGGGTATTCCTGATAAGACTCTATGTTTTCAGAGGGATTAATTTGTTCTTACTTCACATTGAATAACTCCAAATATTTAAATAGTGTAAGACATCTTGATCCATTACTTTTTTTTCATAAATAAACAGTCTTTACTAGAGCAAGACCAAACACAATTATAATATATAACAGTAAGTTTGAGAAATGCATGTTGAGAAGCAGAACCAGGCATCTTATAAATAAAACAAAGTTTGTAGCAGATGTATCTATGTTTTATACACTATTCAGAAGCAAAGTTTCTGACGTCATTGTTGTTTTCCCCTGCTCAAAAAGGTATATATGGATAACTTTTAAGAAGTATTAACAATTTAATGCCTTATTTAGTAATGATCTAAGCGATTGCGATTGACCTGAGTCGATAAAAAATTGGTGTTTTCTCTAAAAGTCCTGTACTATGTTGCGGAGCTTAAGGATGGACACCAAGATTCTGTGTCACGACAGGCGTTGGCAAGATAAAGATCCCTCTCTGCCCAATACCCCTGAGTGTTCAAGTAAAGCTCTTATCAATAAAGTCCCTCCACCGGTATATGGTGACATCTCTATGTGAGCGAACAATTTTCGAAAGGGACTTAAGACAGTAGTCAGTCATTCAAACAATACAGACCTAAGCAATATTGCGGTTAGCTTTATCTTCCAATATTTGCACAGCGAAGGAATAAAGAGATGGACTTAAGTTGTATTGTAAAGAATAAAGTACGTTATTGGCTATATACGGCCGAGAAATTTTACGATTTTTCAACTACGGTTTTTTTGTACAACTCCTTTATGTTTCGTTTACAGTAAGATCAGAGCTAATGACAACTTGTATAAAAATGACGTAATATGCAATAGTGACGTCATAAAACCACCCCAAACACCAGCTGCTCAGCGAAATCCGTTTATTTTTCATAGAAAATCAGTAAACTTTGATTAAATTAAATGTTTTCCCAGGCATTAACCACTTTTATATTTTGTGTTTAAAATTGTTGGCTAGAATTCTTTGTCCAGTGTTAAATTCGTGTTGGTTAATGCGTGGGAACAGTATTCATTTTTTATAAATAGTTAGTCCGGAAATGAAAATGCAACGGTAGCGTTCATGATTTTACACTGTATTTATGTAGGAAACGAATAATATAAATAGCTGTTTTAAAATGTGAACAGAAAAAAAATCATACAGGATAAAATCCACATCTGTTCATAAGTTAAAAATATATAAAGATGATATTTTTAGCATATTTATAATTATTTTTTTTTTAGTTTATAAGATCCATTAAAATTAAGAATAAACCATTCCATTGTCGGGAAATTCATTGTTTGCATGGTTCAGAATGCGCTACGTACAGCGTTATCATTCCTTAATATATGTGCATTTGATTGTGACCTGATAAATAATAAATAAATCTTTTAAATATTTTTTTATGTTATCATGCATTTATGCAAAAGTGCATAGACAGTACATATGACATAGTACATATGTGATGGTAGTCCTAACGGTTGTTGAAAAAAAAAGTCATGATGTGTCTCGAATTATTCCGCATTTCCGAATTTACATTACCACTGTATACTTTTAACTATTACAAACAAAAATAAAAAGATAAATAATCTTATAAATGCCGGCTTAATCAATAAATTCGGGATTTGATTCTTGAACTTGCTATCCTTACCGAAGAATTATCCGTTTAAGAAGCTTATATGACAAATTCTGATCGATGTCGAGGTTTGTTGATGTACGAAACAGAACATATTATAGAACGGCAATTTAATCATAAGCTTCAAAAAGCATTATTTGTTAATTGTTTTTTTTAATTACACTGCAAAAAATTGAATTAAAAAAAAAGACCATATTTATGTAGCCCTCTACAGTTCGGGGTATTTCAAATCACATGCGTACAATATGAGCACTGTGCACACAAGTTTATTATGTGTCAGATATTCTGTAACATTAGTTTTGTTCAAATGCCTGGGTTGTAAACTATACCATCAAACACTTTAATAATATAAGTTTAAATTAGATCCAGCACATTATAATGCTCGAATCTAGAAGGGGCTCTGAGCCCCCCCCCCCCCCCCCCCTCCCCCCCCGTTGAATTTTCAGCGTTATAAAGTTTCTATGTAAAGTAGCGAAAAATTAACCTAGCAAAATCCCCCCTCCCCTTAGGAAACACGGACCCATTGTAACAAGGTAAGAGGAGTCATGTATCTGAAGAAAATTGAAGTAGGAAAGTACCCTCTCATATCCCCCCCCCCCACGAAATGGGTTTTCCATGTATCTTCTGTAAAGTCCTTAGAATGTCTGGAGTAATATGAGTAGTTTACAATAAAGAGACTCGACGACGGACGTCTGAAACGATTTATTAGAAAAGAAAGGAAAAAAAAGCCTCTCAATGCGAACTATATTTCATGTTAAAGAAGATTATTGATTGATAATTTAATAAAATTCGAGCTTGAAGTGGAGGGTGCCTGAAATTGAGTTACGTACCTTGTGGAAAGAGAAAGTGGGGGTGGGGGGTGCTCTTTATACGAAACAAGTGCCTGAATTACCAGAATTAAATTCTTTGATTCATCATAATGATTAAAGATATGTGAAATATCTTAATTTTTAAGATATGATTTAATATAAAAAAATATACTCAGATCACAAAGTTTGTACACCTGCAAATATCTAAAAATAATGATTAAATATCCCTTATATTTCCAAGTGTATTTTTTTTCGTCTTTCCTTTCAAATGGAGTAGCACACTGACAGTCTCAGTTTGACAACGATTTCTGCCCGATTCTTTCGACCGGTTTTAGTTTCACTTCTTCACATACTTAGAAAAACCGCTTCTGTCTTTTAAATATACTGAGGACCGGAAAACATTTCAATGTATACCATTTACCGTCGCAAGCCATGGGTTTTGTGTCTATTTTATTTCCAAAGTGAAAAAGAATAGACACGAAACCCGTGGCATGATACGATGTAGACATTTATTAATTAAGTGTTTCTAAATTGGAGTGAATTAAAGTTCGGAACATTTGAGCATAGTCCTGTGCCAACACAGCCGCCATCTTTCAGCAAATCAGATTTCAAGTCGGTGCGTTTAAAACATTGGAAGAAGGGGGTGGGTGGGATAGATCGTTATGCAACATAAAAAAGAGGGCCTGGGGAACGGCTTTTGGATGAAAAATTCCATACTATCCATACTAAATCAACAGCAGAAAACTAGTCTCGAAAAAAGGAGGGACGTTATCGTAATAAGTGATACAATCTCTCTCGGATGTTTTCATAATAGGCAATATATTCTCTATGCACTTCCTTTGCGTTTACCTAAGGATTTTTCAACGCACTGACTGCAATGTTGTTTAAGGATTAATTGTCGGATTCTTACGCGATGCAGAGTCAATCCGATAGCATGAACTAAGACAGAAATATATCTAGAGACGTGTGAACCGACATTTCAGGTTAAAATAAAATAAATACATGTTTTTAAACCCAGAAAGGCCAGTGGGGATACATCGTAAACAAACCGGAGTGGCATACCTTTCTCTCTTATAATGTATACATGTACTAGGGTATTTTTTGTGTTCAACGATTATTTGGGGGCTTTCACGATTTTTTCCTATGGTACACATGATGAATAAGTGCAATAAATATAATTTGTGAAAAAAAAAATGTCCAACAAGCCCCGGGGTTGAATATTCGGGGGGTGGGGGGGGGGGTGGGGGTTCCTGTCCACAAGTACCTGTGGACCAACTCGACGATACTGCACGTGTTGTGGATAAATCGTAGTCCAACGGAGAAATGAATGTTGACTGTTCCTGAAATTCTGTTATTTGTATTATCTCTGTTAAAATTGTCTTTATGATATGCGTTAATTAATTTCAAGTATTATAGGTACCATCATTTATTATTCTCCGCTTTCCCTAACCTCGAATTTTGTGTTTTATATGTAATCAGTAAAGAGTGAGAACAAATATGTATACATATACGTAACAAACAATATAAGTTTAATACTAATTACGAATAGAGTCTTTTTTCTAACATGAAGTAATCACATCACACTGAGTAAATAATACAATGTATGTAAAAATTAAACTTTATAGTTGAAATTAAAAAAAAATTGATTAAAAAATTTATTTTAAAAAAAACATGCACAGGATGTACATAGGTATATAGGTAACGGTGTATTTAATGAAATATTGAGATGAGAGAGAGAGAGAGAGAGAGAGAGAGAGAGAGAGAGAGAGAGCAATAAGAAAAAATAACTCGAGCGCTCCCGGAAAATTTTTAAATAATGAGTAAATGTTTTATGTCCCATGCAGGTAGTCGATATGCATTACGCATGTAAAACCCTGTCATCCCCACCCCCATCTCTGACATGGCCCAAATGACAAAATGTAAACTTAATTGCAAATAAAATTCTTAAAAATATCTTTGAATGGATTGATTTCTATTTACCAAACAATCTTACATCATTTTTATACATATAGAACTTTATAGGACGCAAGAGAGACGTTTACGTCATTGACGTCGTCTAGCAAAACGAACGTCGGAACTGACGTTACTATCGCTTAAACACCACTTTTTATCATTATTTGCGATGTGTTACATGCAATCAGATATAAGCAAGTCATATATTGTTAGAAAGATAAAGTTCTCAACTTTTGAGTCAGGTAAATATCATATATTTCAAGGTTCGGCGAAAATCGACTAACAACGTACCATTACCGAGATAAAACAGACTCATTTTCATTGATACTGTTTTCAAAATACACTGTACGTTCTATTTGCTTTGAGTTCCATCGATAGTTTTTCGTACATGCTGATATCCTATTATGTACTTAATGTACTAAGTAACGTTGAAAGGTTGAAATTTTTGGCTTGCACTCGGCACTTTTTCACAGTTTCGATCCATGACCTACTATTGCATGAAATCTCGGATAACATGATATAATTTATAAAAGGCGTCTTCGATTAAAATTTGAAACCCCGATGAATGGAATAATTCCTCAGTTTGCAACTCAAAACACGAAATGCTATGATAAATGTGCAAGCGACCTTAAGTTCATACTTTTTTTGCATTTGCAGTTCTTAAAATAATAAAAAGAGTCCATTGAATTATTGTCATTTTTATTAAACACACATACATCAATATAAGCAATTTCCTTTCTTATTTGTACTTTGAAACCTACTAATAGATATGATAATGAACATTTAACAGACTGTTAATGAGAGAGAAAAATTGTCAAAAGACGAAGCTTTAAAAAACATAGGATATACATATAAGTAACATAAAAACATATGTGAAAGCGTCAGTTACATTTGAGACATTTATCTTTAAACTGAAAACAGGAATAATACAATATGTAATAAATGTATATGTACTCTTGAATACATTTAAGTATGAATTTGTCATATAAGTCAGGTTTTGATAAAATCATTATAGTTCTAAGCAGATGTCTGATCAAGATTTTCAAATGCAGTTATATCGGTGACTTGGAATTGCTGATATTCGTTTATATTTTCAATTTCTTTCAATTCCTCGTAAAAAGGTTTTTCAGTCGAAGTATTTCCACTAGCAGATTCTACACTCGTTTCATTACCAACTCTTGGAATTGGATGCGTTATCTTCCTGGGAATGAATTTTACAACTCCTTGCCTTTAACAATAAAATAAAGAATAATTACAAGACTGCCGTGTATGTTGGATAGGAATGGACAAATTTATTTGGCAAGGCAGATCAGAAAAAAGTTAAAATTCTTCATTAAACGTAAGTTCTTTTTCTTTTGACAAGAAAACTAAAAAAGGCAAATACTTCTATGAAGAAAACCATCTGCCAAATCAAATAGGATAATATCTGTCACTTAAAAAAGAGACAAAAGAAAGCATTACGCAGATAGGTTAAGACTTGCCATAGAAAATCACAGTCCACTCTGTGCCTTCACTTCTTTGAACTACCAAAATATGACGTCATAATGGAAAATGACAACTTGAAGTGTTATGACGGGGAGAGTGACATGAATTTAACACTTTATTTCAAACTGCATGTAAAATGCTAGATAGCTTTTGCAAAATTCACGGGTCGTTAAAGGTTTTTTAAGTCATATATCTGAATATTTTAAAAATAAATCGCCTACGCACCCTTGATTGAAATTCAGCATGTTCAAAATGCTTGTGAAAAATATACTTTTGAAAAGTGCTCTGTTTTATACCCGTGGTTTGAGGAAGAATTTATTTTGTATGTATAAAAGAGTCTGGCGCAGGTGATTAATGAGGATTAATCTGAGATTTTTTGTGGAAATCTGTAAGAAGAGGTTGTTCTCTAACTGAATCTTGCTTGGGAAAAATCTGTGATGGTTTTGTTTTAATACAGATTAAGATATTGTGTGGAAAATACCCTCACATTTGTAGGTAAGTTGAATTTCTCACGAAATATTTTGTACCCAAGAATACTTTGACTTTTCCCAAGCACATTTCGGGTACACAAGGAAACGATGAGTTTAATTATATAACAAAATGTTAATAATTATTGTGTTAATCAGCTGCGCCGAAGCGATTTATGTGAAGCACTTCAAAAAATTATAAATGACCGTCACGTGATCAAAAAAGTCATGTGATATCATAACAAACATGTTAATATATAGCCGAGGGAACCCTCTATATAAATTGGAAGTACTAAAGTACAACACTTATAAATTAAAACCAAAACCGACCCCGTAATGAAATATTATGTTTTGAGCGCATTTTAAAGCGGGAAGGCTTAACATAGCTGCGTAAGGTTTATTTCAAGCAAATATAAGATGACATATTAAATGCATTTATTAAATAAGAAATTTACAGTCTGTATGAATAAAGAAAAGAGGTTATTTTCTCTCTTTATTCATTCTTCAAATTACAAGCAGGATGATCTTTATAATAATTGAGTTATAATTTAACAATTGAGAAAGACTGAAGATTAACATGTAAAAAGTTGGTCAGAAATAGCAGGATGTCTCCTTAACCACTATGCCATGTGTATATTACCTAATGAGTATTAGGGAGACAAAAATGATTAATCCGAATATGGTATTCAGAACAACTGAGATATACAATTCTAAAGTCCATTTTCCAGTTGGCTTTCCATCTACAAAAAAAAATAAAGTCTTCATTTAAAAAAAAAAAATGGATTTTGTTTAATCTCCTCTTTTTCAAGCAAATAGAAATTTGAATGGTTTTGGAATCAATAGAATATATAGGACAAACATACATTGGCTTTCGCAGAGCAGTCCATGATATGGATGCTGACATCCGTTGGGACAGATACCATCAAACTTACTACAAGTCTCACTGTTAAAACAGTGACCACTACATTTATGTTGACAGTTTACTCCAAAGAATCCCTTTGTGCATTCTGTAATCATTAACAATAACAGTAATTAGCTTTATCTAAATGTATAACTTATTTGTATCTCATATTTGTTTGGCATTTTTATTGCATTTCAATATGTTTGTTCAATATAAATTCCGTCCTTAGCTTTTATACAGTTGATAAATTCTGTTATAAGATCAGTCTGATTTCACTCTAATCATGATCAAATTAACGGCATTATATTGATGTTTGAAACTACTTCACAAACTGTCCAAATTTATTTTACGACGGCTGTTTTGTAATTTAATGCTATCAACGATGAAAGTGTACCAACCTGTTTTGCAGTCTGGTGACCCTGTGAACCCAGGTAAACAGTCGCACCGACCATCAGTATGGTCACATATACCAATACAGTTTTTCGAGCAGGTATTTCGACAATTATATCCGAAAGTACCGTTTGGACAAACTGCAAACAAAACTTATAAATACATATCATTACAGCTGAATGATTTTGTAAACAAATAAACCTTTAATCCTCCTATTGTTTAGCACATTAAACCCGATGCTTGACTCCACAAGAAATTGAGATATTTGCATATTATATGTAATTGGACAAATTGATATTTTGTTGCTATAAAAAGAAAATGATTTAAAGCCTGCTACGGAGGAAACAGAATGAAAAGCAACAATACATGAAATATTTTTGCTTCATAGGTATATGACCGTCTTTCTATTAACTACAAAACAAAGCTGAGTAAAAAACTCAGCTCAGCTTTTTTTTTTTTTTTTTCAAAAGTGAGAATTATCTTTAATTGGAATAAAAAGGCTTCCTTATATAAATTCAATTATCTATAGAACGGGCTTTGGTAATTAACAGGCAATAAGTTTGAAAAACTTCAATCAAGGTAAGAAAACACCCAAGATTCCTTAACGTAAGGTCCATGTATATTTCATGTCTAAATTTATGCTATCCTTCTATGCCAATTCGAAAAAAAAATGCGTATCGATTTACAAAATGTGTTAAAAATGTATGTAAAACCATTCAAATTCATTTGAGATTCTTACCACTCAAACATCTAATACCAATGTAACCTTTCAAACATCCTTTTATACAGCTCCCATTTATATGGTCACATATTCCATTGTTACAATATTTACTACAAAGTTCACTGCAATTGTGACCAAACATTCCCATAGGACAATCTGTTGTGAAAAAAATATTGATGGATAAATATATGTAAAACGGATATCAAAAGTATATAAGAATATGATAAATATATAATAAAGGATATACTAACATGCATTACAGAGGATTCCAACATATCCAGGATTGCAACCCTTCTCACAAAATCCATTTTCTTTTTTGCAGAGGGTCCCATTTATACAATGTTCACTGCAGTTATGAATACATCCAGGACCATAGGTTCCATTTTCACATTCTACAATTCGTGAGATAAAAAACTATTTTATCTGCGCCGCCCACCTCTTTTACTAAGTATTTACTAACTTGTTTAAATACATGTACATTTCTTTGTAGGAATATCAAGAGAGGATTTATGTAGATGTTTATCACAGAATGCACTCAAGCTATAGATAAGGTTCAATTCATTTGTACCAAGAATATGTTGACCAAATATTTGTTTTATATGTATGTACTTTTTCCTTAATTGTAATGAATATAGATACGAAAGTGAAGTACATGCAATGAAGCTACTTGAGTATCAGACAAAAATAAATCCTCAACTTAAATTCTTTATCATTTACGATCAGCTTTTCAGAAAGAGAAAGAATTTATTTGCAGATCCCTTTTCATGTACATTCAGTTATATATACAATCCAGAAAAGCTACTTCTAAAATATATTATACATATATATCTGGTAAAAAGAAAAATTGTCAACAATATTCACCTTGATCACACTGCTTCCACATCCATCCATCTACACATCCTCCATCACAATTTCCGGTCACGTGATTACATGAGATGTTTCTTGCACAATGCCCTGGACATTAGCTGTTACACGATTCACCATACCATCCCAATTGACATTCTGATTTTGGAAAAGAAAACTAATTTATAATAAAAGATTATACATCAGTTCTGTATTGCAATGATACACACATTTATTATTACATTATTTTTACATACCATACTTGCACATTTGTCCCCTAAATCCAGGCGCACACCCCAAACATGTTCCATTAACAATATTACAACTTGCCTCCTGACATTTGAGTGGACAAGGTGTACTACAGTTATAACCATAAACTTCTGCTTTGAAACAACCTGATTTACATGGAATATGATTAAACTTTCTCGAGCGAAGTTCTAAAGCACTGCCGCCACGTACCAAGAAAAAAAGGGAAAAATCTATGCTTTGAAAGAAAGTACACTCTTAGTTATAAAGTGTATAATTTAACTATTTATATTAAAAGTTGTTATTTTTATCAACATTAAAAAATCCTGTATTACCCGTATTGCCTCTAATTTTGAAACACTTTAAAAATAAAAAAAAATGCTTATTTGTAAAACCTATTTACTTCCATCTTTCCAAAAAAATATGTGTGGTATTTTAGATGGGTAATTATAGAATTCGAAAAAAGAATCATACTATACTTAGTCTATAAAAAACCTCGCACTGTACAGACTATAAAAGATTACTACAATACTAATTTAAACAAATTTCAAAGACCTAGTACTTCCACTTCACATAACTCAGTGAGAGAGGACAACTCGTATCCTTCAGGGTAGGTAACTCCTTTCAATCGTTCATTGTAATAGATAACGTAACGACCATATCCAATACATGTTGTATTGAAGTTCAAGGGAGGTAATGGAAGTGTGTTTTTGTAACAAAGTACACCGTCTGCTCTCTTAGGAGTGTTGGATATATAAAGGGAAAATCCAGCAAAACGACCTCTTTGTCTTAAACCTGAAATATAAAATAAAATCACTGTAAAATAGCAGAATAATACTTTGCTGTAGTAGATTTCCTTTTATTATCAGGTTATACGGAAATATAATTTGACAAAATTTAGATCAATAGAAACATTTGATCTAGAAATTCATGTGCACAAATGTATTATTACTTCATGAATAACAGAATTATTACATTATGTTCACCCCAACTATTTCTTAGATATTGTCAAAATTGATAAGAGGTGGGGCAAGAATGCGGCGCACCAAATTATCAGTAAGTGCTCTGTTCTGATTAGACTCCTGTTTCTACAGGAAAGAGATTTGAACTACACAAAGCCAATATGGAGCACTGGTTAATCTTTAAAAGATGGCTGGACTGGTTATGCGATGAAAGAGGCGTTTGATAAATAAAACCAATAAGTCTAAAGCTGGACATAAAACGTGGAGACCACAGCTAACACTGCAAGCAGTGTAGTTTAGGATCGAAGTTAGAAAAATGTTTATTTAAAGAAATCATTTCTTTATCATCTCTTTACTGCAGTATGTGCGAAATGGATAACTCGATTTTTAAAAGAAAATCAAATGCAGTATTGAAATTATACTTTTTGCGAATTGTGACTGTGGAAACACAGCGTGTTTCCACAGTGAGACAGGGAATACTCGTGGCCTGTACTTTACATTGTATGTATGGTTAAGTCCCTCGACTATTAATTAATGTAAGCCAATAATAAGACCTTGTATCTGTTTTCAAAAGTTTGTTAATTTAAACACCGTGAAGATATAGTTTTTAATTTAATTCCTAAAAAAACTGTTATGAGAATACACTAACGCAATTGCAGTTCGAAATAGGAAAGAACTGAGGACTAGAACCAAAATGAGTTAAGGTCAAGATCAAGTAATTGACTTAGACCGTCTTTTTGGTGCTATATCCATTATGACATCATAATCAATTTCAATTTCTTTCTCCCGTACTTTACGGCTCTAATAGAATTAAGTAGAAAATAAAGTATTTTCATGGAATTCAAGTTGAAACATTGTGAAAAGTAATTCCGATACCTATATTTAGATTAATATTATTTTAAAGAAGAGGCAAAAACATACAAATTACCGTTTTCTGAGAGACTGTAGGCAATCTAGATACATTTCCTTTGTCTGATATGGAAAAAAAACTCCTGTATTCATGATTGGTTTTCGTAACTTTTCATTGAAAATGACAGTTTAAAATATGATTTATCGTCACGTTTGCCTACAAATTATGCCCCGAAACACCTTATTTGACCATGCTAAATTTATAAAGCATCATTAAAGGAACTTATTTCTCAAATTTGAGAAATTTGTAGGCACCTTTCATTTACTAAATCCTGACCTTAAACCATTAGAGAGCGAACCAAAAAAAAAAAAAAAAAAAAAAAAAAAAAAAAAAAAAAAAAACGAAAGGATGTTAAAAAATTCAAAAGACGTAAAAAGTTCTTAAAAAAAAGGGCCGGTTCTTTGACAAACAAGGTATTTTATGCTCAGAGGGTATTAATCCGTGGTCCTGAATATAAAAATACTTTTTTTTTTAGTTTTACCATTGGCTTTGTTAGTAGGTCTGTCTATTAACCAGTGAACCCAAACATGGCACCACCTACCAATAAAGATATACCTACGACAGTAATATTTATTGGCTCAGTCTTCATCTCTGCACCACAGATGTTCTAGCCCTAAGTTCCTTTACTAATCTACTTCTTCAAAATTACTCACTTTTTGCTCTTAGGATTTTTGTCACTCATATAGGGACGTCACCATATACCAGTGAGAGCTTCAAATTTAGATCTTTTCTCGGCACTCAGGGCTATTGAGCAGTGAGGGTTTTCTATTGTGCCGATGCCTACCGTGACAGGGGGCCTCTGTTTTTAAGTTCTCATCCGAAGGACCCGCAACTTTCACTTTCAAGTGCCTAGCGCTTGGCGACGGAACAGTTGCTACGTATTTCTAATCGACTTTGGTCAGTCGCGGCTGTGATTCGAACACACGACCTTCAGATCATGGAGCTTTTCCGACTAAGCTTCTGTGACGGCGACAATCTTAATAGTAGCATTTCCATTCAAAATATATAACTAAGTATCAATTGGTTTGATTGGTCTATACTGATCAATTTCAAAAATACAAAATGTTAAAAAATTATGGTTCATGGAATTAACATTAAAATCCAATATAATCAAAAAAGATAATTATATTTCATGAAATTAAAGTTCCTTTCCATTTAACAAATCACTGCATTCGGTACACATTTTTTTTTTAATTTTCAAAGTTCTTCATGTAACACAATGTTATTACAAAATGGAATAATATGCACTCTCTATTCATTTATAAACAACATAATATTAAACATTCAAACTTTCACGAAATACTTTTTAAAAATGCACAGACATTCAATCTTTACGCAGGTAGGTTAAGGCTTCCCGTAGAATATCACAGTGCACTCTGTGCCTTCACTTCTCTGAACTACCAAAATATGACTCATAATGGAAAATGACGTCAAGTCAATGCCAACTTGAGATGTTAAGACGGGGAGAGTGTCATGAACTTTACACTTTATTTCAAACTGCATGTAAAATGCGAGATAGCTTTTGCAAAATTCACGGGCCGTTCAAATTTTTTTAAAGTCTTTATGTCCGAATATTTAAAATTGAAACATCGCTTACCTACCCTTGATTGAAATTCAGCATGTTCAAAATGCTTATGAAAAATATACTTTTGAAATGTACTCTGTTTTACACCCGTGGTTGGAGGTAGAATATATTTTGTGTGTATAAAAGTTTCTGGCGCAGGTGATTAATGAGGATTAATCTGAGAATTTTGTAAGAAGAGGTTGTTCTCTAACTGAATCTTGCTTGGGAAAAATCTGTGATGGCTTTGTTTTAATACAGATTACAATACTGTGCGGAAAATACCCTCAAATTTGTAGGTAAGTTGAAATTCTCACGAAATATTTTGTATCCAAGTAATACTATGACTTTTCCCAAGCACATTTCGGGTACACAAGGTAAGGATGAGTTTATTTATATAACAATATGTTTTAAATTATTGTGTTTATCAGCTGCGCCGAAGCAATATATACTAAACACTTCAAAAAATTATAAATGACCTTCACGTGATCAAGAAAGTCATGTGATATCATAACAAATATGTTAATATATAGCCGAGGAAACCCTCTATATAAATTGGAAGTACTAAAGTTCAATAATTAAAATTAAAACCAAAACCGACTTCGCAATGACATATTATGTTTTGAGCGCATTTTAAAGCTTCGGGAAGCCTTAACATAGCTGCGTAGCAACTTCACAGTTATTTGCGCATTTGCCACGGTACAAGAAATAAATACATGCCTAATACAAAATGACACAAATTCCATCTTATTTTAAATTTTGAGACTATTTATGATTAAATTACAAGATCTTATAGAATACTGCATAATTAAATAAGACATGAATATGAAAAAAAATGATCAATATTATTATAATATTATTATAATTTAAATTATATGCAGTGCACATATTACCATTGCAAATTATAAACAAATGTTCACACCCGAACAATACTGAGAGCATCGATCTCCATCTCTATTTTATCTGCTGGTGTTAGAGCTCGAGACGCATATGGTTGTTGTTAAAGACGGCAAAGTTCTTTTTGAAAAAGCTATACTTGTTATATTACAGCTGTGACCTGAGCAAGAAAGTTATACAATGTCAACGTTTTCCACTTCTGTTTTCTATCCATTCAAAATGCTTGTCACAACTGGAATTGCACAATAAGTATAGCTGCTTGTAAAATACATCGTATGTGACCAGCAAGAAGACCTACACTTCTTGTCCATCAGTTGAATTCAAATTTTTACCTAGATAAGCTCCAAACCACTACTCCCCAGCAAGAAATGCATAACAAGGTTAACCTGACACCGAAACTGACCAGATAAGCTAGACCACTCCTTATCTGATGCTTTGGAGATAACTTAGATCTTACGTAATGTAAACTGACCGGGTTAATTGTTAGTTTGAAGATTGTTAAACATTTTTGTAACGTGTTTATTTTAATGTATTTATAAGAAAAATTATAGTAATATGTCTCATATAGTTTATTTTTCTTTCATAATTGCAATAAAACCACAATTTAATAAAAACCAGACTTATTAGATCTGCTCCGTATACACTCTGAGCGGAGTATTTGGAGTGGATCCAAGAAGTCTTATTTTAATTAGATTGACCAAAAATACAACATAAATTTGGAATGAATGATTATATAATTTATATTAATTTTATGGTAACATGCTAGTATAGTGAAGTGTTGGATAAAGATGTCATTATTTATAAAAAGCTTATATAAAGCATATTTTTTTTCAGCTATGTAGAAAAACTACATCCACAATTAATCTACATATTACCTTTTTTGAAACATGCAATTACAGTGAAGTGTTGAATGTAAATGTTGAGGCATACTCTATATAAAACTCATCTTAAACATTTTATTTCTGTAACATTGCGAAAAAAAGTTATCGATTAAGCATTGAATAATCCTTACAATTTTGACATTAGAAATACATGTAAGGTGCTCGTTACACGTTGTTTCAACGTTAAAAAAAATGTTGCATCTTCCACGTTATTTCAACGTTGAGACCTTAACAAGAAACATTAAACATGAAAATATGAAGAGTTTCTAACATTGTTTCATTTCTACAATAACAGAAAACAATCAACGTTGAAAATATGTAGACTCCTCAACGTTGTTTCAACATTGATATATCAATGGACATCTACGTCGAAAATTTGTTGAATCTTCAACGTTGTTTCAATATTGAAATATCAACGAACATCAACGTTGAAAATATGTTGAATTTTCATCGTTCTTTCAACGATAAATTATCAACGAATGTTCAACGTTGAAAGTATTTTGCTGCCTCAACTTTGTTTCAACTTTAAAAAAACACCAAAGGTTTAACGTTGAAAATATGCTGAACATCAATATCTGCGAACATTTAACGTTGAAAATATGTTGAATCTACAACGTTGATTCAAAGTTGTAAAACATTGAGGTTTCAACGTTAAACAAACGTTGAACTAGAGTTGCTCAACATTGCAACCTATATTCCACCGTCTTTCAACGTTGAAACAACATTGTGTGCACGTGCCTTCTGGGGAAGGTTGGAAATAACTATCAATTGGCAGAGAAACGATGAGGTAACAAATATATAACATAAGCGACGTTTCTGTTCATGAAATTTTTTTACTTCGGTACTTTACTTCGGTACTAGCTTGAAAATACGGAGATATATATATATATATATATATATATATATATATATATATATATATATATAGTTTTGTGCCATGCGGATTGTGGGATATTTTGTGTCTTTTTCACTCACGTTGTGGGTATCATGGATGGTTTATGGGTCATTATATATTGACCCACAAACCATGTGCCTAAAAATTTGTTTATGACAATAATATAGTTACTATTTTCATTTTTTACAAAAAAAAAATTTTTTGACCCATAATTACACACTCAAAAAATGACCCACAATGCAATTATATATATATGAAATCTTACCACTCTGTGGATTGGCAGAATTTCGCGCGTGACCCACAATTTTTTATATACTTCCCCATGAGTATTGGAGGGATTATGGGAAGCAGCTAGATTTTATAACCTAATTGCAGTGAATCATTATCAGATTGTAACGCATTATTTCTTTACATGTATGTCATGCCATGCATGAGCTTTTGCTTTTAATGTAATACATTGTATAAATCTAGAAAAAATAAGGTTAAATAATTTTATAAGTTTTAATCGTACTATAGTTGTGTTCTTCCTAAAGTCTATATAATTATTCAGATATGAAAGAAAGCTTCAAGTATATCATTTTGTAAGATATAATGACTTTAAAATGTTACTATAAAGAAGGCGCGTTACCCTGATGTGAACCGTGAAGTTTAAGTAATAAAGGAATATGTCAGTATGAAGTCGCAGAAAATCATTCACAACTCAAGGATTATTCAGAAAAAAATTTTTACGCGTTAAGATTTTAGGGAAGTGTAATCAAATCAACAGTGATTTTAATATTTTATAGATAGACAAGTACAACTGTACATATCCCACAATGTTCTTTATATCAATATATTGACCAAGAATGATGTATAGTTGCCTGTATTTGATCCCGCAATATTCTGTATATATGTACATATAAATGACCCATAATTATCCGATACATGCATTACATGTACATGTAGAACCTTGATATAGATATATAGATATATTTATGTAATATATGTTTTTATAATATTAACACATTTATGTGAGAGAAAGAGATAAAAGATTTGGGAACAAAAAAAATTACGTCTAAAACGTATTGAATAAAACAAGTAATTCAAAATAGGACAATCACTAACCATTTTACTCGCTAAATAGTCTCGAGTATTTGCATTCAGTCGATTGAATGGTCCCTGAAGGTTTGAAAAGGTGACCACTTCGCGGTTTATAAAGCGTAAACTGCCTAAACCCAGTATATATCCAACAATGTTCTTTTACTTTTTTGGATATATACGTATATCTTTATACTTATATACTATCCCACAACAATATACTCGTACTGTACATTGATCCCGCAACATTATATATATACAAATTAATGACCCAGAATTATATCATACATACATTGTACCTAAATATTGAATTATATAAACTAGCTACATGTAATTAAAAATAGATCAATTAATGACATAAAATGTCTCTAAAATTTATCTTAAAATTAAAGGGTGGGTCATGATGTTGGATTAAGAAATATATACGCATGTTGATCTGCCACTTACAAGTCTTCAGCATCTGACCAGATATTTGTTTTGTAAGACATAAACACAGCGGTTCTTAATCAATGGAAAGTTTTGCACCAAGAAACTTCTCGCACTCGATCATTTTGCTTAGTAACTTATATTATAGAGATACATTGCTTCCAGTCAAAAAGGCTTTGTTTCAGGATAGTGTATTTTGTGTATTGAGTGTTTAAATTCACTAATTATATTAAAAATCGGAAATCACTGAAACCCACAGTTTTTTTTAAAATCATATTTCAATGTACATAAAAAACGGGATGACACTCGACATCTTCGATACCAGGAAGTGCCTCGGTCCACATTATAAATAGGCGTCGGAACCGGGGGGGGGGGGCTAGGGGGGCTTAACCTCCCACTTTTTTGCTAAGATATACATAATATAGGCGTTAAAATTGGGGCTTACATTTTTTTTTAAAGATTTACCCCCCACACACACACACACTTTCAATTAGCCCCTCACTGTAATTTTCTTTTGACGCCTATGCTATACAATTATTTAAGGTAGATCGCGGGTTTGCTGACGTCACAATAGGATTCGACGTAGAAAGCCTATCGCGTTTACGTATCAAACTACAAACAAGCAAAAATATCTTCAGCAGTATACGGTATTAAATGAAACATACAGTAAAGCTTGTGTAGTCTGTAAAAATATTTATTCATTTATAATTATAGCTAAAGGATGGATCATTAACTAAAATAAGAGTGTTCTTTATGTTGGAAAATTCAGGGGCTAAAACTAATTCTGTTTATCAAAGTAAAACGCAATAATTCCTCATTCTTTGCATATATAATTGTCATTCAATTTATTTTTGCGGAATTAAAAAAATACATCATTTTTAAAAAGAAAATTGCGTCACAATCAACAAACCATCAAAACCTTTTCGCAATGAACATAAAGGAAAGTTTGTGTAACAGGAAAGAATAGCAAGCTTGAATAACTTGGTTTTTAAAACAAAAAACTCAACACAAAGAAAAGTCGGAAGATGCCCCCGCACTTGCAAAATACTGCACGGACGAAAATTAATGGGAGGCAGGGAGGCGAGTAGTTGAATTGAAATTGTTGCAGAAGGATTGAAAGAGTGTGTATTTTTCAATTAACCTTTACATCTCTTTTCTTGCACTGATGAAAATAAAATACGGATTGGCATCCATTCTCTATATAGAATATCAGTAAGTGCGACAAAACGAATTCCGTGTCCACAGGAACACGCCACAACACAAATGGCAAAGGACTGTTGCTTTGACATCAACACCAAACTGGCACAGTTTCGTGAATTATGTTATTTGATTTAGTTTATTTCAGATCAGTTTAATACAGATTAAAATTCCCAAAGTGGAAGCTTGAACAACACCCCCCCCCCCCCCTTACCCCCGGAATGGCGTGTCAGCAATGTTGAGGTCAAGGCAGTCTTTTACATGTAGTCCTTCACATGATATATGTATGTGTACCCTTCTAAGATGTCATTATGTTGATACAATACAAAGGCTGATCCAGCGCCGGAGTATCAAGCGCCTGCCCTCCTATTTGATGATTTATTCGGTACTTTTGTAAAATTTGTTTTGTTTTGTTTTAGTCTACATGCTACTTTACGTGACTAGATATTAATTTGTTTTACACATAAGGTTACATATCTCTAAATCATTATTACAAAGTTATTATCTTGATGAAATGCACACTTGGAATTTGTAATATCTGGAATTTGATTTTTAAAGATCAATACTATTGTCTTAGCCATGCATAGTTATGTGAAAAAAAATAGTATGATCATATCTACATGTGGGGGGGGGGGGGGGGTGTCAGTGATGAATTAGATAATTCTCAACAAGGGAGGCGTTCATCAATATAGTTTTGAGGTGATTTTGTTTTTAATCATATGTATAGAAATCGATTCTAAAAAAGAAATAAAAGTAGTTAACATCATGAAATAAAATATATGTACGTTCTAAATTGCCATCTATTCTTGTATGTCATCCAATAGTGATTCGCATTACATGTAGACCTGCTGATAGTGTTGTGTGTGTGGGTGGGTGGGGTCAAGGCAAGAGTTGTCCCTCTCATTCTGTAATTTCTTGATCCGCCACTGTAATACTTGATTTATTTAGAAGTCATAAACTGAAAACAAACATGCTAAACTGATCAAAATTGGCCAAATTTCCTCTTGGATAAGACGTCCTTTTTTGTAGAATTTTTCCGCATTGCTTGAGTTTATTGAGGGAAAAAAATCATATGACTTCTCTCCTGTGTTTCATTGAAATAGTGCCACGCTGTGGGTAAAGTATGGCAACTTTTACATGAACATTATCATCAATCAATAAAAATTGAATTTACGGATAACATGCTTTATTTTGAGTGAATTGTTGATTAATTAAATATTTTTTTCTGGTCACGCAGGTATACGAAAATAATGATGTCGCACTAACGTAATATAACGTCGTGATGAAAATACAATGTTTGATGGAAAATTGTAAAACTTTAAAGTTCTTTTTCGAGAAATTGCGCTAGAGTACATATTAATTTTTTTTTAATAGATCGATTCTAAATTTACTCCATATTTATTGTGTTGAGTAATATAAAATTCGTCTGCTTCTTTTTAATATTATGAGCATGGTTTTGAAATGCATATAACGGCGTGAAAGGCATATTTTACATCAAATTTCATTGAAATAGTGTCACCTGTTCTCATCAACATTAGTGCATTTGAAATACAATTACAACATAACCACGCAGACGAATCTCAAAAAAATTTCAGAAAGAAAAATTTGAAACGAAAGGATTTAGCTGACAAATTTTCAGCGTATGTTTTCAGACACAGTAAACCCGCGATCTACCTTAATGCCTGAGCAGTCAATAGACCAGAATATTTTTCCCGAGGTGCACGGAGCAGCTCTGCCTCAGTGTGTTCTATTGCCCGAGGCCAACAGCCGAGGGCAATAGAATACACTGAGCTGCTCCCTGCACCTCGGGAAAAATATTCTCGTCTATTAATTGCTCAGGCATTAAATTATTATTTTGTTACCTAATTCCATTTTCATTATTTATAGCATTGTTTCAAATTATTGTTTACCATTGACGTCTGCGCAATGTTACATATAAATTCGAAACCCAGATCGGTTTTTCCGAAATTCGTTGCGGTCCAATAGATCGCAGTCTATTGACCGACAGTTGGTCCAATAGATCATAGTTTATTGACCGGCAGTTCATAGATCGGTTTCAAAAAATAAGATAACTTAAATGAAAAATTACATTAACTTTTAGGGACCTTGTAGAAAAGAGTTATCCGTAGTAAGTATAAAAACAAAGGCCTGACAATAAGGGCGAGGTGAATATTGTACTTCGAAGGTGTCTAAATCATCGTATTGACCGAAAAAAACAGCAATAATTGCTTTATTATATGATTCAATGATTAAATGACACACACTTATTAAGCAATCCATGCCATCTTACTTGTTCACATCTACTGAAGTACTAGCCAAACATAATGAGAGAAACAGGGTTAAAAAACAACCAAATGTATTATTTTGGAATTTTTAATTCTAGTTTAGGTGCAGGTGTAGAAAAAATAAATGTCAAGTACATATATAGGATTGATTTTGAAAAAGGGGGTATTAAAAGAAAAAAATGGCAACTTACCTGAAAACAAATCTTTGACTAGCCCCCCCCCCCCCCCAAAGAAAAAGAATTCTCCCAACTCAAAATTTTATTTGGTGGGATGTAAAGGTCCATAAACGAGGGGAGAGGGGAGCTTTCATTGCAATTTTTCATCCTTAAAATTTAAATTAAAAATTTACATTCTCAAAAGGTGGGGAGAGGGGCAGGCCACCTGCAGCCCCCACTCCCACCCCTCACCCAATAATCTATGTGCCTTAATCAGGTCGAGGAAACTATTTTCTGTGACGTCAGGATAAATTTACATGCTAAATGAGGCACCCAACTGACTGGCAAACTGACCAATCAGCTAAATGAGTTACATTATGGGTTACTACAAAAAATACTACATGTACGTTTCGTAAAGGCCAGTTTTTGAAATCGCTCTCGGAAAGACATGGTGCATTTTTCCAAGAATTTTACACACTTAATATAATATGTACATCATTATCTACTAGTTCCATACTCACATTTACATACAAATGTTTTAAAACGGTAAAATCTGGGTTTTCTCTACTCCATTGTACAAGTCCGTTTGTTGACAATAGCCTGGCAGTTTTTCCCGTGCTGTACTATCAGTCAGTATAAATTTCACTTGACTATCCCCTGGTCCAAAACAAATCGACTCTGAGGTGTACTCACGTATTCTCATTGTTTACTACGTATACAACTTCGATATATACATGTATGCTACTCAATATACACGTTCTATGATCAATGTACATGAGAATTAAAAAAAACGTAAAGCAATAGACTTATGTTTTTTTTTATAACTGAATAACTGAATTAACTTTTAATTTCTTGTAAACAAATAACAAAGTAACAACGAATAACACCAGTAGCATGGCAAATTTACGAATATCAAGTTATAAAAACTCTTATTTACTTGTGAAGACTTTGTGAGCGGTATTTCAATGTACTATTTAACACGGAAAATTGACTTTGTTTGTTTATGTGAGCATGGAAAATCTTAATTAGAACCTATTCTTCGTGTTTTTCACAAAAACATTAAAAATAATTATTACTTGACTTTCCCGCAGTCATTTGAAATCGCGTCCTAAATTTGACTGGCCCACGTGTTTGTAGTAAAATATAAACAGTAGTAGACCATCATGCTTTTCGGCTCATTCATTGGATTGGACAATTGCTCGCTGTAAGCACCTCTGTGCGCAATGACGACAATATCCATGTATGGTAGATTCCTCGACCTGTTAATGTTATGTTCATATGAGTGGAAGTCAGGTGCAAGTGAAATAACTTTCCAAAACTATTTGCATCAATTTGGAATTTCCCTATCTATTGGTCCAATGAAGAATAAATAATTTCTTATATTGACCTGGAAGGTCACGTGCAGGTCAATATAACAGTATTTTTCTAACATTATTGGATCTCAGCCAATCAGAGAGATGGGAATTATTCAATCATATAATAAAAAATACTAACTACTTACAACATACCAACTGATCAAATTCCAAAATTCAAAGTCTAAGAAAAGAAATAAATGTTCTTGTAAATGAATGGAGAGAAAATATTTATTTTGGAATATTTACACCATCCCCCCCCCCCCCCTTGGTTTTGATACAAATTTAATTTTTCAGTAAGAAAGAAGAGAGAAAGGGAGATCGAGAATCTGTTACAATTTTATGTACTTGTATACCTATGTACAGATGTAACTGTGCATAGGATGGACTACTAAATTATTAAGGATCGATAAAATGATACAAAATATGCATCATCATCATCATGAAAAAAATAAAGATTTTCTTTTATGACATGACTTTGTATGCCATATGACATGACCTTGTATGCCATTCCGTTTGTTCTTAAAAATTTTAGCATTTATTTTTAAAAATGCAGATTTTTTTTCCCGATAGAATTTAAAAAAGGGCATTAATATTAAAATATTAATTCCAAACTTCAAGTTTACTAAATATGGTTCAAAAATTGAAGTTTTCGCAGACAGAAAGGTGGACAAAACATTATGCCCAGATCTTCGACCTTCTGGGGCATAGAAAGTACTGATGAGATATAATCCCAAAACTTTTAAGGATTCATGAGTTTAGCAAGTGTAACTTTTCTTTATTGCGTGGAGGGTTCTAAGCTTCAGTCAGAAAATATATAAGCGAATTGAAACCGGATGCAATGCAGCTTGCACATGCACCTGAGCGCTTGACAGATCGCTAAGACAACTCGCTCTTAGGACTATGCACCCCAGTCAGAATCGACTCACCGTCGGGAAAACTCGTTATATTCACACGTACATGTACATGTATAACTCGCCTAAGCATATGTATTTTAAGTGATCGACTTACACGGAAAGTTTACACTTCTTTTAATCAAATCAACAATTCTAAATACCATATAGGTACAGTGTATATATTTAATTTGCTGTTCTAATTATAAGCTCGGAATCTTGATTAGTGAAAAAAAAATGTTATAGCTTTGTAAATTGTATGAAGTATAGAAGAAATATTTAATATACGTAAATTCACCAATTTAGACAGGGAATATCTATGATACAAGTAACTTATAGAGAATAAAGTGTTGGTGGGTTGGGGTGGGGTTGCTGATTCATATGATCTTAGAAAGATCACATCCACTGCGGTATGTGAATAACCATCCCTTTATTCTGCAATCTAATTAAAATTAGATGTTAGATCCGCTCGCATACTCGCTACCCTATGCGAGCGGATCTAACATCTAATTTTAATTAGATTGTTTATTCTGAGGTCACTGATCAAGCCAATATTACAATTAATAATAGATGTGTAGATCATAAGACTGAACTTTTGTCCCCCGCTTTTACTGAAAGTGGGGGATATTATTTTCGGTCCGTCCGTCCGTCCGTAGGGCAGTCCGTCTGTACACATGTATTTCTGTCTGTCTGTAATATTTTCGTTTCCGCGCGACATCTCGAGAAGCTTTTGAACTTTTGCAATGAAATTTTACACAGCAACTTCCCATGGCGTAAGAATCATGTAAATTTTGAGGTCAAAAGATCAAAGGTCAAGGTAGTAAATTCATAAATTCTGTCTGTTTTAACACTTTCGTTTCCGCGCGATATCTCGAGAAGCCTTTGGGATTTTGCAATGAAATTTTATACCACAACTCCCTATGGCTTAAGAAAGACCCCTATTGATTTTGAGGTCAAAAGGTCAAAGGTCAAAGTCGTAAATTCATACATTCTGTGTGTGTGTGAAACTTTCATTTCCGGGCGATATCCCAAGAAGCTGTTTTTGCAATTAAATTTTATACCTTAACTCCCCATGGCTCCGCCCGCCCTTCTTAAAGTGTCCCCCCTCGGACCCGCCCCCCCCCCCCCCGATCACTGCATGCTCTTCTTCTTTTTTTCCCTTAAGCGGGGGACACAGATTCTCTGAATTAGCTTGTCCTGATTACACCTCAACAGCATATTAACATTAACTGTACAAATCACAAACACTTTTTATTGGTAAGAATACAATTCAATTAAAAAAGAGAACATAAAATCAATATTCAATACAGTCAAATTATTCTAACAGCTTGGTCAATTTCGTATTTCTTTGAATTTAAAGTCGACCTTAGAAACGTTTGGGCCGGAATGTGTCGAGCACATTCTGTCGTCGGTGACAACATGTACTGTGAACATATGCACACTTTGTCGCCGATATATTGTGTTAAAGAGTATTTACTAAGGTCGTGAAGAGAGAGAGAGAGAGAGAGAGAGAGAGAGAGATTGACACACACACACACACAGAAGGATAGGCAAAGTGTAAGGCAGATAAATAAGTAAACAAGCTGTATTTATTTAGCATAACTCGCAATAATGTAGGAAAAAAGTTTTGGTCAGAAAATTGTGTCCAGGATTGGTGTACATCACTATGATATGTCAAGATACCGTATTTCTTGAGATATCTGATAAATCAGTCTATCCTTTTTCCTCGTTATACATACTTGGAAATAGATTTTTTTTTTCAGTAGTAATGATTATTGGAAATTATTTTTTTGCGTGATTCTTATTCATGTGCCGATATAATTGGTGTTGGGGTTAACATTTTTTGCTCAACTGAGCTGAAAGCTCGTTAGCTTTTCTGATCACATTTTGTCTGTCATCATTCTGTAAACTTTTCACATTTTCAGCTTCTTCTTATCATAAGTAGATCTACTTCTGGGCCAATTTCAACCAAACTTGCCACAAAGCATCCGTGGATAAAAGAAATTCAAGTTTTTTCAAATGAAGGACCATGCCCTCTTTCAAGGGAAGTATAGTTATGAATTAGTGGAAATTTAGTGACATCCTTTAAAATTTTTTCTCAAGAACCACTTTGTAAGAAGAGTCAAAATTCATATGAAAGCTTTCTTATAAAGTGTAATTCAGTTCTTTTAGATCATGCCCCTCGGGGAGAAGGGTGGGGCTACAGTAGGTTATCAAAGTTTTTCATAGAATAACTCTTTCAAAATCTTTTAAAATTCTAAAAGACGCATGCTTTTTCTTTTCACTTGCATCCAATAACTTACTGCCCGACTATTGCATTTTCACGTGACCCACAATCATATATATGTAGTACTGCATAATGCCGATGTCGGCCGCTAGTGAGTGTGGATCGTGATTGCTGATCTGAGGGAAGAAATTCTGTGGATTTTCTCCGGTGTAGCTTTAGACTGAACTGAATCGAAGTGCAATTATCGCTAATCTTTATATTACCCATGAGAGTGGTGCGAGGCAAATGATGTCAGCAGTTTTGAGGAAAGGATGCAAAACTTTTACAAATTTCAAATTAAAGCTTTAAAACTTTATTCTCAGAGAACAATATGAGGCCTTTCAACATTTTTTTTGGAGGAGGTTGGGGAGGTAATGATTTCAATATCCTTCGTGCTCAATAATAATACTGAGTAAAATTATAAAATAAACATAAACGAGTAAACAATAAACAAAGTAAAATAAAAAAAAAAAGAAAATAAATGTTCGAAACTGTAACCCTTAATTTGATGTTATAGACAGCCCATTACATTGACCATGCAAGTAATACCAATTATCCCATACAAATGTCTGGAAATGTATACGGGGTGGAATGGGCTGATTTAAGGGCATAGATGGAAAGGACAGTGTCTGTGAAAAAAATATTGAGAAATGTGTCTTTAAATGCGTAGTAGAAAAGGTGTGAATAGGCCACATTTCCCTTCTAGATCTGTTGAAGGGGTAAGTGAAATATGCAGGGTAGGGTACATGTAACTTGCGGTGTTTTAGCAGGACTTGCACACTATGGATTCTCCTTAGATTCAGAAATATTTTGGGGCTTGAATAAAAAATTGCTATGTTCCAAGATTAATTTAATTAATTCTGCATAAAATTGAAATACATTCCACATGTAAGAAAAGAAGAACGCATGGTAAAAAATAATTGACCATATTTAATAAAGGAAATGAATGCTATAAATGACATTCGAAGGAAATATTTGTGAAAAGTTTATTTTTTCCAAGCTTCTAGCTGCAATCATTTTTCTCGAATCATTCTTAAGGGAGTACCGGTAGCACTTTTATGGAGTTCAGCTCAAAGCTAAATTGGCACGGAATTCTTGGGATGCATCTGACAGTGAATATCGCCACCCTGTACATTTTTTCGCCGGCGATAATATGTACCTGGCTACCCTTACTGTACATGTCGTTCATTGATACAAATTAACACCGACGACAAATTGATACTTTTTTCCCTTTATGAAGAATGGACGATGGAATGGTCCATGCATACATATCGGCACATAATGTCATAATGTGATAATACAATGTAAGTGCAGCGAACTTCTACATATTTTATAATATATATAAAAATATCGTTTTAAAGAATGTTTTACTGGGGTCGGAGAAAGAGAGATTCTTTTATTTTTTTTAAAGAATCTATATCTCTTAATCATGTTAATCATCCTCATAAGAACAACCCGAATACACGTTTTACATGCAATATGGCATTTTTATTGCAGCTGCTTCCACGGAGTTAAAAATGACACTTGTGCTTGAAAAAAAAAGATTTGTCATTTAGTGAACATGCAATCTCATGAAATCTTAATACATGTACTTGATTCTCGATTTGAATACGATTTTCGTGTATACTCACATGCATTGATGTACACCGAGAAAATTTGATTTATGAACTTAACAGTAGCTTATTGAAATATGCCTACTTAACAAGTCTGTATGAATTGCACGTCAATAATATGTATACACATTTTATAGTGTGTAAGTGTTTGAAAGTTACCTTGTATTTCAAGTTAAAACGTTATCCAACAGAACCACTAATTCTGTATCAGATGTAGGTAATTTCGGGAGGGTTCACGCTTCATTAAGAAGCTTCAATGGATCAATTCCCTCTCTGGGAGCGTAATCTTTTGATCTGAACTTTCATATCAACAAGTAGCCCTACAGAGCATACGGATAACATAAAAGTTTCTGAAGATATTTTTAGGTTTGGGAATCTGATGCACAAACACTAAATATAATATGTCAAGATGACATTATTCTGAAGTTTGAAAATGAAGATACACTTATTTGTATATTCAGTTATTAATAAAATTTGTTTAAATAACTGAACCCATCTTAAGCAGAAATAAAACGTGTATGCATACGCAACAATATTTATAAAATATCCTGTTTACACTTTGACGCGAGTGGAACTCGTCAACACAATTTTTATAGGGAACGTGGTTTTTATTGTGAAAATTATTTAATACTCCATACTGAATCACACACTGTAACGCAAACTATAATCCACTGCACTAGTAAATCCCAAGATATAAATCCCAATGTATGAATTTGATAAAGTAATCCTTGTATTAATAGATAAACCTTTACTTTTCTCTAAGAAATAAAACCAATTTTATTCTACCATTTATTTACAGTTTAAAGAAAATAAAGAAACTTATGAACATAATGAGATTAATTCACCCCAACTTTTTTTATTCACCTCACTTACCTAATAATTTCCAAAGTTATATGTTATTACCAATGAATATTTTATTTTTTATTCAATTCCCTAATTAATCAATCACCAGAGCTACACCTTGGTAAATATTTCGGTGCGGCTCGGTGTTTACCAAAATTAACCAAGTCACCAATACACAACACCTTGGTAAATATTTCGGTGTAAAATTGGTGCTGGTGTTAATTCCCAGAAATAAGAGAAGTAATAGCCGTTTAATAAGTTAGGCTATCACAAATAATTTCTCCAAAAGCCCTTGGTGTGCAATAATTTTACCAAGGATTTCGGTGAAATATCAGGTGCCACTTGGTAAATCCTAACCAAACTATAATAAATGTTTAATTACCAAATCCTCTCTAGCCCGTCTTATTTGTGCCTCCGACATCTTCAAAATAATCAACACGTCTACAGAGCAATTAACCAATTGAACCCTATTTATACTGGTCATCCTCTCAATGACAGTTATATACTGCGGATTAATAGAGATGCTGGCTACCAAACTCCCCCTACCAGACGGCACCCCACTGTGAATAACTAGAAGTTGGGAACCGATACAAATTAACAAACAAACATTAAGCAATGTATTTACACAGCAATTCACTACTGTAAAATTATATCATTAAACAATTATCAGGAAATATAAAGTTACAAAACTTACTTAGCTGCAAACATAAGCGTAATCACGGGGGAAGGGCGGCTGAGGTTAGTGTCCTATCTTTTTTTTTTTTTTTTTTTTTTTTTTTTTTTTTTTTTTTTTTGAGAGGGCAAGGAATTTTTGTGCCCACACCTACATTTTGGGTAGAGTTGCACAAAAGAAGATATAGTAACATGTTAACTAGGAAATGCTCGTAGTAGGTTTCAAATTGTAAAACAAACTGTTACTTTATTTGCTTCTCAAATATTTAACTCAGTTGACACCCCCACCCCACCCCTTCCACTTAATGACTGCGTCTTCGGCAGGTTTGTAATGGAAAAATGATCTGAAAAAAGGATATATTGTACTCGTCCATTCCAATTTTTTTTATGAGCTGCATACCTTCAATTACAGAAACGCGTCACGAAATACATATTATAGACTTTTTAAGCACCGTCAAATCACTAAATACAAGAAACAGAATTTCATGTAGGGAATGCCCCCCTTTTCAACACTTATGTACAGATATGTGGAGTAAATTCATTGAATCTTGATTTTGGTAATCATAGATTAATTTTATCATTATTTACCCATTTCTGTAAAGGATTAAAACAATAATAACTTGATTAATAAACATTAATAGTAGTGCATATTTAAGTTAGAGTTACAGCAACATAGAATATTTAAATAATAATATAGTTTGTTATATTTTCAACAGTGAAATACTGTAACATTTATTGAATGAGAGTGATTTTTTGGAACCCTCAGAAGGAACCTTTCACATTGTGAAAATAATGTTGGTTTCACATAGTGAAAATAACTACACTGTACCGAACGCGCCATGTAATACAAAGGGGAACTTATGGGAAACGATCCCGGATTCTTAAGAAAAGGTTAATAGACCACGAAAAAGGTAAATTATGTAGTTAAAATAATTTAACTGTGTCTCACGGGCTGCATTTCATTTCCGATATTATTGAAAATCTTGAACTTTTTTTTCCGGTGTTCTATACTTTTCATATTCGGCAATAAAATTAAACTGGAAACTTTACTCGATATAAAATGTGTTCTTAATGATAGGTCTTCATTGACTACTGTATTAATATTCAATGAAGAAATATTGCATATGTTTAGCTTATGTGATTTAGATCTGGGATAGCCGTTCTTTTGTTTGTCTTTTTGTCTGTAAATATATTTTCGAAGTGCTACGTTTTCTACACTTTTCGTCCAGTTTTAATATAGCTGCAGAACTGTAGCCCTCCGGAAAAAAAATATTGACAGACCGGAAAGCTACAGTGCCACCCATTGAAGAAAGTGTATATTTATTGCGCACAGAAAATTACGCTTTTCTCGATTAATTTCTCCGTGTTTTTCAAAGTGCCATCTCAAAATATTACTAACCATGTGTTTCTAACATATTCTTTTACTATTTCAACAACAAAACATTCCTTATAGCCATTGTAAATATTCCTCCTGGGTCTGAAATTGAAACCGTCGAAAATTTTGCCTATGTACCATTTTGGACGGCAAGATAATTCAATCCAACGCGCTTCGTGCAGATATCAAATATGAGAGTAGTTGATAGAAATCAAAGGAATATTTTAATATCGAGCTTTTCTGCAGTTGAGGTAAGAATTTGGAGAAATTAATCCAAAATTGAGCGCAACTTTTTGTGCGCAATAAATATACAGTTTTTTCTATGGGTGGCACTGTAGCTCTCTGGTCATCCATCACAATTTTTTTCAGAGCAGCGAGCTACTGATCTGCAGCTAGTTTTAATAAAACTTGGAACATAAGTTGGTAGACTACATAAAGATAGAACATAATTAGTTTATTATATGTACTAGGGATGTCATCGAGTACTCGACTATCTTTCGGTCATAAAGACTATCGACTAAATATTTTTTACTCGGTTACTCGTTAAAAATGTGCTATTGTAATGTAAATTCATTTATAAATCGCTTTTTTTTTTATCTTCGGTTGTTATCAAAGCTTAGACCCTTTGATTTGCGAACCGAATTATTTTTAACTAGAATGATTACATACTTAATGTCTAATAAAATTAATTCCATGGTGAACATCAAATTCCACCATGGAATTAATTTAACACATTTGTTCACACAAAACTTGCATAATTCAGATTTATCACAGGCTTTTCTTAAATTTTGATGAAAAGAACAGTCTAACTGTTCCACTGTCAAGCGGATCAATAAATGAGTTGGAATTATAGACACGATTGATCGTTCAATTACTTATACATGTATTAGCATCTGGAGAAGGAATTACACGCCATAGTTAGTATTTGATAAAGTGAACTTAAAGACAAGATATGCAGTAGAGATTTTAATTTTAATTAATATACAGAAGCATAAATTATAGGTGTGACAGTGGCTTGCTTTTAATATTGAGTGTACAAGCATTTTGACAAGAAAGTACAGATAAACAGATAAGACTAGGGATGTCAACGAATAGTCGACTATTCGACCATCAGTCGAATGGACCGACGATCGAATAATGAAACGACATTCGAATATGATTAAGAAATAAATACAATAAAAATAGTGATAACGAGAGGGAATTCTGATCTCAAAATCAAGAAACTGTTTTACCTCAGAGACAGAAACGGTTGACTTTCCATGTACATATAGAAAGTACTGACTGTAATTAAATAATTACACGTGCTTCACTACCGTCATTGACTGTCTGTGTTTTGTTTTTTTTGTAATAAATTATCCATCAATATACTGGGCTTTGTTTGTAAAATTATTAATTGGTCTTGATCTTATACCATGTACCAATTATATTTTGTTATTTTAAGATTGTTTCAATGCAAGGAACACACAAACCCGTGACATGTTTTAACATTTCAACAATTATTAAAACAATTCGCTTACATTTTAATGACATTTTGATAGCCGGAGCAACCAGTAACTCATTAATCTGTACCTAACTAAATAAAAGTATCACAGGCACCTGATGTTTGGATAGTGTAAGATTACCCCCCCCCCCCCCGATTAATTTCATAACGAGCTTTTAAAAATATTGACTGGCATTTTTTTAATGCTTACTAAAATGAAAAAAAAATGACTATACAGACCGATTTATGAATTTGAGTGACGGGGAAATCATAAATTTGGGGGAATTAGCTCTCTAAATTTATTTCATGTAATCATGCTATCAACACGGTGGATTAATTTGATGTTACTTTTTAAATAGATTTAAGTAAAAGGGTTATTGAGTTATAAATACGTCATGTACCAGAGAAGCTCGAAATAAAATTTTATTTTCAGAAAATGTTCCGAATATTCGACTATCGTTCGAATAATGCAATCGAATAATCGACTAAGGAAAATAAATATTTTGACATCCTTAGATAAGACAAAAATTATTTTAATGAGCACTCGATTATCGCTTGACTAAAGACCCCGGTTATTCTATTAGGCTACCCGAGTAAATTAACATCCCTAATATGTATATTTTTAAAGATATGTTGATATATATATACATGTAAAGGAAAAAACTGTCATTATGCTAAAATGTTTAAAGTCAATTATGTTGAAATGCGATTAATAGAAACATGTTAATGACTTGGAATATACGCGGAAGTCTGATTTTGCCGTCCATGAGATCTTACACGATGATCTGTATCTTGTGCCGAAACTGCAAGTATCCGAAAAAGCATGAGGATTGAAAATCTTTAAGCCAAAATTATGTGTTCCCAACTGCATCCCCCATTGTTCGAAATAATATCCTTACACATTACAAATATTTCATAAAAAGTCAATGTTTTGTAAATTTTCAAGAATTGTTTTGATGCTTATGTAGTGTTGTAATGATATACTGATATATCCTGATACAATGTACGTTTGGACCGCAGTCGGTACATGTAACCGGCCAGTACGGCATTCCAGAAAATTCCTTTTTTTAATATGGTTTATAAGTTAAAGCTGAACACGATTCGTAAAAGGTAGAAATCTAGGTTTGTCTGCCATATTACTTTGCATTTTCCGTTACCTGTACAGACCCAAAATAAGCCGTTAACTTGGTCACAGTTCAATGTGATCAGTTTTCATCGGTGACGGACGAATGTATTCTACATAGCTATTGTAAAACTCTCGGGTAGCGACAAAAGTAACTGTGATTCTTCCACGGCAGAAAAAAAAAGTTACTAAAGAAACTAACATTAGTTGCACAGGTCAGTGCAAAACAAACACTAATACACGTAAACTGCAATAAAATGTAAACAAAGGTAATGTAACATAACCAACAGAAACACTTGTCGTACATTCCACGCAGGTATACCCCTGACAAGAAAGCAGTCAGGTGTAACAAATGCGAAAAGTATACCCCATTGCGTATATCGGAGATAGGAAAACTAATATGGCGTATGCATTTTTACGAGTTGTACTTTGCATTTAAAAGCAATAAACATTGCGATTAAACGCAGTCTTTTTTTTTGTTTAAACGCAATAATTACTGCGATTTAGGAGATTGGATCATGTTACAAAAAGCATTAAGAATACTAAGTAGTATATTTTTTTAATCTACACATAGAGCTTGATTAAAAACGAAAACAAAAAATGAGTGTTAGTGCTCTTTTTTGGCATTTTGGATCATTTTATATGACCTTTTTGCACTGTAATTATGTCTAACAAATATATCAATTTTTCGAAGTTTTTCCTTCAATATTTCTTATCCAAACAAAATTACATAAAGTCTTACTTTATCCAGAATAAACACATTAAAATTTATGACAACGAAAAAGTTTCAAATTACTTTGCATAGTCAATTATTTGACCTTTCTACATTCAGAAAATATCATTTTTCTGGCATTAAAAAAATTACAAGCAATAAAATCATTTTAAAATATACTATAGAAAACAAAGTTAATAAATCATTTGACTTCAACCTTAAACGTCAAGACGAAGTGATTATTTCAAGAATACGTATTGGTCATTCAAAAAATTAACATGCATACTTATAATATTAAAACGAGGGTTTGAGCCAGAATGTATATCCTGTGACTGTCCGCTAACTATTAATCATATTCTTTTGGAATGTTCCGATTTCTCGCCTATTCAAAGGAGACTTTTAGTTAATGTGAGAATGATGTAAGAACTTTCTTAGAAATGTTAATACAATTTTAGAATATTTGCATGAAACTGGTTTTTACAGGAAAATTTAGAAGTAATTCAAGCAATTTTGATGAGAAATATACATAGCTCAATTTATTTTTTAACAGTTTACGTATTTTTAAGTCCGTCGGATAGGACATTAAATGGTGCCCCTTGTCAAGGATTACAACCCCCTTGGCACGTAAAAGATCTTTTCTCTGGATTTCGAAAAAGAGTAGGCTCATCGGGGGCCGCCAAAGAAACCAAAACTTTCAAAACCCGATCATATAAACAGAATTATCCACCGAAATATGGCTGAAATATTGCCGACTCGGCGTTAAACATTAAACAAGCAGTCAATCATTTTAGAATATAAAGATTTTGCTGAATTTCAGCAGAATGGTTAAAATTATATTATATATTCAGAAAAAAAAAATTAAATGTGGGGGTTTATGATGTAATTTAAAAAAAAAAATATTAAAAATGTGTCAATTTTTAGCATAAAGTGAGGCTATTTTTTATCTGGACTTTCACAATAAATTTGCTATATTTGTCACAAGATGATAATAGAATTCATGGCAGATGTTTTGATAAATAATTTGGGACCAACATAAAACATTTCACTGCACAAAATAACTCTGTGTGCAACTTGCATGGAAAAATAGGAATTCAAACTTAACAGTGGTGTAAATACTTCGAAAGAGAAAAATCTATCATTTTTTCTATTAAAAAAAAAACAAATTCCGTCAGAAAATTTTTCTAATGCTTTTGGTATGGAATTTAATCTTGGAATTTTAATTGAATATAGTTTAATTGGCATTGTAGACTCAAATTTATTGTAAGAACTAAAATATTATGCAGATTTTTTGTTAAATAGAGATCGAACCAAAAACATGCTCAAAAGCTGAGGAGCGAACCTCTTTAAACGCAATTTTCTCAGCGGGTTTCCGTTCAAACCCTTACTCCTAAACTTACACCAAACCTCTTATAATTTTTGATATTCTTTTCTAACTTATAGAACAAGAATGAAAAATGATATATATGTTTTAATATCAACATACATGTATCACGAAACATTTTTTTTCTTTCAAATCTGTGTGTATATATCGTACAAAATTAATTGTATATTCAAATTAGGTTGGTTTGTGAGGAAACAATAAAAGACATGACCCGCCCCAAAATCCTCTCTCAGGATCAAATTGAATCATTCTTCAATAATAATCCCCTAAATAATGACCATGATGACCAGTTATCAAAATGAAACTTATTGTATTCTGTTCACAATGTACATGTAAGATATCACGCCATTTGCGTTGTCGGTTTATGATACAAAATACGATAGATGTGTTCGGTATAAAATTTATCATTTCTTTATTGAAAATTTCCTTCCATTGTCAAAATTCGAGTGTTGGTAAAATGGGTTGGTGCTGTCGGACCTGTACGGGCAAATTAAAAACCCGGGTTCTTAAATATTCTTAAATATTCTCCGTTAACACTCAGTCAATTGAATTGAAATGGGTGGATTCTGAAGGTCGATCATAATAAGAATATTTATTAAATGAGATGTTTAACTTTTAGTAATTCTATTTGAATAATATTCAAGTTCTGTGAAATGGGAGTAAAATTTCTTGTCAAATTAGACATATATTTGCTTTCAAATACATTTTGTTGAGTGTGTTCTGCAGATAATACGAGTTGGAATATTGCAGTTTTAGATTAGCCTTTTAATGTTTGTTGTGTCGACATATATCCATCAAAATTCATACAATCTTTAAAATCTTCTTAACTACTGTACATTATGTAAACATTTTCACAGGGTGCACCCCCTTCCTGTAAATTATTAGGATCAATGCACAGGCACTTGACGCTTTAAACCTTTCTCTTCATTGATAAAAATATCATCATATTATAATGGTATTATGGTATGGGATGGACATTATGGGATGAATGAAGTGATTATACCGGTTTCTGGGTCACTGTATATATGTTTATATCGAATTGTGGGATAACTATAGTCACTATACCTGTTTGTGGGTCACTGTACAATGTATATATAAATGTATTGTGGGATAAATAAAGTGATTATATGCCACACTGTGGTTCACTATATTTAAATATGCATAAAATGCATAAAAAATTATTGGATACGAAACATATAGATGAGATATTTTGTTAAAAATCTCATAATATAAGGTTGATAAGCTCTGTGTTGAATAAATAAATAATACATTTTGGGATGGACATTATGTGATTAATGTAGCAATCATACCAGTTTGTGGGTAACTATAATATATGTATATTACGAATTGTTGGATAAACAAGCGATTACATAAAATATATTGTGAAAATCTCATAGTATTAATTTGATAACCTGTATATTGAATAAAGAAAAAAATACGTAATGGATTGAACATTAAGGGATCAATGCGATGATTATACTTGTTTTTGGTTAATTAATAATTACGTTTAAAAGAAATTCTGGGGTAAGTAGGCGTTTAGATAAAATATCTTGTTAAGAATCTAATAATTTCGGCTGAAAAGTTGTATAATGAATAAATAATTAATACACTTTCGAGTTGGACATTACGGGATCAATGTAAAGTACATGCTAATACCTGTTTGTGGGTCACTATATACACGAATTTACATGTATATGAGGAATTGTTTGAAAAGTAGGCGATTGCAAAAAAAGTGTAACATGCAAGAGTGTTATAATATAAGGATTATTAGCTGTATATTGAATAAATAAATAAAATATTAGTACGATAAGATGAACATTATCGGATCAGTCTAATGAATGCACCAGTTTGTGGGTCATTGCATGTATATGTAAGAAATTGTTGGATAAGTAGGTGTTATGCATAAAATAATCTTTTTAATAATGTCATAATATTAAATAAATAAATAAAATATTATGAGATGGACATTATCGGGCTAAGGTAGTAATTATACCTATTTTGTGTCACTATCTATGCGTATATAGAAACTGTGGGATATGTAGGCTCGGGGATGAAATATCTTGTTGAAAATTTCTAATATTAGGCTGATAAGCTATATGTTGAATAAATAGATTATGGTAATAGTAAATATATTACGATAAGGGATTGACTTATGGGATAGATGAAGTGATTATACCTGTTTGTGGGTCATTGTATATACGAATTGTGGGATATATATATTGCATGTGATTATACCTGATTGTGGGTCACTGTATATATGTATTTAATGAATTGGGGGATAAACGTAGTGATTGTACCTGATTGTGGGTCACTGTATATATGTATATAATGAATTGTGGGATAAATATAGTGATTATACCTGTTTGTGGGTCACGGTACATGTATCTATGTATATATGAACTGTGGGATAAATATAGTGATTATACCTGTTTGTGGGTCATGATATAGATATGTTTATAACAAACTTTTGGATATGTAAGCATATACGTAAGATATTGTCTTTAAAATCTCATAATATAAGGTTGATAAGCTCTTTATTGTTTAAATGAATAATTCACGAATGGAAGGTCATTATGTAATAAATGTAGTGATGATAGCTGTTTGTGGGTCACTATATATATATATATATATGTATATAACGAATTGTGGGACAGGCGATTGCATAAAATATATAGTATAGAATCTCGTAATATTACTCTGTTATCCTATATGTTGAATCAATAAAAATACATTACGGATTGGACATTATGGAATCGATGCAGTGATTATATCTGTATATTTACTTTTAAAAATAAGAATTCAATGCTTAAATGTGGTTCACTATATACATGTATATAAGAAAATCTGGGATAAGTAGGCATATAGATAAAATATACAGTTCAATATCTAACAATGCTTAATGAATAAATAAATTATAAATAATACATTGTGGGGTGGACATTATTTGATAAATCATCTTTGTCACTATATATATTTGAGCATGTAAGAAATTGTGGGATATATATATAGAGAGAGAGGATATCCCTAAAATATCTTGTTAAGAATCTCATAAATCGTATATCGCAGTGAGTCATTATGTAATATGACCCCAAAATACTTGAAAAGTAATAGTTAAAATCTTATATTGAATCCAGCAAAACTGTTCTTAATGATTCATTCCATATTGTACATATGTAAATATACATATATATATTTATATCAAACATTAATTCTTATGTCTTACATTGTGAAATGCAGCACATAATATATATAGCATATGATAATATTGTGGGTCATGATATTCATATATATAGAGCATTGTGCGATGTATATACTTTATCCCACAATGCTCTATATATATGAATATAATGACCCACAATGATATACAACATTTTTAATCTTATCTCAAATATTATATTATATATTATATAATGACCATATATAACGCCTAAATCATGAATATGACATAGCTATGCAATGTAGAAATGCGAGATCCCACAAACCTGTTTAGAAGGTCGGTGCCCACAAACAACCTCATATACCTATATATATATATATATATATATATATATATATATATATATATATATATATATATATATATATATATATATATATATATATATATATATATATTTAATTGCTGTGGTAAAATTCAAAAAAAAATATTTCAAAATTAAGGATTATCTTCGTCATGCATAACTTTGATCATTTGATGTATTTAGCTCCAGTCTTTGGCACCCCTTTTTTTCAATTCTTCAATTTTTTTTTCTTTTTATATAAATATTTCGGATTTCCAAAGTTTCGACATTAGCATCACTGAAGAGACATAATTTGTCGAAATGCGCATCAGGTGCATCAAAATTGGTACCGTATATGTTTACAAATATCAAAACCGATGCGTAACATACAGGCCTAGACTATTGTCGGCGGACAAGTTGGAGCTTATACTGATAGCTTGCAAGAAAAGCGTTGTCTACGATTTGACAGCTACAAATTTAATAAGTTTTATATCTGAACATTAGAATATTTCCTTTGAATAATAATTATCACATAAGACGCAAAATACTCCACTTCCCGGCCCCGCAAACCCATCCCATAAAATCAAAATGCAAAAATATCGTTGGAATACTAGCAGTTGAAAATAGAATATTCACTTGCAGCACATAAACTTTCTGTAACAAGATCATCCAGTTTGTCAGAATCGGTCAATAACTGTCATATTTATTGGAAGTGTGTCACGTGACTTTGTGTATGGACGTCAATTTTCGATGCTCTGAGTTTTGAGTAAAAAATGCGTCTTAAACAGTGAACACTGTGCCGGATAAATCTGCCACTTCCAAAGTGGCAAATCGGCGCCCGCCAAACTCTTAGTTTACATAAAATCCATATATACCATGAGGTAGACCATCACTTACAGAGTTCAAAACTACCTTTGTTACAGGTGAATCTCACCTGTCAGGTGAGATAATCACCTTTAAAAAGAAAATTCCTATGGGAAAAATAAAGTTCCTATAGGAAAATTAAAATTCCTGAGGGATATTATCAAAATCCTATGGGATTCGATCATTTCCTGTAGGATATTTCAGAATTCCTGCAGGAAATTAATTTACCAAGGGAGAATTTTATTTCCTAGGGGAATTTACCTTCCTATAGGAGAAAGAAAAATCCTGTAGGAGGAATAAAGTCCTACAGGAAAAAAAAATTCTCCTAAGGGAATTTTTTTCTCCCTTAGGAAAATAATTTCCCTTAGGATAAAAATTCCCTTAGGAATTTTTAAATTATTCCTATGGGATTTTTAATATGTGTTATTTTACTTCTCAGATTGATAATATTGAAAAAAAATCCCTTAGGAATTTACAATATTACTCCCTGTCCATATGATTTTCTTTTCTGTGTGCCTTCTTATACCCATTTTGATACTGTTGAAAGAACTGTATTCTCTTCTCATGTGTGTGTATGAATGTGTGTGTATGTGTATGTGTCTGTTCATTCATTTTTTAATTAGGAAAGTAAAACAAAAGTATTTTTCCATTATCTTGAAAACTGATTGATTTCACCATCACACGTTTTTCTGTAACTAAACCAAATCTAAAAGAACATTTATGAAAATTGAATTTCCATCACTGATGCTATTCTGAAGCATATAACCTTAATTCTCATAATCAAAGATGAATCAATGTAGTAAAATTTCCAAAAAAAAAAAAAAAAAAAAAAAAAAAAAAAAAAAAAAAGAAGAAGGAAATATCACTTTTTTCAGAGCAACAGCAGATTACTTGACTTGATATATGACCTAGAGTAAGACCATTACATGTCTAATATTTCATGAAACCATTTACTCAAGTTTGAGACAATTTCAGTCAAGGCTTCAAGGTTTTAAGTGTTATAGTCAATATAAATTTTATCTCAAAGACCTTGACCTTTGTCTGAAATATGATGTTGGGTCAATATCAATGACACTACACAACTAAATGTATATATCATAATCAGCAACGTACTACAATTTGACTTCATTTCGACTTCATTCCTATCAAGGATTGGAGACTTACGGCTGAAAAACAAGTCCCGACAGACAAACACACAAACAAAACTGGTGGAAAAATCAACAAACATGCCAAATCCAATGTCTCGACCTGCCTTGGGGAGAAAGAAAAATAAGAGGAATAAATTTCATTACATCTCCTTTCTTTCCATCCACCACATAACATTTTTAATTAGTATAATTACTTATAAAAGATTGAGTCTATATGCAATGTGTTGTCTTCTCTTCAAAAATTCAATCAACACTTGACAAGTAGGCAACATGTACAAGCATAATGCACCAATTTATGAAGTTGGAATGTTCAAGGTCCACAAACTATAAACAGGGACCTATATACTAGTATATAGGTCCCTGCTATAAACAATAGCCTGTAAATATCCTCCAATTATCTATTGGTTTACTTGTACAATTGCGTATAATTGCAGAAATAAATCTTACAATTATCACTAGCAAAAATGTCCTCATTGACCGTTTCAGGTAATTTTTGTCTACTTTCTGTTTCAGCTTGCAAGCAATCAGCCTCATGCTAATATTTACATTTAAACAAAAGTCGCTTCAGTCTATAATGACAGCAGAATTGACATTCTGGTGATGTTAATCAGGTCTAGGCGGCCTCTGTTTTTGGAGGATAGATTTTATCCTCTGAAAACAGAGGATAGCAGTCTTGCCACCTACCGGAATTTTCAAAACTAAGGGCAGTTAACTCTTAACCAAACAAATAACAGCAACTCTTGCATTTATGAACCGTACGCTGATTTCGAAATAAAACAAATAAAAGGTACAATTTCATATGATGATGGATAATTTCAGATATTAAATCAATATAACTATATTTTTGTAATTGCCGTCAATCAGTTATTCGGTATACAGCTTGGAAAACAAATATTGCACTTACCTGCCTGTGACTGAGGTTAATTATAACCAGCTGATTTTCCAGTACCGTAATTATGTGATAAGCAGTTTAGAAATTTTGATAAAATTTTTTTTTTGAAAAATTAAGTTTGATAATTTATTATTTCTTTCATTTAATAATTCTTAAGCACATCACTTTGTAATATTTTATTAATTTTGTTTATGTATACACATGGCTGTATGAATATATGTTAATTTCTTAGTAAACATGTCAAATTATTTATTTTATTTACTTATGCTATTCAATTTATTTATATATTTTTATAATAATTCATTCAATCCATTTATCAGATACTTTTATTTGCTTAAATTATAAGGCAGAGTATATTTTGCGTTTTAAATACGCTTAAAATGCGTTTCCTTTTGTGTTTCCTTTTTTTGAATTAAAAGAAAATATAAAAGAAACATTAAAATCCTTTTTTATTTGTCTAAATAGAGAAAAATCATAAAAAATAAAACAAAATAACAAGAAATATTCAGTAATAGTGGAGCGCAAAAAGTGCTAACTTTGAAAATAAATTGCAAAATATCTAGACATAGAATCTCAAATCGCCACATACAATCGATAGTTTAATGTTTGAACTTTTATTTGCATGTACTCTGGTGCTTGCACTTTTTGATTAAAGGTAGGCACGAGGTGTTTGAAAATTACCTGTGTTATCCTCTGAAATCGGAGGATAAACTATCCCACAATGCGACGCGGTTTCCATATATGGTAAAAATTTCGGCCGCCATATTGAATTTAGCTATCCTCCAAAAACGGAGGCCGCCCAGACCTGTTAATGGAGTAATTCACACATGCTAAATCAAACAGAATGATTTAAAACTTGCATGAATTAACCCTTGTAAACCAAATTTCTCGCTTTCCATTCTGTCATCTCTGGTTTTCGTCTCTAAGTTTAAAGCGCTCTACTGACTTGGATGAAAGTGTACACTAAAAGTTAGAACTCGGGCCTTTCCGGCAAGCTCGGAAAAACACTGTCCCCTAGAAATTGCGATTGCAAAAACTTTTTTGGCAAAAATTTATATATGAAAGAATTAATGTATTTAATATTTAAAATGTATGTAAGATTTATTATGTAACAAAGCTAGATTAAAATATGCATATATAATTAACTGGGATCTGGGGTAATAGGGACTTGTGTCAGTAGTTTTGTATAATGGTATACATGTAAATGGTAATTTTTTAAATTTTATTTTTTGTTATTTATTATTGCTAATTATTATTATCATTATTGTTATAACTTTTGTGGGGGGTGGGGTTACAACTGAGCGATTTTCTGAATCGCGCAATTGTCGGATGATTTAAAAAAAATAGTGACTTTCAGCGAACAGTAGTTTCATATAATGACTAAAGGTATAAGTTCATGATTATTTATGTTTGTAATTCGTTTTGAAAACGAAATATATTTCTAGGGATGTTTTTTTGGTGCAAATTTGACAGTACTATTAATCTTAATTTGGGATCCAGTCAAGGCTGCGTCGGAAAGGAGGAAGCGATTTGTACGATCGCACCCCCTTTTCCAAAAAAAAAAAAAAAACAACAACAAAAAAACAAACAAACAAACAAAAAAACCTTGAAAATATGTTTGGAAACAAATTCATTTTTTATCTGTTTAAAGAAATGCTGCTTCTGCTTTATTTTGTTTATTTGATAGGTAAAGAAATTATTAACCTATATTGCATCAGATCCCAGCAAAATGGTACCCATTCATAATTCTTTCTTCTGACTGAGAAGGGGATACCACTCCCAAACCCTCCCCCGCACCCATCGTTTCAGAAACTTGGCGACGGCCCTGCGAGTTGATACACTTTCATCATTGTCTTTTTGATTCATCGGTTTTTTTTTTTTTTGGTTTTTTTTTTTTTGTTTTGTTTTGTTTTGTTTTTTTTTTTTTTCAATTTGTTTTAGACCATCATAAGGTTTTTCTTGTCAAAAATACCCATGGGTTACATGGGATACACACATTTCTACTAATTTTTTTTTTTCATAAACACGTTCATATTGCACATACTGTATTATTCTCTGGAGAACGAAAATCTAGAATACACCTTGATGCTACTTAGTATCAGGGTATTGAGAAAAGGCTGCATTTCATTTTCGGAATTTGTTAAAATATCGAACTTTTCATTTCCGACATTTTGTAGTTTTCATTTCCGACATTTTAAAGTTTTCATCTCCGACATTTATCATATCGTACTTTTCAGGCAGTGAAAACAGAACTGAAGACTTCCCTCATATAAATTGTTAAAAAATAAATCAAGAATATATCATATAATCATTGATACACAAATAATCAGGAATGCTTGGCTTATAAAAAGCTTATTCGGGACGATGATTTTACGTGTTTACCCAGGGACACATGTAAGTGTTGTGAACTTTCGCTCATCTCCTTTTCAATTCAAGATACATGTATTCAGTTTGAGATCAGATAGGTTAAGATGGAAATGATAAGACATGCAGAAACTAGTCGAGGGAATAAAGCCAAAATCCTTGAGGGAATTCTGGTTTTCGGTGCAGTCCCTGACATATAATTCAGTGGACATTAAATCTGGTGAACAAAAATTGCATGCTCATTTAACTTATGCAAAACTTTTAACTAGACTTAGTGTTGCATGTATATACAGTGTATTGTATTGTTTATATTCAGAAAATGTGGTTTGAAATAAATGTAATATTTATCCTGTTAAAATTCTATTTCCACCTACTTCGTTAACATTAAATGCCGCAAAAGTACCCTAAAAAATCCCGGAAATGTAAAGAAATAGATATCGGAAATGAAAATTAAAAATGTCGGAAATGCAAACAAAAATGTCGGAAATGCAATGCAGCGTGAGAAACACGTAGAATTAATATGTCAGAAAGAGATCTCGAGAGGAAAAACGTTCTTTTTGTTACCCCCCCCCCCCCTCGCTTTTTTTTTTTTAAAGATATATATATATATATATATATATATATATATATATATATATATATATATATATATATATATATATATATATATATATATATATATATATATATATACCACTGTACATGTATTAAGCAAATATTCTTTGAATTCTTCTTTGTTTTATTTTCAATATCAGTTAAAAAACATTCTTTAATAATTCTTTAAAAAATCCATCGGATTTCATTTCAACGTCAACATCAGATATTTTTATATCACACACAGTCTACTTGCTTGACCTTTCAATAACTCTCGACGCTGCATGCGCGGATCTAGAGGGGATCGGATGGTCCGGAACCCCCACCCCCCCCCTGGAATTTGCAGAGTTATTGAAAGTATATACTGAAGCAAATAAAAAATGACTGGAGAAAACGTTGACCCCACCATCATTACTACGAAATACACATGTAGGTTTTTTTTTTCACGTTTGAGAGATGGATTTAACGGGGTTTTTTTTGTTTTGTTTTGTTTTTTTTTTTTTTTTGTTTTGTTTTGCTTTTTTGTTTTTTTTGCTTGTCAAGAAAATGTGTTAAATTGTAATTTTTTAGGTTAATTTTACAAAATATAAAACCCTCCGACTTCTTTCATTTTTGTTAAATCATAAATTAGCGACTGATTAATTGTTTATTTCAGAAAGATCCGGTTCTTAATTAGAACAAAATGAAATAGCAAACATAATTATACCAGGGGTATGCAAGTAGAAACGAAGATTACAAAAAAATAAAAAGAGGAAAATTTATAAGAAGGAAAAAAACAACAGTTTTAAGTAATCCAGCATTGCAACCAGATGGCATCTAGGCCCCCTTCTCTCTCCCTCTCGATATCGATACAACGACTAGTACGTGTACAGTGTATATATACGATATCTGCTGTTGACACCCATCAAGTTTATCTATTAGACAATTGTCGAAGTTCACGCGAACTTGACCTGGTGACTGTGTGACACCCCCGACACCCCATCTGTTTTGTATCATTTTGAGACCAACGAAATCGGGAATTGAAATTTCTTGATATTGTGTTATAAAAGTTTTGAAAAATACATTGTTATTAAAACAGATTTTATTAAATGTACATTCATGTTGAAAATTCTTGATTTTCAGTTAAAAGTTTTAATTTTTTCAACACTGCTTTTTAAACGGATAATGTAAACTTAATTCTTAATATTCTGAAATAAAAGTTTTAAAAATTATACATTGCTATGAAAACAGATCATGTTAACTTAAATTCTTGATATTCTGTTATAAAAGTTAAAAAAAAAAATACTTTGCTATTAAAGCAGATAGAGTAAACTTTAATTCAATGACATGCTGTGAAATTTAATAATATTTGCAATAAATAATATAGTGAAATTGTTTTAAAAATATCTCTCCTTTTTTCAAGAATTATTGCTCGAAATCAACCGTCCTATCCAGCCTAGTCGATTCTCCACCGAAATTACATGCGGAGATGCAAGAATGTTCGGCAGAGGCGTGCTTTGGGCATTTAATAGTCTCTATAATGTGTATATATCTAAAGGAGATGGGCGAACAAGGCGTGTAAAATGTCCATAGCTTAAAAAGTTTAAAAATCATATTTAATTTGTAAATTTAATATTTAGAGTAAAGTTCTTATTATTGAAAGGTTTAAATTATGACAAACAAAACTTTTCTTTAAAACATCCTGAGTATCACCTCCTTCGGAAAGATACGAATGTTTTGTCATAAAAGTGTACTTTTTAGGCACAGTGTGTTTTTGCTCTAAGTTTTTGTTTACCAAAGTCTGAAATATAGTATTATGCATACTTTGAGTATATTAATCTTTTTAAAAAAAATAATAATAAAAAAGGAGAGAAAACCCACTCGTATGGAAAGTATGAAAAATGATCATTTTTGTCCTCTTTGTTGTGTATATGCCATTTCATAGACGAATAATTTCAATATTTGTGAGATTGTTGCTAATTGTGGGGATTTTACATAAAGTATACGTTAATGCTGAATGAAATATCAAAGAAAATTTTGTTATAATTGAAATTAAATTTTTCACTTTCTTGTTTGTCACACAGAAGGCATTTTGCTCGCCTTTATCGCCCATCTTCTTAAGTTCAATACTAATGACAAAATTTTAATACGAACTCATCCATCATTAGAAAATGATTGGCAAATATACACACATACATTCAATACCATACAGTTTCCTATTACTCAAACCATGTAAAGACTGATTTTCTCGAAATTAATAAAATATCTTAAAGAAATGATTAAGTTATTAAATATCTGATTATTCTAATATTTATCATAATAATTCTCCCAGTATACTCTTTATAGTTACCAGAAAATTAAAATACAGATTTTTTTTTTTTAAATGTATCAAAATACTCAAACGCCTGCCAACTATTGAAGTCCGACTGGTAAGCGGAATAGTAGCATAGATAATACAACTTTAAACATGTTTTATTATGTGGTGCAACCTACGGAGATAAAGGTATTCAATTCTTGATAAATACTTTTCTATCCTATATTGATAAGTGCAAAAACTTTGAAATCGTGTTAAAATGAATATTCTATAGAAGTTGTCTGAGTTCAATGGATTAAAAATTAGGGGCATGTCCCACTATTCAAACCTCCGGCTAAAAATCAATTAAAAGATTCACCCCGCGGGGCTGTATTCACACCTTTTAGAGTTTCTGTCCTAGCGGTCACCGGAATATATTCAAGAATTCGGCTTCACACCTACTGATATCATACCTGCCATTTCCTGTTAATTGGGAGATTGGGTAATCCTGTATACATACAAGATTAGTGTACGGCTGCAATTACAAAAAACTAAGGAAGGTTGCATTTTAAGAAAAGAAAAACAGTACAATAAAAGTTAAAGAGGGGAATATATTATTTTTAGATCTTGAAATTCACGGTTTAATTCAATTTGTTCAATCAAATCACCTAGTGGTACACGAGGTTCTATATACAATACATACAAATACAATATAAAAGATACACTTGAAATATCGGGGATACAGACAAGTTAGATAAACATAGTTATATTAAATAATTATTGAGGACAGACTTGTTCATATACTTTAGATATGTAATTACACAATCTAATTAAAACACTGGAGTCATCAGTTGACAATAATTCTGAAAATTTGTATAAATTTGTCTATTACAGTATTTTTTTTAGATGCTTTTTCCGGCATTCTGAAAAAAAAAATGACATTCTAGAATATAATGATACTCATCTGCTATTTGTCCCTTATTACGGTACACATATTACATATTTTCTATACAAACATCATTTCCTATCAATTAATTACCTTGATTTTTTCACGTTTAAATACGCACGTACCGCATACATGGATATTTAGCCCAAACAGGTTATCCCCCCCCCCCCATCTTTTTTGATTATCTTTCTTAAATAGATTTTTGCTTTGATAATCTTTTATTTTACGGGGTTGAATCTTCGACAGCTCCTAATTACATGTAAAGCAATTAGCAAATATAACAATATAGAAGGGGTTCGGATATTTTCTAACCTTTTCATATTATCGTAGACTGTGACTACATAGCAGAAAAACTGGATCCTTCATAGTTCTGGTCTAAATTTGCTTATTTTTATTCTTTCAGCAAACCAAAGTACACGAACAAAAACTTAATCAGTAATTTCTTCTGTAATCCTTGTTATTACAACACATTTGTTCAAGACATCTATATCTTTCGAAGAAACCTGAGGACTATATATGGAAATGACGTTCGAAAATTAATGTGAAAATAAAGAAAAAATAATTAATTCAGCATGGCAAACGCATTAGATCGCATAAAGCACCCCACCCCTATAGTCTTATCCTATATGAACACATCCGCTACACATTGATGAACCTACAATGTGTATATATCTGCTATCGATGTTCACTTCTGTTTACACCCGATAATCAGCCATTGTCACAGTTCGATTGTGATCCACCACCCCTTCCCAACCGGATCATTAATTTTATTTGTAACTTTTTTTTTTTTTTTTTTTGCTTGTCAGGAAATTTTTAGTAGTGCCCCCCACTGCATGAAAAGTCGGGTTTACTTTTACCTTAAATGCAATTTAAATGCTGCGGTTATTTAATGTTTAACTGCATAGTATAACATATTGTGGGATCGTAAACGTTAGAAAATAATTAGCATTTAATACGAGTTTAATAGAAAATTAAAAGAACAAATTTAATAAAGTTTGGAAAATTGTAAACTTACTAATACATTCAGATTTAAGTCTTCCGTAAACAAATGTTATACAGTCCCTGAAACGTTCTACTTTCCCACTTGAACGGTGAGCGAACGCTGAACGAACGGTGAACGAACGCTGAACGAACGCAGAGCGAACGGTGAGTGAACGATGTGTGAACGCTGAACGCAACTTGGTGAACGATGTGTGAACGCTGAACGGTGAGCGAACGCAGAACGCGAACGGAGCGCAAACGCGAACGCAAAGTGAACGGTGAACGAACGGTGAACGCAAGATGAACGATATATTCGGAATGCCTCTGATATTTTCCTTGCATTGAAACTATTTTATTGTATTATAATGTCAGTTGCCAAAAAAAAAAAAAAAAATAAAAATAAATAAATAAATAAATAAATAATAAATAAACCAATAAATGAATGAATAAATAAGTCAATAAAATAAATTCTCCAAAATTGTCGTAAGAAAGACGATGCATGCACATCAAGTTTTTAATCACATGATTTTTATCGCATTAAAACATTGCAATTGTTGCCGAATGCTGAAGTTTAAACAAATCAGAGAAAACTTCTGACTTATAAAATGAATTAAAGCGGTTGTAACATCCATTCATATATCTCCGTGTCAGGGCGATTTCGTGTAAAGTAATGAAAAAAAATTAATTACAAAGGTCAGTGGACGTTTTGCATTTATACGCTCGTATTTTAAATTTTTAATACAATAATATATTATGTGTCATTCCTATTTTCCATGATGATTTATTGAGCAGACTTCTACATGTATATGTAGATGGCCGTGGTTATACTCGGACAGGATAATACAAAGATACATATTCATATTATTTGTTATAAATTCAATTTTCAGAACTTGATATTTATGTAATATGCTGTTATAGTTTTTATTAAACAGACAAATGAGAGAGATCGAGAGAGAGAGAGAGATTCCGTTTTAGCCCCCCCCCCTTTCAGGCTTCACTAAATGTTTGTACCTTTATCAAACAAAACCTCTGAAATTTTTTTCTACATATATCAGACATGCAGTGAAAGTAACTTTTCTTTTTATCAACAAATCATATCTATTTGTTTGACAGTCATACTCGTTTTTATTTTCCTGCTTCAAGTCCACACGAAGTCCACCTGCTTGTCCTGTCAATCAAAATCATTCGACACTGTGCAGGTGTGAAAGTCTCGTCACACCGAAGACGAAGTGCGAGTATTTCCAACAAGTTATAACATTTATTTTTATCATTTCTAGATTTGATCCCAACATTTGAATAATAAATGAATAAAATACATTGGGCATTAACACTTGAATCTGAAACTCTCTGCCAATTTCAAATACCACCGCCGACACGTGTACATTTTGAGCTACTATTGTTTTGTGACTTTTTTTTAGTACTAGTTTGTTTTGAGACTGAAATTTTTGTTCTAAAAAAGACCTTAACTTTTTTTTAAAAATGTTAATTGAATTAAAATATTCTGGAAATACAGTACTGACTAAGTAACCAATCTAGGGGGGAAAGGGAGGGGGGGGGGGGTGGCTGGGTGGGTATTAATCAATTCGAATGGCAAACATATAAAGTTACGGTGAAGAAAGATTTTTTTCTCTATAACTATAGACTTTACATATTATAGTAGAGAAAATTCTGCAGTGCAGTACATTTCAAATAAATATTTCCTTTAACCACACTATCAATTTAATTCGCTCCAAAGATAATAAATTAACAGGATATCCGCATTACTATGTATAACTCTCACAACTAGTTCTATCATATTTTCTGTAGTAATTGAAAAAACGTGTTAGAAATAAATATTTTCGTAATTTTGCTGCGTATAATTATTTGACTTAGATACATATGTAATTATATCACCATTAACGATTTGTCGTCTTTAACAAAATAACAAAATGTTGCAGTGCTTGAATTATTTGCACATTGCCCTTAGTTATATTTAATATTTCAGCATCGTTCTACATAGGTACAGAATGTGCTTATAACAACATTTATTTTCCAAAGTAATTTAATAAATAACCCATCAGCTAAGTTAGGATAATAAAAATATATATCGTAGATATTTTTCAACATGAAATAATGATTCTTCAAACACGATATGTTAGTTATTAAATTAAAAAACCTGTAACTCATTCCCTACAAAAAGATAAGTCCTTTCACTTCGGAGTTCCGAATGACAATGAAAACTGAACGATAGGTGAACGCTGAACGCAAGGTGAACGCAAAGTGAACGGAACGAAGAGCGAACGGTGAACGCTTTGTGAACGGTGAACGCGAGCGCACGGTGAACGGTGAACGCAAAACTGTGAACGGAGAGCGAACGGTGAACGCACGGTGAACGAACGGTGAACGCACGCTGAACGAACGGTGAACGAACGGTGAGCGAACGGAAAAATGGGAAAGTAGAACGTTTCAGGGACTGTACCTTTAGTATGTAAAATGTATAATTATTATTAAACATGTACATAAAATAAAGTTTTATGTTTATATTATATTGTTTGGTTAATAAAATTTAATGTAGAGTTTTACCTCATTATTTGTTCTTGTTTAATTCACACTTTACTGAAAAATACTTCCTTAAACTGAATTATATACGGGAAAACTTACCAAATATGTCCAATTTAACCCTTTCATAAACTAATATTATACCTCATGTATAAATATAATTATATACATGGATTAAACATTTATTATTGATTTATTAAAGATTTAGTTTAATATTTATTTTTATCTCATTATTCCTTGTAGAATATATATATAATAAATATATAATTTTTTTCAATTATTTTACGATCACACACAAATCCATTTTTCATATAATTTTTATTACATTATGTTAATGACATACAAACAAATAAATCTTAAAAAACTTAATAAGTCTATATAATATTTCAGAATTTATACCAAGGTACTAGTAATTGGAATTCAATGCCATTATTATTATTATTATAAATTCTTACATAGTGCTAAATATACTGTCAGTATTTAGAATTTTACAATACACAATTTAATGGAAATTAAGTTTTTAGACGCTGATAACAATGGGTCACAAATTAATTCATATCCAAACAAAAAATAATAAGATTTGATGTATGCACAGTTATACTTGGTTCTTCTAAAGAAGACACGATTATCAATCTTATATTGCTACTTATTAAACAGTACATTTTTCAACAATCAAGAAAAAACCAAAATATAACTATCCAAAATATCATTAAATACTTGTATGTGTATTATAAATTTGAAGAAAAATTGTATAAATTTAACAATGAACTTCATGTGTATAAAAGAAGATGGATTAACTGGAACCAGATATTTGAAAACATAAACATATAGATAAATTTATGTCATGTACATTATTATTTTAGTATATCTTGTGTATTCATATTTTTTATATATATATATATATATATATTTCATGTTCATTCCTAAAAATCTGTATGTAAGCTTTCCAGCCGTGGTGTGTCTGTGTTTGTGTATGTGTATGTATGTTCGTTTATGTCTAAAGTCAGTCAATAAAAAAAAAAAAAAAAAAAAAAAATTAATTAGACCGTGGCATAAGAATTAAAATGTTAAATAAATTAAAAAAAAAAACAACAACAACAACGTAGGGGCTAATTTTAATTACTATAAGACTGAAATCTCATTTTACAAAAAAAAAAAAAAAAAAAAAAAAAAATGTGAGGAGGGGAGTTGACTTAAAAAAAAATTATTAATCCAGCACGTTCAATTACCTGCAAACAACGTCAAGGATGTAAAATTCATAATTATGCAGTTTGCCATCGCAGATCTAAACGACGGGGGAAAGTGGGGGGGGGGGGGTAAGGAAATGTTGAAACCCCAGTCTAAATAAACTGTTGGAAACCCCCTCCTTATAGAAAACACAGACCCTATGTGAAATAGTAAGGAAAGTTGTTTGCTTGACAAAATAATTTCTCAGTTCGATATTATATCTGATCCTGCGGAAAATTTCCTGGATCCGCGCATGATATAGTTGTATATTCAGGCCCATAGGAAGCAATTCTAATTTGGAAAGGGGGGCATCCAAACATTTCAAGGGCACTACCGACCAAAAATACCTTGTCGAGAAGCAAAATGAATATGTATAATAAAGAAATAATATATGTAATATTATTGTCATATTATGAGGGACATATCCATAAAGTGGCTTTGTTTTCTAGTATACAATAAATCCTATAGACCTGGTCAGTATTTTAGGAACAGTCATCAAACAGTATGAAGTCTACAGTAACACATATTATAAATCGTTCATTCAAAATGTAATCTTACAATTGCATCAAATCAAACGCACCCGGGAATCGGACAATTAAAAGCACGTGCACCGACTACCAAGATCGGCGACTAAGCATGCAAAATTTAGACTGCTTAGTGTTTTCTCAGTGGATTAAATACGAAGCTGCAACTTGTGATTTATGTGAAATACATGTATGTGATTAAGAACTTTTTATTGGTTGGTATACATGGTATAGGGAACTAAATCCTAACTTCGACGCCGTCAACGGCGACTGTTCAGTGATCAGCTGTTCCATTACAAGATGCATTTCGCGTGCGCATTCACCAGTTGTCCACGATGTACATGTAAGTATCAGTGAGTATATACACATAAACAAACTTTAAGGTATGTCACTCGTGAAATTTGTTATATCAAGGATTTTTTGAGAAGTATATTTTGGATAAGTACTCATATAGTATGACTCAAAATCGCAGAGAAAATGGGAGGTCAGTGTGCATCTAACAGAGCTACGGTACAATTAAGTTGACCTTTTTGCACTTAAATTGTAACTCTTTGGTTAATCACTTTAACCGTTATCATATTTTATCAGATGTAACCATGACAATAAACATAATCTTATTTTACGTAAAATAGTTTGAATAATATTTATCATTGAACAAATCATGCAAATTAATGCGCGTTAATTATTGTGTGACCTTTTTGCACTAAAAAAGTCTCATATTTGGGGTATTAAAAATCTAAATAGGCAATAGAATATTTTCTTGTATCAAACTTTTTACGACTTAAGTGCTGATTGGTCAAAAGTATCGAGAAGTTTAAAATAATGAAAGAAAAAGTTGGGGTCAGTGATGTAAATTTTGAAATATTGGTCAAAATATGAGTTTTTCTGGCAAAAACTGTGTAAATTTTATCTCGATTTCCTTAATATATCTTCATTTCTTGGCAGAGTTTGTTGAGCGAAGGTGTAAATTTTGTTATAAAAATATAAATTGAGACCTATATTTAATATTCTAGGCATATCATAACGGAAAATATTCTCTGAGTAAAAGTATGTGAGGCTAAAGTTCCAAGATATTACATTTAATAAATGTGTAGATTTGTAGAATTTTCTGCTAAATATCCTTCCACCACAAGAAATAGTCCCTTACAAATATTGTTTCTTTATGAATTTTTTAGCAGTTTTTTAATTGAATGTTGAACATTTTACATTGTTTAATTTAAATATGTTATGAAGATTTAATTGTAATAAATAGTTTTTAAGTAAGAGGTTCTGACTGAAATTTTCTAAAAGGCTGACGAGTGACATACCTTAACTGTTACATGTAAGCTTAGAACTGTACACGCGGTCCTCAGTCACAAATATATAATTATATACATGTACATGTTGTACATTGTCACGCACAACCTATTAAATGTAAATATTTATAAAATACAAAAAAATCTATAATACTATAAAATTAGTTTATTCATGCACCAATTAAACATGCATGTTGCTTTAAACGAACACAGGCGTGGATTCCTCTACTTTTAAAGAAAGCCAAGGGCCCAGAGAGAGAGAGAGAGAGAGAGAGAGAGAGGATGTACAAATCAGACATGATTTTAGACACATGGTCATTTGACTGCTCCTACTGACATTACATGTAATGTAGGGGGCCTACCTATAAAAAATATATTTCTAAAGGCAGTTATATAGTGCAGATTATTAAACATGATTAAATGGTCAATAACTAATAATATCATGGTGAAATTGTACCAATACAAGGGGCAAGACAATGTGATTTATGTGACATTCACTGTCATTTTCATTGGTAAGAGGCTTAGGGTTGTTGATGAAATTCGTCTACTGAAATAAAAGCAAATTTCATACTTATCAAATAATTTCATTGATATAAAAATGATTTCAAAGAAAAGTCCATCTATAAGGAAAGATTTGTGTGTCCTTTAGCTAGGAACTCGAAGAACAAGTGGCTTCATACATGAGTAAAGGGAAAGTCATGTTGGTTGGCGATCTGAATGCAAGAACCGCAAAAAGAGATGACTTTATAGCAGATGACATTTTGAATAATAATATACTCCAGGAATTGAGTGAATTAATCACATATGAAAGTGACACGATTTTACCTGCACGTTACAACGCTGATAGTACTGTTAATGACTATGGCTTAAAAGTACTGAACTTGTGTAAATCGAGTGGTCTTCGAATTTTAAATGGACGTCATAAGTTAAGCATGGATAGAGACTTTTCTTACATGGGAGGAAGAGGTTTTAGTGTAGTTGATTACTGTATATCCACACCAGACATCTTTGATATGATAGATAAATTTATTGTTGCGAGTTTTACTACACGGTCAGATCATGCCCCGCTACATCTACAAATTCACACCCGTAATCTAAAGGAAGCTAGGACTACAAATAAGGACAATGATGAAAATACTGAACCATATAGAACTTTTAAGTGGAACAAGGAGTGTCTTGATGATGCCCGAAATGCACTACAAACATGCCTCGATGCACTTCATTCAGCAGCTGAACCACCGGAGGTCGAGAACCAGGAATCTATTGACTTGTCTGTTGGATTGTTGACATCTCAACTCTCTGACGCAATGGCACCATTTTGTGAATTAAAAAACCGACACACAAATGACCAGAGTAAACATGTTTACTCAAGCAAAACGCCTATTGATAAGCCATGGGTAACACCCGAGTTAAAGAGAAAGTACAGTGTGTACCGAAATGACCTTCGTCTATTCAATAATAGGAAAACGCCTGAGGCGCACCAGAAACTCCTACATTCCAAAAAGGCATACAAGGTACTCTCCGCAAAACTGAAGCGACAATATGTACGGCTGGAGGGAAATATGTTGGACTACCTGAGTAAACACAATCCCAAGGCATTCTATCTGCGTTTTCAAAAGAAAAAAGGTTGTCGATCTGGCGTGGATCCTGCAGTTTTTGTTGAGCATTTTAGGGAACTGGTAACACAGACAGCTCCATCTCCAGACATATTAGATAACAATTTCGTTTTTAATGATCAAACTGTTTTTGATGAGCTTGATAGTAAAATTACTGAAAAGGAAATACTTGATGCTATTAAGAAACTAAAACGTGAAAAGTCACATGGTCCAGATTTACTGTTGAATGAATATTTTATATAGTTTCAGAATTATATTTTGCCTGTCATACGCAATCTGTTTAATAGAATATTTACAACTGGTATCTTTCCAAATACATGGTCTGAGTCTATTATTGTGCCAGTGCATAAGAAAGGAGATCTGTCAGATCCCAATAACTATAGAGGTATTAGTCTAGTGAGCTGCTTCTGTAAGTTATTTACATCTATCTTAAACCAACGACTCATTTTATGGTCGTATAAAGATAACATAATTACAGATGCACAATTTGGATTTCAGCCCTGTAAGGGTACACCAGAGGCTATTTTTTGTTTGTCGTCAATTATAAATTTGACCCTATTTAACAAAAAAAGGTTATATTGCTGTTTTGTAGATTTTAAGAAAGCTTTTGACACCGTTGATCGATTTAAATTGTGGAATAAACTCAGCACGTATGGTATAAGAGTTAAATTATTGAAAATTGTACAGGCTATGTATGAAAGAATGAAATATAGGGTTAAAACACCAGGTAAATTGTCAGAAATTTTTAAAAGTCACATAGGTCTTTTACAAGGTGAAGTGTTATCCCCCATACTTTTTTCTTTATATGTGAATGATTTTGAAGTAGAATTTCTGAAGAATGATATTGTTCCTGTACACTTGCGTGAACTTAATCTATTTGTATTAATGTATGCCAATGATATGGTAATCTTTGCTGAGACTGTAAATGAGCTTCAAAAGATGTTAGATATATTATACGAATACACAGCGCGCTGGGATCTTTCTGTTAATATAGAAAAAACAAAAATTGTAATTTTTAGAAACGGAGGTAAAATCAAGTCAACAGAAAAATGGAATATTAATGGGCACCCAATTGAAGTTGTCGATAAGTTTGTTTATCTAGGTGTGTTACTAAATTTCAATGGTACCGTAATTACAACAGTACACAAAAGCAACTAGCATACCAAGGAAGGAAGGCCATGTTTGCATTACATTCAAAAGTAAAAAGTATGTGTCTTAATACAGAAACCCTTTTGTCACTTTTTGACACCTATGTAACAAGTATTTTAAACTATGGTTGTGAGGTTTGGGGTAGTCATAATGCTAGTGACATAGAAAAAGTACAGTTGGAATTTATAAAATCTGTTTTAGGCATAAGGAAAAACACAAACTCTGCTTCAGTGTATTTGGAAACTGGTAGGCTACCTATGAAGATTACTCGACTGTATAGAATGTTCAAATTCTGGTTCAAGGTTTTATCTAGTGAAAATTGTATAATAAAAAACTGTTATGATGAACTATATGATAACTGTGACAGAATGAAAAACAGTAAGAAAAATTGGGCCTTTTGTATTAAAGAAAAATTGTATGAAATTGGGTTAGGATATATGTGGTGTGAACAAGAAAGAGCTTGTTATAGAATTTTTTTCCCAATTATAAAACAAAGATTGAATGACATATGTGTTCAAAACCTTATGGAAGAAATCAATTATTCATCAAAATGTAATATTTACAAACATATAATAGACAATTTTTCTTTACAGTATTATCTTTGTAAGCCCATACCTTCTATGTACAAAAAGCAAATTAGTCGAATTAGGCTTTCATCTCATAACCTTGAAATTGAGTCAGGACGATATAATAAAGTACCTAGGGAGAGTAAAATGTGCAGGATGTGTAAAAGTGAAATAGAGGATGAATACCATTTTGTTTTAACTTGTCCATATTTTGAAAAGCTCCGTAAAAAATATATCAAATTGTATTACTGGCAAAATTAAGCCATCTGTTTTTAAATTTGTACAATTATTAGGTACACGCAACGTCCATGATCTTTGTAATTTAGGGAAGTATATTCATTTTGCTTTTAAATTGAGAGAAAGCATTCTCTCATATGGTAATTCTCCATGAAATCATGATTGTTATATTGTATTATATTTTTGTAATCAATAAGGACCGCTATACAATGCCATTTTGTAATATTTTGTATTATATGTTGAAATGCGATAAGATGTATATCTTAAGCAATAAATAAATAATAATAATAGCTAACACATAATGTCGCACATGCATTAAGCCTTATAATTCTGTATCAAAAGTTAAATAGTTATTTTAAAAAATATATTATATTGACTGCTTAACCCAACAACTCTAATTAACCTGTTATTAAAATAATTGATGAGTAAGAAGAAAAATAAGTGAAAGTAAATTGAAATAAGGAGAAGAAACAGTGTCTAGATGTCTAATACAGTTGATCTTCAATATCCCGAACACCAATATCTTGAATACCAGTGATATGTCAAAGCAAGTTGTCTGTCCCAACCATGTTCTTAATGTTTTTTACATTTAGCTATCTCAAATCATTGGATACTTTTAGGTTTGATTTTAATTTGGTCCCATCGAGTTTGAGATAACAAGGTTTGACTGCAGGTATATCAAGTAACTCAACAGCTCACTCTAGATCTGCTACATGCAAGACAATTTCCTTGATTGGATATTGCTATACCTTGGCATCTATATTAACTAAGAACTGCATGTTGATCTAATTTTTTACCAAGATTTAATTGACCATTTTTAGTACAAATTAAATCCTATACCATTTCAATTAGAATTTTAGATTCAAAAAGTTGAAAAATGGAGAAATATTGACATCTTGTGCAAGTTGCATTCTACTGGAAAGTAAATTAAGACTCTAAAAATAGATTGAAAGTTTATCCTAATTTTTAATATTCACATCTCAGTTTATAAATTAAGTACACTGTATTACAATCAAAAAATTTAGATTTCTGATGAATTAAACAGTGCTTGTCAGTGAATTTTCATCTTGATTTTTGGGTAGTTTTAAAAGGATTTGTTTGGGACTGGGTCCTAGCTGGCTTCTAATGGACCTACATGCATCAGATATATACACATGTATGCATAGCAATAGATACATGCAATCTCTATAATACAATGAAATTAATGGTATTTACTAGTTAGGTCAACTTTCATTAGGTGTGTTGGGTTTCATGTTTTTTTTTTTTGTTTTTTTTTTTTTGGATGTACAAAGATTGTCATCTTCATTATCTCAAACCCTCAAAAGTTTCAGAAATCAAGCAACAGCCATACTTTTTAACTTGCATTCAGTCAATATGCCTTAATTTCTTTGAAGTAGTATACTTATTATTTTGTGATATTTAGGACCTTGCATGGAATGCGGGAGCACAATTAGAATTGCATTGTCCATCCATTTGTCCATCAACACTTTGTTTTTACATGATAAGTCAAACAATTTTAAAATTTTGTATAGATGTTAATTCTTTACAATGAAAGGAGTTCCTATATCATACAGTCAGATTACTTGTGAACAGTGGGTAATTGGGAGTGATCCAATTGTTGATACACTGTAGCAGATTTAACTTTATTTATTTTTTTTAATAATATAAATTGTTTGAAAGTTAGCATTAATAAAATATTATCAGCTGGAGATGTAAATGGAAGGATTATTAGTAGGTTATGTATTATGTATTGTGCATCTCAAATGACAGAACCAGAAATTAATCTTTTTTTTTTTTTTTTTTTTTTTTTTTTTTTTACAAATTGTTTTGTTTTTCCTCTTGATTTCTTCTGCTGCCATTTTCAAGATACACTCGATCATTTAGGTACTGGTTCCAAGGAAACAACTGAATCAATGCTGTTGGCTTAAATGTGATTTTTAAGTTAACCTAATTTTTTTTATACTGCTCTCAAATTTTATGCTATTGTCAGTGCATATATATAACGAACAAGTGTAGATGCTGGAATGAATGGGAGGTGATAATGACATCTTTCATCTGCCTTTTTTAAATTTCTAATTTTATTTCCTTATAATATTCAAAATCAAAACTGCATTACACGTGTTTACAATTAAATAACAGGTATTAGCCTAAGGGATAAAAATCTTAAGTTGTGGATCCAAAGGAATAGGAACTTTTTTCTAATCACATACAATGTATGTATTGATTTAATTTGAAGAAAAAATATTCAAATATAGATCCAGAGGATTTTGTGGTGGATCCAAGGGTCTAATCTTTTGAGGGGGGATCCAAGGGGAGTGGGAAATATTTTATGAATTAAAAAGTTTGAGATATTAAAAGTATTTTATATTTAAGAGTAAATGATTTTGATAAATATGTTAAACCTATGAATAATTGAGAACATCAGGCATGTCTGATCATAGCTGTTGATGTCCATAGCTGTTGATCCAAAGGGAGAGGAATTTAGCTTTATCTGGTAATATAAAGTATTGTTTTAAACATAATGTCAAAGTTACATAACTTTAAGCTCAATTTGAGTGAGTTATATAGCTCCAAAGAATTAAGTGATGGATCATGGGATCCAGGTTTTGAATAAGGGATCCAAGGGGAGTGGGGAATAATTTATCAATCTAAACAAAAATGAGATATTCATGAAAGAAAATTTGAAATATAGCTATGTAACTCTTCTGTATGGGAGATAAGAAAATTTATCCTTTATATGAATGAGTCATATATTATATATAGGTTTGAATTATATATAGATTCAAAGAATTTAGTGGTAGATCCAAGGGTCTATTCTTTTGAGTGAGGGATCCAAGTGGAGTGGTACATAATTTATTAATTAATTAATAAACAGCATTTGCATTTCCTTATACATGTATTTGAAAACAAAGATATTACATGTGTTAACAATTTGATAACAGATAATAGGGATCAATTAAATTTTAAGTTGTGGATCCAAAGGAAGAAGAACTCCATCTAATCACATATGTATTGATTTAATTTGAAGAAAAAAATATTCAAACATAGATCCAGAGAATTTTCTGGTGGATCCAGGGGTCTAATCTTTATAGAGGGGGATCCAAGGGGAGTGGGAAATATTTCATAAACTAAAAAGTTTGAGATATTAAAAGTATTTTTATTTTAAAGTAAATGATTTTAAATATGTTAACCAGGACTCAATAATATAAATGTCTTAATTGTTCAGGCTGTTGATTGAAAGTGAGAGGAAAAAACATACCTTTATCTGATAACATAAATTATTTTTTGATTTCAACAAAATGATATCAACTACACAACTTAAGCTTAACATGAATGAGTTAAATAGCTCCATAGAATTAAGTGATGGATCCAAGGATCCAGTTTATTTGGGGATCCAAGAGGAAATTTGAAAAAAAAAAAGAAATATGAAATAAATATTGAAATATATATAGCAATGGTACTCTTCTGTATGGGAGAAAAGAAAGTTTAAATTATTCTTTATATGAATATAGAAAATATATCTATGTTACATGAATCATACATAGATTCAAAGAATTTATTGGTGGATCCAAGGGTCTCTTCTTGTAAGTGGGGGATCCAAGGGAAGTGGGACATACCGAGGGAATTCATTATGAATTAATTAATAAACAGTATTTGTTATCTCTAAAAACAAATGATTTTGCTATACTAACAAGGTTTCAAAAATACCGGTATTGAAAAAAAAAAATGAGAGCAGACATGTCTGAAATTAGCAATAATTTAATGACCCTTATTAGTGATTTTCAGGTCAAAGTTCAGCAGGTTCTCTGCTACATTAGCAATTCCATATGATGCCCCAGTAGCTAGTATCTCAAGACTCTCTTGCTTGATAGTAATTTGCAGAGGCAGGTTTTGACTAATATTGAATACACTTTATTCAATAAACATCTAAGGTTCTAGCATTTTTTCAGCATTTTAAAGTAACATATGCCCCACAGCAAGTATTTTTATAAAGTTAATCAACCTATTTATCAATCTATTCAAAATTAGGATGCAAATTTTGACATAAAATTGTCTTGCAGTAGTATGTAGCAGTAGAAATGGTCAACTGCGTGTGATATAATATTGTTTTGTACATAATATTATACATATTTTTACCATTGTGTTCAAACTAATTCCCAACAGATAACCTTTTAAATTGCCTTTAAGCATCAGGAAGGAATTATTTTAAGATATAGTATGTTTTTCAATCACATTAATGATGTTTCTTTATGATTCTTTCTCTGATACATAATATTTTATACTGGTAAGAATTTGCTACAGTCGAACAAATAGATGAAACAAATTCCTCTAGGAGAAGAAAAAGTCCTATAGGAATTTAAAATTTCCTACAGGATATTTTTCTCCCTTAGGAGCAAGCAAAAATTTCAAAAGGTATGAAATATTCCTATAGGAATTTCTCACTGAAAAAGAAATCCTATAGGAATTTAGGAAATCCTAAGGGAAACATCTTTCCTAAGGGATTTTTTCTTTCTCCTGTAGGAAATAACATTCCTACAGGAGATTAAATTCTCCCATAGTAAATTAATTTCCCTGCAGGAATTCTGAAATATCCTACAGGAAATGATCGAATCCTGTAGGATTTTGATAATATCCCTCAGGAATTTTAATTTTCCTATAGGAATTTCATTTTTCCCATGGGAATTTTCTTTTCAAAGGTGATTATCTCACCTGACAGGTGAGATTCACCTGTAACAAAGATAGTTTTGAACTCTTTAAGTGATGATCTATCTCATGGTATATATAGATTTTATGTAAACTAAGAGTTTGGCGGGCGCCGATTTGCCACTTTGGAAGTGGCAGATTTATCCGGCGCAGTGTTAGTGTGAATTGTGCCATATCTTGATGTAACTGAACATAATGACTGGAAATAGACAAAACAAGCATATATAAGAAGAGGAAAAAGGTCAAAAGCAGCAGCAGTAATAGCGGTAGTGAAGTCAGTCCCGATTTTAGATATTTCAAAGCCGAGGACACCACTTTGAACAGTTATCACGAGCGGATCGAGCGAGATATAACGGTGAGTGATTTAATGAATCAAGTGAATTCTAGTTTATACGCGTCTACTGAGGAACTTAATGATAATACTAGAAGTGAAACTGACAGCGAACTAGTTAGTAGTGTATTTGATTCATTTACTTTCCATGACAAGTCACTGGATTTTATAAATATGGCGTTAAACCAAACAAGCTCTGACTCTGTGTCAGGAAAACTAGTTACACTATTATCTGTACTCCTTGATTCAAAGAATAATCAGGAAAGTATGAAGCGTATGTTTGAGTCCAAGTTAGTCAAATTAAAAACTGATTTGATGGAAAATGTTGAAAAAAAGATTCGATCATTGAAGGATGAGATATCTTTAGACATTGCTAAAGAGACAAATCGCACTGATCAAATTCTCACGTCTGTACAATCCATACAATTTAGAAAAACATGTAACAGAGGATAAAGGCAATCACCTTGGAATCACCGGAGACTCGTTAGATCAGCTAAATAACAATGAAATTACTATCACAGCTAGTGGCATTCCTGTCACTGAAGATGAAAACGTCATGCAAAAAGCTGAAAATTTGATTCAGGCACTGGGAGAAACCGTATCACAATATTTTCAGATAACAAGCGCAGTCCGGCTGCCAACAAGATTTCCAAATAAACCAGGCCTTATCAAAATAAGTTTCCAAAATAAAGAAGAAAAAATTTGTGTGCTTAGAAACAAGATAAAGTTAAAAGACACCGATTTATACAAAGAAACTTTTCTTAGAAACAGTAAATCTCGCATAGAACGGTTAATAGAAATAAATGCACGCACCATCTTGAGAAACTTGCCGCGGGAACGGGAAAGATTACTACGGGTCGATGCAAGTGGCATACAAGAGCATTTCTAGTTATTATCGACGCTGGACGAATATGGTTTGGTACTGGAACAGAAGTGTCTTACGATGGACAAATGCTGTATCACCAAACTATCAGTTGATATGTACTTCGGTCTGCGACAGTAGTGAAAAATGTTATTCCGATAGACATATTATATCATTCTCAGGAGCAAAATAAATAAGTTAACGATTCACACAATGTACATACATAATTATAGTCCGTTAGGGAAAATGTAAGTTTTATATCCAGGTGACTTATAGGTCCAAAGGGCCGGGTGTAAAGTACTTATCTTTTTTGTATTTAAGTATTTCATGATGTATTACACAAGTCACTATAATAAATAAATTATTATTATTGTTTCCATATTTACTGAGAAGTTTTTTTTTTCTTCCAATGTAAGTCAAGATAAATTTTAGGGACAGTTCTAGGTATTTGGTGTGTATAACTATTGTTTCAAACATGTACAACTTTGTAAATACACTCAAACTACAAATGTATGGGTAAATGTGGCAAAATATTATTTTTTGGGAGAAAAATTTCATGGTGTCCCTTTAGTGCATCTACTGTTGTACGGGATCTCGTTTATTCGGTCTCATCCGAAGGATTGGTCTCCACGTTTCGCAGTAGGATACGAACCCGCGATGTAAAGATCAACTCCTTACTCTGCAACTCTAGGCCAAATAAATGCTCTAACCACTGCACCACGTGGGAGACCAGCTAGTTTGAATTCATACCAAAAAAAAAACTTCACAACCAAATAAAACTTTGAATGCAAGATGAATTTTTTTTTTCGAATGAAATTGAGGCATAATATACATGAATTTAAATTTCATGTAGCTCTCTATACGTTTAAAATAGTAAATACACAAAAAAGAAAGCGTTAAAAACTTTATCTTCTAAATGAATTGAGAACATATCAATCTAAACAAGTGGTGTTTATTATGTAAGCAGTGGCAAACCTTACTATAATATCTATATTCACTGTAATCTTTAAAATATATCCTTATGCTGAAAATGATACGATTTCCTCCGAGATCTACAGCCCACCATACAGATTTATCTGGAGAACTTGGGCCAATATCATGAGTCCTCATACATGTGTTTCTATCGCCATCAACAGCTTTGTCTGGACCACAGGGAGGATTACATGATTGGACTGTAGACTGAGCGGCGGCTTTACCTCTTGATAAATCATCTATAAAGAACGAAAACAATGTAACCATCATATGATATAGATATTGAAAAAAAAGTAGATATGAATGTTTGATGCCTTATAGGATATACAATATATATGTACTTGTAAGGCTCTTGCAGTTGAAGTCTGGACAGGGAATACAGATAAACGTATTAAAATTCCATTGCAAACTTTACATTTAATTAAATATTATGACATTTAGGAATTAACTGCTTTGAAGTTAATAAACTAAAGCAGAATAATTTTTTTTTTCTCTCCAAACAGTTCTGAGATTCTCTATTAAATATTTCAAAACCTTCTGGACAGTAGTCTGCATACTGATCACTTCGTAAAATAGCATTTAAATGTTTATATGCTTGATTGTCGCCATTAACAACACAGATAAATTGACAATATCGGTCACCAAAAAAAACAAAAAAACCCAGGTATATGTACCTGAACAAAATATGTAAACATACGATGTATACTAGTACAATGTATGTTTAGAAAAATAAGCATCGTCATCTTTCTTTCTTCATTCTTAATTGATTTGTATTTAAAAACTGTGATTTCTTCATATTCAAGCCATAAATTTTCAAAAAGCAGGCTATCCTCCTTTCATTTTATATACATTTAGGGTTAAGAAATCACTGGTAATTGTACTGATATATCCGTGACCATGGATACCCAATGAACATAAAACACCCTGTTTAAAAAATAAACGTTGGCTAGGGCTCTTTACTCTTAAGCCTTGATATATTTGACTTTCATGCATCTGGTTAATGTGTTTCAAATTTAACATTTGGATATTTGACTGGTTATTAAGAAAACGACAAATCCCAACAAACAACTTGATTCTCTGACAAACGAGATGACTTTAGCTTTTCCATCGTCAACCTCATTTATGTTGCTTTTATTCGCATTCAATCGCATGTTCTGAGTATGATCAATTTCTAAACCAAGGCAGGCTAATTACAATTAAGTTGACACTACAAAGATTGTAACAATCTAATTAAAGTCAGCATTTTGTAATTTTATGGCAGCTATTATGACCTTGTTAGCAAATATAATATATCACTGGATCGTTTCATACCAATAGATACGGCTTTGTTTTTATACCAAATTTGACAACGGAAAATTTCGTATACTAAATTAATGCATATGGCTCAAGGCGGTCCTTGATCCCACCCCTGGAATCCAGGGAATCAGTGATTATGCCCTGTTAAAAGAATTTTATTGTTTGTAACTTTTCTGAGATCGATCAGTGATTTTTTTTTTATCTTCACCTTTCTTTCATGATTACAACTGCGAGAGTTGACTTAAATTTTATATAGGTAGCCTTTTCCAAACAAAGTGGTAATGAACAACCATATATCGCATGAGTACAGTTACCCATTTCGAAAAAAAGAACTCTGCCTGTAGTTTTTAAACCAATCATTTTGATTTTTAAGCAATTGCATGTATATTAATACTTGACTCCCGGAACCACAAAATGAATATATACGTACGTCTGTTGGATAAACAGATCTAGAAGATATTCGTAATTTCAATATAAAAGATAAAGGCAATCCCAAAGGAAGAAATTATCTATTCTACTATGACAACAATACACCTGTAAACATTTCTGTCGCTGGGTCATTAGCTTTATGATTTGTTTTCGATTAGTCAACATTAAAATATAGTAGTCTATTTTATGCCGATTCATTGCTTTATAATGCACTCAAAGAAAGGTATCGAATAAGCAACCAATGATTTCAACCTGCTATGAATTGTCTCTGGTCTTGTTGTCGCTATAAACTAAATATGAGAGAAGTTAAGGTCAATATATCCAGTTTCATGATCTGATTTCAATGATCATTACCTAAAAATATCTTGAATTTATTTAGAGAATGTGAATTCATTTACTTACCGAATCCAAACAAAAGAGGTATTCCTGTAAAAAGTAACAATATTCTATGAATTATGTCCATGTTGACAGTTGGTATGAGTAGTCTACAAGGAAGATTAACTTTCAATGAAAATAAATATAGTGGATTGTTGTGCAGTAATATAGATAGACATTGGGTTTTACTTCCTTACGCGTACATTCACACGCAGACTTCTGACATTTTTCAAAAAGTTTAAGTGTTCTCTTCTCCATTCTTTTTTTCATTTTGCAGGCGATTACCTCTGATAATTACTAACACGTGAGTTCGTGTTACGCGTACACTTACCTTTTAATTTACACATTTTGAAATAAAATACGCATAGATGACTTAAGCCGCTTTGTCAGTGCATGGCTATGAACAAATGAACGAAAGCCGAAGGTTAAAAACTCCATTGTTGCAGCACAGGTATTTGTGGACAGGACCCCCACCCCCCTAGATATTCAACCCTGGGGCTTGTTGGACATTTTTTCACAAATTATATTTATTACACTTATTCATCATGTGTACCATAGGAAAAAAATCGTGAAAACCCCGTTTGTTATCAGGACAAAGTTCTCAGCGTATGTTTAGCTGTGAAACAAGTTTCAAGTGCACACTATGTTAGCCCAAGAGTTATTGAATCAGGAGTTTTCAATAAGATTTAATGTTTAGTTATTCGTGTAAAAGGTATAAGATAGAATGTAGAGAAAGTATATGACACAGTTGTAAAAATAGTACATGTAGGTATGTATATTTAAATTTGCAAGTTATAGATCCTTCGAAGTATTTGGTTCCAGTCTTTGGCACCTTCTTTCAGCTCTTCCAATTCTTTTTTCAATATTTTAGATTCCCAACCTTTCGGCTTGAGCACCACTAAAGAGGCATAATTTGTCGAAATGCGCATCTGGTGCATCAAAATTGGTACCGTATATGATTTACATTATGACTCCTGGGTCGAGGCCTCTGGTGGTGGACTTAGTCCCCGAGGGTCTCTACAGCCCAGTAACCTAGTACTTCTGTACTACCTTGAAAATACGAATATATATTTATTCGCTGTGGTAATATTTAGAAATTTATTTCAAAATTAAGGATTGTCTCCCTCATACATAGATCTGATTCTTCGAAGTATTTGGCTCCAGTCTTTGGCACCTTTTTTCAGCTCTTCCAATTCTTTTTTCAATATTTTAGATTCCCAACCTTTCGGCTTGAGCATCACTGAAGAGACATCATTTGTCGAAATGCGCATCTGGTGCATCAAAATTGGTTTCATATATTATTTATATTATAGGACTAGAGTAAGTTGTAAGCAAAAACAAATGTAAATAGATAATATTATGCATACATGTTTATGAGGATTGATTGCAAGCAAGCGCGTATATTCGAATGTGATATGAATCGTGTAGTAGTCTGTATTTTATTGATCATTGAATATTATATAAATATTGCATGTAGTTGAGTGTAACATTGAAAATTTTCACCCCAAGAAAACCATTGTCCGAGGCGCAGCCGAGGTTGACAATGGCTTTCGAGGGGTGAAAAATTTCAATGTTACACTCAACTACATGCAATATTTATATAATATTCAATGATCAATAAAATACATATAACAGTGAACCATGCGCGCATAAATTCTACGCAGTCACTATTTTTTGTTGGAATATCAACCCTCGTCAAGCAATGTTGACTGTTGCTATGCTGGAGGGCGTGGCTTCATCATTCGGCGGGTAAAGGTGTTTTTTTAACAAATGTATCTCGACGAATCAAATTCAATTAATTTACATGAAAGTATAATATCACTAAATGTATCTGTTGTAACAAGTTTCAGTTTTTCATTATTTTCAGTCTAATCATATGTTCTGTATTTTTCTTCTATTTATGCTTTCTTTTACATGGAAAAAAAAATAGTAAAATGTAAGAAGCGTTTTACATCCAGCATATAACAGTCGCCCAAATAACTTATCCCTGTTAATTACGACGTTTATACATTTAGAAGTAATTTCCAATCCTTTCAACGTTTGGTCTTGTCCGGCAGATATGATTCAGAATGATTTTTCTTCTGGCAATGCTTAAAATATTTATTTTATATCAAATTTTCAAAGTTTAAAATAAAGTTTTGAACAGTATTCTTTCTTTGTTTTTCTTCTATCTCTTCATATTGGGAAAAAAAAAACATACAGAGTTTTTTTAAGGGAGCCGACCGGGGTTTTATTGTGTGAAAACTACTATAGAGAAACTTTTCAATTTTATACCATACATACCTTACATTGACTTCAGTATACATGCCAAGTTTAGTGAAAATCTACTGTCTGGTTATTTTTTAAGGAGCATCTCAAAATACAGGTACATTTACTATAGGATTATATAGGAAAATAGCTCTTTTTTCTCACTTCGGATCAAATTATACACTAAATGGACTTCTAAGAAAGATGCAAATGTTATGTCACAAAAGTGTATTTTTTAGGGAAAATAGTGGGTCTTTGCTCCACGTTTTTGTTGACTAAAAATGTATATTTTTTGACAAACTTTGAGGATAAACTTTGAAAAATATGGAGCGAAGACCCACTCATATAAAAAAAATTGTGTTTTAGCTTGAGAAAATGATCATTTTTGCCCTCTCTAGTATGTGTATGCTACTTCATTGGCTAATAATTTCAAAATCAATAAGATTATTGCAAATTTTGGAGATTTTTCATAAAGTATACTTTAATTTTAGATGAAATATCAAAGAAAATTTTGTTATAATTGAGATTTAATTTTTCATATTGATGTTTCTTGCACTATAGACATTGCGCTCACCTTGTTCGCCCATCTTCTTTAATATTGACACCCCTTGAGTTTTTAACTAACATCTTTTGTTAGCCAATTACATGTTGCACATTGAGGGTTCTGAAGACTTTGAAATTGTGTGAATTTCAAATAAGGGAGTGAAAGTATCGTCTTCATGTTTTGGGGTTGTTCTTTACTGCTTTTAAAAGTACAAACCTGTTGTTTGTTCATCCTCGCTCAGTAGACAGATCTGTTCTTGGACATTTGAATTATTATTTCTAATTCTTGGATAATACATGTGCAAAACTGGTAGTATTTTACCTTCATTTGTAAGTTTTTTCAAAGTATCTATGCTTTCATTTTTTCATTGTCAACAGATTGTACTGTGTATTTTGATTAATATAATTTTAGGTCAGGCCAACTTGATACAAAATTGAAAAGATTCTTCTACAAAATATTCTCTGTTGTAAGATAACAAGATCAAAGAAAGCATCTTAATAGAGATAAAATTATTAAATTTCAATCTCATTATTGCATAGCTTTGACGGCTAACAACCACTCAACCGTGACGTCATAACCTATTGCATTGCGCTACAAAAGGACAGATAAAGGGAAAGCAAAAAATAATAATAATAATAATAACTAGATGAGATCTCGTTGCGAGCAACGAGTGGGTCTTCCGTCCAATTTTCGATAAGATGAGATAAGAATTTTACTGAGATTTTCGTTAAAGAATAGTTATATGAATAAATTGTTAAGACAAACAATTTCCCTTTAGTAATGTGTAACAAAATATTGATCAATAAAAAGTTATAGATTAAACACTTCCGGCCCGTATTGGCCCCTTACATGAAAATCAGCCCCTTTTTCTTGATATCATCTTAAAGCTCTCATGATTTTGAACACTTTTTGTTCAACAACTATTCAGAAATTCTTTTTCGTTTCCGAGATATATGCAATAGAAATATTAAGGGCCTGCCCTTTAAGTCCTAAACGGGGACGTCTAGCAAAAATGGAATAATTGCATATTATTAAGAATATTATTTTGAACGTCTTTTGTTAAAATATTTGTTATCAAAATATTCTTCCTGTTCAAGATTTATTGCGCCAAAGATTATACAATCTGACCCCTAATTATCCCTTATTGCATAAGATATGACGTAAACACCATATTATATAGTTAAAGAGTGTGAAGATGAACTATTTCGCTTCAGTAATATATTACAAAATATTGATCATTAAATAGTTATTGATTTAAGACTTTCGGCCCCTCTCAGCCCCTATTTTGAGGGACGAGCCCCATTTTCTTCATACCACTTTAAAGCTCTTATGGTTTTGAACACTTTTTGTTCAAAAACTATTCAGAAATTCTTTTTTGTTTCCGAGATATATGCAAAAGATATATTTAGGGGCCAGCCCTTCAACTCCTAAATGGGGACGTTTAGCAAAAATCGAAAGTTACTTACTGTTTAGAACATTATTTTGAACATCTTTTATTCTATATTGCTTATCAAAATATTTCCCACTTCGAGATATAAAGTGCCAAAGATTTGGCTTTCTGGCCCCTTAGGGCCCCTAATTATGTAACATGTGATGCGAATATCATAATATACAGTTGTAAATTGTTAAGATAAACATTTTTGCTTCAGTAATGAATTGCAAAATATTGATTGTTAAAAAGTTATTGATTAAAGACCATTGGCCCCTCTCGGCCCCTATTTTGAGGGGCCAGCCCCTTTTTCTTCATATCATTTTAAAGCTCTTATGATTTTGAACACTTTTTGTTCAACAACTATTCAGAAATTCTTTTTCGTTTCCGAGATATATGCAAAAGATATATTTAGGGGCCAGCCCTTCAACTCCTTAATGGGGACGTTTAGCAAAAATCGAAAGGTAAAATATTGTTAAGAACATTATTTTGAACATCTTTTATTCAATATTGCTAATCAAAATATTTCCCACTTCGAGATATAAAGTGCCAAAGATTTGGCTTTCTGGCCCCTTAGGGCCCCTAATTATGTAACATGTGATGCGAATATCATAATATATAGTTGTAAATTGTTAAGATAAACATTTTTGTTTCAGTAATGAATTGCAAAATATTGATTGTTAAAAAGTTATTGATTAAAGACCATTGGCCCCTCTCCGCCCCTATTTTGAGGGGCCAGCCCCTTTTTCTTCATATCATTTTAAAGCTCTCATGATTTTGAACACTTTTTGTTCAACAACTATTCAGAAATTCTTTTTCGTTTCCGAGCTATATGCAAAAGATATATTTAGGGGCCAGCCCTTCAACTCCTTAATGGGGACGTTTAGCAAAAATCGAAAGGTAAAATATTGTTAAGAACATTATTTTGAACATCTTTTATTCAATATTGCTTATCAAAATATTTCCCACTTTCGAGATATAGAGTGCCAATGATCTGGCATTCTGGCCCCTTATGGCCCCTTATTATATAACATATGACATAAATTTTATAATATATGGTTGTAAATTGTTCAGATAAACATTTTTGCTTCAGTAATGAATTGCAAAATATTGATTGTTAAAAAGATATTGATTAAAGAGTTTTGGCCCCTCTCGGCCCCTATTTTGAGGGGCCAGCCCCTTTTTCTTCATACCATTTTAAAGCTCTTATGATTTTGAACACTTTTTGTTCAAAAACTATTCAGAAATTTTTTTTTGTTTCCGAGCTATATGCAAAAGATATATTTAGGGGCCAGCCCTTCAACTCCTTAATGGGGACGTTTAGCAAAAATCGAAAGGTTAGATATTGTTTAGAACATTATTTTGAACATCTTTTATTCAATATTGCTTATCAAAATATTTCCCACTTTCGAGATATAGAGTGCCAAATATTTGGCCTTCTGGCCCCTTATGGACCTTAATCATGTAATATATGATGTATATATCATAATATATGGTTGTAAATTGTTAAGATAAACATTTTTGCTTCAGTAATGTATACCAAAATATTGATCGTTAAAGAGTTATTGATTTAATACTTTTGGCCCCTCTCGGCCCCTAATATGACAAGTCAGCCCTTTTTTCTTGATATCATATTAAAGATCTTGTTATTCTGCACAAATATTGTTCAGTATGTTTTAGCAAAAAAATTATACTTTAAAAGATATGATACAAAATGTCTCAAAAAATTCACTCATGATTCGTGTCCTTAATTTAGACCCCTACCGAGCATCCATACTAGGCACTTCCGGAAAATATCCAAACCCAGGTGCAAAATGGCAACATGTCCTCTATCATCACTGAAAATTTCAGCGCTCTAGCTTAAGACGTTTTTGAGTTCCATCGCAGACAAGGAGGTGCTCTAAATTTTGATAAAAGGGCGATAACTTCCGACCGGAAGTGAATTTCTAAAAATTGTTTAGCCGGAATTAACTTCAGATAACCTAGCAACAATCCTGAAAATCTGAAGCAAATCCATCGATCCATCTCCGAGAAATCGTCTGCACAAAATTTGTGCAGAAAAAAAGAATAATAACTAGATGAGATCTCGTTGCGAGCAACGAGTAGGTCTTCCGTCCGATTTCTCGATAAGATGAGATATGATTTTGATTATGATCTTTGTTAAAAGATAATAATATATAGACTTCCCTAATTAGATTTCATTCTTTTGATTTATATACCATTATCAAAGAGCTATAGATGACATACTTTTGGCCCCTCTGAGCCCCTAGTTTAAGGAGTCAGCCCCTTGTTCTTGATATCAATTGAAAGGTCTTGTGATTTTGGAAACGATTTTTCAAGAAATATTCAAAGATTTCCTTTCGTTGTGGAGATATGCTGAATGGAAATATTTAGGGGTCACCCCTCCAAGTCCTTAATCGGGCCGTTTGACAAAAAAATGAAAGGAAGCATATTGTTGAGAACATTATTCTGACCATCTTTTGTTCAGTATTGCTTATCAAAATATTCTTCCTTTTCGAGATATAAAGCGTCAAAGATTTAGCATTCTGGCCCCTTGTGACCCCTGATTACGTAACATATGATCAGAATCTTATCATATATTGCTGTAAATCATTAAGATAAACATCTTTGCTTCAGTAATGTATTACAAATTATTGCTGGTTAAAAGGTTATAGATGAAAGAATTTTGGCCCCTCTCAGCCCCTAATTTGAAGGGTCTGCCCATTTTTCTTGATATCAAATGAAAGGTCTTGTGATTTTGAAGACTTTTTGTTCAACAACTATTCAGAGATTTCTTTTCGTTGTGGAGATATGCTGAATGGAAATATTTAGGGGCCACCCCTTCAGGTCCTTAATGGGGCTGTCTGACAAAAATTGAAAGAGTGCATGTTGTTTAGAACATTATTCTAACCATCTTTTGTTCAGTATTGCTTATCAAACTATTCTTCCTTTTCGAAATATAAAGCGTCAAAGATTTTGCATTCTGGCCCCTTGTGACCCCTTATTACGTAACATATGATCAGAATCTTATCATATATTGTTGTAAATCATTAAGATAAACATCTTTGCTTCAGTAATGTATTACAAATTATTGATGGTTAAAGAGTTATAGATGAAAGACTTTTGGCCCCTCTCAGCCCCTAATTTGAGGGGTCAGCCCCTTTTCCTTGATATCAAATGAAAGGTCGTATCATTCTGCACAACTTTTCTTCTATATGTTTTAACAAATTATGAACATGTATGAAGATATGAAAGAAAAGGTGTAAAATTTTGTGAGATGTTTCTGAGACATTTTTTGAGCCCTACCGAGCTTCGGCGCCTTTTGAGCTAGAGAGATTTGGACACCTGCCTGCAAATCTACAAACCTTCCCCTACCTTCACTGAAAATCTTGACTCAATATCTTAAGTCGTTTCGGAGGAGTTTCCAGGACAAGCCGACCCTCTGAAAATCAGAAAATCCTAAATATCTCGAGATGGAAAGTGACGTCATCAACGAAAAAAATTTCCAATAAGGTTCAGATCAATACCAATCAGATCTAAAAGATTCATGAAAATCGGCCAAGACGTTACCGAGAACTTGCGTGCACAAAATCGGTAAGAATAATAATAATAATAATAATAGGGAAAAAGAAACCGAACGAAAACAATAAGGTCTTCCGTTGGAGACGGAAGACCTTAATAATAAGAAAAAGAAACAATACAATAATAGAAGGGTCTTCCGCTGAAGACGGAAGACCCTAATAACTAGACGAGCTTGCGTCAAAGATTTAGCATTCTGGCCCCTTATGGCCCCTAATTACGAAATTTTTTATAAAATTTTAAGATATATAGATGCAGATTGGGAAGATGAACATTTTTGCTTCAATAATCAATATCAAAATATTTAACGTTAAGGAGTTATAGATGAAAGACTTTTGGCCACTCTGAGCCCCTAATTTGAGGGGTCAGCCCCTTTTTCTTGATATCACTTGAAAAGTCTTGTGATTCTGAAGACTTTTTGTTCAACGACTATTCAGAAGTTTCGTTTCATTTTCGAGATATGTAGACCTGAAATATTTAGGGGCCGTCCCTTTAAGTCCTTATAGGGGCTGTTTAGGAAAAATTCAAAGGATGCACATTGTTCAAATTATCATTCTAAACAACTTTTGTTCAATATTGCTTTTCAAAATGTTTCCCCTTTTCGAGATATAAAGCTTCAAAGATTTAGCATTCTGGCCCCTTGCGACCCCTTATTACGTAACATATGATCAAAATTTTATAATATATAGTTGCAGAATGTTAAGATGAACATTTTTGCTTCAGTAATTTATAACAAAATATTGATCATTAGAGAGTTATAGATGAAAGTATTTTGGCCCTTCTGAGCCCCTAATTTGAGGGGTCAGCCCCTTTTTCTTGATATCAAATAAAAGGTCTTGTGATTTTGAAGACTTTTTGTTCAACAACTATTCAGAAATTTCCTTTCGTTTAAGAGATATGCAGAATAACAATATTTAGGGGCCAGCCCTCCAAGTCCTTAATGGGGATGTCTTGCAAAAATTAAAAGGGTGTATATTGTTAAGAACATTATTCTGAACATCTTTTGTTCAATATTGCTTATCAAAATATTTCTCCCTTTCGAGATACAAAGTGTCAAAGATTTAGCATTCTGGCCCCTTATGGCCCCTTATTACGTAACATATGATCCAAATTTTATCATATATAGTTGCAGAATGTTAAGATGAACATTTTTGCTTCAGTAATTTATAACAAAATATTGATCATTAAAGAGTTATAGATAAAAGACTTTTGGCCCTTCTGAGCCCCTAATTTGAGGGGTCAGCCCCTTTTTCTTGATATCAAATAAAAGGTCTTGTGATTTTGAAGACTTTTTGTTCAATATATTTTAACAAAATATTTTTATTTAAAATGTTATTATAAGAAATGTCTCTAAAATTCACTCAAAAATTTCGTCCTAAATTTCGACCCCTACCGAGCCTCCATACTTCGCACTTCCGGAAAATTTGAAAACCAAGGTGCACATTTAGAACATGTCCTCTATCACCACTGAAAGTTTCAATACCCTAGCATTTGTCGTTCTTGAGTTTTTGTGCAGACACAAGGTCTATCTAAAAATCGATCAAAGGGCGATAACTTCTGACCGGAAGTGATTTTTCAAAAACTGACATGGCGTTATAAACTTCAGATAGCAACACATTAACCCTGAAAATTTGAAGCAAATCGATCGAGCGGTCTCCGAGAAATCTTCTGCACAAAATCGGTAAGGGAAAAAAAAAGAATAATAACTAGATGGTTCTCGTTGCGAGCAACGAGTGGGTCTTCCGTCTGATTTTGGATGAGATTAATCAAGATCTTGACTGAGATATTTGTCTATAAAAGTGAAAGGATGCATATTGTTTTAAACATTATTCTGATCATCTTTTGTTCAATATTGCTTATCAAAATATTTCTCCTTTTCGAGATACAAAGTGTCAAAGATTTAGCATTCTGGCCCATTAACGTCCCTAATTATGCAACACATGATCAAAACTTTAAACCATATAGCTGCAAAATATTAATATGAACATTTTTGCTTCAGTAATTTATAGCAAAATATTGATAATTAAAAAGTTATAGATGAAAGACTTTTGGCCCTTCTGAGCCCCTATTTTGAGGGGTCAGCCCCTTTTTCTTGATATCAAATGAAAGATCTTGTGATTTTGAAGACTTTTTGTTCAACAACTATTCAGAAATTTCCTTTCGTTTAAGAGATATATAGAATAACAATATTTAGGGGCCAGCCCTCCAAGTCCTTAATGGGGATGTCTTGCAAAAATTAAAAGGGTGTATATTGTTTAGAACATTATCCTGAACATCTTTTGTTCAATATTGCTTATCAAAATATTTCTCCTTTTCGAGATATAAAGTGTCAAAGATTTAGCATTCTGGCCCCTTATGGCCCCTTATTACGTAACATATGATCAAAATTTTATAATATATAGTTGCAGAATGTTAAGATGAACATTTTTGCTTCAGTAATTTATAACAAAATATTGATCATTAAAGAGTTATAGATAAAAGATTTTGGCCCTTCTGAGCCCCTAATTTGAGGGGTCAGCCCCTTTTTCTTGATATCAAATGAAAGGTCTTGTGATTTTGAAGACATTTTGTTCAACAACTATTCAGAAATTTCCTTTCGTTTAAGAGATATATAGAATAACAATATTTAGGGGCCAGCCCTCCAAGTCCTTAATGGGGATGTCTTGCAAAAATTAAAAGGGTGTATATTGTTTAGAACATTATTCTGAACATCTTTTGTTCAATATTGCTTATCAAAATATTTCTCCTTTTCGAGATACAAAGTGTCAAAGATTTAGCATTCTGGCCCTTTATGGCCCCTTATTACGTAACATATGATCAAAATTTTATTATATATAGTTGCAGAATGTTAAGATAAACATTTTTGCTTCAGTAATTTATAACAAAATATTGATCATTAAAGAGTTATAGATAAAAGACTTTTGGCCCTTCTGAGTCCCTAATTTGAGGGGTCAGCCCCTTTTTCTTGATATCAAATAAAAGTTCTTGTAATTTTGAAGACTTTTTGTTCAATATATTTTAACAAAATATTTTTGTTTAAAATGTTATTATAAGAAATGTCTCTAAAATTCACTCAATAATTTCGTCCTAAATTTCGACCCCTACCGAACCTCCATACTTCGCACTTCCGGAAAATTTGAAAACCAAGGTGCACATCTAGAACATGTCCTCTATCACCACTGAAAGTTTCAACACTCTAGCATTTGTTGTTCTTGAGTTTTTGTGCAGACACAAGGTCTATCTAAAAATCGATCAAAGGGCGATAACTTCTGACCGGAAGTGATTTTTCAAAAACTGAAATGCCGTTATAAACTTCAGATAGCAACGCCTTAACCCTGAAAATTTGAAGCAAATCGATCAAGCGATCTCCGAGAAATCTTCTGCACAAAATCGGTAAGGAAAAAAAAAAGAATAATAATAATAAAAAGAAAAGTGAAAAATCAACAATAGAATAATAGAAGGGTCTTCCGCAGAAGACGGAAGACCCTAATAATAAAAAGAAAAGTGAAAAATCAACAATAGAATAATAGAAGGGTCTTCCGCAGAAGACGGAAGACCCTAATAATAATAAAAAAGGTAAAAAAGAAACCGAAGAATAATAGAAGGGTCTTCCGCTGAAGACGAAAGACCTTAATAAAACATAAGAGACATCATTTCTCCTAGACAAATTACTAGTCGTTAAACATTTTTGGATGTTTCCGTAAAAGTCTATTTAAAAAAAAAAAATTGCTCTTCAAGCAGGGATCGAACTCAAAACCCTTGTGTTGAAAGGCAGGTGCGCTAACCATTAGGCCACGCATTCCGACAACAGTAGTAAGTTAAAATGTTTAGGACTATAGAATAGATGCAAGCGTATTTTTAGAATCGGTAGGGGAAGAAAGAAGTTCCGTAAAAGCAAATAGTTCCTGAACTTGCAAGCAGTATATAAAATAAGAAGGGACGGGCTGCGTGAGAAAACGTTAACACTGTTCCCTTATGAAAATGTATTAGTGGACTGTGGCCCGATTCATCGATATTGTGAGCATGCTGATTTTTTTGTAAATACATGTAGCTTTGTTGAAAACTTTAAAGATCGGGTTCGGATTTTAGCATTTCTGACTGAATATCCTGAAATAAATATGAAACATTTAAATAAGCATTTCTTTGGGTTTTATTAAATATATGTAGCACGAATTAAACTCCCAACATGCATTTTTAGAAGGGAAACAGGACAATGAAAGCGAGAATTGTTTTTAATATATCGAAAATCGCTATTTCTGGAAACTGATTAATTCTAAATAAAAATCAAATAAATTCCACATGTAAAAGAAAGAGAGAATGCTCGTTATTAAAATGTCATATCATATCAGGAGAATCGAATGCTATTAACGACATCTGAAAAAATAGCCAATAAAAGGTTAGGATCATTTCTTTGTTCACCTGCACTTTAATTTCAAACACAACAGAACTTGTAGTTTTTGCCGTGAAGCTTCATGACTTCTATATACTTATAAGACTCACCGTAAAACTTTCCAGAAAGTTTCTCTGAGGTCTATACTCAATTGGAACCAAATTTGGTGTCGATCCGAGGTCTGGTTTGAATTTTACAGAAATATTCTACGTTGTTGTTGATGTGATTTTTTTTTTAAGAAAGGGGGGGGGGGTGAGTTATTTATTTTATGTTTCTTTTTAACTAACAATTGTAACTACTTCCACATCCTTAAGCTTGATTGTGACCTTTGGGTCAAGGTCATAGGTCAAGGTCATTTAAAAAAAAAATTCTTTACGTTCTATGTTTTAACCTGCTACTGTAGCTGGATGCATGTCCTTAGTTTGAAATTAAACCCAAAGTCATGTTTGCCGATAATTTTCATTATTCTTTTTTTTTTTTTTTTTTGGAGAGAGGGAGAGGACAATAAAACTTAAGAAAGTTCCAGTAGGTTCTTAGCTACAACTCCCTGAAATCTTATATCTATCTGAAGTGTGATTTGAAACTAAGAGAAAGATTTCACATTGCTCTCGGGATGATTTTTTTCTTTGAAGTTTTTCCGGAAAAAAAAATGTAATTTCTACATTTTTTAGAGAAAGACCATAAAACTCTACAGGAAGTTACTTTGGAGTCTCAGCTACAGTTCTCTAAAGTTTCGTGTCGATCCGATGTGTGAATTCAATTCTAGAGAGATATTGCATGTTGCAACTGCTGTCATTTTTTTCCACGAAAAAAGGGGGGGGGGGTTATATAATAATCCTTACACTGTTACACATTGGGAGTTGTAATCAACTCTCCACTTCCTCAGTAAACATTCTGACCTTAATGTCAAGGTCATATATCAAGGTCAAAGTTCAAGGTCAAAGGTCAAGGTCATACAGATAGGTGGAAAGATCCAATAAACAGAGGCATTTCAAGAGATTTCTGCTCAGAAAGGTTAAAGAAATTAATAATTACTAGACGAGCTTGCGTCAAAGATTTAGCATTCTGGCCCCTTATGGCCCCTAATTACGAAATTTTTTATAAAATTTTAAGATATATAGATGCAGATTGGGAAGATGAACATTTTTGCTTCAATAATTAATATCAAAATATTTAACGTTAAGGAGTTATAGATGAAAGACTTTTGGCCACTCTGAGCCCCTAATTTGAGGGGTCAGCCCCTTTTTCTTGATGTCACTTGAAAAGTCTTGTGATTCTGAAGACTTTTTGTTCAACGACTATTCAGAAGTTTCGTTTCATTTTCGAGATATGTAGACCTGAAATATTTAGGGGCCGTCCCTTTAAGTCCTTATAGGGGCTGTTTAGGAAAAATTCAAAGGATGCACATTGTTCAAATCATCATTCTAAACAACTTTTGTTCAATATTGCTTTTCAAAATGTTCCCCCTTTTCGAGATATAGAGCTTCAAAGATAAAGCATTCTGGCCCCTTATGGCCCCTAATTACGTAATATTTGAAGAAAATTTTAAGATATATAGTTGCAGATTGTGAAGATGAACATTTTTGCTTCAATATTTAATATCAAAATATTTAACGTTAAGGAGTTATAGATGAAAGACTTTTGGCCCCTCTGAGCCCCTAATTTGAGGGGTCAGCCCCTTTTTCTTGATATCACTTGAAAGGTCTTGTAATTTTGAAGACTTTCTGTTCAACAACTATTCAGAAGTTTCGTTTCGTTTTCGAGATATGTAGACTTGAAATATTTAGGGGCCGTCCCTTTAAGTCCTTATAGGGGCTGTTTAGGAAAAATTCAAAGGATGCACATTGTTCAGATCATCATTCTAAACAACTTTTGTTCAATATTGCTTTTCAAAATGTTTCCCCTTTTCGAGATATAAAGCTTCAAAGATTTAGCATTCTGGCCCCTTGCGACCCCTTATTACGTAACATGTGATCAAAATCTTATAATATATAGTTGCAGAATGTTAAGATGAACATTTTTGCTTCAGTAATTTATAACAAAATATTGATCATTAGAGAGTTATAGATGAAAGTATTTTGGCCCTTCTGAGCCCCTAATTTGAGGGGTCAGCCCCTTTTTCTTGATATCAAATAAAAGGTCTTGTGATTTTGAAGACTTTTTGTTCAACAACTATTCAGAAATTTCCTTTCGTTTAAGAGATATGTAGAATAACAATATTTAGGGGCCAGCCCTCCAAGTCCTTAATGGGGATGTCTTGCAAAAATTAAAAGGGTGTATATTGTTAAGAACATTATTCTGAACATCTTTTGTTCAATATTGCTTATCAAAATATTTCTCCCTTTCGAGATACAAAGTGTCAAAGATTTAGCATTCTGGCCCCTTATGGCCCCTTATTACGTAACATATGATCCAAATTTTATCATATATAGTTGCAGAATGTTAAGATGAACATTTTTGCTTCAGTAATTTATAACAAAATATTGATCATTAAAGAGTTATAGATAAAAGACTTTTGGCCCTTCTGAGCCCCTAATTTGAGGGGTCAGCCCCTTTTTCTTGATATCAAATAAAAGGTCTTGTGATTTTGAAGACTTTTTGTTCAATATATTTTAACAAAATATTTTTATTTAAAATGTTATTATAAGAAATGTCTCTAAAATTCACTCAAAAATTTCGTCCTAAATTTCGACCCCTACCGAGCCTCCATACTTCGCACTTCCGGAAAATTTGAAAACCAAGGTGCACATTTAGAACATGTCCTCTATCACCACTGAAAGTTTCAATACTCTAGCATTTGTCGTTCTTGAGTTTTTGTGCAGACACAAGGTCTATCTAAAAATCGATCAAAGGGCGATAACTTCTGACCGGAAGTGATTTTTCAAAAACTGAAATGCCGTTATAAACTTCAGATAGCAACGCCTTAACCCTGAAAATTTGAAGCAAATCGATCAAGCGATCTCCGAGAAATCTTCTGCACAAAATCGGTAAGGAAAAAAAAAAGAATAATAATAATAAAAAGAAAAGTGAAAAATCAACAATAGAATAATAGAAGGGTCTTCCGCAGAAGACGGAAGACCCTAATAATAAAAAGAAAAGTGAAAAATCAACAATAGAATAATAGAAGGGTCTTCCGCAGAAGACGGAAGACCCTAATAATAATAAAAAAGGTAAAAAAGAAACCGAAGAATAATAGAAGGGTCTTCCGCTGAAGACGAAAGACCTTAATAAAACATAAGAGACATCATTTCTCCTAGACAAATTACTAGTCGTTAAACATTTTTGGATGTTTCCGTAAAAGTCTATTTAAAAAAAAAAAATTGCTCTTCAAGCAGGGATCGAACTCAAAACCCTTGTGTTGAAAGGCAGGTGCGCTAACCATTAGGCCACGCATTCCGACAACAGTAGTAAGTTAAAATGTTTAGGACTATAGAATAGATGCAAGCGTATTTTTAGAATCGGTAGGGGAAGAAAGAAGTTCCGTAAAAGCAAATAGTTCCTGAACTTGCAAGCAGTATATAAAATAAGAAGGGACGGGCTGCGTGAGAAAACGTTAACACTGTTCCCTTATGAAAATGTATTAGTGGACTGTGGCCCGATTCATCGATATTGTGAGCATGCTGATTTTTTTGTAAATACATGTAGCTTTGTTGAAAACTTTAAAGATCGGGTTCGGATTTTAGCATTTCTGACTGAATATCCTGAAATAAATATGAAACATTTAAATAAGCATTTCTTTGGGTTTTATTAAATATATGTAGCACGAATTAAACTCCCAACATGCATTTTTAGAAGGGAAACAGGACAATGAAAGCGAGAATTGTTTTTAATATATCGAAAATCGCTATTTCTGGAAACTGATTAATTCTAAATAAAAATCAAATAAATTCCACATGTAAAAGAAAGAGAGAATGCTCGTTATTAAAATGTCATATCATATCAGGAGAATCGAATGCTATTAACGACATCTGAAAAAATAGCCAATAAAAGGTTAGGATCATTTCTTTGTTCACCTGCACTTTAATTTCAAACACAACAGAACTTGTAGTTTTTGCCGTGAAGCTTCATGACTTCTATATACTTATAAGACTCACCGTAAAACTTTCCAGAAAGTTTCTCTGAGGTCTATACTCAATTGGAACCAAATTTGGTGTCGATCCGAGGTCTGGTTTGAATTTTACAGAAATATTCTACGTTGTTGTTGATGTGATTTTTTTTTTAAGAAAGGGGGGGGGGTGAGTTATTTATTTTATGTTTCTTTTTAACTAACAATTGTAACTACTTCCACATCCTTAAGCTTGATTGTGACCTTTGGGTCAAGGTCATAGGTCAAGGTCATTTAAAAAAAAATTCTTTACGTTCTATGTTTTAACCTGCTACTGTAGCTGGATGCATGTCCTTAGTTTGAAATTAAACCCAAAGTCATGTTTGCCGATAATTTTCATTATTCTTTTTTTTTTTTTTTTTTTGGAGAGAGGGAGAGGACAATAAAACTTAAGAAAGTTCCAGTAGGTTCTTAGCTACAACTCCCTGAAATCTTATATCTATCTGAAGTGTGATTTGAAACTAAGAGAAAGATTTCACATTGCTCTCGGGATGATTTTTTTCTTTGAAGTTTTTCCGGAAAAAAAAATGTAATTTCTACATTTTTTAGAGAAAGACCATAAAACTCTACAGGAAGTTACTTTGGAGTCTCAGCTACAGTTCTCTAAAGTTTCGTGTCGATCCGATGTGTGAATTCAATTCTAGAGAGATATTGCATGTTGCAACTGCTGTCATTTTTTTCCACGAAAAAAGGGGGGGGGGGTTATATAATAATCCTTACACTGTTACACATTGGGAGTTGTAATCAACTCTCCACTTCCTCAGTAAACATTCTGACCTTAATGTCAAGGTCATATATCAAGGTCAAAGTTCAAGGTCAAAGGTCAAGGTCATACAGATAGGTGGAAAGATCCAATAAACAGAGGCATTTCAAGAGATTTCTGCTCAGAAAGGTTAAAGAAATTAATAATTACTAGACGAGCTTGCGTCAAAGATTTAGCATTCTGGCCCCTTATGGCCCCTAATTACGAAATTTTTTATAAAATTTTAAGATATATAGATGCAGATTGGGAAGATGAACATTTTTGCTTCAATAATTAATATCAAAATATTTAACGTTAAGGAGTTATAGATGAAAGACTTTTGGCCACTCTGAGCCCCTAATTTGAGGGGTCAGCCCCTTTTTCTTGATGTCACTTGAAAAGTCTTGTGATTCTGAAGACTTTTTGTTCAACGACTATTCAGAAGTTTCGTTTCATTTTCGAGATATGTAGACCTGAAATATTTAGGGGCCGTCCCTTTAAGTCCTTATAGGGGCTGTTTAGGAAAAATTCAAAGGATGCACATTGTTCAAATCATCATTCTAAACAACTTTTGTTCAATATTGCTTTTCAAAATGTTCCCCCTTTTCGAGATATAGAGCTTCAAAGATAAAGCATTCTGGCCCCTTATGGCCCCTAATTACGTAATATTTGAAGAAAATTTTAAGATATATAGTTGCAGATTGTGAAGATGAACATTTTTGCTTCAATATTTAATATCAAAATATTTAACGTTAAGGAGTTATAGATGAAAGACTTTTGGCCCCTCTGAGCCCCTAATTTGAGGGGTCAGCCCCTTTTTCTTGATATCACTTGAAAGGTCTTGTAATTTTGAAGACTTTCTGTTCAACAACTATTCAGAAGTTTCGTTTCGTTTTCGAGATATGTAGACTTGAAATATTTAGGGGCCGTCCCTTTAAGTCCTTATAGGGGCTGTTTAGGAAAAATTCAAAGGATGCACATTGTTCAGATCATCATTCTAAACAACTTTTGTTCAATATTGCTTTTCAAAATGTTTCCCCTTTTCGAGATATAAAGCTTCAAAGATTTAGCATTCTGGCCCCTTGCGACCCCTTATTACGTAACATGTGATCAAAATCTTATAATATATAGTTGCAGAATGTTAAGATGAACATTTTTGCTTCAGTAATTTATAACAAAATATTGATCATTAGAGAGTTATAGATGAAAGTATTTTGGCCCTTCTGAGCCCCTAATTTGAGGGGTCAGCCCCTTTTTCTTGATATCAAATAAAAGGTCTTGTGATTTTGAAGACTTTTTGTTCAACAACTATTCAGAAATTTCCTTTCGTTTAAGAGATATGTAGAATAACAATATTTAGGGGCCAGCCCTCCAAGTCCTTAATGGGGATGTCTTGCAAAAATTAAAAGGGTGTATATTGTTAAGAACATTATTCTGAACATCTTTTGTTCAATATTGCTTATCAAAATATTTCTCCCTTTCGAGATACAAAGTGTCAAAGATTTAGCATTCTGGCCCCTTATGGCCCCTTATTACGTAACATATGATCCAAATTTTATCATATATAGTTGCAGAATGTTAAGATGAACATTTTTGCTTCAGTAATTTATAACAAAATATTGATCATTAAAGAGTTATAGATAAAAGACTTTTGGCCCTTCTGAGCCCCTAATTTGAGGGGTCAGCCCCTTTTTCTTGATATCAAATAAAAGGTCTTGTGATTTTGAAGACTTTTTGTTCAATATATTTTAACAAAATATTTTTATTTAAAATGTTATTATAAGAAATGTCTCTAAAATTCACTCAAAAATTTCGTCCTAAATTTCGACCCCTACCGAGCCTCCATACTTCGCACTTCCGGAAAATTTGAAAACCAAGGTGCACATTTAGAACATGTCCTCTATCACCACTGAAAGTTTCAATACTCTAGCATTTGTCGTTCTTGAGTTTTTGTGCAGACACAAGGTCTATCTAAAAATCGATCAAAGGGCGATAACTTCTGACCGGAAGTGATTTTTCAAAAACTGACATGGCGTTATAAACTTCAGATAGCAACACATTAACCCTGAAAATTTGAAGCAAATCGATCGAGCGGTCTCCGAGAAATCTTCTGCACAAAATCGGTAAGGAAAAAAAAAGAATAATAATAATAAAAAGAAAAGTGAAAAATCAACAATAGAATAATAGAAGGGTCTTCCGCAGAAGACGGAAGACCCTAATAATAAGAAGAAGAAGCTTGAAAAAGAAACATAAGAATAATAGAAGGGTCTTCCGTTGAAGACGGAAGACCCTAACTAGATGCGATCTCGTTGCGAGCAACGAGTGGGACTTTCGTCCAATTTTCGATGAGATAAGAATTTTACTGAGATTTTCGTTAAAAAATAGTTATATAAATAAATTGTTAAGACAAACAATTTGCCTTCAGTAATGTGTAACAAAATATTGATCAATAAAAAGTTATAGATTAAACACTTCCGGCCCGTTTTGGCCCCTTACATGAATGATCAGCCCCTTTTCCTTGATATCATCTTAAAGCTCTCATGATTTTGAACACTTTTTGTTCAACAACTATTCAGAAATTCTTTTTCGTTTCCGAGATATATGCAAAAGAAATATTAAGGGCCGGCCCTTTAAGTCCTAATGAATGATTGCATATTATTAAGAATATCATTTTGAAGGTCTTTTGTTAAAATATTGGTTATCAAAATATTCTTCCTGTTCAAGATTTATTGCGCCAAAGATTATACAATATGACCCCTAATGATCCATTACTGCATAAGATATGACGTAAACACCATGTTATATAGCTAAAGAGTGTGAAGATGAACTATTTCGCTTCAGTAATATATTACAAAATATTGATCATTAAATAGTTATTGATTTAAGACTTTCGGCCCCTCTCGGCCCCTATTTTGAGGGTCCAGCCCCTTTTTCTTCATACCACTTTAAAGCTCTTATGGTTTTGAACACTTTTTGTTCTAAAACTATTCAGAAATTCTTTTTCGTTTCCGAGATATTTGCAAAAGATATATTTAGGGGCCAGCCCTTCAACTCCTAAATGGGGACGTTTAGCAAAAATCGAAAGGTTACTTACTGTTTAGAACATTATTTTGAACACCATTTATTCAATATTGCTTATCAAAACATTTCCCACATTCGAGAAATAAAGTGCCAAAGATTTGGACTTCTGGCCCCTTAGGGCCCCTAATTATGTAACATGTGATGTGAATATCATAATATATAGTTGTAAAATGTTAAGATAAAAATTTTTGCTTCAGTAATGAATTCCAAAATATTGATCGTTAAAAAGTTATTGATTAAAGACTTTCGGCCCCTCTCGGCCCCTATTTTGAGGGGCCAGCCCCTTTTTCTTCATACCACTTTAAAGCTCTCATGATTTTGAACACTTTTTGTTAACAACTATTCAGATATTCTTTTTCGTTTCCGAGCTATATGCAAAAGATATATTTAGGGGCCAGCCCTTCAACTCCTTAATGGGGACGTTTAGCAAAAATCGAAAGGTTAGATATTGTTCAGAACATTATTTTGAACATCTTTTATTCAATATTGCTTATCAAAATATTTCCCACTTTCGAGATATAGAGTGCCAATGATCTGGCATTCTGGCCCCTTATGGCCCCTTTTTATATAACATATCACATAAATTTTTTAATATATAGTTGTATATTGTTCAAATAAACATTTTTGCTTCAGTAATGAATTGCAAAATATTGATCATTAAAAAGATATTGATTAAAGACTTTTGGCCCCTCTCGACCCCTATTCTGAGGGGCCAGCCCCTTTTTCTTCATACCATTTTAAAGCTCTTATGATTTTGAACATTTTGTGTTCAACAACTATTCAGAAATTCTTTTTCGTTTCCGAGCTATATGCAAAGATATATTTAGTGGCCAGCCCTTCAACTCCTTAATGGGGACGTTTAGCAAAAATCGAAAGGTTAGATATTGTTCAGAACATTATTTTGAACATCTTTTATTCAATATTGCTTATCAAAATATTTCCCACTTTCGAGATATAGAGTGCCAAAGATTGGGCATTCTGGCCCCTTATGGACCTTAATTATGTAACATATGATGTATATATGATAATATATGGTTGTAAATTGTTAAAATAAACATTTTTGCTTCAGTAATGTATACCAAAATATTGATCGTTAAAGAGTTATTGATTTAATACTTTTGGCCCCTCTCGGCCCCTAATATGACAAGTCAGCCCTTTTTTCTTGATATCATATTAAAGATCTTGTCATTCTGCACAAATATTGTTCAGTATGTTTTTACAAAATAATTATACTTCAAAAGATATGATACAAAACGTCTCAAAAATTCACTCATGATTCGTGTCCTAAATTTCGACCCCTACCGAGCTTCCATACTAGGCACTTCCGGAAAATATCCAAACCCAGGTGCAAAATGGCAACATGTCCTCTATCATCACTGAAAATTTCAGCGCTCTAGCTTAAGACGTTTTTGAGTTCCATCGCAGACAAGGAGGTCCTCTAAATTTTGATAAAAGGGCGATAACTCCGGACCGGAAGTGAATTTCTAAAAATTGTTTAGCCGGAATTAACTTCGGATAACCTAGCATCAATCCTGAAAATCTGAAGCAAATCCATCGATCCATCTCTGAGAAATCGTCTGCACAAAATTTGTGCAGAAAAAAAGAATAATAATAATAACTAGATGTGATCTCGTTGCGAGCAACGAGTGGGTCTTCTGTCCGATTTTTGATAAGATGAGATAAGAATTTGACTGAGATTTTCATTCAAATATAATGATATAAATAAATTGCTTAGTAATGTTTAACAAAATATTGATCATTAAAGAGTTATGAATTAAAGACTTTCGGCCCTTCTTGGTCCCTAATGTGAGAGGTCAGCCCCTTTTCCTTGATATCATTTTAAAGTTCTCATGATTTTGAACACTTTTTGTTCAACAACAATTCAGAAATTCTTTTCTTGTTTTCGGGATATATGCAAAAGAAATATTAAGGGCCGGCCCTTCAAGTCCTAAATGGGGACGTCTAGCAAAAATTGAAAGAGTGCATATTGTTCAGAATATTATTTTGAACGTCTTTTGTTCAATACTGTTTATCAAAATATTCTTCCTTTTGGAGATATATTGCCCTAAAGATTATGCAATCTGGCCCCTGAAGACCTCTTATTGAGTAACATATGATATCAACATCAAGTTATTTAGACAAAAAGTGTGAAGATGAACTATTTCGCTTCAGTAATATATTACAAAATATTTATCATTAAAGAGTTATTGATTGTATACTTTCGGCCCCTCTCGGCCCCTAATTTAAGGGGTCAGACCCATTTCCTTGATATCACCTTTAAGCGCTCATAATTTTGAACACTTTTTGTTCAACAACTAGTCAGAAATTCTTTTTCGTTTCTGAAATATTTGCAAAAGAAGTATTTAGGGGCCGGCCCTTCAACTCCTTAATGGGGACGTCTAGCAAAAAACGAAAGGTTGCATATTGTTTAGAACATTATTTTAAACATCTTTTGTTCAATATTGCTTATCAAAATATTTCCCACTTTTGAGATATAAAGCGTCAAAGATTTAGCATTCTGGCCCCTTATGGCCCCTAATTATGTAATATATGATGAGAATATCATAATATATAATTGTAAATTGTTGAAATAAACATTTTTGCTTCAGTAATGCATTGCAATATATTGATTGTTAAAGAGTTAATTTTTCAAAGATTTTCGGCCCCTTTCAGCCCCTATTATGAGGGGCCAGCCCCTTTTTCTTCATATCACTTTAAAGCTCTCATGATTTTAAACACTTTTTGTTCAACAACTAGTCAGAAATTCTTTTTCGTTTCTGAGATATTTGCAAAAGAAATATTTAGGGGCCGGCCCTTCAACTCCTTAATGGGGACGTCTAGCAAAAAATGAAAGGTTGCATATTGTTTAGAACATTATTTTGAACATCTTTTGTTCAATATTGCTTATCAAAATATTTCCCACTTTTGAGATATAAAGCGTCAAAAATTTAGCATTCTGGCCCCTTATGGCCCCTAATTATGTAATATATGATGAGAATATCATAATATATAGTTGTAAATTGTTGAGATAAACATTTTTGCTTCAGTAATGCATTGCAAAATATTGATTGTTAAAGAGTTATTTTTCAAAGATTTTCGGCCCCTTTCAGCCCTTATTATGAGGGGCCAGCCCCTTTTTCTTCATATCACTTTAAAGCTCTCATGATTTTAAACACTTTTTGTTCAACAACTAGTCAGAAATTCTTTTTCGTTTCTGAGATATTTGCAAAAGAAATATTTAGGGGCCGGCCCTTCAACTCCTTAATGGGGACGTCTAGCAAAAAATGAAAGGTTGCATATTGTTTAGAACATTATTTTGAACATCTTTTGTTCAATATTGCTTATCAAAATATTTCCCACTTTTGAGATATAAAGCGTCAATGATTTAGCATTCTGGCCCCTTATGGCCCCTAATTATGTAACATATGATGTGAATATTGTAATATATAGTTGTAAATTGTTGAGATAAACATTTTTGCTTCAGTAATGCATTACAAAATATTGATCGTTAAAGAGTTATTGATTTAATACTTTTGGCCCCTCTCGGCCCCTTATATGACAAGTCAGCCCCTTTTTCTTGATATCATGATAAAGATCTTGTCATTCTGCACAAATATTATTCAGTATGTTTTAACAAAATAATTATACTTTAAAAGATATGATACAAAATGTCTAAAAAATTCATTCATGATTCGTGTCCTAAATTTCGACCCCTACCGAGCTTCCATACTAGGCACTTCCGGAAAATATCTAAACACAGGTGCATAATGGTAACATGTCCTCTATCATCACTGAAAATTTCAGCGCTCTAGCTTAAGGCGTTTTTGAGTTCCATCGCAGACAAGGAGGTCCTCTAAATTTTGATAAAAGGGCGATTACTCCGGACCGGAAGTGAATTTCTAAAAATTGTTTAGCCGGAATTAACTTCGGATAACCTAGCATCAATCCTGAAAATCTGAAGCAAATCCATCGATCCATCTCTGAGAAATCGTCTGCACAAAATTTGTGCAGAAAAAAAGAATAATAATAATAACTAGATGTGATCTCGTTGCGAGCAACGAGTGGGTCTTCCGTCCGATTTTTGATAAGATGAGATAAGAATTTGACTGAGATTTTCATTCAAATATAATGATATAAATAAATTGCTTAGTAATGTTTAACAAAATATTGATCATTAAAGAGTTATGAATTAAAGACTTTCGGCCCTTCTTGGTCCCTAATGTGAGAGGTCAGCCCCTTTTCCTTGATATCATTTTAAAGTTCTCATGATTTTGAACACTTTTTGTTCAACAACAATTCAGAAATTCTTTTCTTGTTTTCGGGATATATGCAAAAGAAATATTAAGGGCCGGCCCTTCAAGTCCTAAATGGGGACGTCTAGCAAAAATTGAAAGAGTGCATATTGTTCAGAATATTATTTTGAACGTCTTTTGTTCAATACTGTTTATCAAAATATTCTTCCTTTTGGAGATATATTGCCCTAAAGATTATGCAATCTGGCCCCTGAAGACCTCTTATTGAGTAACATATGATATCAACATCAAGTTATTTAGACAAAAAGTGTGAAGATGAACTATTTCGCTTCAGTAATATATTACAAAATATTTATCATTAAAGAGTTATTGATTGTATACTTTCGGCCCCTCTCGGCCCCTAATTTAAGGGGTCAGACCCATTTCCTTGATATCACCTTTAAGCGCTCATAATTTTGAACACTTTTTGTTCAACAACTAGTCAGAAATTCTTTTTCGTTTCTGAAATATTTGCAAAAGAAGTATTTAGGGGCCGGCCCTTCAACTCCTTAATGGGGACGTCTAGCAAAAAACGAAAGGTTGCATATTGTTTAGAACATTATTTTAAACATCTTTTGTTCAATATTGCTTATCAAAATATTTCCCACTTTTGAGATATAAAGCGTCAAAGATTTAGCATTCTGGCCCCTTATGGCCCCTAATTATGTAATATATGATGAGAATATCATAATATATAATTGTAAATTGTTGAAATAAACATTTTTGCTTCAGTAATGCATTGCAAAATATTGATTGTTAAAGAGTTAATTTTTCAAAGATTTTCGGCCCCTTTCAGTCCCTATTATGAGGGGCCAGCCCCTTTTTCTTCATATCACTTTAAAGCTCTCATGATTTTAAACACTTTTTGTTCAACAACTAGTCAGAAATTCTTTTTCGTTTCTGAGATATTTGCAAAAGAAATATTTAGGGGCCGGCCCTTCAACTCCTTAATGGGGACGTCTAGCAAAAAATGAAAGGTTGCATATTGTTTAGAACATTATTTTGAACATCTTTTGTTCAATATTGCTTATCAAAATATTTCCCACTTTTGAGATATAAAGCGTCAAAAATTTAGCATTCTGGCCCCTTATGGCCCCTAATTATGTAATATATGATGAGAATATCATAATATATAGTTGTAAATTGTTGAGATAAACATTTTTGCTTCAGTAATGCATTGCAAAATATTGATTGTTAAAGAGTTATTTTTCAAAGATTTTCGGCCCCTTTCAGCCCTTATTATGAGGGGCCAGCCCCTTTTTCTTCATATCACTTTAAAGCTCTCATGATTTTAAACACTTTTTGTTCAACAACTAGTCAGAAATTCTTTTTCGTTTCTGAGATATTTGCAAAAGAAATATTTAGGGGCCGGCCCTTCAACTCCTTAATGGGGACGTCTAGCAAAAAATGAAAGGTTGCATATTGTTTAGAACATTATTTTGAACATCTTTTGTTCAATATTGCTTATCAAAATATTTCCCACTTTTGAGATATAAAGCGTCAAAGATTTAACATTCTGGCCCCTTATGGCCCCTAATTATGTAACATATGATGTGAATATTGTAATATATAGTTGTAAATTGTTGAGATAAACATTTTTGCTTCAGTAATGCATTACAAAATATTGATCGTTAAAGAGTTATTGATTTAATACTTTTGGCCCCTCTCGGCCCCTTATATGACAAGTCAGCCCCTTTTTCTTGATATCATGATAAAGATCTTGTCATTCTGCACAAATATTATTCAGTATGTTTTAACAAAATAATTATACTTTAAAAGATATGATACAAAATGTCTAAAAAATTCATTCATGATTCGTGTCCTAAATTTCGACCCCTACCGAGCTTCCATACTAGGCACTTCCGGAAAATATCTAAACCCAGGTGCATAATGGTAACATGTCCTCTATCATCACTGAAAATTTTAGCGCTCTAGCTTAAGGCGTTTTTGAGTTCCATCACAGACAAGGAGGTCCTCTGAATTTTGATAAAAGGGCGATAACTTCCGACCGGAAGTGATTTTTCAAATTTTGAAATGCCGGTACAAACTTCAGATGATAAGACATAAACTCTGAAAATTTGAAGTAAATCGATCAATTCATCTCCGAGAAATCTTCTGCACAAATTTTGTAAAGAAAAAAGAATAATAATAATAATAATAATAAAGGTAAAAAAGAAACCGAAGAATAATAGAAGGGTCTTCCGCTGAAGACGGAAGACCCTAATAATAATAAAGGTAAAAAAGAAACCGAAGAATAATAGAAAGGTCTTCCGCTGAAGACGGAAGACCCTAATAATAAAGGTAAAAAAGAAACCGAAGAATAATAGAAGGGTCTTCCGCTGAAGACGGAAGACCCTAATAAAAATGTAAAAGAAACCGAAGAATAATAGAAGGGTCTTCCGCTGAAGACGAAAGACTTTAATAAAACATAAGAGAAATCATTTCTCCTAGACAAATTACTAGTCGTTAAACATTTTTGGATGTTTCCGTAAAAGTCTATTTAAAAAAAATTGCTCTTCAAGCAGGGATCGAACTCAAAACCCTTGGGTTGAAAGGCAGGTGCGCTAACCATTAGGCCACGCATTCCGACAACAGTAGTAAGTTAAAATGTTTAGGACTATAGAATAGATGCAAGCGTATTTTTAGAATCGGTAGGGGAAGAAAGAAGTTCCGTAAAAGGAAATAGTTCCTGAACTTGCAAGCAGTATATAAAATAAGAAGGGACGGGCTGCGTGAGAAAACGTTAACACTGTTCCCTAATGAAAATGTATTAGTGGACTGTGGCCCGATTCATCGATATTGTGAGCATGCTGATTTTTTTGTAAATACATGTAGCTTTGTTGAAAGCTTTAAAGATCGGGTTCGGATTTTAGCATTTCTGACTGAATATCCTGAAATAAATATGAAACATTTAAATAAGCATTTCTTTGGGTTATATTAAATATATGTAGCACAAATTAAACTCCCAACATGCATTTTTAGAAGGGAAACACGACAATGAAAGCGAGAATTGTTTTTAATATATCGAAAATCGCTATTTCTGGAAACTGATTATTTCCAAATAAAAATCAAATAAATTCCACATGTAAAAGAAAGAGAGAATGCTCGTTATTAAAATGTCATATCATATCAGGAGAATCGAATGCTATTAACGACATCTGAAGAAATAGCCAATAAAAGGTTAAGATCATTTCTTCGTTCACCTGCACTTTAATTTCAAACACAACAGAACTTGTAGTTTTTGCCGTGAAATTTCATGACTTCTATATACTTATAAGACTCACCGTAAAACTTTCCAGAAAGTTTCTCTGAGATCTAGCTATACTACATTTGTACCAAATTTGGTGTCGATCCGAGGTCTAGTTTGAATTTTACAGAAATATTCTACGTTGTTGTTGATGTGATTTTTTTTTTTTAAGAAAGGGGGGGGGAGTTATTTATTTTATGTTTCTTTTTAACTAACAATTGTAACTACTTCCACACCCTTAAGCTTGATTGTGACCTTTGGGTCAAGGTCAAAGGTCAAGGTCATTTAAAAAAAAAAATCTTTACGTTCTATGTTTTAACCTGCTACTGTAGCTGGATGCATGTCCTTAGTTTCAAATTTAACCCAAAGTCATGTTTGCCGATAATTTTCATTATTCTTTTTTTTTTTTTTTTAGAGAGAGGGAGGGAAGGACAATAAAACTTAAGAAAGTTCCAGTAGGTTCTTAGCTACAACTCCCTGAAATCTTATATCTATCTGAAGTGTGATTTGAAACTAAGAGAAAGATTTCACATTGCTCTCGGGATGATTTTTTTCTTTGAAGATTTTCAGGGGGAAAAAAATGTAATTTCTACATTTTTCAGAGAAAGACCATAAAACTCTACAGGAAGTTACTTTGGAGTCTCAGCTACAGTTCTCTAAAGTTTCGTGTCGATCCGATGTGTGAATTCAATTCTAGAGAGATATTGCATGTTGCAACTGCTGTCATTTTTTTTTCCACGGAAAAAAAGGGGGGGGGGTATATAATAATCCTTAGCCTGTTCCACACTGGGAGTTGTAATCAACTCTCCACTTCCTCAGTAAACATTCTTACCTTAATGTCAAGGTCATATATCAAGGTCAAAGTTCAAGGTCAAGGTCATACAGATAGGTGGAAAGATCCAACAAACAGAGGCATTTCAAGAGATTTCTGCTCAGAAAGGTTAAAGAAATTAAGAATTACTAGACGAGCTTGCGTCAAAGATTTAGCACTCTGGCCCCTTATGGCCCCTAATTACGAAATTTTTTTTTATAAAATTTTAAGATATATAGATGCAGATTGGGAAGATGAACATTTTTGCTTCAATAATTAATATCAAAATATTTAATGTTAAGGAGTTATAGATGAAAGACTTTTGGCCCCTCTGAGCCCCTAATTTGAGGGGTCAGCCCCTTTTTCTTGATATCACTTGAAAGGTCTTGTAATTCTGAAGACTTTTTGTTCAACGACTATTCAGAAGTTTCGTTTCATTTTCGAGATATGTAGACTTGAAATATTTAGGGGCCGTCCCTTTAAGTCCTTATAGGGGCTGTTTAGGAAAAATTCAAAGGATGCACATTGTTCAAATCATCATTCTAAACAACTTTTGTTCAATATTGCTTTTCAAAATGTTTCCCCTTTTCGAGATATAGAGCTTCAAAGATAAAGCATTCTGGCCCCTTATGGCCCCTAATTACGTAATATTTGAAGAAAATTTTAAGATATATAGTTGCAGATTGTGAAGATGAACATTTTTGCTTCAATATTTAATATCAAAATATTTAACGTTAAGGAGTTATAGATGAAAGACTTTTGGCCCCCCTGAGCCCCTAATTTGAGGGGTCAGCCCCTTTTTCTTGATATCACTTGAAAGGTCTTGTAATTCTGAAGACTTTTTGTTCAACGACTATTCAGAAGTTTCGTTTCATTTTCGAGATATGTAGAATTGAAATATTTAGGGGCCGTCCTTTAAGTCCTTATAGGGACTGTTTAGGAAAAATTCAAAGGATGCACATTGTTCAAATCATCATTCTAAACAACTTTTGTTCAATATTGCTTTTCAAAATGTTTCCCCTTTTCGAGATATAGAGCTTCAAAGATAAAGCATTCTGGCCCCTTATGGCTCCTAATTACGTAATATTTGAAGAAAATTTTAAGATATATAGTTGCAGATTGTGAAGATGAACATTTTTGCTTCAGTATTTAATATCAAATTATTTAACGTTAAGGAGTTATAGATGAAAGACTTTTGGCCCCTCTGAGCCCCTAATTTGAGGGGTCAGCCCCTTTTTCTTGATATCACTTGAAAGGTCTTGTAATTCTGAAGACTTTTTGTTCAAAGACTATTCAGAAGTTTCGTTTCATTTTCGAGATATGTAGACTTGAAATATTTAAGGGCCGTCCTTTAAGTCCTTATAGGGGCTGTTTAGGAAAAATTCAAAGGATGCACATTGTTCAAATCATCATTCTAAACAACTTTTGTTCAATATTGCTTTTCAAAATGTTTCCCCTTTTCGAGATATAGAGCTTCAAAGATTAAGCATTCTGGCCCCTTGTGGCCCCTAATTATGTGCCATACGACGTAAAAATCATAATATATAGTTGTAAATTGTTAAGATAAATATTTTTGCTTCAGTAATGTATACCAAAATAATGCTTGTTTAAGAGTTATAGATGAAAGACTTTTGGCCCCTATCGGCCCCTAATGTGATGAGTCAGCGCTTTTTTCTTGATATCATGTTACAGATCTTGTCATTTTGCACAAATTTTGTTCAATATGTTTTAACAAAATAATTATACTTTAAAAGATATGACACAAAATGTCTCAAAAATTCACTCATGATTCGTGTCCTAAATTTCGACCCCTACCGAGCATCCATACTAGGCATTTCCGGAAAATATCTAAACCCAGGTGCAATATGGCAACATGTCCTCTGTCATCACTGAAAATTTCAGCGCTCTAGCTTAAGCCGTTTTTGAGTTCCATCGCAGACAAGGAGGTCCTCTGAATTTTAATAAAAGGGCGATAACTTCCGACCGGAAGTGATTTTCAAAAAACGATATTGCCGGAATTAACTTCAGATGTTAACGCATCTACCATGAAAATTTGAATAAAATCGAACGAGCCATCTCCGAGAAATCTTCTGCACAAATTTTGTAAAGAAAAAAAAAGAATAATAATAATAATAATAAAGGTAAAAAAGAAACCGAAGAATAATAGAAGGGTCTTCCGCTGAAGACGGAAGACCCTAATAATAAGAAGCTTGAAAAAGAAACATAAGAATAATAGAGGGGTCTTCCGCTGAAGACGGAAGACCCTAATGAGCACAAAATCGAACGTTTTGTGGTTGAATAAGAAATTTATTTGACTCCTGAGACATGAGTATTTACTTTGCATTAGTGCAAATATCAAAAAATCCCGTCCAATTTGTGAAATGAAATCCATATCAAACTACATAATATTAAATAATCTTCTATAAATTCCGTAAACGTATTGATGACCGACATAGGAGGAGCCTTATGTATCAAAATGTCTTACTATTTTAAATATTATTTATATTTATAATATAGGCATTATTTTTTATTCAATCCCACAGTTAGTTTGTTTATCCAAAAGGAAAAAAAATCTCAGTTGAATTAAAACAGGTGGCTAAGGGGAAATTACAACATATTTTTAGGTTACCTGAATCACTCAGGTGACCTATTGCTATCCGTTTTCGTTCGTCGGCGTTCGTCGTTCGTCGTGCGTTAACATTTGAACATTTTTAGCTTCTTCTCTGAAACCGCTCAACCAATTTTAACCAATTTTGGCATATAGCACCTATGTGTGAAAGGGAACAAAGATTGAGAATATCATGGTCCCTGCCCTCCTGGGGCCTGAGGGGAGGGGCTAAAACCATCAAAATTAATGCAATTTTTAAAAATCTTCTTCTTTACTCCTGAACATCAAGCAGTCAAACTGTTGGCATGATTGTAATGAGGATTAAGCCCTCTACCAAATTTGTGAAATTCATGGCCCATAGTCAGGGGTTGTGGTGCTAGGGTGGAGCTATATACATCATAAAGTGAAAGTGCATTATTTCTTTGAAAATCTTCTTCACTGCTCCTGGGTATGAAATAAACTAACTAAGTACATAGTTATGATGAGCAAGAGTGTCTCTATGGAAATTGTGAATTTCATGGCCCCAGGGTCGGGGTTTCTGGTGTTAAGGCGGGGCTCTATTGATTATATTGTGAAAATGCAATAAATCTGAGAAAGTCTTCTTCTCTGCTCCTGGGTATGAAATAAACTAACTAAGTACATAGTTATAATGAGCATGGCTGCCTATTCCAAAATTTTGAATTTCATGGCCCCTGCGTCAGGGGTTCTGGTGTTAGGGCGGGGCTCTATTGATTATATACTGAAAATGCACTATTTCTTTCAAAATCTTCTTCTCTGCTCCTAGGTATGAAATAAACCAACTAAGTACATAGTTATGTTGAGCAAGACTGCCTTTTCCAAAATTGTGAATTTCATGGCCCCTGGGTCAGGGGTTCTGGTGTTAGGGCGAGGCTCTATGGATTATATAGTGAAAATGCATTAAATATTTGAAAATCTTCTTCTTTGCTCCTGGGTATGAAATAAACTAACTAAGTACATAGTTATAATGAGCAAGAGTGCCTCTACCAAAATTGTGAATTTCATGGCCCCTGGGTCAGGTGTTCTGGTGTTAGGGCGGGGCTCTATTGATTATATAGTGAAAATGCATTATTCTTTCAAAATCTTCTTCTCTGTTCCTGGGTATGAAATAAACCAAGTACATAGTTATGATGAGCAAGGCTGCCTCTTCCAAAATTGTAAATTTCCTGGCCCCTGGGTCAGGGGTTCTGGTGAAGGGTGAGGGGGAGGGGGGGGGCTCTATTGATTATATAGTGAAAATGCAATAAATCTTTTTCTCTGCTCCTGGGTATGAAATATATTTACTAAATACACAGTTATGATGAACATGGCTGCCTCTTCCAAAACTCTGAATTTCATGGCCCCTGGGTCAGGGGTTCTGGTGAAGGGGTGAGGGGGGGGGGGCTCTATTGATTATATAGTGAAAATTCATAATTTCCTTCAAAATATTTTTTTTTTCTACTCCTGGTTATAAAGCAAAGAAACAAGTGTATAGTTATGATGAGCAAGGATGCTTTTACAAAATTTTTCTGTTGTTTTTCTAAAGGGGGGGGGGGGCGTCTATTTGATTATATAGTGGAAAATGTGTGAATTCTTTGAAAATCTTCAACTTATTGCATAGTTATGATGATGAGGGTACCTCTTCCAAATTTGTAAATTTTCATGACCCTAGGTCATGGGTTCTGGTGCTAGGGTAGGGCTGTGTTAAATAGTGAAAATGCATTATTTCTTTGAAAATCTCCTCTGCTCCTGGGCATATTGGAAGCAAACAGAGTAAAAGCTTTAAAAAGCAAGGTATTTTTACCAGAATTTTGAACATCTGGACCATTTAGTCAAGTGTTCTGGTCCTGGCCAGGGCTCTATTAATTTGTATTCTACTGAGTGAAGTTATTCCCCTTTGCCATTCACCTTTGATAACTAATCACTGTAGATAATGTATTTAAAAGGTTAATAGAATAAGAGAATTATGCAAGAACATTTATTGTATAATACAAAAAGTACTTTCATAGTTTTAATAATCAGGTTGACTTGGAAATAATAGATGAATAAAAATGAAACAAAAAAAAACTTATCTTTTTAAATGTTCTTCAAAGGCCAAGTGAGGCCAATGTGAGAGGTAATAATATAGACATTTTGTTAAAGTCTGCATGGTAATAGTGATAAATTGGGGACAGATAGAAAGATACTAGACCAATTTTTTTGTTGATCTTAATTGTACTTGTTCCTTGCTATTGGGCAACAAAGCTTCATTTACAGGTGTATCAGTTTATGGATCCTCTAAATTGTTGTACTCAGGTGACCGTTAAGGCCCTTGGGCCTCTTGTTATTTTTTTGCATTATTTTTATTTAATGGCGTCGGTTTAACATCATTTTAGTTTTTAAAACAGTTTCTCCAGTACGTGCGATGTCATACCATGGGTCAACCCAAGTAGGCATGCCATAATCTCCATTAAAATAAAGAGAAGAATGCATGTAGGACGGACTAAACCACCATCCGCCATTATTGGTCTTGGCCAAAAGGTCTGTGTCTGGTGTTGCGAATCTCTGCCCAGTATGTCTTATAAATCCTTTAACCTATAATAGCAAATATTAGCATTAGGAACTCTTTTTTTAATTTTAAAGGAAACTTAACTGATTTTACCTGACTTTTTCAATATCTGATTGTTCTATGTATAACAATGTTTACTATCAATTAATTTCACACATAGAAATATGATTGTGTGAAGATGTTTGAGAAAGGCAATGATTGAAATGAAAATTGTTCCTTTCTTCTGAATTCTTCTTTTATATTGTACATTTTTATGACCAAAAGATCTTTAAATGAAAAACTAATAATGAGGAACACAATTCCATTATAAATAATGTAAGCAGAGTGTTACGTCTTGTTTTATTAGTTTATATCAGCTAATTAACGAAATTAAAGCTATGATATACCCCATTTCCCAAAGCAGGTCCAAGCAGGTAAAGTGTAAATTTAGTACTTTCATTGCCAATGTAAAAGTAGTTGTAAACAAGATTGTATTCTGTTCCATTTTTTAGAGTAAGTGATACGTGAAGTCGCGTTTGCTCGGACCGTGTCAATTCATATATGACTGCGTTGCCTACAAAACATTTATCAATAATATTCAAAGTTGTTATTTTTGTCAATTGTTTCTCTGTATAAACAGGTAAAACCAAAGGCCTTAGACCTCATCACTCACCTAACATACAGTAACTTGTAAATATACAATTCAAGGCCAAATTTATCTTCAAATTAACAATTTGCTGATTCCATTATTGCAGTAAGTAGTAATGGGCCTACTATATATAATATTATAGCAACATTTACCTAATTTCTAATTATTGCTGATTTTTATCATTACAGGTAATATATGTTATTAAATATACAGCCAAACCTCGTTATCTCAAACTCCAAGTTATTGTGAAACTTCGAGATATCCAAGGATTCGAGATATCAACGGTGAAAAACTAAAGGAATACGTGTTTGGGATCACTTTGATATATCCATGTATTCGAGATATCGATGTTTGAGTTGCCGAAGTCCGACTGTTCGTTAATTGCTTGTTTAGGGGGAAAGAGTGAACATTAAAATCCTCTAATAACGATGGGTAAATATCTTTCCTTGGTGTTTGTTTATATCATTACTTCAGGGAATGTTTTAGGCTTTACTTCTGAATAATTGCTAAGAAATATAATTTAACTCAAACTTTATATTTGTTTCTGTTTGACTGATCATTCATTTTTATATTCAGGAAGCAGACTTGATTCGAAACCTTTTACATGAAAAAAGACGAAGTCGTTTTCTGTGGCCTTCCATCGGATATTAAGATATATCGTTTAATCAATTAACAATACTCATATATCTTCTGACGTTGATTCGATGCCTCCCTTTGAACTCGAAATAAAACCACCGAGTCTGATACATCAGTTTTATGTATGGATAATTTACTAGAAAAACATATTAATGACAACCGTACCACAAAACTTAATGATATACTTGAAAACTTCAACATTTCTTTCGTTAACATCCCTTGACGCTCCCCTTATTTACGTAGCAATTCTCCATTATCACCTGCATATGCAGTTTATATCTCCCAGTTGATTCGATACGCATGAGCATGCTCTATATGTACCTACGAATAATTCTTAAACTAGGCAAGCTATTGACAAAGGAGTTGATACTACGTATTTAAAATGATATCAGTAGTCCCGTTTAAAGTCAATATTTCGCAAACTCTATGGTTGATCCAATGACCTTTTAGCAAATACAACCTATCGTTTAGTAGAATGTTCACCAACTTTTTTTCAAACGAATTATTAGGCCATTATTTTCACAATGAATTGCCTACAAAACATTGTCTACTGTTTCCATTTGCCCCATCACGACAAGAAGTACACAACGGGGGTGACCGGTCGACAGGATTTGCCAACTCTTCAATGGCACCTGATCCCTCTTCTGTTTTGATGGTCCGTGTTAAACTCTGCTTGAAATTTCAATCGTTCAAATGGACTTCTGAGATTGATTACTGTTCGTTATCCTCATTCTTCTTTTTACTTTCAATTGTAAGACCATCAAGGAACATCAGTTGGTAGAGCGCTCTCTCCGTGATCGGAATGTCATGAGTTCGAATCTAGGCCCCTACTGACCTAATTCGATAAAAAAAAAAATAGATAGCAACTGTTCCTTCGCCAATATCTCGGCACATTGAATTGGAAGTGGTAGGTTCTTCGGATGAGACATTAAAAACCGAGGACCCGTGTCACGGCAGGCGTTGGCACGATAAAGAACATTCACTGCTCAATGGCCCTGAGTAAAGGTCTAAACTTTTAGCCCTTTACCGGTATATTGTGACGTCTCTATATAAGTGAAAAATTCTCGAATAGGAGTAAAACAACATACAATCAATCAATGGCAAAATCCAATGACTTTTTTGAGATTATCTCTATACTTGGCAGTTTTAGGAAGGAGAGGTGAAGCAAATTTTAGATTTCTTTTTTTTTTTCATTAAAATTTATCTTGCTTGCTGAATGGTGCCTGAAGTGTGTTTATTTGTGATGGAAAAATAATTGAAGGTCACTGAAATGCATCTGCCATTTATTGCTCAATGAAAAGTCACTGAAAGCTGCCTGTGTTGTTTCATAAGAAGGATCTCATTTCTTTCTTTGTTACGTGGCTGTTATTTGTAAAATATGTGGTATATTTTACAATTATTTTATTATTATCTTTATTAATCTTAGTTCTTCTTAAGACAGTGCTTATGATAAATTATTAGAAAACACTATCATTTATTGGAGAATATTTGAGTTAGTTTCATGATCGTTTTAAAAACATTTAGATGGATGGACGTAAAGAAGGATATTCTAGTCAATACCTGTACATGATTAACGATACATTTAATTTATATTTTGTTTCCATCCGTCTCTAAAATCCTCAATATTTCTGGTTATAACATTATCTTTTATTCTCAGACTTTATCAAATGAAACAAAATTTGAAAATGATATCCGTATATCCTTCAAAATAATGCCTGTGCCACGAATTCAATGCATTTTGACTTTTAAAGAGTACCAAAGGTTTGGGGCTAGATTGAACAATTCATTAAATAGAATAAAATTTATTATAACAGGGAACTTATTTGGATAGTTCATTAATACAAGCTAAATAAATTTCTATGAAATGACATGTTCTTATTTTCTTTCAACAAGATCCCTTAGTTCATAAATACATGTATTTAAGATACAGGTTTTGATCTGAAACATACTCTCTTATTTCAAGAATTAAAAACATGCTGAAATATATATACATTTATCTAAATCTGTTAAAGGAAGATAAATAAAAATCAGAAAACATATTTGTTACATATGTAGAAGGAATTACCCAACCAGTGTTCCGATTTCACAGTTCCAAATCCATTCTTATAGTCATTCCAGTGTCGAACAAAAATTACAAAACCATCGAATCTCTTTTGGAAAACCTATAGTAACAAAGAAGGTTAATGAACAAATTCCACATAATTTTCTCGAAGATGAAGCATTCTATATCTATATACTTAAACAATTTTAAATATACATATATATCTAAAGTATTTGAAAGCAGAAATATTGCAAGGTCCTACACATATACAACATTTAAAAGATTAGTTAAAATAACATATTGTATGTATAATTAAAGAAAACATTTGTAAATAATATGTCTTTTTTTTTATTTCTAGTTTCAATTGATGGAATTAATCCTTTTTACTTAAGAATTATATATAAGGACATATTTATTGAGAAAGAGAAACTACATTCTCAGTATTGATTGTCTCTTTAAATTCAGGAACAAACCGGTCAAGGTAGCCTAGTGGTAGAGATCGGGAGTGCCGAGTTCGATTCACATTAGCCGTGCAGTGTCAAACCTAAGCGTAAAAATAAACTTTTGCACCATAAAAAAAAAACTTCACTGCTAAATGTCCCTGAGTACTGATCAAAGAGTAGGTTTAGTTCAAATAGGGGATAATAATTTTGCTTAGGGAGAAAGTGTTTAAAAGTCCTCTGAAAAAAAACAGGGCAAAAGTGACTGAGTTAAGCCATAAGATCTATCTAATTTGAACTCTTGTTACAATTACGTTGTATTTATAGTAGTGTGAATTATAAATGAAGAGCAGCAGAGAATTGTGAACACTTTTATCGCATAACAGTTCAGATATCCTAGAAAAAAAATACCACAGATTTTTTTATTGGGATTGGGATTTTCTCATCAAGTAAAGTTTCATGGATTTTATATAAAAATATATTGTGATCATGAAATACAAAGGAAGCTAGTCTGTGCTATTTTTAAGATTTTATAGTCAAGATATAAAGGCGGTTTGCATTTTGATTGCTGTCAGGTTATTACAAACAACTTTATCATGGTTAAAAAAAAACATTTCCAATGTACCCAGATTGTGTCAAAATAGATACCATTTAGTGTATTGCCATCTTTTAAGCGTTTACTTATACAATTTTTTCTTTAGTATTTTAGACTTTGTACCGTCCCTCCATCCGGTGGTATATCCATGTCACACAGCGCCTGTAAGAGTTTTTCCCAATCGTCTTCAACGGTAGATACATGTATATATCAGATATTGTATGTCTCCTATGGAATGCACCATAGCAGTCTGCGTACCAGTTGTCTGTGATTTTAAAAGTCAATAAGAAACACGTTTAAATGTTGATTAAAGTAAGTTAATTATATCCTCGGATAATATTCGTTAAACAATCATTATCATAATAATCTTTTTGCGTTGCAGAAAAGTCGCTGATAATTCCAAAATCAGATGGTCGCTAAAAGGTTCGATTATATTGTTTTTGCAAAATTGATTCTCTCAAGCTCATAGTTTTGTAATGGAGTGAGGAGCATTAAATGAAAATTGAGATTATATATATATAGTATTTTTTTATTTCAAGTATTATAACGCATTTTAACATCCCTATCTCTATATTTAGAAATTATTGTTAAGTTTACAGATATTTATCATCCTGGCAATTGCATACAATTTCCTCCATGTATTGAATAATATATTTTAAAACCTCCCGTCATATTTGTGGAACCTGCAGTTTCAGGAGTAAACATTGGTGGAGGTGTTACTTGGAAATTGAAAATGGATGACACTCCACCTACAAACTTGAATGTTGAAACAAAACTAGTTACTGATTTTATTTGTATTTAAAATGGTTAAAATATATAATTTCTCAAGATATGTAAAACACAGAAATCTCTTTCTTCTCAGCATCATTACAAATCTTTTTTTTTCCGCCCAGTATGAATTAAAGACAGGAGACTTACATGCATCATTGCAAAGGTCAGTAATACAGCATCTGGGTATCCTACCGAGCCTTTTACCAAAAACATCTACAATGGATGTAGTGCAAGTCTGAAACAACGAAACAATTATAATTTTGGAAAACATTCACTATAAAGGGAATTGGTATAGTCACTGCTTTTGAAATATATATACGTATGTGATTGACTTTGTAAAGAATTGAACTGTGAAGAATGCGTACCATTGATTTATGACCATGACCCAAATCAGAGTCACATTAACAAATCTACCAATTGGAGCACAAATGCACACATTGTATAGCGAAAATGTCAATAATTCAACAACAAATGACTTTTATCTGATATTCGTCCAGCGTCGATAATAGCTAGAAATCCTCTGTTTACAACGCAATTTTTACTCAAAACTCAGAGGATCGAAAATTAACGTCCATTCACAGTCACGTGACCACTCTTCTAATATGTTGTATTGAAGTAATATATTAAATAAATAAATCGCAAGTAATATCTCAGAATTTTTTTTAAACACTATATCCGACTAAAAAGAAACGAATACTTTTAAAAATCAAAGATGACCCTTTCAAATATACTGCAGAAATCTATTGTTAAAAATTATTCATAGTAATTATTATAGTTTGTTATAGTGATGGCTTTTACACTATGGAAATTATAGTTTACTGTCGTGATAACTCTGACACTGAATTGCTATAATGATACCTTTAAAAACTTGATTTATTATAGTTTTCACTCAGATGTACATTTTATTCTTGTATTTAAGGTGTTTATGCTTAACATCCGGTTCAAAGTACTTAATGGCATTGTATACTTTTGCCTGATAATTTGCCATACTATCAGCGGGTTTTCCCTTTACTTTATCTGACAACATTTCAAAAACACGCAAATTGAAATGAGAGACTGACCTTTATTCCTCCTTTTGACCTTTTTTTTTAAAAAAAATGTTATTTTTGTTAGTATTATTAGAAGTCATTGAAAAAAAAAAGTTTGAAAAGTATCCTATACTAACAATAAAGTTTAAGATGAAAAATATTGCGTACAAAGTGCATTGGAATTTTATGTTCTTAATAGAAGAATCGGTCAACATTTGCAGAATTGGATAAAATCTAATTTGCGAAATTCAATGAGACTTTTATCAGAGAAAATTATTAACTATTGAAATGTGTTTTAGTCTTTCGTTTTACTTTAGTTATAACTTTGAAAACTTTGATTCACTATCGTAATAACTTTTACTTAAGTGATAACTTTGACACTTTGATCGAGATCTTCTGAACTGATACAATTACATCAAATAAACATAAAAAGTAATGCTTACGTGTACGGCACCCTCCAGATGAATATATTACTATTATTATTATTATTATTATTATTTTTACATCGGATCAAACATAGATGAGGAACTTCTTTGTTAATACAATTACTTATGAAAAGTTATTTCACTTGCACCAAACTTCCAGGTGAACATAACATATATTTTTTCTACATTGCATCAATCAACAAGTGACGTTTATTCGTTTCTTCAAAAGAGATCGTATTTTTATAGTTATGTACACGTTTGTGTTCGTTTTGTATAAACAAATAAGAATTTTGGCTATCGGATATGGCTGTGATTCCTGTCAAGGTGCATTGGGTTTTGCATTTAAATATGCTTGTATACAGTATTATAGTAATCCACATATTGAAGCATCACAAAGATCCTAATTAATACAACAGCTAACGTTTATTTATGTATTGAGCTCCCAGTGATTAAAAGTGTGAAAAACGTAAGATTCTAGACAAACACGGCGAGATTCTTTCCTCACGTTTTGAATTCCGTTCCACTACTTACTAAATAACTGGCATCTTTGAATATCGACCCGATCTTATTAATGCATGTTGCACTGTATACGCCAAGATGATCAAGAATGTTACATTACTGCTTTTGGTGAACGGCATGTGTTTCTGGTGTAAAGCAGCATTCTGTGGGATACTTATTGTGATACTAATTGCATTTGCGACATTTAGGGAAAATTCAATGTTTCATATACTCAGAAACTCCCAATACTTTTTGTATGATTGCAAGGCTGTGAATTAGTTTGACTCAACCATTAAAAATTAATAATTACACATTATACCTGATTATTTAAACAACCAGACGTAAAAATCCGTTCGTCAAATGCAATCCCTACTTCTGTTTGGGAGACCTGATAAAAAAAGTACAACTAAGTTTCCATCAGTGGGGAACAAATACAGCGAAAAACTTTTCCATGGTGATTAAAATAGGTTTTAAAAAGGTTAATACATGTAAAGTATACCTGGTCCTTGGAACAGACACTGACTGATGGACATAAACGTGGATTTATCTCCTGGTTACAGCTAAAACACAAGGGACCACAATTATCCGGATTTCTTAAATATGTATAGTAAATTAAGTATTATAAACAGACATGAAATTTAAGTCAACACAATTTTTGTTCTACTTGTAGTAGCTTAGATCCCAATTATGAAAGTTTGAATTTGAGAGTTCTTAAAGACAAACAAATTTCAGCATTGACACTTAATCGGAAACGTAAAGATAATACGCTTGTTAATCTTCCTGTGATAAAAGCCAAGTGTCTTCTTTTTCCGTACTTCTTTTTTTGACGTTGACAGAGGTATTAGTTGAGCGTAGCGGGAACAATAACTCTGGGTAGAGATTGATTAGATTTCGTTCTCTTTTTCTAAGAGTGCTCGTGCAAGGGAGGTAATCCAATCGTTTTCCACAGACTTTTACAACAAAAAACTCTGTTATTTTTTTTTTTCTAAAATTTGTAGCGTTTACCTAATTTTAATTATTTATTCTTTTGAATTAGTGTTCTGCTATTTTAGATTTATGTAGTATTTTCTAAAGTTTTTGAATTTGATTTGGAAAACAACATAGCTCTGTATGCAATAATTCGACAGGTAAATTACATAAAAATCAATTTTAAATTAAATAATCCTTATAGAAAAGAAAGAAAAAAATCTATTTCAATGCACTTTATGACACACATTTTGACCGTTTGGATGCTCAATACTTGATATAACAGGATATATAGGCCAGTTAAAATATTTTATTGATAAAAATATAAAATGCTCCGGTTGTCTAGAATCAAGAGTTTTATAATTTATTTTGAAAAGGTTATTCATTTGCATTATGTTCACAAAATTTAAGCTATATATTTTTTTCTTCCTTATTCTATATTTATGTAGTATAAAGTTTAATACTTACCGACTTGACTACATAATTTTCCTTCAAACTCATGGAATGCTCAATTGGCTAACATGGCAAGTTAATCAATCACTTGAGTTTCACAAAATTTGCAATCTTTTGTTCTGGCATTTTCTAAGCATATCATGTATATAAATGTGAAACAATTATTTTTAAGTTTTGTTCTTGAATGTGTCATGTTTTGAGGGAGTGACTAATACCTGTCAGGCCGGTGGCAACGGTTTCAAAAGTTCCAAAAAAAATCTGACAAGCAAAATAAAATAAAAAACAAAACCTAATTTACAGTCTAAATCTTGGTATTTTTCAGTGCTCGACCTTACATCAACAAAAAGTGTGTGTGTGGGTGGGTGGGTGGGGTGGGGGGACAAACATATAAAGGGAAATTTACCAAAACAAAATATTATACTCCCCCTGCCCCCCCCCCCCCGCGTTCTATGGGCCTCATATTACTAGGTTTGTACTGACATTCCAAGTGTGTCTACCACTTGTTGGTTTACCTTTGCTACCTGTTGGATATGATTGTATTTCATTAACAAACCATAATCCAGAGATTTTGAATTTAACAAATAATGTGTGGTTAAGTCTTAAATTCCTCCTTAAATAATTGGAGTGGTTGGCCGCAAAAGTGCCAACTTTTTCAACCTGCAAAAATTCCCAATTCAACCTCTTCATATTCTTGTGTTATTTTTTTCTTCTCCTGCGCTGACAATTTTTTGACCACACCCTCAATCTCTTTTTTGCCAGAGCGAAACTTTTATAGACCTGTCTTTTCTATTTTGGCACAGAAAAAACTTGTATTCAGCGCGATATTTTTTCACGGATATGAGATATACCACCAATTAAGAGTGAAATATTTATTTCATCCGGAGCATCGCGATTACAAACCCAACCTTGGTGACGTAATGCGTTCTCCATCTAAAACTTTATGAAGTATTCTTAGTATGAACAATCTACAAGTTGATTTTTTAAGAAATATACGAAATAGTCAAACATATAGGTACTTCTACCTTTGTTGCAATATGGTGAACCCATCCAACCAGGTGCACACAAACATAAACCATCAGTGTGTCCACAAGTGTCAATGCAGTTTCTGGAGCACCTCGAAGTGCATTTTGGCCCATAAAATCCAGGAAGACAAGCTATCAAAATGAAATTATATTCCTTAGAAACAAAAGTAAAATCATCATTATAGCTATCTATCAATAAGGGATTCACCAAAAAGTTTTACCCTCATTACATAGATCTCCTGTGTATCCCGGTGCACATCCATTTTTACACACTCCATCAGTATTTCTGCAATGTTCACCATTGATACAAGTACGACTACAGTTGTTGCCGCAGCCATGGCCATATTTACCAGGTGGACACACTAAAGGAGAAAAGGAGAAAACTGAGTATGCATTAGGCCATAAATCCAACTTTTAAGGACACCTGAGTCACTCAGGTGACCCATTGCTATCTGTTTTCTTCCGTCGATTCGCGTTAATATTTGAACATTTTCAGTTTCTTCTCTGAACCCGCTGGACCAATTTCAACTAATTTTCGCATATAGCATCTATGGGTAAAGGGGAACAAACTTGTGAATTTCATTGTCCTTGTCACCCTGGGGCCTGAGGGGTGGGGCTAAAACCACCAAAATTAATGCAGTCTTTAAAAACCTTGTTCTTTGCTCCTGGACATCAAGCCGTCAGACAGTTGGCATGATTATAATAAGCATTAAGCCCTCTACCAAAATTTTGAAATTCATGGACCCAGGCTCAGGGTTTCTGGAGCTAGAAAGGGACTCTCTTAAATATATAGTGAAAATGCATTATTTCTTTAAAAACCATCTCCTACGCAAACAAACTTAATGCATAGTTATGATGAGGAAAGGTGCCTCTTCCAAAATTGCGAATTTCATGGCCCCTCGATTGGGGTTCTGGTGCTAGAGCTCGGCTCTTAATATAGTGAATATAGCTGATAATATAGTGAAAATGCATTCATTCTTTGAAAATCTTCTCCTCTGCTCCTGGGTATTAAGCTGATAAACTTAGTACCGAGTTATGATGATGAAGGTTGCCTCATCCAAAATTGTGAATTTAATGGCCCCTGGGTCAGCGGTTTATGTGTTAGGGCGGGGATCTCGTGATTATATAGTGAAAATGCATTATTTCTATAAAAGATCTTCTCCTTTTCTCCAGGTTATTAAGCTGATGAACTACGTACACAGTTATGATGAAGTGTGTCTCTTCTAAATTAGTGAATTTCTTGACCCCTTTGTCAGGGGTTCTGGTGTAAGAACTGGGCTCTAATGATTACATATTTGATAATGCAATAAATCTTTGAAAATTGTCTCCTCTGCTCCTGGGTATTAAGCCGATGAAATAAGTACATAGTTATGATGATGAAGGGTGCCTCTTCCAAAATTGTGAAAGATGTGGCCCTTGGGTCAAGGGTTCCGTTGGGTAGGAACTTATTTATTATAAATTGAAAATGAATAAATGCTTTGAAACATTTTCTCCTCTGCCCCTTGGTATTAAGCAAACAAATTAAGTGCATAGTTATGATGAGCAAGGGTGCCTCTTCCAAAATTTGTTAATTTCATGGCCCTGGGTCAGGGGTTCTGGTGTTTGGGCAGGGCTGTATTGATTATATAGCAAAAATGCATTAATACCTTGAAAATCTTCTCCTCTGCCCCAGGGTATTAAGCAAATAAACTATGTGCAATAATATAAATGCAAATGTATGAATATAAATATAATCAAGAAATCCATGCACATAATTTAATTTACAGGTTAATTGATGGAATGAGAGTACAAGAAAGAATGTTATACATATAGAAACAATAAAAAAAAAACATTAATGTTTGGTTTTAACGAGCAAAGCATGATCAAAGTCGGACTCTTGCCTGCAAAGCAGTATAAAAGATTGAAATAAAGATTATTTATGTAGCAATTGTACTTAGTATGTGTACAATGTAGTGTTCTGTTGAACAACTGACGTCTTATTGTCATGTAAATTCATGAAGATCAGAGTTTAGTTGGCAAAAGACTGCAAAAAACTGTTTATTTTATCAAAGTGAACAGATAGCCAGGGTGACTAGGGGACCTGATGAAGTTACTGGCAAGTGACAAGTGGCAAATAGATATGTTGTCTACTAAGCCAAGTGGAGTGCTGGTAACAGATATTACCACTTTTTTGTATAGCCAAGAGGCAAGTTTTGTCAAGTGGCAAGCAGCTAAGTTGTTTGAATATACAGGCATTAGCTATTTCTCTTTGTGTACTTAATTGTAGCACTAGGCAAGTTACAAAAATATATCTGTATGTATTGAATACCTTACACAACAGGCAAGTGTTCCTTGTACATGTATTTGTATATTTTGCATTCATTATCATCCCTGTAAAACTTGGGAAAACTTAGTACGATACCAAGATCACTCGGGTCTCTCACGGTACAGCAAGCAAGGGTATTTTTTACCACTGCAGATTTGTTGGAATTCTTGGGCAACATAGCTTCACATAGCAGTTAATTTTGTTTTATACTTCTATGGGTCCTTTACAGTGTTGTAGTATACTCAAGTCACGGTAAAGGCCCTTGAGCCTCTCGTTTATTTTATAAAATAGGTATATTACCTATTTCCACAAATTAGTTTTCATGTTATTTGTTCATATATGAATTCATCTTTGTTTACGGCTTTAAATAAATTTAGTGCTAATAGGCATTTTTTTTCAAAATCCTAATATGTTTGTAAGATGTTTGTGCAAGTATTTTTTATTAAACATTTTTCACACAGAAATCCTATATACCCTAGGGTACAGGCCTTATTGCACTGTCCAGTGTCTGTCTTACAGTATCCACTTATTATGCAATGTTTGTTGCAGTTGGAGACGCAGTTTGGACCATATGTTCCAAGTGGACACCCTAGTGTATTTTATTGTTCATTATCATTGAGAACTTTTGAAGGTTATTAGTAATGTTTTCTTTCAGGCCAACGCCAATATTCTATTGTTTACTGTTCATCTTTTATTGTAGCTATAGAAACAGTGAAATAAGAAAGATTTATCTACCTTCTACAATTCAATGTTAAACTGATCTTGCAAGAAAGTGTCAAAACAGCTACCTCATTACTAAAGATGGGGATAAATTTTCATATACTATAATGTATTATTGAAACCAATACAGCCAATTGCATCAAACCTTTACTGACATAAGTAGTAATTGACTGAAATACTTGCGATAATTACAATAAGATCCTTTCCACCCACAAGAACAACCATACTTGCATTCTCCAGAAACATGATTACAGGGTATATTATCTTTGCATTGTCCCAAACAATTGTTTTTACATTCTAGGTCATTTGATCCGTCAGGACACGCTGATTGTTGTAACAAAGTTAAAATGTCATTGTATTGAAAATGCTTATATATATTAATATCCATTTTATATTGATTTTTGTTCAGCAGAAAATATAAAAAAAAGACTGTTAAAGCACTTCAATTACAAGTTCAAGAAGTCATTATATAATGATATAAATTTTAGCTATAGTTTCTAAGAAAAAAATCAGTAATTTTGGAGCCTACGTTGTTCACAAAATTTCCCAATCCACCCAGGCAGACAGCCTAAACATGTTCCGTTTATGACGTCGCATCTGCGTTCTTGACAGTTATGTGGACAAGGCAGAGAACAGTTAGGCCCATATACTCCTTGATCACAACCTTGAATGGAAACAAAATCGTTCGAATGGATGGACCAAGACAAGCAAAGTTTTACAGTTTCTTGAACTATGATTTTTTTTAGTCAGAAGACCTAGGGAAACACACACAAACACATAGAGAGAGAGAGAGAGAGAGAGAGAGAGAGAGAGAGAGAGAGAGAGATAAATAGAGAGAGAGAGAGAGAGAGAGAGAGATATCCAAAGTCCAAAATGTATAATAAATTACACAATGATCACAGTGTCCTGTAATAAATAATGCAAAAAAAAATGAAAAGAAAAACGACAAGGCTAGTTGTAAAACTATATATATTTAAAGAGAGAGATAGCTAGATAGAGAGAAAGAGATCGAATATTTTTTGGACTCAAATTTTATATATTTTTTTTTAATTCCGAATGATATTAAAGCAACGTTAATGCACGTTATAATTTCATTGCGACATTAATCATAACAAAATATTTTGTAATGCTCATTCTAGTTAAACTGGGTGTATATCTGACACCATGTTGGAATATATTGATAAATAAAATAAACAACCAAAACAAAAAGACATGACATCGAAATGACATCAGCAGTTTCAGGTACCTATCTTTTACATTTCATTTGGAGTTGTACTGTTCAGTGATTCCAAAACATTATCGCAAAGTTTACAACATTTAAAGCCTGGACCGTGCACATTTTGTGCGACCTTCTATGACAGCGCTTTTTACATAAAATTTAAGTTCAAACAATTAAAACCTAATTACTACTTTTATCTTTTCTACAGCGAATATTTTAGTATGCAATATTTATATATTAGAATGACAATACGCCGTTGTCATCTTTTTTGATAGCCCCTGTATATACGAACTCCTAACCCTAAGATAAGTCATCATCTCAAATATATGAACATTGAGGTTAGTAAAAGTTCAAAGTGATGAGAAGTTTTTTAAAAAAAGTTTTAACGGGAAGTTAAATTGGTTTATATTCTTTAAAGAACGAAAGCAGTAGATGGCAAAGCCCTTATTAATGGTACCAATGCTATTTGAGCATAGTCTAACTTAGTATTAAGTTTAGTAATATATACTCCCACTATTTCAATTATATTATATGTATTTCAATTTGTTCAGGAATTTAAAAATGACAAAAGAAAATTGAAAAGATTTCAAAAAAGGATTAGACTGTGAGAATGCGAGAATTATTGGACCTTTTCTAAAATTGTGTCGTGTAAAAGAAAGTTTTTAGATTTTTAGATAACTAAATATATACTTAAAAATTAAAACAAGGTAAATTACTAAATTAAGCATAATTATTGTAAAATCAATAACGTGCATGTAGTATTGAAATAAGCATAATTAAATAGACAATCTAAGCACACGAACTAAAATGAAAAGTTTACATTAAACGGCATAGAAAAATTGTTAGAAAGCATTAAAATACTAATTGAAACAAATTTCGAAACCTTCTACATTCACTTCACATAATTCTGTGTAAGTGTTGTAAATTTCGTATTCTTCAGGGTAAGAAACTCCATTCAGTCTTTCATTGTAATAGATGACGTAACGACCAAACCCAATACATGTTGTATTGAACTCCAATGGAGGTAATGGAAGTGAGTTCTTGTAACAAAGTACACCGTCTTCTTTCTTGGGAGTGTTGGATATGTAAAGGGAAAATCCAGCAAAACGACCTCTTTGTCTCATCTCTAAAAATATAATATAAAACCAACATTTCAACAAATGTACATTTCCTGTTTTGTTTTTGTTTTTTAATTTACACGAATAAAACTTTTATTGCTAATATTCTACTTCTGTTTTACTGAAAATATCTTTTTAAGATTGCCTCTGAATGAAAATAAATGTAAACAAGTGAATACGGCAGCCGTAGGTGTTATAACAGTATAAGCCCTTTCACGATAACTGCGGTACTTCTCTTTGCAGGGCAAATCAATTACGTTTGACGATTTTTTTTTGTTGACAGATAATTCAATAACAAGTATTAAACAATTGCCTTAACATCATATTTCAACAAAATATATCATTTGCCCTGCAAAAGAGCAGAACCGCAGTTAACGTGAAACAGTCTATTTCGGTTGAGTTCACATCAAAACATGGCTAACACAAAATAATTCCTTAATTTCCCATCCCCAACCGGACATTTTTGCACGAGATTGGAGCTGAGAGTATCAACAGTCTCGTTTAAAGTCATCATTTCGTAAGTTCTATGGTCGATACAATGACCTTGTTAGCAAATACAATCTATCATTAAGTCGAATGCTGACTGGCGGTTTTCATACTAATCGTTAGGTCATTAATTACACACTGAAATGTCTACGGATTGTTCCGTTATTTCCCGATCATGTCAAGGATCACACGGCGGGTGTGACTAGTCGGCAGAGGATGCTCACTCCTCCATAGAACCTGTTCCCACCTCTAATGTTTTTAGAGGTCCGTGTTTGCTTTGCTCTTGATTTGTATTGTTTAAATGGGCCTTTGAGCTTCAATACTGTTTATTATCTATATCTTTCATGTAAACTTCCTGTATTTACTGATTAATTAAATTAGGGCGTGCTTATTTTTTGTATATTATATTTAAGGGGGGGGGGGGAATAAGGCCCTACACTTGATTTCAAAGTAACTGCTCGACCTGGACCGATTTGGCAACAAACTGCTTGCCTTGCTGGATTGCTATTTGTAACACATCCCCCAGCCCTCACCAAATCCTACCTTCACCCCCTAGAAAACGGCAAAATAACCAAAAAATTATTAAAATACTTTGAAAGGATGATAAACTATTGTGAAAACTTGGAAACTTTAATTAGCTATTATAAAAACTTTGAAACTATGCTTTACTTTAGTGAAAACTTCGGAACTTTGATTTACTATAGTGCAAACTTTGGAATTTTGATTTACTATAGTGAAAACTTTGGAACTTTTATTTACTATAGTAAAAACTTTGGAACTTTGATTAACTATTGTAAAAACTTTGAAAACTTTGATTATCAATAGTTAACTATAGTTTACTATAGTATTTTTTTTGTTAGGGTAAAACCGAAATTCATATTTAGAAATATTGTAGTGTTTAATCACCTGTTTATAGATGGGAAATGAGAAATTATGGTATTTTTGGGGCTTCATTTCTTTTTCCCTTACCAAAAAAACTATAGTTTACTAAAGTTAACTATTGTAAGTCAAAGTTTTCACTAACGTAAATCAAAGTTTCAAAGTTTTCACTATAATAAATCAAAGTTTCAGTTTACACTATAGCAAATCAAAGTTTCAAAGTTTACATTGCAGTAAATAAAAGTTTCAAAGTTTTATTTATAGTAAATCAAAGTTTCAAATTTTTTACCTCAGTAAATCAAAGTGAGAACTTTGACACTAAAGTTAACTATAGAATGATTGTGACGGTATATGTTGTCGTTTTGTACATACTGTCGTAGGCGACAATATGTACCAACCCTCACTCCACATATTGTCGTTTATCGGTACATATTGTCACCGGCTGAAAACTTACCCATGTACATAATGTCGCTGGAGACATTATGTAACCTACCCTCACTGCACATATTGTTGCCACACAGATATTGTTGCTTAAAGATTTTGTTTTTATTTTTATTTATTTATTTTTTTGTAGTTTTATGAATGTAATCAGTGTGTTAAACACACTGACGTGTCTCGTATGCTAATTCATGCAGCGCGATTGTGACAGTACATATTGTCGTCCTGTTCATCATATCGTCGCCGCCTACAAAGTGTACCTACCCTCACTGCGCATATTGTCGTCCATCGGTACATGTCGTTCGACAATACGTGACAATGCTTCCATATAATTATGGCTAATCATTGCTTTGCTGTTCTTGAGAAGATTTTAAAGAATTTCCCTATATATTCCTCTGTAAAATTTTGATCGCCAATTGTGGCCCCACCCTAGACCAGGGAGTCATGGCTTGAAGAAACTTGAATCTACACTACCTAATCATCAGCTTTGTTGTTCTTGATTTTAAGATATTTTCTGTATATATTCCTATGTAAAACTTTGAATGCCCACTGTGCCCCGCCTACCCCTTGGGGTCAAGGATTCAACAAACTTGAATGTACACATTATGTAATGAAGCTTTCACAATTCACATAAGTATCAACTCTTCTGACGCAGTAGTTTCTGAGAAAATTTTGAAATATTTTTCCTATATATTCCTATGTAAATTTTGATAATTTATTGTAACCCCACCCTTCCCCCGGGGTTCATGGTCTAAATTAAATTTTATCTACACTTTAAAATGCTTTCACATAAGTTTTAACTTTTCTGGCACAGCGGTTCTTGAGAAGATTTTTATTTGTTTGTTTCTTGTTTAACGTCCTTCTCGAGAATTTTTCACTCATATGGAAACGCCACCACTTGCCGGTAGAGAGCTGCAAATTTTCACCTTATCTCGGCACCCAGGGCCATTGAACAGTGAGGGATCTTTTTCGTGACAACACCTACTGCGACACGGGACCTCGGTTTATACGTTCTCATCCGAAGGACACGGGACCTCGGTTTATACGTTCTCATCCGAAGGACCGGCTTCCACGGTCCTAAAAGATGGTACTAAATTTTCACTAATTTTTAATTATCCGCCCTCGAAGAAGGGCGCATTCCTTCATTTAAACTTGAATCCCCTTTGTGGCAGGTTTAGTTGGAATTGGACAGTAGTTCATGTGAAGAAGCTGAAAATGTGAAAAATTTACAGACGGACGACAGAGAAAACGTGATCAGATAAGCTCATTTGAGCTTTCAGCTCAGATGAGCTAAAAATGTTGACCAAAACCTGTTCTCAATACAGTATTGCGAGTAATGCTAAATAAACACAATGTGTTGACTTATTTATCTGCCATACACTTTGTCTATCCTTTGTCTGTCTGTCTGTCTCTCTCTCTCTCTCTCTCTGTAAGTGTGCGTCATTCTCTCTCTCTTTTCATGACATAAATATTCCTCAACACAATATATCGGCGACAATATGTGCAATTGTTCACAGTACATATTGTCGTCGACGACAAAATGTACCGATGCGTGACTGTACATTTTGTCGTCCATTATGCAGGAGGAGAAAAAAAAGGCTAGTCTAGGTGCATAATGTCGCCGGCGACAATATGTGCAGTGAGCGTAGGTACATATTGTCGCCGACGACAATATGTACAGAACGACAATATGTACCGTCACTTGATTTGTTAGAGTTTGTGTTTTAAGTTTTATCGTGTGGAGCATGAAAAATTAGTCCATATACAGACCCTAAAACCTGCTACTACACCACTTGCACGGTGCGGTTCGTTTCATTTTGTATACGGTACGGTTCGTTTTGTGCACGGTACGGTACGCTTCTTGCACGGAACGGTTCATTTTGTGGACAGTACGCTTTGGTGAACGATATGAAAATTAAGTGGGCGGAGCCTGTACGCTTTAGTATATGACGGGCTACTTAATAAAGTCGTTTACTTCTTTATTATAATCTCTTTATTTTCCATAAATGAAAGGACGGTGTCGCAAGCATTTTAACAAGTTGTTTTTAAGTTAAAGCTGTCACAATTTCCTTTTTACAGCTGTATTTTCGTTATTACATGTAACTAGTTTTCTTACTTACTGTATCATTTTTTTTTAAATTTACGTTCTGTATGAATAACTTTTAATTTTTTTTCTAAAAACATATATATAATTTAAGTTGCATAATTATTATGTTATTTCGTACACCATCCCCTTATGGTTCAATAACTTGGAAATTAATCGAACATATCAACAAACACTGTATATCAACGATGAAAAGAAAACAAATGAGTTTGATTTTATAAATCCCTCATGCTTTTATTTCTTCTACCATTCTTCTTAAATTCTTGTTGAATGATCAAACAAACAATAAAAAAAGTAGGTTTTATTTTGTTAGCGAGGAATTATTTTTTTTTTACAAAGATTCCTCAGGTGTTTGGCTCACTTGGAAAAATACATTGAAAAGTAATCGGTAGAAGTGCACATAATTAGTGCAAAATATTACTTTATTTTCTGTGCACGTAACTGTGTCCTTTTTATGTAAATTTTTCCATCAATGTGTAAAAATGCATTTTAAAGGGAAGTTACAATCAAGAAAACGGTTAATACAGCCACTATTCCATCTACAATGTATAAATGTATATAAATTAGACTGCAAAGACAGAGTTTTGAAATAAATAATCTGTCAAAATGTTAGAAATAAATAATCCGTTTTCAATTACCTAGAAAATAAATAATATACACCTATGCCTGTCCTCAAAATTTTAAAATGAATAATTTGTCCATGCCGGGTGCTAACCCCCCCCCCCTTTCCCAGAAATTGAAGTTTGGGGTTCGGCAACCCTCCTTTTTTTTCCTTGTCAAACTCAAACATTTTTTTTAATTGAGATCTAGATGAAAAGCTGACTGCAAATAAAATTCTGTTTATCTGCTTCTTTGTTGCAGACTTACTGTTTAAGACAGTAGACTGTTGATAAATGTAGGCATATCTGGACTAACGGGATTAGATACGGTTCAATATATACAGCTTAAGTTTTTACCTGTGCACGTGTGATGACAATACTTAATCGAAATTTTCAAATGTTTTAGAGTAAATAACGAAAGTAAAGTAATACGTCAGTCTAGATAACGAGACCATGGCAAGAAATGCACAGTGTTTCTTAACAAAAGAAACTTGGATAAACACGCATGCACGGCTTAAGCATTTTTTAAAAGATTAAACTGGGCTTTACGTGTTAATTCCAGGTAAAATATTTTACCTGCAGGCTTCAGTGAATAAAGCAAATGAAATGGGAAAATACTTTAAATAAAAATTAATTCTGACATATATCCAGCTATGATTTTTGATTACGTGTACTAAACTGAAAATTCCATGCCACAATGTGGCGAACTTTAATTTTCTTCATATTTTTTGACTGTATGTTATATTGGCGATAACATCTAGGGTTGGTCAGAAGAGTGTAAAGCAACACATATTATTTATATATACGAGGGGTGATCAAAAAGTTCGCGAACTAATTGAATTACTTCCATAAAAGAAATAAAATTTAAGTTTTAGTGTTCCTTATTTTTTTTAAGTAGTCCTCTCCGATTTTAATGCACATCTACCACCGTTCTGCCCATGTGCGAATCACGTGATCAAGGTGGTCACATGACATGCTTCGCAGCAGTCTCTGTTCATGGAAGCTAAAAGATTTTTCTGAGTTTTGTATTTCTTACAATGCAAGTTATTCTTTATAACAAGAACAGTCCATTTGTTAGAAATGGCCAAATCTCGGCATTAGGATGGTTGGATAAGGATATCCTTTCCCAAAATGAGTATTGTGACAATCACAACCCGAGTCCTGTCTTGGGAGCGTCGTTTTTCAAATGTTGATAAAGGATTGGCGCATTCTTTCTATCATACTTGATATGTTTAAAGTCTAAAGAAAACGATATTTTAGGTATTCAATAATCATGTTATTGTTAAGATAATATTTACATTTCCAATGTCTTTGTCCGAGATAAAATTTCAAATAGTAAAAATACTTTATTTCTACATAAATCTACTGGTTCATCGATAGGCGTGGTGAAAAAAAATCACGTGCGGGGCGGGACAAATAGAGACAGAAGCGGGGCCTGTAGCACGTGAATTTGCAGAATCAAGAGCATGTAAATATAAGGAATAATGTCAGATTTTTTGATTTCATGACGATGATCAATCGAGTGGCTTGCGTGATAATTTTATGCATTAACGCCTTCGGCGTTTATGCAAATTATCACGCAAGCCAATCGATTGATCACATCATGAAACCAAAAAATTAGACAGTTATTCCTTAATTCAACTATTTTTCAAACTGTATTTTGGCATTCTTTTATAACAAATTGCTCAACGAATGACACATCTCATTCCAAGCTTGCTTTAACTGGGCAACAGAACAAACATCATTATTAATCATCTCCCTTCCTTCAATAAAACAATCAATTCAATTAATGATTGAACTTCTGGCACGTCTTTTGTCCCCATAAACCTTGTACAAATTATTATGTGCTACTGCAAAGGAATTTCTAAGATATACGTTAAACTTTACAGCCGTTAGTTGCTCGAGTACGACTGAGTCAATCATTTTTTGTAACATGTCAGCTACATATTGACGTCAATTTCACACTATGACGTCACAAACATGGAGCAAAACATTACATAACATCTGCAATTTATAGAACATGTGTATGACCATATGTGTGCCAAATTTCATTTTGATCTGAATTGTGGTTTGTTCTCTCTAGAGATAGTCCATCGAAACAATACATATCGGGAGCAGAGCAAACATGGACCTCTAAAACATCAGAGTTGGGATCAGGTGTAATGGAGGAGTAAGCATCCCCTGTCGACCAGTCACACCCGCCAATCGGGCAAGTGGAAAAAATCCATAGACAATTCAGTGTTTAAATATTGGCTTAACAATTAGTATAATAAAACAATACTAAGCGCTCTAGACATCAGAAACTGTATCTCTGTACATTCCTTTCACTTTGTTTCGATGATCGGCTTGAGTATGCGATAACACGACTTTGGCACTGAGATACAAATATAGTAGTGCTCGGAGCCTATTCAGGCTTGAATTTACTTCTAAGACAAACAATTTTGTATAATCTACGTATTCTATAATCGATGCAGATATAAGTAAATTTTTCAACAAAACATACGAATTTTCACAGTGACTGGTCCATCTCTCACAAAATTGTTTTCTTGATGCATTGGGAAACGTCCAGATCAGATCATACAAAGGAGACACTACCTTTGCAAAGGACTGTATAAAACGTCTATAATATAACGCTTATTCAAGAAATGAGCGCAAACGTTTTGGTGTTACAGGCGTAGTCAAATCTCTCCCTGCCTTAAGTTTGTCTGACAAAGTGTCCTTATTATTTCACCTCTTTGTCTAAAAAATCAAATTTCTAATTAGTTTGAGTTTAAATTCCATGTTCACGACTTTTCTTAAATACAAGATCTAGTCTATCAATGTGCTCCCATAATGTCGTTCAGAACAGACATAAAAGTAAGAATAATTCACTATGGAAATAAATGCTAGATAAGCAGGTCCAGCACAATCACTTGACATAGCTATCTTGAATTAGTTATATATCTTACTTAAGCTATTCAGAATATCTTGATTAAGATATTTATATGCTGTTTTTCCAAAAATATTTTTGTAAGAAATAGGCAGAAAGCCCTAAGTATTTGACTATTCATATGTGTACTATGGACTATGGAAAAAAAAAACAAATAAAAACAAAACAAGATAGTTATAACAGTGAATAAGCAAAAAATGTATTTCAATGACTTTGATATCTTTGATAACCCGCACTTTAATTAAATTTTCAATATATCTTTCCTTAATTCCTTCATAAACAGGCAACCGATCAATAGAGCAAACACATGTGATATATTGTATAGTAAGTAATGTATCGTACTCAAAAACAATTAAATAAATAGGCAATCTTTTTTTCTACGGTCCGCAATGTAGCGTTTTTTCCAATGACAGTATATGTTGGTCCACAATGTTACACTGTACCAGGGACTAGATGAAAAAAAGTTTCTGCTTGAAAAAGGTTATTCCTTTTGTATACTCTAGATATAGTGTATAATAGTATAAGCCTTATGCCAAACTTGGGTGAATTGTGTTCAGCGGTTTCAGAGAAAATGCTGAAAATGTTCAAATTTTACATCAAAAGGGCAATATATAATACAAGACAACGGACCAAAAAAAAGATAGCAATAGGTCACTTGACGTGACCTACAAATACGGAAAGCACAACTACAGTTGGAGATTATTAGTTCTATGAAGTTTTATCAAGGTTCCCCAGCCATCCGCAAGAATGTTCTGGGACAAAATTATTGGTTAAACATTAACAGTATGTTGCTCAATTTCGTTTGAAGCGACATAATATTTTTTTCCAAGGAACACAAACTGTCGTCTCCAATATTAAGAAGTGTATAACTGGGTAAACATTTCACTCCAATCAATATGAGATCGGTAAACGGGTGCTAGCGATGTTCAAAGGAAAAAAGTATTCAGTTAGAAGGAAAATATTGGTATCGTATGAACTGGTGTATACCTCTTTCAGTGTGGTTCAATTTATTTTTTTTTTTAAATTTATCTTGGATTTAGTATTTAGTAAACCAAGATCATATCTTTAAATATATTGTATCATTGTTTGCGAGGTTTTCCTTTGATCTCAGCCATTCATTTTTTTTTTCTGATATACAACAGTTTTCTGTGGTGTATCTGTGATAGATCACACCTTTTTTATGAAGAGTTGCAAGAAATAAAAAAATCTTATTTATTATTTAATTACAATTTCATGTGCTTACATGACGTTAAATGAACACAACAGTTATTGTAAAATTGAAAAACAGTTATTAAATTTAATGGAGGAAAATTGAATCATTTTTCACTACTCACGTAGCCACTCAAGGCTTGAAATGAAATACACAATTGTTAAACACTGATCCTGGCTTTAAGATACAGGTATTTGGAATCTCAGCATTTTCACTTCCGGATCCAATTTCAGGAACGCCTCTTGTTACCACACTGTTGGACACTGCCACCGGATTCGAATTTTCATCCCATCCCTGAGTTTTTCAGACTCATTCATTTTAAGCACGGTTGTTTCATCTTTTTCGTGTTTGGCGGATTCAAAACTTCAGAAACATGCTCTTGTAGTGCTGAATTAGATCTTTTGTATTTTCTGACTGCCGTTTCTGACCTGTGACATGTCCGAGACATTATTTCCTGCTCGTCGATCCCAGCATGATATAATTGAGTAGCACACGTCCTCTTGCCCGAGTGGTTGGTAAAATTTCCCTCCAGTCCAGCTTTACCTGTGATTTCCTTCGTTAGCCCCTTTAATTTGTTAACTCCCAGTACTTGTTCACCATATCGCACACAGACAATACCTGAGACTGCTAAAGGCCGGCGGTAAAAAGGTCCCTCATTACTAAGAGAGTCAAGATAGGTACAATATAAATCGGCAAGACATCGTTCACCTGAAAAAAAAAAATAAAAACGTTGAATGTTTTCTTTGTATTTAATTATTCTTTAGTTAGAATAATCTAAATGTGTCTCGGGACAAGCCCTCACCACAGTTAGAATACGTCCCATATACTTGCAATGTAGCAAATCGGAGTGGATCCACTCCGAAATGATTTTGAAGAATACAAGAGGGGTTGCACTGAAAATAACTACCAAATTAATCATAACAAATCTTTTTGAGATTGTATATGCCTTTTAACCTAAATAAAAATCCATATAAATACGAAAATTCAACTCATTTTCTCAACGTTTTTTCCTCGCTTCAAATTTAACGCCATGTTGACATTCCGAACTTTCTGGATTGTTTATAGAAAATGCACAGAGTTCGAGTTATCGCCCGTTTTTTTTTTTTTTTTTTTTTTTTTTTTTTTGCTATATTGCTAATACACGAAACGAATCGGGTCCGTAGGACAATATCATTTTAACGATAGAACGTTCTATCTAATTTTTCTTATGTTCATCAATTATAGAGGAGAAATATGTAACGAAAACCTGTGTAGAGTACAATTATAAAATATACGAGTAGGAATAATTTACCTTCTTGGCAGTAATGTTTCAAGTCTTTATTGGTTAGCTGCAGATGTTTCAGTCCCCCTTTGTATGTTTTAGATGATCTGCCCGTAAATCGAATAAATTTTCCTTGCTCATCTTGTCCGATTTCAAACTGGAAACACTCTAAATTTCTGTGTTCGTCAAAGGCCTTCAAACCGAATATCTTTCAGTTATAGAAGAAAACTGTGTACTGTAGAACCTGAGAAGAGTGTGACCTGAATACTCCACTAGTCCAGATTTTTTCTTCATCTTCCGGCAATATTGGATCAGCTTGTCTCACTTCGGTGCCTAGGCCCTTTGATAACAATTCCTTCATGCGCGCGTTTGAAACTTTACGGAAAACGGCAAAGCGGTGGTCATGCAGGAAATATTCAAGAAATACAGCGCCCTATACTTTTCGAATCACGTGCTTTTTTCATTGGTCAAGGAAATCGTATGATGAAATTTGATAGACCATAGCTAACTCAGTGCGTGGGAATATAGATGAATCCTGTGCTACTAACGTGATGTTGATAGATCATGGGTATAACTTAGTGCGTGCGAACAATGATACAAAACATATAGAGTACCTTTTAACTCGTGCATCTTCAGATATCAGACTCGTTAAAAGGTACTCTATATATTACTTAAACAATGTCGAATGTAGTTGTGAAAAAAAAATGAAAGTTTCATCTGAATTATATATAAAAAATAATAGAAAACAATTTAACTTTACACAGCTGTAGTGGGTTTAGTGTAGGCAATTGCAAACCTTACCATGATCTCCATAGTCTTTAAAATCTATACTGATGCTGTAAATGCTTCGATTGCCACTAAGATCTACACTCCACCATACGGTTTCATATTCAGAGATTGGATCTATTTCATATGCCTTCATGCATGTGTTTCTATTGCCATCAACAGCTTTGTCTGGACCACAGGAAGGATTGCATGGGTAGACCGTGGACTGTGTGGCAAATTTACTTTTGGCTAGATCATCTATGAAAAAAAAATCGAAAGTAATATATTAAGTATCTAAGAACTAAAATATGTCATACCTCAGATATGAAACTTAGTTTTCATGAAAGATTTACGAAGATTTTAAATTGCTTTTTTAAAAGATTTGATTTTCTTTTCTGCTATCGATCCATGTACCTTCCGTCATTAAAGCATTACCGAATGCAGACATACATGTTCTGTCTTAATTGTGATGAGTAATTCAGTTATCTAACAGACTTGTATCAAATAACAAGTTTGCATGACATTATAGCTTGGTTGTTATAAATCATACATGCATACAATGTCTAAAACTCATTGACCATGGCAAGCATTACATATTGTAGGCATTTTCTGGTCTATGGAGATAATTTCCTGCGCTGATTGACTGGACGGGTCTATTCGGAATATCACCTGCTCTTTATATGGAGTTTAAATGCAATAGTTTTGTCTAACTTTGTAACATTTCTTTTTTTTTTTCTTTACCACACACTGCTGGACATTTCGAACTTGGTGAGACTTTAATGTGCTTAGTTTGTCAAAATAAAGCTCAATAATTTAGGGATGATTTCCCAGGAGTATAAGCCTACATTTAGATTTTTAAAGTCCCTCTTTTAGACGTCCTGTTTAGCAAAAATGGGTTCAGCATGATGGACATTTTTTACTAGTTAATTTTTCATAAAGCAGTCGTTTACGGAAAAAAATCCACAGGTCATTCATACATTGTGAGCAAGACATGCGCGTGAATGTAAATACGATGAAATGTACATTTTTTCAAATAGCCATACCGGTAGTTGTTGGAGCATCGGCACATTATATCCACTCAAGCAGTGTTATATGATGGAAGTCAATTAAATATAAAGAAGCATATTGCATGTTATAACATATGTTTTTCTACTTACCGAAACCATACAGATAAGATATACATGTAAAAAGAACTACTGTATACGTATCCATGTCACTATACGCCTGAAGCAAAATCTATCATTTTTCTTACTACAAGAACAGCGAAAAATTTCCATTATTTTTTTTTTCATACAGTCTACGTGATTTTTTTCTTCCTTGTTTATTTTTGCACCTCGGAAATGATTTATTGTTTACACATATCCGTAGGACACACAACAGTTCCTTCAATAGGAAATAATAAAGTTCCTAGTGATTAACAGATGGTTTTCAATAAAAGACCTATTATGACTGATCATAAATAATTTTTTATTTAAAACAAGATGTGTTTGTGAAACACTGATGCCCCCGTATGGCAGTTTATGTCGAAGGTTAAAGTTTCTCAAATGCAAGTCAAAATCCAGGCCAAAAGATAAAAAAAAAATGTTGGTATCCAAAGAAATGTCTTGTCTCGAGGAATATACATGTGAAATTTGAAAGCCCTAGCTGCAGCTGTTCAAATGTTATGGCGAAGGTTAAAGTTTTTTAAAAGTAAGTAAAAAGTCATGGTTAAAGTGGTTGGTATCCAAAGAAAGGTCTTGTCACAAGGATTACATTTGAGATGTATGAAAGACCTAGCATCAACCATTCAAAAGTTATAGCCAAGGTTGAAGTTTTTCAAAAGTAGGCCAAACTCCTAGGTCAAGGTCAAAAGGTCAAAGTGGTTGGTATCCAAAGAAAGGTGTTTTCACAAGGATTACAAATGTGAAGGATGAAAGCCCTAACTCCAATCGTTCAAAAGTTATGGCCAAGGTTAAAGTTTTTCAAAAGTAGGTCAAACTCCTAGGTCAAGGTCAAAGAGGTTGATATCCAGAGGAAGGTCTTGTCACAAGGAATACACATGTGAAATTTGAAACCCACAACTGTTCAAAAGTTATGGCCAAGGTTAAAGTTTTTCAAAAGTAGGTCAAACCCCAAGGTCAAGGTCAAAAGGTCAAAGGTGTATCCAAAGAAAGGCCTTGTCACAAAGATTACACATGTGAAGTTTGAAACCCCAAGCACCAACTGCTCAGAAGTTATGGCCAAGGTTAAAGTCTCATAAAATTTTGCAAACGTGGGTCAAACTCCAAGGTCAAAAGGTCAAATATGATGGTACCCAAAGAAAGGTCTTGTCACAAGGAATACACATGTGAAGTATGGATGTCATAGCTCTAACCAATCAAAAGTTATGGGCAAGGTTAAAGTTGACAACAGACAGACAAACAGACAGACAGGACAAAAACAATATACCCCCGGGATCTTTCGATCCAGGGGCATAAAAATTAAAATGTCTATCCAGCCTTTATTCACATACTTTATTAGACATTCATATAATGCATTTATTAACAGCAAATTTTTAACCCTAAAACATCTTATTCGCAAATAAACACTTTGTTCATGTTCTAGGAAAAATAGGAAAAAAATTCTTAAAAAATAATTAAGAGCTAATATTGGCCTTTTAACCAAACCACTCAAACCCTTTTAACCAAACCCTTTTAACTTAAACCACTACTTATCAATGATGTCTTAAATTCCTATGAAATAGAATTTTGGTGTTGCGGCATTCCTCCTTAATACAGCAAGGTTAAAAGTTACTGAATCTGAATTTCTATGGTCCTACGTCAGCTCTGAGTAGTTTTATATCAATGATACCTTTAGAGGAAAATAATGACGTCATGTTACTTTCGCACCAACGCCAGACGTCAAACATGATGTCTTTGCATTGAAATCTCGATTGTAATGTGTTTTACGGGTTCGACAACGAATGAAGTCGAAATAAAGATATAATTTTCCTTACGTTACTTGACGTATTTAACTGATTGAATTTAATAAACAACAGACCACAATCAATATTAATCAACAACGCAATGATTTTAACTGATCGTCTATATTGATGTAATTTTCCTTAGTTATCTCCGTGTTCTGTGCTCTAGTCTGAAACTCTATTTGAGCACTAGCTCCCAGACCTGCAGTTTTAAACACTGTCTTTCAAACACTCGTTTAAAATAATTAACTTGTTTTGTTTGTTTTAAACATATTTTATTGTATAATTAATACAAAAGGAATTGGTAACAAGTTCTTACAACTTAGAAAAACCTTTCCCTGTAATACGAGGGGTGATCAAAAAGTTCGCGAACTATCTCTATATTTACAAAACCACAATTCAAACCAGAATGACATTTCGCACACATATAGTCATACATATGTTCTATAAAAAGCAGATGTTCTATAATGTTTTGCTCCGTGTTTGTGACGTCACAATGTGAAAATGACCTCAATATGTAGGTGACTTGTGACAAAAAATGGTCGACTCAGTAGTACTCGAGCAACGAAGGGCTGTAAAGTTTAACGTACATCTAGAAAATTCCTTTGCAGTAGAATATGATAATTTGAACAAGGTTTATGAAAACAAGACTTACCAAAAGTAATCATTAATTGGATTAATTGTTTTAGTAAAGACAGGGAGATGGTTTAAAATGATGCTTGTTCTATTGCCCAGCGAAAGCAAGTCGGGGAAAAGGTGTGTCTTTAGTGGAGCAATTTGTTTTGAAATATCGCCAAGTTACAATTAGAAATATAGTTGAACGTTTTAACAATAATATAATTATTAAATCCCTAAAAAATGTTTACTTTAGACTTTACACATATGAGATATGATAAAAAGAAGGCGCCCATACTTTATCCGAATGCTGGACAACTCGCCCCAATTCAGGACAGCTCGTCCCCATTTAAGACAACTCACCCCCAGTTTAAGAAACCAAAAAATATTAAATATATTAAATAGATATTTGAATTTAAAAAGTTCTCAATGTTATTGAAAATAAAACACAACACAAATAATTTAATACTAATATCTATAGTCGGTACTGGCACTATTTTGATATATCTTCTCTAAATTCACACATTTGTTTACATTTTCATCACATATGTAATTTTCAGAGCTTGAATTCTTTAATTCTTCATCACGTTGAAGCTGCTTCGGAGCTTGGATACGACATGGCAGTTTTTTTTTTTTAAAAAACAACTAAATATACGCAATTTTCGGAGCTTGCATGTTCTAATTAGTCGTCACGTTGAAGTATCCAAATTAATTGTTAGCTTGGGGGTGTCATTAAAATTTTCGTCTGATGTTTTCATTTAATTAGTAATAATCATTATCATAAGTTTCTTAAAGCCGTCAGTTAAACGTTAATTTCGTCATTACGTAATTAAGATGTTTTAACACTGAGGACAATATGCTCTTTTAAAATAGACATATTTTATGAATATAAATTTAAAAAATGATAAATCAAAATGCATTTATTCACTCTATTTCATAAGAATAAAATTTAAGAAAGCATGGATATTATGATAAATCTTTTATGCATACATCGTGTTTTTACACAAAATATGATGTAAATGCATAAAAATAAATAAATAACCTGGCTATTACAATCGTAAATATTGATTATATTTTAAATTTGCATATAAAATATACATAATTGAATAACAGTTACTTTTTTCCCTTGCAATTCACAAGAAAAAATAATTGGGGCGAGTTGTCTCTATAATGGGGGCGAGCTGTCTTGAGTGGGGGCGAGTTGTCCTAAATTGGGGGCGAGTTGTCTTTAATAGTGTTGGGGGCGAGTTGTCCTGATTCCCTTTATCCACATTGGATAAACGACGCTCCCGAGACAGAGGACTCGGCTTGTGATGGTCACTATGCTAATTCTGGGAAAAGGGTATCCTTATCCACCCATCCAATTGCTGAGATTTTGCCATTTCTGACAGATGGACTGTTCTTGTTATAAAACAAAAATTGCATGGTAAGAAATATAAGACTCGGAAAAATCCTTTAGTTTCTGTGAACAGACTGCTACGGAGCATGTCACTTGACCGCCTGGATCACGCGATTCGCGCATGGGCAGAACAATGGCAGATGAGCATCTAAATCGAAGAGGACTACTTTAAAAAATAATGAACACTGAAACCTCATTTTATTTCTTTTAAGGAAGTAATTAAATTAGTTTGCGAACTTTTTGATCACCCCTCGTATATACAACAATTATAATTATAGTGATTGTCAAACGAATTATTTACAGTTGTAGTTAAAATGTAACGTTATACATGATATACATACAAAATATTTCAAAAACACTTATTAAAGGTTCAGAATTAACAAGACTATAATGATGTATGTAAATGATTACACAATGACAACAATGCTTGCCCCAAAAAAATAATAACAGTAATAATAAATATGATAAACAAACATAATTAACATAATCACCATATAAGATAAATAAAAAATAAAAATATACATCATAGAGAGAGAGAAAAAAGAGGAGAATGTAATAATTAACTCTCTTATTAACCCTAAGAATTTATGCTACTCAGATGGTCCGTCTGCAGTACTTTTAAACACCACAAATGAGCAAACACAAATATCATGCCTAGCAAAACGTCTTCTACTTGCGACGGTACCACCGGGCCTTGCATGAGCCCGCTTATGCACTTTCGCTAAATCTGCTCAGATTTAGATCCTCTGAACGTTTTGAACATTGTCTGAACATAGAAGATAACATTTGATTGCCAAAACTATTTTAACCCTGATTATATGATTTGCATATAATTAACTCGATCAACGGAATTTGACTACAACTACCCATGCCTCCGAAACATATGCGTCCCGCATGTATAAATAAAATTACTGATCATGAAATTTTCTTTTTATTTATTCAACGCAAAAGAATATGATTCAGACACATCGGACAGTTACTTTTTAGAACATAAATTCTCAAATAAACTTTCATGATAACTAAGCTGTATGTCTCATAAGCTTGCAACCTCTTTGGTTGTTTTCGGACGCGTTTTTGTCTAGTATCTAGATTTAGCTTTCCACTGCATCAATGATGTTCAACAAAATCTCTATCTTCTGATTCTACGTTATTTAATACAGACTCATTTTCAGTCATGGTATCTTCAAAGCTTGGAGTTTGAGACCTCGTTCTCCGCATTCTGTCGCAGTGATTGATTTGTTTTTTTTTTTTTTTTTTTTTACCTTTCTGCCCCATGAAACTGCATATAACACATCAGACCATTGTTCCAGCACTTCATATGGTTCGCGCCAAAACGAAATAAGTTTTGGAGAACAGCCGATCTTTTTCTTTGGAAAGTATACGAAAACTTTATCTCCGGGTTAAACCTTTCCCATGACAATTTCATGTCATGGTACATCTTTTGTCTATTCATTGCAGTTTATAAATTCTCCCGCACGAAACTGTGTGTTCTTTTTGATTTCTCACGAAGTGTCCAAGACCAATGGTTAGGACTTTCCTCTTTCATACTCTCATACATCAGGCGATGTTTCCCTACCAAGCATAAGCATGTTGGGTGTTAAGGCTAGGTATAAGCATATCTATGCAAATAAACTAATTAAAATGCCTAAGGACTATGTTCATTATACAGAGAAAGTTAAAACTCATTGACTCATACATGCTTGGTACCCACGACATGATATAGCCAGTACACATGACGTCATTTTATGACGTCATTGTTATTTACTACACAAGATTATGAAGGACATCAACAAAAATGCTTCGGCGCAAGGGCATGCTCTATTTTATTTAACTGAAACAAGGTATATTTAGAAGCAAAATATTCCAAAGTTTGCTGGTATTGCTGCACAAATATCAACGGCTTAGTTGTTTAATTACTATTTGTAAAGATTTAAGTTGAATCAGGTTTAAAATGTACAGTCCAGTATAAGTTTCCTCAAATTCCGATCAAATGAGAAAATGCCTAGGATTTGTGCAGCAGTTTTATTATTCTATAGAATATTCTTCTTAGCATTATGCAATTTTTATGTTAAAATAAATAGGGTAATCCCTTGCGCCAAAGCTGTTTTGTTGATCAAACTTGGCAGCTAGGTGCGTTATATAACCCGAATGGCATTACATTAAATTGATATAGGCCATTACGGGTTACAAACAGTCGCCCGCGTTGCGCAGTGGTTAGAGCGTTCGCTCTAGAGTCGCGGAGTAAGGAGTTCATTCTTACGTCACTGGTTCGAAATCCCACTGTGGGACGTTGAGACCGGTCCTTTGGATGAAACCGTAAAAACCGAGATACCGTGTTGCTGTAGGTGCTGGCACGAAAAAAAAATCCCTCACTGCTCAGTGGCCCTGAGTACCGAGTATAGGTCAAAATTTGTAAATCTCCACCAGCAAGTGGTGGCGTCTCCAGATTTGTGAAAAATTCTCGAAAGGGACATTAAGCAATAAACAAACAGACAAACAAACAAACGGGTTACAAACGCTGTTTAAGGCTTATCCTTTGGGTCCATTTCAATTTGCCATTACCCAGAGTGTAGGTCGAGAGTTGAAAACCATTTGCACACAGCAAGTTGATCTAGGGTTTTATCGGTGCGTGGTATTGGATAAGCATTATTCTCTGTAATAGAGTTTAGACGTCGATAGTCCACACAGAACCTGGTGGAACCATCCTTTTCTTGAAAAGTACAACCCTAGACACCCAAGGACTGTTGGAAGGCTCTATAACATTATTCTCCAGCATATCATTAACGTCTGTCTACTTCAGCATTTATGTGCTCCGACAGTCTCCTTGGCACTTGTCACCTGTATTAATAGTATGCTTTGCCAGACCTATCCTTCCCACATCTTTGTCAGACTTGGTAAATAAATGGGCATACTTTATCAATAATGACTTTACAATTTTGGCTTGATTCTTACTCAGGTCTGAGCTTGTTTCTTGAATAATGCCTTTAAAAGTTCAGGCAAAATATCAGAGGATTCTGATTCTCCTACTTCACCCTCAATTACATCGGTTCTCCAAATGTCGCTCCCGTACGTATTATAACATTACTTTCTGATGGATTAAACATCGTTACCGAGACGGTAAAAACCCCTTTTACTAGAGTTCGTGCAACCAGTCCTCTGTCAGAATTAAGAAAAGCATCACCAGTCATGTCCGCAACTATTACTGATTGATATATCACTTTCTTGTCGAATTTCATACTCACAACTGTTTTTTCATGTACATTGAGAGGACTGCCTAAAGCTGATAAATATTCTGATTCGTCTCATTGAGTTCCAAGTCATCCTCCATGCGGCGTGCATCAAACACCTTGCGAGAAATAAGTGTAAACGTGGTACCAGTATCAATAAATATCATGCCAGACACATCATTGATGGTTCCACAAATGTACATCCCTGGTTCGTGGGACTTTTTGTGGATTTCACTGGACCCTTTATGTGTTTCGTCTGACTTGCTTTTATTATTGGTAGCCATTTTGAATTGTCGAGACCTCTCTTGCCCTTTCTCTATGGTTCTGTCACTTTTTTTGCCAAATGAGTCTGATTGTCCTTTCTGAGCATTTGTCTTACTCTGAATCGGGTTTCTGGATCTACGATCCCTCTTGAAGTGCCCGGGCTTACCACATTTAAAGCTCTTTTTGGAAGCACTAGCTGCAAACTTCCTTGAAGGTTGTAAGTAGTATGGTATGTACGTGGCTTCTGTTGCAGTTTTTATCTTATTCACGCCTGTCTGTAGGCTCAGCAGCATTTCCTTGATTGATTTTATAGAGTCTTCTAAACTACCGCTTTTAGACTCATGGACAGTATTATCGCCTCCTGGTTCTCGGACGAAACCACTCTCTTCATTCATTCTTCGTTCTGCTCCAACAAATGCATTGAGCTCAACAACGTGTCTAATGGCATCATTCAGGTTTTGAGGTCGTGACTGCTTAATTCTCAGAGGCATATCAAATATAACAAGAGTATCGATAAAATATTCTTTTGCCAAAGTTTCATATACATCTAATGAAGCTGTTGGATATACCAGACATGTGAGTCGTCTAATGTCTTGATCTTGCTGCGGTATTGTTTCAGATGCTTTTTGTCGTCTCTCCCTAAGTTGTGCCCTGCACCGTTCCGTCTGATTAGCTGGGAAAAAGGTTCTTCCAGGGCCTTGGACAACTCTTTAAAATTCATTTGGAGATATTATGGGAGGCACACCCTGGGCTAGACCTCTTAAGGACACGGCCAGATACATCCCCTTTTCTACCTCCGACCAGTGGTTCAAGCAAGCACATGCATTGAAATGCGACTTACAGTCTAACCATGACGTCGTTCCATCATAAGTTGCGTGTTTCAGCTTACTCGACTTTTCATCTTTTCCCACGCGGTCCCAAAAATCGAGTCAAACCTATTGTCTCTAAATCTGCCTGTAGTAACATTCCGTGGAACATTTCTAGGTGTTTTAAAATAAAGCGCATGGTTTGAAGCTGGTCTATGTGTTCTGTCACCGATGTAGTCAAAATCAGTTTCTGTTTCGGTCTCAACCCTTACTTTAGGTCTTGCTCCTCTAAACTCTCGTCTTGGTTCAGAACTCTTCACTTGTATCAAGGGACCAATGCCAGAATCTCTATTTGTTATTGGTGTTGATGCTTTCTGTCTTTCTTTTTCTCTCAGACGCATGCTCTCATTTGAGAATTCTTTAATTTTCTCTTCAAGATAACTTATCTCTTTTTCAACCTCATCCATGGTTTTAGAGCTAAACCTAATGATTCTGTTTTTATTTATAGTTCTAAAGTAAAGTTGCGTCTGTCATTCGTACGTATTTTTGCTAGATTTGGGAAAATTTAAAAAAAAAAGTTTCTTCTCTGTTTGAAGAAGTGTGTTAAGTTTCAATTTTTGCAAAAAAAAAAAAAAAAAAAAAAAAAAAATTACAACAAAAATTATGCAAGATGGATTAATGATTCAATGTTTATATGATCGATGTAAGTGTTGAGAGTGGTGGAGCAGATCTTGTACAGGAAAACGATTTCATCTGCAATATTTTGATAATTATCCGTGTCTAATATGTAACCTCAAAGAGCTGGGTACGTTAAGGCCGATTTACGGCCCTGTAAAATCGGCAAAAATTAAACGCACGATTACATTCTATCAATTGCATCAATTAACTGTTAAGGTTTCCCTGAGTGTGAAATAGGAATAAATTTTTCTCAACTCACGTGCCCTTTCATTTATATAACGTTCAAAACCGGTCTAATATTCCGGAATTCCCCTATTTTGGACGTTTTCTTCCTCTTCAAGTCTATATTTCGATATGACCGCATCCGAGTATGTATGCGAAACTTTGCAGAAAAAGAACAAATACACTACGATTTTTAATATTAAAGAGAAAAAATAACCTTACAAAAGTGTGGCCAAGTCCGTTTTTACAAAAAATTGAAGTAAAAAGTGCTACAATTTTGGACAGACGTCACCTTTTCTCCACAATAAAATCTATATTTTTAAAGAAATTAATTGTTTAATTCTATATCTGAAGGCTTTATCACTTTTTATTGTCTTTTAAATTCGATTCTGCATTTGAAAAAAAATAATTTAATACAATTATTTATGCAAATGAAAACCATATGAACCTTTCTCAGTGAAATTTACTATGGGACATTACATGTAAATTAGTGACGCAATGCATTGAAAAAAAAATGACGTCACAATGAGCAGTCATGTTGAAAAGATGTACATGAAAAAAATTCTTCAGTCTTTGCAACTATAATAAATATTTAATCAATATTTACAGCGGGAAAAAGTAATTTAACGACATAAGATGGGATCAGACAATCAATTTACATTTAACCCTACATGTACCTCCAATTAAAACGCGCGTCTCCTTCATAGTGGACATTGACTTTATTTGACTACAACAAAAGATTATTTTTAACATTTTTATTGAAAATCATCAGCTTTCTTGAGTATGTTTTATTCGATTTTAATTTATATATGTCTGGGATTCATGAATGTCAAAAGACAATAGCTAATGATTGGGGCGGGGAAAGGGGGGAGGTAGATGGGAAGGTTGGCGTATAGCAGTCACCATTTGAACATTTCTTTTCAAAACTTGTTATCCTTGTCACTGTATTGTTGCAGATTTTTATTTGACAAAATTAATCATGTCAGAAAGGATTCTAGTGTTTTATCGCAGAATCAGGAAGTGTTTTATATATGACGGTACACTTCTAAATCTGCCACTGCCGACCTACATTTACGTATTGAAGGTCTGAAGCTGGGAATGGAAAAATTCTTACATGTATTTACACTTATTAATTATATATACATTTATCATGCTGGAATATTGACATCAGTGTTTTCAAGTAAAATCGGGTTTAATTTATAATTTACAAGGAATTTTAGATAATTATGTTGACAAAGTTTATAAGGCTTAAAAAACGTATACAGTTGTGTACGCTTTCGGCATTTCTACGAAAATTTAAGTGAAACATGATACAATTAACCTTTTTTATTGTCTATCTGTTCCTAGTTCTGAAAGAAATACAAACACGATCTTACATTACTTGTGGACAAGACACCCCCTTTCCGCTCCATATAATCGATGGTTTAACTCGTTATTTTTTTTTTTTCAGAAATTGTTTTCCTAATACATTTTTAAGGCATTCCAATTAAAATGAAAAAAGAGGAAAAAAAAAGATTACTCTATAGATATTTATCTGTATAAAAAAAACGAATGTACATATTAACTACACGTACACTATTGTTAATCTTGAAGTAAGTGAGTATTTTTAAAAGGATTTTATCCAGATTATTCATGAAATAATAGTAATATATTTCATAAGAAATATGTTAAGTATTCCAATAGATGTTCATCGGGGCTGGAGGAGCGTCCTGTCCAATATCACCTCTGTGAAAACGGTGCACACTATCGCTAAATTTTAAAGATTCAACGACCGTCTATGATGATAATCCGTTCCAGAAAAAAAAAAACAAAAGTATTTTATCGTTACTACAAGGACAAATGCACAGAATTGCGAAGGGAATGCCCCAGAGAGTTAATGTATCCAAAGGAAGTGATAAAATTATCATTGTCACCGAAATATATCAAATATCTTACCTACGGCTGTGTAACATGTAAACAAAGGGAGGAGTTCTAAAGAAAATCTTTATCTATTTTAATGCAGTTTTTGTCTTAGTAGATGACTAGATGTATCGTCTCGCAATTCATGTTAGCAGTTTGTTAAGTATATCTTTTAAGATTTTTTTTTTTATAAGACAATAACATGAAAAAGAAACATAATCAAGCTAGTGTTATAATCCGGGAATGGCAAGGATAACTCTATAAAGAAGCAATGTGACGTGTTTTGTGTATTGTTCCCACAAGTAACAAAATAACATCAAATTTCGTATAATTTGATAACTGAACTAGAAATAAAATCTCTATGTAGCTTATAAAAAGGGACGTGAAAGTGAATTTTGATTCTTCTATGTGAGTGTTCTGTTATTCTGCATTTCGATTATTTGTATTTTGTCTCTAAGTGTGTGTGTGTGTGGGGGGGGGGGGGGGGTTTACTGATAATCAAGTTATACATGTACTGTAATGAGTACCAATAAAATATTATATCAAGAATTTGATTTAAAACTAAATACATCCCTTTCCAATTTCCTTTGGCTCCCCACTCGACTGTGACCGTTGATCGATCTTTTACTGATCGATATCAATGCAAGTGTCTGCCGTTTCATGCTGCATTGCTTTGAAGACGACATGCGCATATTTTTATAGCTGACGTGGATAAACTCTGTATGTAAATCATACACATAATATTATATCCTTATTTTTTAGTTTTAGGGAATTATGCCCGTTAGAGTGTACTACAGGCTTCTGAATCCCTTCCCGAGAATTCGTGTGCATTTCCTGTCGAATTCACTACGCAGATTTATGCTTAAAATTTTCGATTTTGTTAATCAAATAATGAGTATGTACATGAAAAGTACTGTGTTTGTCTCTAAAATTAAATTATTAGCATTGGCTATATAAAATATTTTGTTCATCGAAAAATGGATCTAAACAAATCGCACAGCTTTTTTTAAGCCTTCGGAGATTCGCGGTTTTTATTTGAAACAATTTTTTTTCAAGGTCTGTAACGCAAGTTATGATAAGGCCATTCCAAGTTTTTTTTTTTTTTTTTTTTTTTTTTTTTTTTTTTTTTTTTTTTCTATGAGCAGTGTACGCGGACGAATTGGTTTTGAGGTTATGAAATTAAAAACAAACACAAATTAAAATTGACAAATACAATGCTTTGAAACGCAGAGTTAACTCAAATTAAAATCAACAAATACGAATCCCTGAAATGCATTTTACTCTTTTGGGATTGACATCTCTCTTTTTAAGTGGTGTGATTTTTTTTTAATAAACTATAGTAATTTAACTTAGTTTTATGGCGATGGCGAGGAGAAGTCTCAAATGATAATAAGAAATTCTAGAACTGTTCTGAAAATGCTGCGTTTTCCCCCCTTTGATTCGTGCGTTTTCTCGGATAGGAAGATAGGTTTTCGAATTTAGGATAAATGCTAAACAAAGAAAAAACTTGGAATGGCCTCATCAATCAGGACTCTTATAACCGGTCTCCTCTTGTGGTTTGAACATAGAAAGTGATTGTGTGTAAGTATATTGGGGATTATTCCTGGTTAGTGTATTTTACATGAACCATGCAGTAAAGGGGATCCACTGGAATGAATAAATAGCGATCTATAAAAGAAATCCTAACATCAAAGAAAAAAATTTTAACGCAGGTTAAGACACCTCTTAACCCCGTAATAGTGATCGAGTAATTTATACGTTTATCCAAAAAAAAAAAAAAAAAGAAAGAAAGAAAGAAAGAAAATACAAAATTAATAGCGCTGCCATTTGTTGGAATGGAAAAGGGAAGTGGTGTTGATGGCTTTTTCTTTGCCAAAAATCCAATTTTGACAACTTTATATGGAACGTTTCAATTTTCTTTTTAATATTGATTCATGTGTCTTTAAAAATTTTAATGTAACTTCATAGACAATTCGGAAAATGATTGAAGAAATCATTAGGACATTTTTACCTAAAAAATGATTAATTTGAGCACAATTTTAAAACAATTACTACCTTGTCTCGTCTGTATGGATGAATCAAGCTTTATTACTTGTCTGATGAAATCGTTTGTAATAAAATTATATTTTCCTTTCAATTATTATACTCCTTCCAGGTATCAAACATACATCACGATGAATTGTAATAAAAGTTCAAAATTGTTTTCTGGAACATAAGGCAGGTTAAAGTAAATAGTTTCCGGTTCAGAGAATTTACAGATTTCTTTTAACGTAACGTTAAAATCAGTAACGTTGTGATGGCGTTATCACGTCAAAATTTGTAATTTGTAAAGAAAACTCCCCATTTTTCGAGAACTCTGACGGAAAAACGGTTTGTGATAATAAAAAAAAATAAAATGATTTTGAAAGGACACATCGTAGGCATGTTTGTAAAAAACTGAAATCAAATTTGGAGACAGGGCCGCTCTGTTATACGTAACGTACCCAGTTCTTTGTCTATATATCAAAATCGCTTCGTTCATCCATATTCAATTAGTCAGAAAATCACTTTGTCTGAAGCTTCTATACATGTAGGAAATTAATAGGCCTACAGGGCTCGATCAGAGACGCATATAGCTACATGTAGCAAAGAAACGAGTCTCGAATAAAATTCTAAATATTTAAATTGAAATCAGAGGACTAGAGATCTAGACGTAAATTAAAAATATGTAAATAAAAAATAGTGTGTTCCAAGGAATGCACGTGTCGCCTGCTTTGTAGCTTCACTCAGGCATACAAATAATCAAAGAGTGGTAAGCTTTTTATTTACTAAAAGCATGATAGACTGATAGTTCATGCATTTGCCTGCAAAGAAAAAAATGGCAGTATAAGACTTCGATAGAATCTGACAACCAAAGAAAACATGGTTCCACAACCCTCAAATGAATAATTAAATTGAAATTATTACGAATAACTATTTGTAATTTTATTAATACGTGTTTCTAACTATCCTCCAATAGAAATTTCACTCTGTCTTTCCTGCAATTGTCAGTCGATCCATTGTTGAATACCGATCCCGATGTATTTTTACGGTAATTAAATAAGAGTTTGTGCGGTAACTGAATACCATACTGTTTCAAAGAACTTTTTGATAAGCTAAACGTGTTTCCAATACTCATTCAAAAGAGATTTCAGTCTGTTTTAATGCAATTTTCAGTCTACACGATCCATTGTAGAATACCGATCCCGATATTTTCATAGTATTTAAATATAAGTTTGTATTTTAACTGAATATCATACGGATTCAAAGTATACTATAATGAGCTCAAAAATATTTTTAAATGCTAATTATCTAAACCCTGGCTCCCAAAATTCAAAAGTCATCAGTTTAATTAAACTGCCCGAGATATTTTTGCAAAGTAGGTCAAAGGTCAAGATCAAATTGATTGTAATGCTGACATTTTTCATATTGTCTTATGACAAACAGTGCACATGCTAAATAGCTTAGACTTACCTCAAAAATATGCTGTATATCGGAACTATGAACTTATTTGAAAAGAAGGTCAAGGTCAAAGGTAATGAGGTGGCTAACCATGGCAATTTACAAAAGCCATAGTGCCAAGCAATATATGCGCAAAATATCAAATCCATAACTCTTGCAGCTCTTGAGATATAGGTTGTGACAGACGGACAGAAAGACAGACAGACAGATCAGTTAAAGTGATCCTTTAGTGCCGCTCTTTTCTGCAGGCGACACAATAAATTATCATTTCAGTGTTGAGAACAACGATAAAAGCTAGACGTGTCAAAACATAAAATACGTGAATAAAAAATAAAAATCTGCCTCCACGCTCACCGTCTGCAACGTCACATCTTTATGACATTATTCCTCTCTTCTAGAAAAGAATTGCAATAAGGCTCTTTTTCCATGGGCGCAATCATATCCTTCCTATTTGAGGAACAAATTCTGATCATTTGCTGGTTGTTCTTATAGGCAGTGCTAACTATATGCTGGCTGATGCATGCATATATGCTAGTTATTTAAAGCGATTATTTGTAAGGCTGATGCTGAATGATGAAAAGGAAAATTAGTGGTTATCAATATTTTTTTTCTTTAAAAATAAAGTCGACCATCGACTAAAGGGTTGATGGCGCGATAAAGTAATGGTGTGATGACGATGAAGCGACAATGCTATTGCAAAGTTTTAATAGGACGATATGGATAGATAGTGAACATCGATCACTTTATCGTATCATCGTCATCGTACCATCGCATCGACGCGCTTACGCCCAATCGTGCTATCACACCATTCCCATTGTCGCGTCATCGTGCTACCGCACCATCAGCTTATCCCATCGCATGAGAGCGTCATCGTGCTACATGGCCTTATCTGGATCCCAAAGTTCTGAGACAAAAGAAGTACAAACTAAAACCAAAAACATTTTGAAACACTGAGAGAACAACAGACGAATGTTACTTAAAATGTTACTGAAGTATGCAGTGTTTATGAGATAAAAGCTATTCTCTGTAACCACTTAAACTTCTTTGCCACGCATGGTCAACCATTTTGATGAAACTTTGCCAGTTATTACAACTTGACACCAGAAACATATATCAAATAAAATTCGATTACTATGTGTCTTGGTTGCCATGGTAACAGCCGGAAAAGTTTAAACAATCGAAGTTTTCAGCTACTTTGAATCTTTATTTAGCCTTAATAAAGACTAAGAAAAACAAACGAAATATTCTCACAAAAACATGACACCTTGTTGCCAATTATGCTATAAAGAAACTATTTAAAATTTATCTCTAAGTAAGAGGTAACCATGGGTACATTTGGAATACATTAAGGATGCTGAAAAATGCTGACAAACGCTCCATGGTGTTACATGATCAAACTCAATCAAAAACGTAAGAAAAACAATAAAAATATTTGACCTTAAGTAATTAGGATAAGCAATATAATTCTAAAAATGACTTTCATGGTTGCCATGGTAACACAGTATAACCATTCAAAATCTGTTGTTAAGATTGGGTTAATGCTACTGTCTTGAGGAGGAACATGAAAATTCAAGACTGACAAATATACATCCTTAGGACCTTGCAACACCGACAACATAAGAAAAACTGGGATCATTTGCTACTTTGCATTGTAACTATGGAAATATATTATCTGACTCACCTTGAATAGTACTTATCTGCTAGAATTAAAATTGAATATCAAATATTGATAAAGTTTAATGAAGAAAACAACACCGTTGCTACGAAAAAGATCCCTCACTGCTCAATGGCCGTAAGTGCCGAGTATAGGACAAAATATGTTGCTCTCCACCGGCAAGTGGTGGCGTCTCCATATGAGTGATGAAAAATTCTCGAGAGGGACGTTAAACAACATACAAACAAACAAACAAACAAACACTGTTGCTATGGTTACCAAGAAGGGAAAATGTTCGATTTTGTTAACTTTATATATTTCCATTTCTATTTGTTTTCTCTGTGATAACTCTTTGAAAGTTAGGAGAGTTGATTTCTTGATCATTCTAACGGAATGCAAATTTCGCCGAGCGAAAGGTCAGGGGCTAAGAAGGCCTAATATGCATGTAATTCCCGTGCGGCTGTCTTTGTGCCTGACTCTAAGGAGGCCTAATATGCATGTAATTCTCGTGCAGCTGTCTTTGTGCTTGACGTCAGTGGGCGGGGACTATCGAAATTGACATGTGAGGCTTCGTGTAATTTAAATCTATTTGTCTACATTTTTAAAATCTAAATTTACAATTTTATTACACAATGAAATGGAAATATAAGGAATCACTGTCTAGTTAGTAGAGTATGCCAGGGACATCAATGATAGTTGGAAACGTGGGATAATTTATGCATAACGGGCTTCGCCCGTTGTGCAAATTATCCCACGTTTTCAACTATCGTTGATGCCCTGGCATACTCTACTAACTAGACAGTGATTCCTTAAATCAATATTAAACCCTATGTGCCAGCTTCTTGCATCCAGTTAGAGATTGTGTGATAGTCAAAATTGAAAGTCAGGTTAGTTGTTCATAAATATCAATCATTAAATTTTGGGAATCTACATACAAGGGTACGTAGCCAAGGAAACAAAGTATTTTTCAGTTTTTATGCATATTTTTTTCTGCTAATTTCTATAGCAACGCTGTATTTAAAGAACTTAATTTGGATTTTTTGAAATTGAAAATTCGGACCACATCAATGCCGTTAAAAATTATAAAGAAATGTGCTTTTTAAAAAGGTAGGATCAGATTAAAACATACATAGCGTAAATTTGAAATCCCTTTTGTGGTATTAAAACCATGGCAACCATCACCAACCAATAAGATATGTGTTTTATGTTACAGGGTCTTTTCTTTATTATTTAGTTGCATTTCAACCTATAATTGTTTTTATTTCTAAGTGTATGACTTTATAAAATTGAATGAATCAAATTATTACTTTTGAATACCTTGTTTCCATAGTAATTTATGTAATAGATAGTTTCCCAAACATGTTTATCATGCATTTAAGACATAAGGCCTTCAACTTTTGGAAACAGTCATTGCTACTCGTTTGCATTGCTGGAAATGTTAACTTTGGGGCTCTGAACATGTTGAAAAATTCCATTCGTCAAACTTTAGAACATGTTGCCATGGTAAACATGACACGTAGCAAACATTTTTTTCCCTGATTCGAGTTTACGGTATCAAAGACTTTTATCATAGAGAGTTTAGAGAAATTCTGAGACTATGCTCCTATATTAAATTTCAAGTCATTACAGAGAATGGCTCTTAAAAAGATTCTATACATGTACATGTACGTATAAATAAGATCATAACTAAAAAATACATAAACTGACGAACTTCATTGATTTTTATACTATTCCATTCTGAATTTGTAGTAGAGCAATATACATGGTATTATAAACTTCCTTATATAAAGGGATATAAAAAATCTCGGCTATGAGGAAGTGAATACTTTTGTTCATAATACCTCCCTGTAAGCGAATTTTAGTGTATACCTTGTGCAGCGAAACGTTGCCGACGGAAGAGTAAAGAAGAATGAATTGGTTATACCAACAGTAGAGAAAATACTTTTTTTTTCTAGAGTTGTGCAGTAAGGAGTTGATCCTTAACTTAGAGGATCAAATCCCACTGCTTGAACTAAAGGCCAGAACTTCAGATAAGACTGTGAAATTTAGGTCCCGCGCCGCAGTACAAAAATATTCATTCACTTTTAATTTATTAGTACCGAATAAAGTTCTTTATTTTAAGCCTTTTATGGTCAATTGATGGCGTTCTATGCAGCACGGGAGAAGTATTTTTGAAATAGACGTAAGACAGACATATAAGCAGTGAAGTGAACGTGTGCACATGTCCCTATTCAGTGGTCGCGGTGACCCAAGTGGTTGACGCTCGTTTGGAGGCCTTGGTCCGATTCTCGTTCCAAGCACCGCTTCAAACCTTAGACAATTTACAGTTTTATAGTTTTTACAATTTTTAGGAAGTGACTGCTTTTTTTTGCCAAGCGCCAGGCATAAAACATGAAAGTCATATATGACCTTTAAACAAAAATCCATTGTTGCGATAGGCGTTGGCATGCTAAAAAAAAAAACCCTCGCTGCTGTCTTTTTCTGGAGTGACAAATTCTCTAATTCTATGTAAAACAACATACGAGGATTGTTGGGAAAGTTTACGGACTAGGTCATCTTCGTTCTACTATTATCAAGAAATGTAAAATGAACACAATATCATATGTTAAAACATTTATTTTGTTGATATGTGAAGTTTCAATCCACTTGATTTAATAAAAAATCATATTACTTAATTTTAAAATCAACATGTTTTGTTACCACGGTGCACACTTAACAGCACTGTAACGTAAAAAACATAGCGGAATGAGTCTCAAAAATACTCTTCCTATATACGTTTTTCAGTCTAGCCCAGTGGCCACTCATTAACAACGTTTCTGTATCAGCTAAAAATTATTTTACCTACAATTGTTCCAGTAGCATTATTTCGTTTGTTTTAATATTTTTACCGCGTAGTTCTGCTTTCACACGATCAGCAACTGTGAACGCCTATCTCTTTCCTTCATGCTACTAACTTTTTAAAGTTTTGATCAGATTTTTGCAGATAATCCATTTTTTTAAACAGTTCTTCCTAGTCTGATGCAGAGTTTCTAATCATTCAAATACCGCTTGTGTCATTTACACACACGTGAACGGCTCGCTTTTGACATATTACCTGCTTCTTCCAGCATTTTCAGAGTTTATTCTGGAGTTTTCCCTAGAACAACACAAAACGGTATCGTTAGTGGCTGCATGCTACGAGACGTTCTATGACGTCATCTTTTTAAGCTTTTTATGCACCCGTATCGAAGACTCGGGGGTATGCCCTGTCCGTCCGTCTGTCTGTCTAGCTGTCTGTCTGTTTATCTGTTTGTCTGTTTGCCCGCAAAAACTTTAACATTGCCCATAACTTTTCATTGGTTTGAGCTATGGCTATCATATTGCACATGTGTTTTGCTTATGACAAGACCTTTCTTTGGGTACCATCATATTTGACCTTTTTACCTTGACCTTGGAGTTTGACCCAGTTTTTTCCCAACTTTAACCTTGGCCATAACATTTAAACGGTTGGTGCTAGGGCTTTCGTACTTCACAGGTCTAATCCTTGTGACAAGACCTTCCTTTGGATACCAACAACTTTGTCTTTTTGACCTTAACCTAAAAGTTTTACCAACTTTTGAAAAACTTTAACATTGACCATAACTTTTGAACAATTGGAGCTAAGGTTTTCAATCCTCAAATATATATTCCTTGTGACAAGACCTTACTTGAAATACCAACAACTTTGACCTTTTGACCTTGGAGTTTGACCTACTTTTGAAAAACTTAAACATTGGCTTTGACCTTGACCTTGGAGTTTGACCTACTTTTGAAAAACTTAAACATTGGCCATAACTTTTGAACGGTTTGTGCTAGGGCTTTCATACCTCACATAGGAAATCCTTGTGAAATGACCTTCCTTTGGATACCAACAGCTTTGACCCTCTGACCTTGACTTTAGAGTCTAACCTACTTTTGGAAAACTTTAACCTTGGTCCTAACTTTTGAACGGTTGGAGGTAGGGCTTTCATACTTCACATATATATTCATTTTGACAGACCTTACTTGGAATACCAACAACTTTGACCCCTTGACCTTGGAGTTAAACCAACTTTTTAAAATTTGGCTATAATTTTTGAATGGTTTGTGCTAGGGCTTTCAACTTCACGTGTCTATTCCTAATGTGACAAGGCCTTCCTTTGGATACCAACAATTGTAATTCATTGACCTTGACCTTAGAGTTTGACCTACGTTTGTAAAACTTTAACCTTTGTCATAACTTTTGAACGATTGGTGCTACGGCTTTCATATTTCACGTCTGTTTGTGAGAAGGCCTTTCCTTGGGCACCATTAATTTTGACCATTTGACCTTGACTTACTTTTGAAAACATTATCCTTTTCCATATCTATTCAATGGCTGATGCTAGGGCTTTCGTATTTCAGAGGTATGTTCCTCAAGACAAGACCTTACTTTGGGTACCAACATATTTGATTTGCATTTGAGAAAGTTTAACCTTTGCTATAATTTGCCATACGGGGGCGTCAGTGTTTCACAAACACATCTTGTTTTCAGTGAGGACTACACATCTTCTGAAATTGATTTCTTTTCAACGAAGCAAAATATTGTCATAATTTGTAACATGAAACGATGTGACAATCTTTAAGGATGTTCGATCCTGAGCTTTTGAGCATATTTTGGTCTATACCTTTATTTCTAAAATTCTGCATCATTTTTAAGTTCTTACATTAAATTTGGATTCTACAATGCAAATTAAACTATATCCAATGAAAAACCGCGATTAAAGTCCATTCAACTAGGATTAAGCCAGGAACTATAGTTTGTGGCGGAAGGCTTTTTAGAAGAAAAGGATAAATTTTTCCCTTTTGAAATATAGACAGTACTGTTAAAATTAGATTCCTATTTTTCCATGCTGGTTGCACACAGAGTTGTTTTTTTGCAGTAAAATGTTTTATGCTGGCTCTGATATATCTATTAAATTATTTCTTATGAATTCTTTCATCATATTGTGATAAATATAATAAATATATTCCGAAAGTCCAGGAAAAAATTGAGCCAATTTTAACATAAAATTAACACTTTTTTAGTAATATCTAAAAATTTACATCATAGACCCCCACTTCTGATTTTCTTTTCTGAATATATAAGATAAATTTGATCAATCTGCTTAAACTCAGCGAAAGTTTAAAACTTTAAAATAATTTCCTTGCTTGTTGAATTTTAAATGCCAGAAAAACCACATTTGGTGAGAGCAGAAAGGTCAAACTAGTTGATTATGCGAAGCTATTTGAAACTTTTTTTAAGTTACAATTTTAGTGTGTCTTTTTTAAATTAGACTAACAGTTTATTTTGTCCCATGATTTATTTCGATAAAAACATAGGAGAGAAATCGTCGACGATGTGATTTTTGATTAAGACACAAATTTGAGTATAAAAAGGTCATATTGAATGTACTTTAGCGTCAAAAGAAGCATATTGACCCCCATTTTTTGATTTTTAATTAAGCTTTGTGTGTAGAAACTAAAACTATACTTGACAAAAAAGTTTAAGACTTGAAATATCAGAATCCAACCTCGTTAATTTGAACGTATAGTATTTTTTTGCGCTATTTAACAGAGATATATAATTACAAGCATTTTTATGCCACCGTATGGAAGATTCGGGGGTATATAGTTTTTGCCCATTCCGTCCGTCTGTCTGTCTGTCTGTTTGTCCGCAAAAACTTGAACCTTGTCCATAACTTTTGATTGGTAGGAGCTATGGTTTTCGTTTTTCACATGTGCATTCCTTGTGACATGACCTTTCTTTAGGTACCACCATATTTGACTTTTTGACCTTGACCTTGGATTTTGATCCAATTTGCAAAATTTTACCAAATTTTAACCTTGGCCATAAGTTGAACAATTGGTGCTAGGGCTTTCATTCTTCACATGTTCAAACCTTGTGAGAAGACCTTCCTTTGGATACCAACAACTTTGACCGTTTGACCTTGACCTAGGAGTTTGACCTACGTTTGGAAAACTTTAACTTTGGCCATAACTTTTGAACAGTTGGTGCTAGGGCTTTCATTCTTCACATGTTTAATCCTTGTGACATGACCTTCCTTTGGATGCCAACAACTTTTACCTTTTGACCTTGACCTAGGAGTTTGAACTACGTTTGGAAAACTTTAACTTTGGCCATAACTTTTGAACATTTGGTGCTAGGGCTTTCATACTTGTGTATTTCTTGGGAGAAGGCCTTTCTTTGGGCACCACTAATTTTGACCTTGATGTTTGACATACTTTTGAAAAAACTTTAACCATCTCCATATTTGTTCAATAGTTGCTGCTAGGGCTTTCAAATTTCACAGGTTTATTCCTCAAGACAAGACCTTACTTTGGGCACCAACATACATGCATTTAATTTGCATTTGAGAAAGTTTAACCTTTGCTATAAGTTGCCATAACACATCTTGTTTGGTGTATTGTTTGTTCATAGCTAAAGAACTTGACCTACAATATGCCTTATATGGAATAGCAAATATGAAAAATTAAAGAGGGCTTTAGAATAAATGTTTTTGGTAATTCGCACCCTAGAACATTGACACATTTCACACGTGTAACAATTTCGTCGAAACCGGATGTTAATGATGTCAAACTAAATTCTAAACCTCTCCATGTTTCGAGGTTTTCCGGGAAAATGCCGAAAATTGCACAGTTAATCGTGATTTATACATGGGGCACATTCGTTACGGCAAAATATTAAAACAGAAAAGTAACAATCACTACACGAAGAATGTTTTCCAATGAAAATATTTAACCGTAACGAGTGTGCTCGTGTTGAAAAAAGAAAAAATCATTGCGTGTGAAAGAACTATCATGGTCACAAACTATCATATACATGTATTTCCTCGTGTTTTACACAAAATTAAAACATCGATTCAAGAGGGGTATTATATTTATTGGGTAAATGGACAACACACTTCTATTCCAAATGTAAAAAAAATTGTTATAGATGCGCCGATAGGCACATCTGACGATTAGAACTTCTGATGGTTGCTAAAATGCGATAAAAAATGTCGATTTTTCGACAGATTTTTTTTTTCAAAGACGAGGCCACAGGCAATGACAATTGTCATACTTACCATCTGTATAAATTGTACATGCCCATTATTATCGTTGGTCCTGCTTTTGGCAAGTACGAAATTTGACTTTATATCAGTTTATTTTGATGCCTTCAAGAATCAATAATTGTTAATAAACAATCCTTAATGGGTGCTTCATATTACACTTAAGATCCATAGATAACACACAAGGTGATAGAGAAGCACTCGATTGTTTGTTTCATGTGCAGACAATAAAGTGGAAAAGAATTTATAAATTACATTTTCTAAAATCGAAATTGGAAAAAAAAACTTATATTATGATCATGTATGTTGTACGTGACGTTACTCATTATATACGTCATTTGTGACGTCATAAAAGATGTAGTCAGTGTGGTTTTGCTAAATTAAAAAAGTTTTCTATTTCTTTTATGGACCTAGCTTGCTGTTGTTTTGTTAAATGTATGAATTAGAGAGAGGAAAAAATATCTTAAAAAATAAATCATTACAAATTTTAACATTGAGATTTTCTGTAGACTGGATCCAAAATAGAACTCATAAGCGGGTGCGTAAAACGCACATGTCTTTGACGAATCCCCATGTGTAAAAAAACATACAAAATTTCATTTTGTATAAACATGTAGTCGCAATCAGTCTTTATTTTTGTACCTACATGCCAATCAAATAATTCTTATGCACATGCATATAAAAGCGTGAAAAGTAATTTTCATCCTTTTCAAAGGAAGGATACTTTTCTGGTTTCTACCAAATAAAATATTCAAAGTATATTTGCTCGTATATCTTTTATTTACGTCGACAGTATTTGTTTTAATACACGTATTTTCGTTTATGCGACATACTTCAAATGTGTTTCCAGAAGCAAAATGCATAGTTTAAATATATGTCCCTTTGGAAATTACTAAAAAAATATTCAGGTATACGGGGCATGTTTTTTTAAAGAGGGGGGGCGGGGTGTCATCAAGAAAAATGAATGACATGACGAGCAAAAAAAATGTCATAACACTTTGATAAGAAAGAAGAAAAGGGGAATTGATACATGCATGTATGTTTAAAAAAAATCATAATTATTCAATCGTGAGTACATTAATTAAGAAATAAATAACAAGTTTAAAAACTTCAATGGGAATTGAAGTGGGTCGGTCACGTGATCAAATCCTGTGAAGGCCGAAGGCCTTCTCAGAAGATTTGATCACGTACCGACCCACTTCAATTCCCATTGAAGTTTTTAAACTTGTTATTTATTACTTATATATACATTTGAGACGGACAATCGAATGTAATCGAATATAAATATTGCACTAACTGCACGTCGTAGATTTTGACTAATTACGCTAGGTGTAAATCGGCTTGAAAAGCGGTTACGCTTCAAATTCATCTGGCAGAGGATTCTGCTTTGAAGGGAATATTCTGTGAAAGGCTACTTGTGATCAATTATAGTGAGCGTATTGGTGTCTTGGAATTTTGTATTCATGAGAACCCATATTCGATGTTTAAAAACACAAGAAACACGTCCGATGTTTGATAATAAAAAGTTGGAGGAATTGCGGTCGGAAAGGGATGGATGGAGACACTTGTCCGGACCAGATAACTTGAAATCAAGTACAAATTTGATCAAAAACAAAATCTACGATTTCAGTAAGGCATATTTATTAATTTATGATGTTGACATGGAGACACTGGCGACAGCTTACATTGTTCAGACAACGTCACAACGATCTCGATGATGGAGGTGTGCCTACCGAACTTCCAAAGTGCAGTGTTTGTCAGCTGTTTGTGGCGTGATTGCACTACATTGATATTTTTCAACAGATTTTCAAATTTATTGTGAGTAAAGTTTAATGGAAAAAAATTATAGCATTCAGAGGTCTGCGAGAAAAATAAGGGTAAACGTAGAGACTATGCAGCTCAGACATGAAACTTATAACACGTAGTTTTCTATTCTCTATGTAAAATCGATCAAGAACTGTATTAAATACTCGTTTACATTGTAAATAAAATGATTATTATTTTACTTGCGTATTTTGTACATTTTTATGCATGAAAAACATGCTATATTGCTTAGTGGAATAAGTCTTTTTATGTAGATATTACTGCGCTGTGTGATTAGGTCACGTAATGACCTATGACCTTCGAAAAACTTCATACAGGTATGAAGATATTAACTCTCTGCATGTTTATATAATAGAGAGATACCACAAATGTATATATTGTCAATAACGAGTAAAATCTGTAGATCTATGGTAATTACCGCAGTCTTATGTATTAATTGTTCTTGTCAAGTTTTATTGACTAGTACAACCCTTATTACAAATGAATGTACACTGATGAACATTTAAACGCAATATACATGTACATATGGCAGTAGGAAGTTAGGAACCGGGGGAACATGTCCCCCAATATATAGATTACTGTAGAAATCCTAGCTACTATATGTTTGTGCCCCCTTAATAAAAACGTCTGATGTCTGATGCTCTTCAAGGAATTTTTGGTAGTTGATAGTGCAACCCCCCCCCCCCCCCAACTGAAAATGTATGGCTGTGCCCCCCCCCCCCCCCAAAAAAAAAAAAAAAACTGAAATTGCTTCCTACGGGCCTGATATACATAGGGTGGCTTAATTTTCAGGCACGTATATTCGAAAGGGGGCATTTTTCTTAGAAGAGTCTTTCATTCGAAATCCTATTTTTTATTTATTTGTTTATTATCTATTTGGCAGCATGATTGAGGCATTTCAGTAAAATAAAAAAAAAATAATAGAGTCAACGATGGGCCCATGGATTTTTTCAAAGGGGGTTGGAAGGTGTGGGGAACTATACCACTCCAAAAAATCTGACTTAAATTTTTTTGACAAGGGAAAAACAGTTTCAACGCGAAAAACCTAATGGGGGGGGGGGGGGGGGTTAGTTGGACACTTCTCATTGGCAAGCAGTCTTTATATACACGTTTCTTCTGACCAAATGCAGATCGTTTGGGGTGGGGTGGGAATGGGGGGAGGGCGGCAAGTTAATTTTTTTCTTACTTAACATTTAACTACTCTGAAATCTTAACTCCCACTGAATCCGCTACTGAGATTGGTTGTTTCTCACCACACAATGAGAAAGGGTGGGGGTGGGGGTTTACTGTGCTTGACATTAAATCATATGTGCATTACATATGCATGCAATTTTATCAGTATTAATTTGAAGTATGGGATTTATTTAAAGCTACAATTCATGACTATATGATTAACTAGGCACCGGGAGAGATTCTGTGTTTGTCAACTCAAATGTGTTGTCAGTGCAATGAAGAATATGTACAAGACAACCACTGAAATATGTTCCTGAACACATGTCTGCAAGTTATTTACAGCTATTTTTGCTGCAACGAAATAGAAGTTAGTGTGTGTGTTTGTGTTTTAAAAATATTACATATCCCCTTCCCACCTTACGTCTGCCACGGTTCACCACAGAATATTCCATATTACAGGAACAATAGAGATGGTTTTATCCTCTTCTCTTATTCTGCCTTAGTATTGTTCATGTAAAATCAATCTTGCGCCGAGTAAGTAAAATGTTCTTGCCTGTACACTATCTTGACATGTATATTTATAAGCTTTGGTTTACGTACGCAGCACTGCTCTATTTGTAAACATAAAAACCATAACGTGAAAATGAAAAAGAAAATAGTGAATGTTAAAGTAACATATAAGAAAGCATATTAGATTAATTATATTTATAGACCTATCAATAACGATATGTTTTGAGAAAAAAAAGGAAACATCACTTATCTCTACAACCCGACACGATTCACCAATTTATTTTTTTTTTTTTAAATAAAGACACTATCCGTGAGGTTGAGTTGCCCGCACGTGTATGAAAGTTTGGTTAGCAATATAGATAAGAATTAATCTAAATGTCACATGTACTCTCTGTATAAAAACATTCAAAATGAGTATAAGCACAAATTTATATCTTTATTAATTTCTTGCAGTAAAGATATATTTTGAACAACATATCAGGTAATACTTATTATGTACTCTGTATATCTTAGGTGGGGAATTGACTGGTACATGTACATACGTATATAAAATGAACATCTTTAACTGCTTTTTAATATACACTTAATCAAAAGTTAAGGACCACCCACTTTGATATGAAAATTAAAAGTAAAAAAAAAATATTTTTGATTGAATATATCCAGACTTACTTGTCAATCAAACGTCTATTTATTATTTGTTTTTATGTTATATCGGTATCTCCATTCAATACTTGTAAAACCGGTTTCTTCAAGGCCACCAATGCGTGTTCGAACAATGCAGTTTTCAATTGTATTCACATCCATGTTCGCATGAGCTTAACTGATAGAAAAAAAGTTATAAGTTTTGTGCAACCATGCCTCGTCGGAAACTCTCGGATGCTGAACGCTGGTAGGCCATTGGAATGGTAAGAACTGGAATGACGTATAGAAGGGTTGGCGAACACTTAAATGTCAGTCACACTGTAATATTGCGTCTGGCACAGCGCTATAGAAGAACTGGGGGTGTGGAAGAAGCTAAAAGATCTGGAAGACCCCGAAAGACTACAGAGAGGGAAGATAGACTTCTAAAGCGACTAGCTAAACAGAGTCCTTTTGACACTGCAAACACTCTGAGAAGCAAATGGAACACCCAAGCTCGAATCAGCAGAAGCACAGTTAACAGGAGGCTAAACAAGGAACGGATGCGATCATGTCGGCCAATAAAACGTCCACTCTTATCCCAGAGACACAAAGAACAAGATTACTATGGGCACGACAGCATAGGAGGTGGAACATTCGATCGTGGCAGAGAATACATTGGTCAGATGAAAGCCGATTTTTGCTTCACCCGGTAGACGGCAGGGTTCGGGTATGGAGACACCCAAATTCTGCATACAAACAGCAACATGTATTGGGAACAAAGGCCTTTGGTGGAGGCGGAGTAACAGTATGGGAATGTTTCTCTTTGCGGTGTAAACTATAGCTGCACATTCTTGATGGCACCTTAACTGCTCAAAAGTACAGGGACAACATACTAAGCCAATTAGCTGTGCCTCATTTCGATGATCATTCATTAGCAAGTCGACCTGTACTAATGGATGACAACGCTAGACCTCATCGGGCCCGAATAGTTAAAGACTATCTTCGCCAAGAAGCCATTGAAACTATGCCCTGGCCCGCCATGTCCCCAGATATGAACCCAATTGAACATGTGTGGGATTATCTTGGTCGTAGAATTAATCAGAGGACCCCAAGATGTGAAAACTTACAGGAATTAAAAGACACTTTAATTCAGGAATGGAGACAGTTCCCCCAAAACCGCCTAAGACGACTTGTCCACAGTATGAGAAGGCGTGTAAAAGAACTGTACAAAAGTCGTGGTGGATATACACATTATTAATTATCTATTCTTATAAAATATTGAAAATTGATGACTCTTTAAATGCCAATAAAGTTAAATATGCTTATTGCTAGCAACTTTTGTCAACAACAAATTAAAGTGAAACTTTAAATCCTACATTTTTTGACTTGCATTCTTTTCATTGGAAAATTATCATTTGCATAAAACAGATTAGTTATCAGATGATTTCGAAACATGCATTGACTAAGGAGAGTTTAGATCTACTCAGATTTAAAAACAAAAATTAAATAATTAATTTGATTTGTCTAAGAGAATGAAAAGTTTAAAGATTTTTTCACAGAAAGAGTGATTGTCCCTAACTTTTGAGTAAGTGTATATAATCATAAATTGATTATGATGTTGATAAGATAAATATCTATTCCCAATTATTTAATTTCAAGTCTTGTGTTCTTATATCGGTACATTATAATCCGATAGTCATTTATATCGCCTTTTGACGTGACGTTACGTTACAAAAAAAATGACGTTCCTATTGCATTTTCCCATCCAAACACTGCCATACTGCAAGATTTCCTTTTAAAAAAGTATAAAAGATATCAAAGAAAGAAAAACGGTTATGAAAAGCTAAAAGTCTACACTATCTATAATAAAAACCACGTTAATTTTTGGAATGAGGCCATTTTTGATGGTTTGTGCATTTTGCTCTTTTTACTTGCCTCGCAATTCCATTTTCGCAGTTTTTAATTCTGACTAAGTTTGAAATGAGGCAAGACATTTTTAAATTTTTTATTCTTCCCATTCGAATTTATTGTTAAAACATTTCTAAAAATTTGGATATAATATGAAGTTAAGTAAAAATAAAGTTCTGACAGAAATCCGCAAACTTTCCAAACAACCATTATACAATCCTCATTTAAAGATATATGATTTTAATAAAAAAAATGTATGCTATGAAAATTTGAAAAAACAGTTTGTTCTATAATAAATTATGCTAAAAACACATATTCATTTTTAAACCATACTTATTCCTGCATTCACCCCGAAACTTACACTTTCTCTATCCATGTTGATATTCAATTCAATCCATGAAACAAAGGAAATTCCTCAAATGTACTAATAGATTTAATGGATATGTATGCGGTTTATACATTTATGATTGTTTCACATAAGAATTCCTGTGTATTTATAGAAAAAGGTCCATTCGTCTCATGAGTCTTCTAAAAAAACATGTATAAATACTAGTAGAATAATGCTCCTATGCGCTTACTATTGTCTGATATAAATTGAAAGGAATATAACAATTCTTGCTTAATGTTAGCCAGTTCCATAGAGATGGACACCATATGGAAAGAGGAAGGTAGAAAATTGAAGGATATCAGTTGAGAAATAAATGTATAGGAAAAACTGGACGACTGCGGACAGATCAAGAGGTGGACACAGGAGAAACATGGAAATTTCTGCTGGCCTGTACCAATGTGACTTAGTTAGTAAGAAACTTATAATTGATTTACATGAATTGTGAATATGCTGTGATTTGAACAATTGTGAATTCTTGCGTAAGAAATGTATGAGTACCAAAAATTATTATTGTTATGACATTTTTGTGACTGTAGTTGTCTTCTGTTCTTTGGCAAATCCATCACCACACTTTCAAATAAATTCCCTATATTAAACATAATTTTTTTTTTGGGGGGGGGAGAGGGGGAGGATTGGGGGGTTATGCTTCACTCTCTCCTGAGATGAGCAAGAGACTATGCAATCGTCCTAATGATAGTAAAGAAGATCGGCGAAAGAGCTGCAGGCGTGCAAAATGCCTTCAATATAAATAGCTTCAAATGTATGAAAATCAAATTCAATTTGTGAACTAAGTATCTTTAAAAGCAAAGTTCTAATCAGGCTCGTAGCAACAGTTTCAAAAGTAGGGTGGCCAACTTCCCAAAGAAATCTGACAAGCAAAAAAAAAAAAAAAAACCTATACTAACCTAAAGTATGTGTGTGTGTGTGTGTGTGGGGGGGGGGGGGTGGACAACTTCCCAAAATTATTTGACAAGCAAAACACAAAAACAAATACAAAAAAAAAAAAAACAAACAAAGAAAAAGGCTAATTTACTATCCAAAGCCTGGAATTTGCCAGTGCTCTACCTTACAACATCAAAAAAGTGTGGGGGGAGGGAGGGGGGGACTAGCATCTTAAGGAAAATTTACTTTAGCAAAATACTATACTAAGAACCCCCCCCCCCTTTCCAGCGTTCTATGGGCATGCTAATTAATGAAAAGTAGGAGATTAGGACAAACAAAAGTTTTCTGCGGAATTTTTTTTCACTATGGTAAAAAAAAAGAATCTTGTGAATTGAACCCAAACCACAATAATCCTTACATGCTAACCACTACACAACACTCCTCATTACAGGTACATATCATGTTTGATGAATTACTTCAGTTATTTCTTTGATAAGATTTTTTTATGTCATTAAAGTGTATTTCTTCTTAAGACTGGGTCATACCTTCATGTTTTTCTTAAGCAATAAATGTAAATATATATATTTTTAAACATATTTTAAAATATACCTTCAACAAAAATGGATTAAAGACCCCCCTTGATATAGAAATATTGTGTTGTAGCATAAGGACACAATTATTTTTGCCCTCTTTGTATGTGCATGCCATCTCTTAAACGAATAATTTGAAAACTCGTGAGATTGTTGCAAAGTTTGGAGATTTTACATATAGGATATATTAATGATAGCTGAAACACCAGAAAAAAAAAAGTGTGTAAAACTGAGATTTAATTTTTCACTTTCTTCTTTGTCGTAGGCACTTGTCTCGGCTTGTTCATCCATCTTCTTTATGAAAGAAAAACTGTGGCTTCAGTGCCCTTCGCGGCCATGCTGGGTTTTGTGTTGAATTCAATTTATATTTTATTTAATCAATTATAATTAATCGAAATAATTTACTCTTAAACCGTTTAACTGTTGGATATGGCGGCATGGAAGTACTGTACAGTAACCATTACAATTTACAATAAAGTCAGAAATATATTTTATTTGATTTATTAAAATTTTCAACTCGGTGTATGAATTTGAGACCACAGGAAATAATTACAGTGTTTTAAATTCAAAATTAACACTTTTTCATTCATGTCCCGATACATGTATATCCAGTTCTTGATAATTATTTGTATTATCGGCTTGTGGTGAACTGTCTTGGATTCTATTCATATATGTGTGCGAGTTCCTTTTCCTCCTATTCCAGCTCCGTGCATGTAGGTGTTTTCTAAAATTATGAATTTGAAGACAAATATTTATTTTACATATAAAAAGACAAAGCAAAAAAAAAAAACAAAACAAAACAAAACAAAACAAAAAAAAAACAAAAAAAAAAACAAACAAACAAACAAGATGTGTTTGTGATACACTGATGCCCCCGTATAGCAGTTTATGACAAAGGTTAAAGTTTCTCAAATGCAAGTCAAAATCCAGGCCAAAAGATAAAAAATGTTGGTACCCAAAGAAAGCTCTTGTTTCGAGGAATATACCTGTGAAATTTGAAAGCCCTAGCTGCAACTGTTCAAAATGTATGGCGAAGGTTAAAGTTTTTTAAAAGTAAAAAAAAGTCAAGGTCAAGGTCAAAGTTGTTGGTATTCAAAGGAAGGTCTTGTCACAAGGATTACATATGTGAAGTAAGAAAGCCCTAGCACCAAACATTCAAAAGCTATGACCAAGGTTAAAGTTTATCAAAAGTAGGACAGACTCCTAGGTCAAGGTCAACAGGTCAAAGTGGTTGATATCCAGAGGAAGGTCTTGTCACAAGGATTACATATGTGAAGTATGAAAGCCCTAGCACCAAACACTCAAAAGCTATGGCCAAGGTTAAAGTTTTTCAAAAGTAGTTCAAACTCCAAGGTCACAAGGTCACAAGGTCAGAATGTTGGTATCCAAAGGAAGACCTTGTCACAAAGAATAAACATGTGAACTTTGAAACCCCAGGCTCCAAATGTTCAGAAGTTATGGCAAGGTTAAAGTCTCATTAAATTTTGCAAAAGTGGGTCAAACTCCAAGGTCAAGGTCAAAAGGTCAAATATGATGGTACTCAAAGAAAGGTCTTGTCACAAGGAATACACATGTGAAATATGAAAGTCATAGCTCTAACCAATCAAAAGTTATGGCAAGGTTAAACTTGACAACAGACAGACAGACAATCAGACAGACAGGACAAAAACAATATACACCCGGGGTCTTTCGATCGGGGGGCATAAAAAAATCATATCAATCTTACATGTTAGCGCTCTCATCTACCTATGTTAAAGAGTAATTAACTCGGTTATAAAATTTATTAGTGATACAATATATAAGTACTTGTTCTATTTATGACGTGAGCCAGTATCTTTTAGTGATATCAACAAAGTGTGAATGTAGTTCAATATACAAAATTCTATCCCAAACATTGTAACTTCAGAATCGAACGTGTTTATATGAGCTTAAATACACTGAATGTAGAAAAACAAAAGTTTGAGCAAAGCCAGAAATAAATCGGTGGAAAATTTATTCATTTTTAATAAGATAACATTCTAATCCAAAATGAAACTAGAAGCAGCATTTATCCCTCAAAGTCGACTTGTATTATAGTCCACGCAATTTTGCTGAGAGTAGCTAAATCAAAATCTATATCTTATATTTTGTTGAAAGAGGAAGGGATGTCCATTTACAGTGTTAAATCTTAAAACAATCAAACATTTTAATAAAGAATGCACTGTCATGTCTTCCTCTCTTTGGTGGGACAAGTTAAATTTTTTAAAATATATTTTCACATGAAGAACTTTACTTTTGTATGAATTATCATATAATTACTGAATTAAACATAGGATTCTTATTTTTAAAAATTCCGAAAATTACATTTTATTAAATACATAGGCAACACAGGCAAATATGTTGAATGCGATTGATACTGCAACCACTACTATCAATATCAAAGAGACGCTGTTCGTTGGTGTATCATCCGTTGTTGCACTTGTTTTGCCTGTAATAAAAAAACAATTATCTTTGATATTTTATTTTCAGACATTCTCTTTGTATATGTAAATAGTGTTTACGATTGTTGCTTTAAAGCAATGCTCTATATAAGGGAAAGAGTAAAGCTTTTTTTATCGAAAGCTTGTTCGTTTGTAAAACCATTATGAAAGGTACCTTTTGACCCTCTGTTAGTGTAGGGACTACAATGTAATTGTTCACATTAACAAAACTATTTGTTTGCCTGCTATGTTTGCTTTCCATATTATAACCGAGTACACAAACCCCGCCACCATAAGCGGAAAACACCCCGCTTTACTCTAAAAATTACTTTTTGATTTTGTTTCTTGCTTGCTTCACTTATAGTAATTAACTTAAACATTGATTTTAGTACTAGTAACAAAAAGTGCAGTTACTGAGCGTATATAACACCACTAAATAGAATGTGCATCACATACGTGTACATTACGTCCAATGAACCCTAACTCTGTCACCAGGGCTCTCTACAATATGCCAACGTATTAAATACGTTTTCCACGTTTAGTTTTTTGCCTCTTTTTTCTGAAATTTGTACACATAAAAAGTAGTTTTTAAGATTCAAAAAAAGTATTTATTTGAGTTTAAAGAAAACTATCAACAATAGAAAAAAATAACGTAAATACGTATTTGATAATTTCGAGCTAACGTTATGTCCAACGTACAGTGTATTAGGGCAAATGTAGACAAAAATTAAAGTATTTTTTGCCGTATTCAACATGGTATATTTACATTGCACATTTTTTTTTGCTTATAAAGTGTGTGGAAAGCTACAGCATTCAAAACACCAAAACACATGGACAGGGGGGTCAAAAGGTTAAGGTATACGTTTTATTTTGACGTCACAAACGCTGAACGCTGTGAAAACGCAACGTCATAAGCAAAAATCAAAATTCACGCTCACACTGAACAAAGCTGTAGCAATGGCTCTTCCATTAATTGTAACTTATCCGAAGGATAATACAGGGATTTTGAAATATGAATCACATTTGCAGTCAAACTCTAAAAATGATATCTTATTTCTTAATTGATTCAATGCTTAAATGTCATGTTAAACTTTTGACATAGACCTTCAAAAAATGGCTGACATGTGGAAATGAACATGTTGACGCACATGTTGGAGAAATCGATGAATAGCGCATGAAGGAAAATGTGCTTACTGATTTTACATAAAAAATGTTAGATACAATAGATTACGTGTAATTGTAATTTGTTTTTAATGCATTCTTGAACTTGACTGTTACAAGACTGTTACAATAATGACGCCACAATCGCATTCGTTTACAAACAGCGCAGTATTCCCGAAAATGACGGAGTTACTGTAGTGTCGGAGTTAGGGGGTTTGGAGAGAATTAATAAAAATGTCTTTAAATCTTAGAACCATTGACACTATTATGTGCTTCAGCTTTAATGATGAAAAACATCAACAAGCATTCTGCAACAACAGCATTTATCAATGACGTTATTGTGTGCAATAAATGTCTTGGTTGATAATTATGACTTTCGATGATAAATGGTAGAGGACAAATATTAATATTTTTAAATTTTTAACAGCTTTTGATTTAATTTGATTTGATCATATTTTATTGTAATAAATATATACAATGGGATTGGACACAAGTTCTAAAAACTTAATTCGCCCTCTCCCTACATGTTATATCACAAAAGATTGAATCAGACGTGTCCAACAGTATGTACAGAGTAAATTAACTCACAACATAGAAACATATACTGCTAAACATATACTGCTAAATTAATACCGCTAAATTAATGACTATACACAAATTAATACTGCTAAATTAAGGACTATACACAATTAATACTGCTAAATTAATACACAACTGCAATTGTTGTTATACATATGTTATACATATGTTGTTATACATATATATATTGTTGTTAATACACAACTGCATTATTTGCATTATTTATGTTTGCATTATTTGGAGTATCAAATATGCTAAATTAATACACAATTGATACTGCTAAATTAATGACTATACACAATTTTTAGAAAAATCAATTAAATCTGCCTGAATGCTGAATATATGAATGAACAATAGAGAAGTATGAGTGTCAACAATATGAACTTTATTAAATCTCAAGAACTTATCGAAGAAATCTTTCCTGGCCTCAGTGTAATTAGGACATGAGAAAAAATAATTATGTGTGTCTTCTACCTTACCACAAGAGCATAATGGACTAGATATTATGTTACACCTATAAAGATCAACGTTTAGCACATAATTGTGTTGAAGTCTAGTGTACAGTATATTGTAGCGTCTTTTTCCAAATCTAAAATAAGGCGGGATAACTGTTATTTTTTGTGTGATTTTACTTTTAAAAGCAGACAAGGAGCTCGAGAGTCTGGTGTCTAGCGATAAAGAATTCCACTCGTTTATTGCAATTGGTACAAATGATGATTTGTATGTTTGCAGTCTACAGACGGGTATATTATAATTTTGAGAATTTCTTGTTGTATACGCGGAAGCATTACATCGCATTTCAGGTATAATTTCACGTAGATAATCAGGAACTAAATTATTATGAATTTTATACATGGTATTCAATCTCTGAATCTTGCGTCTATCAATGAGCGGTTCCCAGCCTGTTTCAAAGTACAAAGAGTCTCTAGATGCAATTAAGGTCAAGCCAGTAACAACAGCTAAGAATTCTTTTCAATGTATAATAGCCCGAATTTAATGGAATCCATCTTTAAAAACCTAAAATATTTAATCTATTATGCAAATGAGAATACCAACTAATGCAATTTCTCAAATTACCAATAATGCACAAATCATACTCGAGAACTTTTTCGTATCACCTTATAATTTTATGTATTTAACTTGTTTACGTTAGTAGTAATTACACTTGCTTATCAGGACTTCGTCATATTTAAAAAAAAATGTTACTACTAAAACACTAAAATATTCTTCGAAAGGAAAATTTTGAAGTGGTTTAATCACCAAAATAACACCTGTCCCCATAAAATGGTCCCTTGCATCCTGCAAAGCAACTTCCGTTGAATCTATCACAAGCGTCATTGGCACAATTTGTGCTACAAGCGTGGACGCAATTTTCGCCATATGTGTTAGGAAGGCATCCTAAAATAACGATTTTATGCATCTTAAGTATTTCACATAAATCTTATTATGGTATTTCTTTTAAACATCTATCTATATATACTAGCTAAATGACAGTTTATTTGTCTTTAAATATTCATATTCACTTTTTTTGCAATTCGGAGAACCCCTCCATCCGGAACTGCATACACAGAAACCGTCAGTATGTCTACATGTATATGAACATTTTGGAGAACAAAGACCGGAACAGTTTTTACCATAATGACCAGCTTCACACGCTTAAATAGCAAAAATCACTCAATTATTCTGCTTTATAAAAAATCTTTTCAATAACTTTAATAAAATTTCATTAATATACTATTTGTTATAATATAATATTTGTTAATGATGTGATGATAAAGTTTAATGCTAACCTCTGTCGCATTTTTGACCTGTATAACCGTCTGCACATCCATACGGACAAGACCCGGTCACATGATGGCAGTGTGAGTTCGAAGCACAGTGGCCATCACAACGTTTTTTGCATTCTGTTCCATACCATCCGGGTATACACCCTTTCAAAATGAACAGTTCTGTAATTAACTACACAAAAATGTTGATATCCATAGTACTTATTAATTAAAGCGTACTCATTTTACAAAAATCCCCGGTGTAACCAGCAATACATCTTGCGTCACAATGACCAGTTTCCTTGTTACATGGTTCGTCATTTAAACAGTGTCCACTGCAGCTAGAGGAACAGTTGATACCATAAAGCCATTGACACAAGCTGTAAGAAGAAATATTTACATTTGCAAATGTTTTTACATATATAACATTTTTGAGCAAGGCGTATTTAAGGCCTGTATATAAACAGATTTATTACATGACCAAAAAATTGTGCATTTGTGCATACTATTGTGCATATGCATCTTGCCATGTTGTATGGAATATTACGTTTAGTATGCGATGGGTGACATGAATGAAAATCCAAATACTGTTTGTTTCTGTTTCTTTGCAGTACAGGTCTGTAATTATTTTGGTATCATCCTCAGTTAGAAGGGGATCAAAAAAAGGTTGTTGACTGTCACTCATCTCCATAGTGAACTGAATTGATTCCTGTAAATGATTGATTACATTGTGGAATTTTTGTAAATCATCTTCAGTTTTGTTCCAAAAAATGAAAATATCATCCAGGTACCTTTTCCAGTTTACAGATTAATGTGTTAAATTTACAGATTAATGTGGACATGTTACAGATTAAAGTGTAAAATTTACAGATTAAAGTGTAAATTTGACAGATTAAAGTGTATAATTGACAGAAAAAAGTGTAAAATTTACAGATTAAAGTGTAAATTTGACAGATTATAGTGTAAAAATGACAGTTAAAAGTGTAAAATTTACAGATTTAAGTGTAAATTTGACAGATTAAAGTGTAAATTGACAGATAAAAGTGTAAAATTTACAGATTAAAATCTAAATTTGACAGATTAAAGTGTAAAATTGACAGATAAAAGTGTAAAATTTACAGATTAATGTGTAATTTTTTACACATTAAAGTGAAAAATTTAAAGATTAAAGTGTAAATTTACAGATTTACAGAGATTGTCATCTCTATCGAGAGGGAAGCCACATTACGCTTGAAACCCGAATGTGAAGTCCCAGTGTAAGCTGACATTGATGAATCGGCGATCCTCGGCTTACTCCCATAACAGTAAATACTTTAGTTAACTATAGTGTACTATAGTAGCTATAGTTAACTATAGTAAATTAAAGTTTCAAAGTTATCACTATAACGTCAAAGTTATCACGGCAGTAAATCAAAGTTTTCATAGTGATCACTATAGTAAATCAAAGTTTTCACCATAGTAAATCAAAGTTTTCATAGTGATCACTATAGTAAATCAAAGTTTTCATAGTGATCACTATAGTAAATCAAAGTTTTCATAGTGATCACTATAGTAAATCAAAGTTTTCATAGTGTCAAACTTATCACTATAGTAAATCAAATTTTTCATAATGATCACTAAAGTAGATCAAAGTTTTCATAGTGTCAAAGTTGTCACCATAGTAAATCAAAGTTTTCATAGTAATCACTACAGTAAATCAAAGTTTTCATAGTGTCAAAGTTGTCACCATAGTAAATCAAAGTTTTCAAAGTTATAACTATGGTAAATCAAAGTTTACTTAGTGATCACTATGGTAAATCAAAGTGTCAACGTTAATATTAAAAAAAACAAAAACAAAAAAAACAAAACAAAACAAAACAAAACAAAAAACAAAAAACAAAAAAAAAAAAACAAAAAAAAAATGACGGCATCCTAACATCCAGAAATGTCTTAAACTTATTTAGAACCCGTCGTCGCAAACCACGGCCAAAAGGTACGATCCTCTCCCATTATGGTCGTGGTTGAATGAGAAGAGAATATTTCACAGCTCATTAAGATATTGACCAGTGCGAGTAAATCATAGTCGGATGATGAACTTTGACGCGACCTTTCAATACCCAATCACAGTATACGAAACATTTCTTGTCTACTGTTGATGTCAGTTGTTGATTTCAATTGCGATAGAAACAAACTTTGTCATTGGGTGAACATGACGTCACAACATAGAGGCGTAAATATTCAAGAGTACGACACTTTTTGTGATCAAGCAGACACGGGTAGGAGAGAGGTATATGCGGACTCCGGACCGTGGCTTGAGACGATTAGAACCCGACACTCTTAATGAAGCATTTGGTTAATTGCTTGTATGTCAAAACTAACTTAAGACTGTATCGGCGGTATTGATAACACATGTCATTGCTTATTTGTAATAAGGCCCGCCTCGTCAGGGGTTTACCTTATGCATAAGTCACTCAATTTCTTTGAACTTCATTTGATTTTAATTTGAATCTAATGATCAGATCGCCTATATTCTTGTGTTTACTGTATGCAACCATAGGGTTGTTGTGAATAAGTCTTTGCATACTTCGTCATCTTGTATGAAATCCCTATATTTCATAAGTCGTTTCCTTAACCCTTTTATACATGAGTTAAACTTGGTTACCAGAACGTTGGGTACATCCTTTTTGTTATTTTTCGTCTTTGATTTTTTGAGAAGATCCATTCTATTTGCAGAAATAGTTTCTTGCATAATAGGTTCAATTTCTGAATGTTTATAACCTCTTTTTTCGAGATGAGTTTTGAAATCTTTAAAGATAATTTGCAGAACAGCTTGATCACTAGTATTTCTCAGATGTCTGGTACATTCTCCTTTAATTAGGCCCTTGAAAACTGATGGGCTATGAGCACTTTGTCAAGTATTGGAAGCTGTTAGTAGGTTTGATATATGAGCGAATGTCTAATCGCTGGCTATCTAAGAATCTTGTTCCTTTGTAAATGGTAGTGTCTAAGAAATTGACACTGGTGTGAGATATTTCATAAGTAAATCTCAAAAATTTATGACAAGAGTTCCCTATGTCAAAAAATTCTTTAATATCATCCGGGCTTCCATTAAATAAAATAAAGCCGTCATCTCTAAATCTGCCGTTATAAATAAATTTATCGGCATGTTGAAATTTAGATATTACATCATCAGTGATGTCTTTCATACGTATATCTGTAATTTCTGGTGACGGGCGTGCCCCCATCGCCGCGCCTATAATTTTTTTGTAGTATCTTCCATTGAACTCGAAAAAAATATTTTCAAGTATACATCTGAGAAAAAAGATAAGATCAGAACTGCAAGGTTGAAGTAATTCTAGATTAGAATTGTCTGCTAAATATGCTTTCTCGACAGAATGTAGTAATTCATCAAATTCCATGTTGGTATACATGCTGGTCACATCATAAGTAACCAGGATGACATTTTCAGGTACAATCAGAGATTCAATTTTTTGTATAAAGTCCGACGTGTCTTTGATGTATGAATTTTGTTTCTGAACAAAAGGCACAAAGAAATGATCACAGTAGTGACCTATATTTTCCGTTGGTGTGCTACATTGAGAGATAATTGGCCGACCAGATGGAATTTTTCAGAGGCTGCATTGGCCTTTTAAAAGTGCATCAAGCACTTGTTTGTTTATTTTATGTATTTTAGGGTGCAAATACAGACTTCCACATTTCAAATTGACATTTTTATTTGTGCTTAAAAACCGATAGGTTTCCTTGTCTAAAGTTTTGTTCTGATACATCTCAAAAACTTTAGGCTGGATGCTCGAATATAGAGCTTCTAAATCAGTTTTTTTTACTTCGACATAATAGGCAGAATCGAGTTGTCTCATACCAACTGAGATATATTTATCTCTGCCCATTACAACAACTGTGTTGCTTTTGTTTGCCTTTTTAATTACAATCCCAAGATTACTTTTTAATGAGACAAATGCTTACCTCTCGTGTTAAGTGAGTTTGTCTTCAAAACGTTTGATTGGCATTGATGTTAATTCGAGTTTGGTCTTATCGATATACTTTTCCAATGCATCACATGTGTGCTGTGGTTTGTAACCTGAGCGTTGTGCTGTGGTTTGTAACCTGAGCATTGTCTAAAAGGATGCAATAAGTTATCATCGGAATTGCTGAACAAATATTTGCACCTTAATTTTCGTACAAATTCGCAAAATCTCTTAGTGCAATGTTTTTGGCATTGCAAGATTTTGGACTTGGTATAAATTTTAGTCCTTTACTTAGAAGAGACTGTTCAGCACGTGTCAAACAATGTTTTGACAAGTTTTAAACTTCCAGTTTTTTTTTTAAATTATTCAGCTGCAAGTTACGAGCAGAGATAGATCGTACTCGTAAAAGAGCCTTTTTAGATTTCTGTTCTCTTTTAAAACGTCTACCCATTTTGCTTGTCAGATGGATCAACCAAGTTTCATTTTCACTTTCTTCAAATTATGGCGGATTTTCGATACGATTCTAGATGATTTTAATCACTGTTCAGGGGGCCCTTATTTCCCAACAATTGAAAATGACCTAGGGGCCGCTTATAGGGACAGGGACGGTTAATAGGGATTATACGGTATTTCAAATTAAAGTCTCAAAGTCAGCATTATGGTTTATAAAGGTTTTCGGCATGAACCCTCTAGAAATTGAAAGTTTAAAATTTTTTAATACACTTAATAATTTTCTGTGATACATGTAGAAGTAAATTAATTTAACAACATTATCCAATTTTCTCAATTTACAAAAGATATATATTGATGCCTTCTATTTCAAATAATTCCATGCATTTTGCATACAGTTCATTTTTTGCATTCAATTTTATTTTTAATTTTATACTCTTTGAGAAATAAAATATGGTTTTCAAAGACTTCTACTGGATAACTTTTCTAAAATGAATATTGTTAAGCTTTTATTTCAATAAGCCTTTTTTTATATTAGTAAATAACATAATTTAATGTTTTTAAGTATGTAAACAAGATGTATAGAGTTACCATCTTAAATACAATGATATAAAGTATATTTGATTGATAACTTTAATAAATCAAAGTTTTCATAGTGAACACTATATAGTATTTTAAAGTTTTCATAGTGATCACTATTGTAAATCAAATTTTTCATAGTGATCACTATTATAGTAAATCAAAGTCTTCATAGTGTCAAAGTTATCACTATGGTAAATCAAAGTTTTCATAGTTATCACTATAGTAAATCAAAGTGTCAAAGTTATCACTATAGTTAACTATAGTAAACTATAGTTTTGTTAGGGCCGCTACGCTCCATCCAAAGTGTGCGAGGCACGAGCCACCCGAGGAGCTTCGAGTGGTCATTGATTAGCTGAAAAGCAGGGTTGGTAAACTGGGACTCGGGACAGATAATTTGTAAATGCTTAATTCAGGTGATAACGTTTTAATTTTATTACTTACCTCTATTTAAATGCATGTAAGCGTTGTTTATTTGGATAAACCATATGTTTAAAAGTAGGCTTTAAGTGCATTGCAAGTTACATTGATGGAATTTTTTTCACCTTTCTATGCTACATTTTGTCAGTAGCGTGTGCATCATCGTCGGTAACCCACGGGTGATTCACATCGATTCTCTCTATCATCACCCATGGGTCAACCATGTACAAATAGCTCGTTTCTAATTAGATATGCATGAACTCTTTGACCTTTTTTTATCCAATGAAATTATCGGTTATACATGTCCGTTGCTCTTCTGTTTCGCAGAGATGTTTCTTCAGACAAATATGGCGGCGTCCATTGCGGGAACGGTGGTGACTTTCGATGACTGAGACAGTAAGTTAATTTTACTTTAATTTCATTAAGATGGAAACATAAACGAATAAAATTTCTATGGGATCATGAGAAAACTTATGTACTGGCTATGTAAATCATAATCATTATACTTATCAGTGCTTTTAACCACTCAAAAACGGTCTTAAATCTTGAACATGTTGAAATGAACACAATTTTTAAATATCCCGGTACTATTCAATAAGGTATCTTTATTATGTAACCGGCATTTTTACAGTCATACACTACGTCAGTGTAGGTAGTTCATGATCGACTATTTATACCCATTTCAGTCCTTGAAGCATTTCATTTAAACCTTGTACATATTGATATAATATATATACAATACAATCACAGTTTTAAGGGACGACCATTTGATTCTGAAAGGGGGGAGGCTAGCAGGGCAGATTTTGGAAATAAATAATCTGTCCCCGAAAATGTTGAAAAATAAATAATCGGTCAACTGGGCAAGTAAGTAATCTGTCCATGACAGGTGTTAGCCCCCCCCCCCCCCCCATGCCCTTGATCTTATTGGAAATAAATAGAATCTGTCCTTCACCGACATGAAAATAAATAATATATAAAATTTGCTGGTATTCTTAATATGCATCTTTTATTCAGCACACAATGCATGTAAATCACATGCTTTATAAACAAAACACAAACTTTATTATTTTTTTTTTTACAGATATCACTGCCCAGTGTGAGAAATCTTGGCATGCTGTTCATTATTTTTGTACATACAATGCACACATAGTAATTAGTAGTGGATTTTTAGCTCTACTGGTCAGAGACCAGAAGAGCTTATGCGATAGTAAGGTGTCCGTCGTCCGTCCGTCTGTCTGTCTGTCTGTCCGTCTGTCTGTAAACAATTTTTCAAAACGCTACTCCTCCTACAGTTTTGGTCCGATTTCAATATAACTTGGCACACAAGTAGACTACACTAAGATACATAATTTAGTGCATCGGTTTTTGATTTCGATGGACGATGTTGCCATGGTTACTAAAAATAGAAATTTATGTGAAATTCCTTTAAAACGCTACTCCTCCTACAGTTTTGGTCCAATTTCAATATAACTTGGCACACAAGTAGACTACACTAAGATACATAATTTATTGCATCGGTTTTTGATTTCGATGGACAGTGTTGCCATGGTTACTTAAAATAGAAATTTCTGTGAAATTCCTTTAAAACGCTACTCCTCCTACAGTTTTGGTCCGATTTCAATATAACTTGGCACACAAGTAGACTACACTAAGATACATAATTTATTGCATCGGTTTTTGATTTCGATGGACGGTGTTGCCATGGTTACTAAAAATAGAAATTTCTGTGAAATTCCTTTAAAACGCTACTCCTCCTACAGTTTTGGTCCGATTTCAATATAACTTGGCACACAAGTCCACTACACTAAGGTACATAATTTATTGCATCGGTTTTTGATTTCGATGGACGGTGTTGCCATGGTTACTAAAAATAGAAATTTCTGTGAAATTCCTTTAAAACGCTACTCCTCCTACAGTTTTGGTCCGATTTCAATATAACTTGGCACACAAGTAGACTACACTAAGATACATAATTTAGTGCATCGGTTTTTGATTTTGATGGACGGTGTTGCCATGGTTACTAAAAATAGAAATTTCTTTGAAATTCCTTTAAAACGCTACTCCTGCTACAGTTTTAGTCTGCTTCTAATATAATTAGGCATACAAGAAGACTATACTAAGATACATAATTTATTGCATTGGTTTTTGAATTCGATGAACAGTGTTGCCATGGTTACTTAAAATAGAAATTTCTGTGAAATTCCTTTAAAACGTTACTCCTCCTACAATTTTGGTCTGATTTCAATCTAATTTGGCACACAGTTAGAATACACTACGATACATAATATGTATTTCTGTTTTTTTTATTTGGGTGAATGGTGTTGTCATGGTTACCGGTACTAAAAATAGAAATTTCCGTGAAATACTTTCAAAACGCTACTACTCCTAGTTTTCATTTGATTTCAATATAACTTGTCACAAAAGTAGACTACATTAAGATACATAATTCTATTTATTGTTGCATGTTGCAATGTTTCAAATCCAAGTGCTACTTTTCTTTTGTTATACAAACAGACCAGTAGAGCTACAGTCTCATCAGAGACTTCTGGTTAAGGTAATTTTGAGTAACAAAAATTAAACATACATTAATTCCAATATCAATGTGAAATTTTCATTAAAAGTTTTTTCTTCATTCTCGAACATTGGTTTGGTTAGCGTGAGAACATAATTTGGCAGGCATAATATGCAAGTTATGGAGGGAAAAAGAATTAATGTGCAGTAGTCTGAATTTCCTTTTCACCCACACATAAAAGCTTATTGAAGTGTCATACATACTAACATTTATATACTACTGACAATGCAAATATTTTGTAGTTTAAAAAGTAACTTTGAATATCAAAATTTTTCTGTGAGTCTTTAGAAGAACTTGTTAAATATTTAAAAAAAAAAAAAAGATATCAAAAAAACTAAATAGTGATTTTCTTCTCTTTTTTTTAAGTTTTAGTTCCAAAGACTATTGTGACAATGCAAAATAGAGAAAACCTGAAAACCTGTGGAATATGTCGAGAAATTATTACAGACAAAAAATCTTACAGACAGGTTAAATCCAATGAAGATTTTTGTAAAATATTTTCAGAGCTGAATCTAAAAGAAAATAACTATGTTTGCAAATTTTGCGTTAACAAGTTGAATAGACTTGTTAGAATCAATGATGACATTAAAAACAGACTGTCAAAATTGTATGAGAAACGGAATGAATTGTTTATGGAATTAAAAAAAAAACTGTTGCTAGCAAAGCACATTTACTTACACCTGTCAACAAAAAACGGGAACGACAAAAAAGCACACCAACACCTATTAAACCAAAGATCCGACGATTGCTGCCATTCCACAATTCTCCTAGAGCTAGAGTGCATGAACCTGTTCCAATCAAGACATTAAGAAATAAACCAACTGAAGAATTTTCTGAACAAGCAAGAGGATCATGGGATCAACAGATTCAGCCCTTGGATTGTGTACATTCTTATCCACATTGCACAAATGATGCCTGTACACAAACTAAGACCTACCACGAAAAGGACTTTGATGTCAAGGTACAACATTACTTTTGAATTAAACAAATATAATTATTGTTGCACACACATGACATTGATCCCATGTAAAACCATTTTATTCAAGACAGATGTTAAATGTTTCATCAGAAATAATTGTCATTTTTTTAAAATATGTATGTAGATCTCCCATGGTTTGTGACTGGATATGACCTTTATCCAACTAATTGTTTTCTATCCCTGAGTCCTGGCAAAGGGATAGAAAACACAGTGAGGCAGCTGCAGTGAGATGGATAAAAATCATATCCAACCATCTATTATTATACATAACCATGCAAAACCATTGTAATTTCACAATTCGGGAATATAAAAAAAACTATATCCAATCTGTGATATTCATAAGGTAGTAAATGTGATGATAATTATTTACATAGAAAGCTTTTATTTTAGATCACAGCAAAGTATGGTAGCAGTCATAGGTCTTCAGTTGTTCATGATCCCATCAAACAGGCAATATGCAAAGCCATGTTAAATAATAGTAGCAATTTTGTACACCACTTGATAAAGACCGAACAATACAGACAAGTTGTGTTACAAGAAATTTGTAAGCAAATACGCAAAGAAATCAGTGAAATTTGCAGAAAAGAAGATAATCAACTTCATTATAACACAGAAATTGCAGACTGGAAGAGTCTCCTGCTTTATTTTAACCAAAAAGCACCTGTTATTGTGAAGCTGTTACAAAGTGTTATATTGAAAGATATTACAGAAAATGAGGTTAAAGGTCATAAGCTGATAAGTCTTTGCACTGGATTTTCAGTCTTTTTATACAGCAGAAACAACACACTGTCAAGACTGCAATACACAGTTGGACTCTTATTGGATCAATGTGGTGCCACTAAAGAGGTATGATCTTTTTCTTTTATGACATTACTCAAGCAAAACTAAATACAGTCAAACCTCGTTATGTCGAACTCAAAGGGACCGAGAAAAAAACTTCGAGATATCCGAGGATTCGAGATATCGAGGGTAAAATACTTAAAGAATAAGTGGTTGGGACATGCAAATTACTTCGACATATCCATGGTATTCGAGATAACGAAGTTCAACTGTATATCTTGGCTTCTTCGCTTCTCTTGTAAAATATTTAATCATACAGAAAATGAAATTGAATTTTTCTATAGTTTATTTTGATACAGGCAATATCAGTATTGTATGATCTAGGGATATCTGTATCGCCAAGTGCCTTACACAGAAAAAAGAGACATTATATTAAAACAAGAAGAGATTATTCAAGGTACAGTTGGAAAATATGTTTCTGAAAGAAAAGAAGTAATGACTGCTACCAAACTTGTAAAGGACTATGAAGATCACATCATCATGTCCAATCAACTACTACCTGAAAAAGAACCAGTTTTGTTTCCAAGTCCTAACATATGCCCTAAAGTGTTATCAAATGGATGTGGGGTACAACTAAATGCTTTCGAAACTGTTAAATTATGGGATTGTTCTAGAACACCTTTTGCCAGTGCCAGAGCAGAGAGTGATGTCACTTTTTCAATGAATTACACGTACAACTCTGTGGTGCATGTGATGCAGAAACCAGAGACTGTGGTATTTGATACCAGGGTGAATAAGACATCCAATACAGGAATTATTTACTCCTTAGGAATTCAAGAAAAAAGTAGTGTCTTCTTTAAAGGAGAAAATTATAAGAGCAAAGGAAAATCCTTGCGTACCCATTGAAATTTTAGGTGACAATGTTGACATACTTGTCAGTCCTGCTAATACGACTTTAGATAGACAAAGAAAATCATGGCATTGGTTTCTCCTGCTGGCTACCCAAAAAAGAATAACTGATAAGGATCTCCCAACAGGTAAACCAGTAGCAGATGTAGAAACAATTAGCAGGTGTGAGTTTCTTCCATCTGAAGCAGAAATAAATGATTTTCAAAAAAATGTGCAATTTCATGTGGTCAGAATCTTGACAAATTTTATTGAGGAGCTCAAGCCATTTGAGAGACTCCTTCCAAATCACATACAGAACCCATATATTGAAAAAACTTCTCAGAAGTCTGTATTCATAAACTGTGACTTGATAGATGAAAGTGAAAATTCTTCTGATGGAATGATTCGCATAATGCAAAGAGTGCACTCTTAAGCAGTGCCATACGTAGATGAAAACATTGAAAAAGTAGTTCTAGGTGGTGATGTATTGACTAATGAACATGCTATGAGTGCACAGCTAGCAATGAGGAACAACGAGTCCTGCTTTGAAAAGCTTCTTGGTGTAATACATAGGCCCGAGGGATTGCATAGGCAGATGGATTTTCTGATGGTATCATGAGTTGTAGTAACATAATTGTGAGTTTGCTTTATTGATTATATTATTATAAAGTTATGCATGGGGTAAGAAAATGACAATTCATCTGAAGAATCTGGGATTTTTTTTTTTTTTTTTTTTTTTTTTTTTTGCTATACAAAGATTTACATGCATGACTTTATTTTCATGCTTTTTCATATTTTATTTCGATTTCTTCATTTTAGTATCATCTAAGAGTTTTGTATCTGAATCTTTTGCAGTAACTTGGATAAACAAACCAATTCAAATACATGTACATCACTGCATTAAATTTCATCATTAAGAAGAATCCAGTATGGAGAGATAAAGTATGATGATATTGTATAAGAGATTATTTTCACATCTCTCATTTTGGCCACAGCTTTTAAAATAAACAACATAAAAATTTCATACATACTTTTCCCTGTATTTTAGTGACATATAGATCTAAAGCCACTACCTAGTCAAAAATTTTAGGTGATTCTTTGAGATCAAAAGTTAGATTTACTCATTAAGGACATTCGTCACTGTTTGGATTTAAAGGTTGTGTTTGCATGTGTTAAGATGTTTTTTGTTCCATTATGTTAGGTGGTGTTTCACCTTTGGAGTTTACAGTTGTTTTTGGTTCACATCCTTCCTGGGTAAATCAATTGGCCATTGTTGTCAGGTAACCAATAAAATATTAACATTGAATTTTTTTTTTTTTTACTAAACTAATGTTCTTGAAACAAGGAACGTACTGGACATAATGATTTAAAATATTGGTAACATGCAGTCATCTGAAATTTAGCTGTTTATCAATCATTAGACACCATTGTTGAAAATTAATGTGCTTAAGTTATTTTTAATTTACTTCAGAGTATATATCAAGAGTTTTACAAAGAAGAAAGCAGCAGTGATGGGGGCAGTCTCTATCAGCTTCGAAACCTTATCAACAGAAGAAATGTATCTGGAGCTGAGCAAGTGACCAAAGATTTAAGGTAATTATAAACCTGTCTTCGTTGAAGCTTCAGTGTTTGAAGCATTTTGTGTATGAAATGTAAATTGGTTTTTATCCATTCTGTTTGTTCTGTTACTTCTACTTCAAGTAGGAAATGAACTTGATTTACAGCTTTAAACTTCTTGGGGATGAGACCTTAAAAACTGAGGCCCCGTGTCACGGTAGGCGTTGGCACGATAAAGATCCCTCACTGCTCAATGGCCCTGAGTGCCGAGTAAAGGTCTAAATTTGAAGCCCTTCACTGGTATATGGTGATGTCTATATGCACGATATGAGTGAAAAATTCTATAATTGGAAGTTAAACAACAATCAATCAATTAAACTTTTTGGGATAGCATAATGAGATATATTGTGCATTCATTTTCAGTATGTGTTTAAAGTGACATCAAAAACTTTTTAAATGAATGATCCCTAAAATTGTCTTTCAAATCAAAACCTCAAACGTGTTGAGAAATGACAACTTCTCTATCAAGCTATGTGAGCTTTTATGATCACATTTTGTCTATCGTCCATCTGTCTGTAAACTTATTTCTTTAGAACAGCAAAGCTATGATCAGTCATATTAATAGAGAAGCATCCTCGGGTAATGTAGATTCCATTTTTTTCAATTCCTGACTCCTAGGGTAGGGAGGTAACACCACAGGTTACTAGAGTTTTACATAGAAATATATAGGAAAGATCATTAAAAATCTTCTCAAGAAAAACAAAGCCATGATTGGTCATATTAATAGAGAAGCATCATCAGGTAGTGTAGATTCACGATTGTTCAATCATGACCACCAGAAGCAGGGTGCGGACACAATAGAAGGTAAAACGTGGGAAAAAAACTATGAATGTTTATATATATATATATATATATATATATATATATATATATATATATATATATATATATATATATATAGTGAAAGAAATATGGAAGCATCATCAGTTAGTGTAGATTCAAGCCAAACTAGCCAAAGTGCTCAGGTGAGAAATTTGGCCCATGGACTTCTTGTTTGTATTAAGCATTTGCCCAAAAATCAAAAACTTATCTTTTAGAAAAAAAAAAACAGAAAACATTATTAATGATTATGCAATTTATTATCATCATATTTGCTTCATGTTAGAAACCAAAAAATAACTACTAATCAATGAAAATCCCGATAAAAGAATTTAAAAAGAAAAATAAAGAGTTGCCAATCCAAAACGATTAACTAGCAATACAATTTTTAGTATGTTGGAATTTTTGATGTGTTTGTATTTTTTTTTTCCATCTCAAAACAATTGTTTTCTATTAATATCTAGGTCACACATGGGGTACATTATGGATATATTGAGTGGATATGTGGTTGCTGCATTTATGAGTTTACACAGCATGAATGATATACAGGACAAACCTGCTAGCTTTCCCCTGTTCTCCCTCATGAATGAAAATCAAAAGAGAGACTGGATATATGAGCAAGCTGATTCTGTTATGGACAGCTTACGTGTTAAAGATACAAATTACATTGAAGAATTGCAAGAAAATATTAAACAATTAGATAGAGACTGTCAAAAACTCTGTGAAATGAAGGATGCAACTGGGTTTCAATGTGCATTATGTGGAAAACACTATGTAACTGAAGGCCACTTTAGGAATCATCTTAGAAAGAAACACCAGTGGCAATTTCATGAGTGCACATCTCCAAAAAGATCCGACAGTGTCGTTTCCAGTTTCCTAAAGATGGCTTTATTACTACATGACACTTGTGATGCTTATCGAATGGGGGACGGTGAACGTTTCCTTCGTAATTCAAAATTTGAATGGCTCTATGCAGGTGCACTTGGGCATACAAATATAAACTATGGCTATGGAGATATATTGCATGTATCGCTGCCATACTCAGCCCAAGAGAAAGTTTTGAGTACAAGTGGAATATATGTCAGAATTTGATGGGAGGAGTAGACCAAAATATACCAAATGATAACTGCGTGGAACTTAGATCAAAAAGATAAAATCTCATCTCAATACACAGGGCGCTAATAAGTCGTTTAATTCAGCCAAAGTAGTTACAATGTCTTCGCAAGTTATTGATACTATGAAGCAAAAACTTTTGCAAGTAAACAATACAGTGAAGGCTGGAAGGAAAAGACCGGAGGTGGACAAATCCATTGATATTACCCGAATTACTGAGTGTTTGCTCAGAAATAAACACAGTGTCATTAAAGATTGGCCATCATTCAATAAATTTAAAGACCCACTATCAAAGCTTGATCCCAAGGCAATGCATCAGTGGATGGGGATGCAAAAGAAAATTGCCTCAAAATCACTTCAGTGAAATGTGAACATTGGTTTGCATTGTTAAAAATTGGTATTTACGAGGATTGTCCCAGTAAAACGCGAACTTTTTTAATATTTCAGAAACTATTCGACCAAAAGTAATATTTTTTTGCACTTTGTTGGAAAATGATATTTTCGGTATTTTGACAAAATATTTTAGGCTTGTGATGTCATAAGTACATAAAAACAAGATTTAAAGGGTGTTAAATATCGGTGGTCGGCGCACGGCAATTTTTTGACTTTTAAAAGTAGCATTGTCAATGAAGTTTTCTTTAGGCTATACGGAAATATAATGTCACAAAATTTACTTCCTTAAATACTCTTTGATCTCGTGTACTCGTGCATAAAAATTCATTAAATTGACATCATTAATGACAAATATATGACGTTATATGCCAAAACACCTTTAATTAGATATTGTCAAAAATGGTGATGTTGGTGATAATGTGGAGCACGAAATTATTAAGCAGTACTGTGTTGAGCGGGATATGACTCCTATCCATACGATAAAGGAGATGTTAATGCTGGGAAAACAGAAACATAAATCTCGGACACAGGTTTATCCGTGGTTGAAGAGGTTTGAGGATGGCTTGACTGGTTATCCGATAGAAGAGGCGTTTTGTAGACCTACAAAAATGAAGACAAACTGAAAGTCAGGAGCTGGACGTCATAGGCCTAAGAGAAGGCCGCCGTTAAACAATGCGAACTGCTAGGTTTATTATCGGAATTGAGAAATTGTCTATAAAAGAATTAATTCTGCAATCTTCTGGTAACACTAGTATTTGAGATGTATAATTTGGTAAATAAAAGAAAATTAAATACAGTGCCGAATTAATGCTTAAAAGAATTTTATCAGAAGCACATTTCCAGGACAAATTCACAAACGCCACGAGCTTTGTTTTGACGTCGTCAGTGTTGCGCCGACAACTGATTTGTAAGATTCGTTTACCTGAGAGAAAAATGTTATTTATGGAGATATTTCATTGAAATTTTTATGCATTATTCAAAAAATGTTGATTATGATGTATGCCAATTTTTAACTTTATAGTATTAGTGAAACAAAAGATATTGAAAATGTACGCGTAATTCTGGGACAACCCTCGTATATAGGGCCACTCCAATTTTTTTTTCTATGTTTAGTGTGCTCATGAGCCTTGGTTTTTGACACCCCATCAGGAAAAACAAAATCAGGAGGCCTAAATTTTTTTTTTTTTTTTTTGGGGGGGGGGGGTTTCAAAATTCTTAAATTCTGTCAATTTCTTTTCATATTTGTCTACAATATCTCATTTTATGTAAATTTTATGCATTTAAAACCTTGATTTAGCCAAAAAACAGATCTTCTATGAGAAAAATACTCAGTAAAATAGATTAATAAAATCAAAATAAATAATAAAATAAAATCCTTTGATAGCTAGATGTCATTTTTATGACTACAAAGTCTGCATGTGTTTTGTTTATTGCCTTGTGTTTTTTTCGCAAATAGGTACGTAAGTTTTTACAAAAAGGGTAGACGCTAAACAAAGAAAAAAACTTGGAATGGACTAGTCTATGTATGTACAGACATTTTTAGATTTGAAAGAAAATACTCCAATTTGTATAATAATTATCATATTGGTTATGTCAGAAAATTACAAATATCTTAAAATTTCTAGCTAGATAAAAGAAAAAGAATGTTACTATTCATAACTGTAGCTACATAACTGTACATTTACATATTCACTGACAAGAAAAACTGTTTCTTTACAAAATATTAATTAATAAAACAAGGTCTTGAAAAATTATCATATTTTTAAAGTTACTTTTTAGCTAGACCGAGCTATAAGCTTGTGAGCTTTTCTGATCACTGATTGTTTGGCATTCATCTGTAAACTTCTCAACTTCCTCTGGAACCACGTGGGTGATTCTAATCCATTTTGTTACAAAGTACCTTTACATGAATGGGTTTTGTTTTGTTTTTAATGAAGGGCCTCTCCAAATGCAAAACTGGAAAGTTGTATGTACAATATGCTCTTTTTTGTGTATCTTTTGATGAGGGACAACCATCTTTTCAGGAATATTAAATGTCAACCAAGTTGCCTGGGGTTAAAGTGGTGAAGGTATTATCCAGTTAGCAGAAAAAACAAGACGCATTGGTTTGTATTCACCTGTATTTCAAAATTTATATCATTGATTTGGATGACAATCTTGTAAGGATACATTACAAGTTACTCTCTACCTCACTAACATACAACTCTGATCAAAATAAAGTTAATTTCATGCTGACAAATGCCGATGTTATACACTGTCACTTAAGATGTACTACATATGTGATAAGTAAACTTGTGTAAATTTAACTACATTTTTGCTTATATCTATAGTATATACAGTTGAACTTCGATATCTCGAATACCATGGATATGTAAAAGTAATTTGGAAGTCCTGACAACTTATTCTTTAAGTATTTCTGATATCTCAAATCCCCAGATATCTCAAAGTTTTTCCCCTGTCCTGTCAAGTTCGAGATAACGAGGTTTAACTGTACGTTTAGTTCAAACTTCATAACAAACTGAAACTAACACAGTGGTAAATATCTTATTCAAACTCTGGATCTATTTCATAATCAAAAACATCATCACTCTCAAAGTCTGTTTCATCTGAGATACAAGAATTGTCATCACTAGAATCATCATCACTTTGAAATAAGTTATATGGATGCTAATACAATAAACAACATTTGTCATTACATTCACAATTTTTTGAGCATATATCACAACACAAATGTTTAACAAGTTTTGCATTTGGAAAAGAATCATATGACTTCAACATTTGAAGTCTACGACACTTATCTACGTTTTCAACGTAATTTTTCATGTCAAGTTCAAGTTTACGAGTGTGCCTGCTACTGTAAACAAGTAGATGAAAAGCTTGACTACCATCACGACCAGCACGCCCAAGCTGCTGAACAAAACTATCCATATCTTTAGGTGGACTATAATGCACGACATTGTTGATGCCCCTATAATTCACACCCATACCTGCTGCACTAGTAGCTATTAAAACTCTAATGTTACCATTCTCATCACTCATATCCTCTCTAATCTTTTCCTTCACATTTTCAGAGGTACAAGAATGAAACATATTAACACATTCCATCACAGACTTGTCTAACACCATAAGAAAGGCAGTGTATACATCTGCACAAATTTTTATGCTTGAACAAAATATAAGTGTTCTTGTACAGTCTTTTTTCTTCAAGGATAAATCCTTTAATAACCAGCCAAATGTCACCTCAATAGGTACAGTGTTTTTCAACTTGTGCACAAATAATTTAATGTTTTCTCTATCTGGACTGTCAATAATGTCTACACAGTTGCTTAGAGCAAGTCGTTTTTTAATTACTTTCCTTGCTTCCTTGCTAGCAGTGGCTATAATGAAAAGGGCAGGAAAGCTAATCAAGGACCTTATCTCACCTGTCCGTGAAAACCATTCCCTGAAAGCTTGGACATGTTCTGTACTTTCTCCCCTAAAAGAATTAATGAGACCAAATTTAAATTGGTTGATACCTGATAATATATTAAAGAGAAAATTTAATATAAATCTTACACAAAACTGAGAAAATTTAAATTCCTGTTGCCCATACAGAAAAGGTGACACCTCTTTTTAAATCAGATTTACCGCTAAGAACATCTTACATTTTTACAAAAATCATTTAAAAACAGTTTTCAGTAGTGAGCTATGCTCAAATGTTAATTCTTAAACCAGTCTAGGGTAGGTTTAAAGCTAAAGAAGAAAAGAAATAACTTTGTCCTCCATCTTTCACTTTAATCAGGTTAATTCCGGCACCTTACTTTACATTGTCTTTACTGGTACAATCACTAGATTTAGCTACTTGGCTTGAATTACCTACATAGCTTTATTTAGCTACTAAATCAAACTTATTTCTTGAAGTGGCATTTTCCCCAGAAAGTGCAGAAAATTGCACTTTGATGCAGTAATAATTTTCAACTTTGAATTCATTTGAAAACAATTAAAAAAAATCAATCTCGGAGATGTGTCTTTTTCTGTGCACTCTCAACAAGAGCACCGCTAAGTGAAGCTTCTCCTTGTGGCAGGAACTTCACCAGTAATCGGTAATGGCAATGTCTCCATACAAGAGAAAAATTCTCAAGAGGGACGTTAACCAAGATATATTCATCTAGTAATCAAGGGCACCCAGTATTACTATATCTAGTTTAAAATAAAGTAAAGAAATTAAAATTTATTGCAACACTTTTTTTTTAACAAAAGACAGTGGGTATCATCTTTGGGGGGATGGGGGTCCATCTTTTTTTTTCTTTTTTTACAAAAAACATGGTGTATAGGATCTTGGCTGGGGAGGTGGGAGCATAACATGCATACGTGATTGGGCAGTTTCCCTTATTCCTAGCAGAAACATATCACGTATGCTCTAAATTTCTGTAATTTACATTTACCCATCTAAGTATACCTCACAGTTACATGCAATATGCATCAAATCTGAGAATACCCTTGGAAGTGATACTTTTTCGTAATAAAAAATGGCAATATACCGATGTTTAGAGGTCGATGAAACTTGTGAAATGTCTTTATAGCTTTCATGAATTACGTGTGCCTCAAAAAAAAAAAAATTCCATATTTTACACAGACATGTGTGGTTATTTGTAATGAAACCGTGACGTTTATCAATTTATTTCAATTACGTGTAAGAAATGACACTTTTAATTCATACAGACTGTCTCAAGATTTGCACAATAATATGACAATAGGCAAATGCTATATCCCCTCCACAACTAGTTGTGGGAGGGGATAATCAAAGTTCTAAAAGTTTGGCGCTATATACAACAGTTAATTTGTAACCAAACAGTTACTTCTTGTATGAAATAACAAAGAAAACCAGCTCTGGTTAACATGAGTACAATGAGAAGCAATCATACTTCTCCACGCCTCATCACACACAATGTGGTGTACAGTTACTCAAACATCTTTTCCTTAAAAGTGTTCAAACGCAGCAATGTTAAAACTATCTCTGCTTTGGATTGCTTGTTAAATAATCCGTAGTATAAATATCAGTAGTCATTTATTTGCAATTTTTTTTGTCTTTTTAACATACAAAGCAAACTTTTGAAAAATTGCCTTGAAATAGCTAAATAAAGCTACCTGAGGTAGGTAATTTTAGCTACGTAGGTAAATTTACCGATTGTACTGGACCTGTTACTTTTTTGAGCACCAAGCTGTTCAAATATCATAATATTGAAGGATGCATGTCCTTGAAAACATACATACCAGTGAACAAGAGTACGGGCTTCATCCACCACAAATAAACGGAATGATTTTGGCGAGGACAGCATATTCCGCCATTTATCATTCTGCAGAACGGCTTCTGGTGAAGAGAAGATAAACTGGTATTTTCCCTCAAGTATCCCAACATCCTCAGACACGTCTTTACCAATATATGTAGCTGTAAACCCCTTTGATATAAGAAAAGCAGTCTGTTCCTTCATAATTGACAGGAGGGGACTAATAATAATAACTTGCGGCATCACGTCCAGAGTGTTACTTTCAGTTTCACAATATTTTTAAAAAATAGGAAAGGCCATGTAACACAGCGACTTCCCCCCACCTGTTCTTAAAGAGAGGAAGACATCCTTTCCTTTCAAAAGGCTACTGATCGCTTTCTCTTGCTGTGAGTTCAATTTCTCCACTTCAAATACTTCTCTTACTTTCGTCATACAGGGCGTCGCCATTGTTAATCGAATCCGAATATCATTTGAAAGGTGTTAAGTGATTGGTTGGAAATTTTCAGGCGCGCCGAGTGAAATTTTGCTCGGATGAAATTTGATTGGTTTCCCCAGTTTATACATAATTCATGAAAAACAAGCAAAGCGAATATCGAACAACCACGGGTTTGAGGTAGCTTGTGGACTCAAAACCGTGGTTTGCGACGATGCGTGTGCATGTACTTATTTTATATAAAGCGTTAAAAGCTGAATCTGGACACAAGAAGATTTTTGATGTGCATTGTAAGAGTACTTCATTTTCCCCTTTATATCCCCAGTGGCTAGATGACCAAGTCACTTAGGAGAATAAGATTAAAGAGAATCTCTGGAAATCAATTGAGGGCCGGACTAATTTAGTTTTAAAACTTCTTGGCTGCTGTCAGAGTAGGCGGCTGTGAAATAAAGTCTAAGGGAACGCTAAGGTTTTACCAATCTTCTTGTATAACAATTTTTTTTGACAAATTTTAATAATACTGCTTAATTAGTGGTAAATTTTTTTAATGCATTGTACCAAAATATAATTGAAATTAATGAAAAACATTTTTTTTTCACTTAGATTAAATATTACAGGCACGAGTCATCAGGAGGGCCAACCCCTCCCAATTTATTTAAACAATACCTTTTACTGTTGCAGTATAGTCATATCCTCCCCCAAATAAATGTTTTTATATTTTTTACATTCTACTGTTTATTCTGTGACATTAATGAAGCCAAAGAGATGGCATTTCAGGCTTTCTGGAAAGCCAAACTTGTAAAATATCATTCTTATTTAATGCTTACCTGAAAAGAATTTAGTTATTCCAAATTCATAAAGACGCTTAAATTGTAGGAAATGGTACGATTTTTGCGAAAAAGTAGGGATTTTTATGAATGAATGCATTGGACTTCAATCAAGAGTTGTATATAAATAGACTCTCTCTCTCTCTCTTTGTATGTGTGTGTGTTAGTATGTGTGGGCAAGTCCGTAGGAATTTTTTTTTGGGGGGGGGGGGGGGGAGCAAAATCGAAAAAAAAAAATGTTAGAAATTCCTTCAGCAAAACCATGCAAATAAAAGGGTCATTATATATTATTATAGAGAGTCACAACCTTAAAAAATTAATTCTATCGTAAAGTTTCTATCTGCAAAGCTTTAAGGGACACGTCCATGCCCAAACACCCGGTTCCAGTTGTATTTAAAAAGTCTTACTTTCATCACACATATTTCCAATCCATCCAGGTTTACATCCTAAGCTACATTCTCCTGTCACGTGGTTACACGGTGTTTTATCTCTGCAATGTCCTGAACATCGAAATTTACACTGCTGACCGTACCTTTCTCCAGGGCAATCTAAGCAAATAAAATTAATTTTAAGGACCAAAAAGGATTTTTAAAAAATTACGAAATAGGCATCTTATTGACAATTCCGCTTACTTTCTTGACATTTGTCTCCAGTCCATCCCGGCTTACAAAGCGAACATGATCCATTGACAACATTGCATCTGTTGTAAAAGCAATTAGTTGGGCAATTCGTACATCTTACACCATACTTTCCTTGAGAGCATCCTATTAAATATTTTTTCGAATTTTAATCACTAAATACCTCAAAATATAATATGAGAATCGGTAGAGCAACCATATTTTATCTTAAAGCAAGATAAAAAATTTATTTTGAACGTTGTTGCATCTAATGTTTCTCTGTTAAAAACTAATAGACCAGATAATGCCAGTGACCTTGTATTTACTCGAATGATCTTGGATCAAGGTCAAAAAACACCTCTGGGTCATAAGCAATCTTTATTCAAGGTACCAAGTTCCAGTGTTCCTCCAGTTCCAGATGTGACCAGGACAAAAGTACTTCTACAAGTAGCCCTGAGCTTGTCAAAATGATTTTCGACAAAGGTCATGATACGCTCTCCAGCCATAGAGCCATATTGAATCATTATGTCACAGATGACTTACACCTTTGTATATTTGTGTCATGTATATTCTTCTAATGTCTCACCGATACAAAGTATTGGCTCAGAAACGATGGCAAGGATGGACAGACAGAGACAAGATGATTACAATAAAAGCAACAACCTTGGGGGGGGGGGGCGGAGGGGGAGGGGGTAGGGAAGAGGGGGTATATTTAAAGGCAAACATATTGTTTTATTTTAGATATCCAATATAGTGTTGTTCACTTATCATTATTATGAAATACTAATGTAGCATTTGCTCACTTCATGACCATTTTGTCTTAAAATTCATGGATGATAATTCCGCCTATCCTTATTGTTTAAGAAAAAAAACAGTATCATATATCTTTTCGACGTCCAGGCACATCAAGAGTCGCACGGCCATAAAGCAATAAAATATGTATAAAATTCCGGGTTCATAAAGCCAAGATTGATTTCCTGGAGGACAAAAGCAACCCAATAAAACGGGTGTAAAAATAATCGTTTTACATCCACAGCGTAAAAGTGAGTATATTTTTTAAATTCACTATGTATTCCTTATTAACTTTTCATATTTTCATGCATTTAAATATGGCACAGTTGTTGTGTCGACAGATTTTTTTTTCTAAATGTACGTTTTTACAGTACACTACAATGTAGATATGTTAAGTCATGAAAATGGCTCAAAAGTATTTTAATGCATTAATCACATCAACCATTGTTTACCTTAAAATCACTTATTTGCGGGGGTTTCAGTTAATTTTCTTGTTTTCGTGGTATGAAGCGACCCACGAATTCATGTCATGTAAAATTTCGTATATATGCATCAACTCAACACTTCCTCAACCATGAAATCTAGTCCCCAAAACCAATTTTTTTCCTCAAACCAGAAAAATTTGACCCCAAGAAAATATGTGGTTTTACATTATACATATATTATGTTTCAGTACTCTTATGAAAAGTTGTAAAAACATCTGTATCAACACATAGTTGTTGTAAGGAAAACGGCGCCGTAATCTTGCGTAATTTTCTCTCTATACATCGTACATGTATATATTTTTTACATAATACGTGTATGTAACATAAATGTTTGAATTGATTGAATTTGTTTAACGCAGCTTACCGTGTTACTAATTCAGATAAAAATATACTTGTTATCATGAAGTTTTTATGGATAATGTAATATGCAGATTTGTCTAAATATTTACGAACTATCAATTATGCAATATTATTTCTAAAGAAAATTAAACCATGTTTGTGTCTACAATTTTTGTGTCGCTTGATGAGCAGCTTACAGTCCCAATGACCTTGATTTTGTTTCCCTATTTTCAAGGATACTCCTAATCTTTAAGTTATGCATAATGAATTTCGAGAAGAATGGTTTTGTTGTTAACTAGCATTTACAAATGTATGAACATGTCTATAATATACTGATATTTTCCTACAAATATACATGTGTGTATTAACGATATTAACCGCAAATTTAAAACGCACTCTATTAAAACATATCCGTCGCTCTCTTCCGTCAGCCAATGTAAAACCTCGGATTTTTCTCGACTTGACGGAAAAGGCCTAATGATGTTCTCGACTTGACGGAAAAGGCCATGTGATTTTCCGATTGTTCCATTATTTGTCGTTAAAAGATGAAACGATATCGATATACTGACGTGATTGGGAATCTTAGGAATTATTGGATTAAATTTGAAAAAAAAAGTTATAATAAAATCTTATCGACTTGACAGAAAAGGGCAATGTTTTCGACTTAATAAAAAAGCCTGTGTGATGTACTATTGTTCTGTTAGTTCAGAATCAAATTGGTAAACCGATTTGGGCTTGTGAATCGTTGGAATTGTTGAAATTTAATAAAATCGCACGAATAAATGATTATTTTTAATAATTTCAATTTGATTATTCATTTTAACTTTAATTTATATCGACTGTAACTTTTATGATTAGTGTTATCTATCACTGTCTTACTATCCGAAAATTTTTCTTCTTAGCTTTAACTATGATGCTAGTAAATTGTTTACAAAAATAGACAAACTCCATTTAGTTTTATTTATGTGTTTGATGATGCTATAGCAGGTGACAAATGCTTTCAATGGAACATTCTAGTTCTAATAAACAATTCGAGAGCAAAGGCATCTGGTTCTTCGGTTAAACACTCTTGGCTATATGAACCTGGAATTTTATACCCGTTTTATTACGTTGAGGCTGTCCTTTAGGAAATCACCCTTGGCTATATAAACTCGCTATTTTATATTTGGTTTATTACATTACAGCCGTCGAAAGGACATAATGTAGAAGATCGAAACAACAAAAGGCCTCATTGAAAAGGTTTGTGATATATGGGGCAGGGGCGGATCCAGGATTTTTTCCAACTAAGTCAAAAAAAATTTCCAACCCAAGAATTTCTTGATAAGCAAAAAAAAAAAATGTAAAAATCCATTTCCAAAACGTGAAAAACACCTATTTCGTGGTGGTGTTGGTGGGGTCCACGCTTTCTAGGGGAGGTCCAAAGTCAGTTTTTATATGCTTCAGTATATACTTTTAGTAACTCTGCAAATTCCAGGGAGGGTCCGGACCCCCTCAACCCCCCCCCCCGCTCTAGATCCGCGCATGTAGGGGGATATTATTTCTAAAAACAACAAAAAGAAATTTAAGATTTACCCTTTACTAACACCTCACACAATTGAGTATAAGGCTGTGACTCATATCCAGGTGGATACGTCACTCCACGCAGTCTTTCATTGTAGTAGATAACATATCGGCCATGTCCAATACAGTTCGTAGTGAAATTTAATTGTGGTAACCTTGGTTCGTCTTTGTAGCACATGTATCCGTCTTCCTTATTAGTTGTGTTCGACAGATAGAGAGAAAATCCGGCAAATCTATACCCCTTTGCCTTTCAACTAAGAGGAAGAAACGTATTAAAATTAAAATATTAATATTAGTAACTCTGTTATTAAAGAATATTCCTTTTAGGAAATTTAAATATTAATCTCACTTAATATTATTTTCATTTCTTTTAAATGGATATGTGGAATTTTATTCAGTTATAAGGAATTTAAATACTTTGCACCAAAACATTAATTATAAACAAGTTTTCCTGCACACGAAGGTTTAAGGCATTTCATGGAGATAACCTCAGAAAATTATTAACTTCTTATATCAAATAAAAAAAAAAGAATTAGAAAATTTATTCATTAAACAATATCTTTTGTAATTAAAAGCTAAATCATTTCACACAGATTCGTACTGACATTTTCTATTTTAATCAAACCGGGACCAGTTAAAAGCACATTTACATGTAACTTCCTTCTCTTTGACGTTGACGATGATAAGAAGCTACGATGTACTTAAAATATCAGTACTTAGATATCTAAAATGTTATAAATTTTTTGGAACTGATTATTCCATATCCCGCTTACCGTTGAGTCATCTTTGTTTGTGGGGGACATGTTGGGTTTCGTAGCAACCCTTACCAACGAATTCATATCTCCACGAACGATATCGGATCATTGCATTTTTGTATAGTCGAATAGCACACGAATTCCTGTAAAATTTTGGTTGTCAGCAAACACCCCCCCCCCCACCTGAAATGATAGGGAGTCCATGGTAATAAACTTTCCCGTCTCTTGCAGTCCTTCTGTTTTCTTCTGACGATTGCTGGCGCTAGTTTCAGTAACTATCCTTCAGCAGTTTACCTCATTTTACGGGAGAGAAAAGACAGAATTGAAAATTAAAATAACTATTATACTATTGAGTGTCAACCAAAGATAGATTATATCGTGCAGTGAACCTTTTCATAATGTATGCGAAAGGTACTACACGACACTAAAATTAGACATGACTTTTGATGAAAGAATGTAAAAGTAAGTGAAGTTGAGGAAGGACAAAGTTGTTTAGGCGCCGCCTTTGTGAGCGATAACTTGCCGATGACATATTGAAACTGAATGCAGCAATTATACTTTTATTATAGTTTGATTATCTCGCCCAAACTAAAAACTCCGTCCGATTTCCTGTAAAATGAAGATAAACGCAGTTTGAATAGAAACAAGTCATTTATTAACAAAATGACAAAACTACTAATGCAGTATTATATTTTTTTCTAAGGAGAATTACATAACACTTCATGAGAAAGTCCATGTACTTTGTAAAACTTAACAATATAAACACTCTTTGAGAAATATTTGACTAGTTCAATGATTATTAAAAAATCAAAAGTTGGAGAACACTAAAACAGTTACCCACGAAGACAAAGAATAACATAATTATAATAAAGATTTGGGTGTGTGGTGGTTGAAAATACTAAATGGCTAGCTTTCTACTCCCCTAAATTTTAACTTCTGTGTACTACTTTGTGACCTATTGCACTTTGAATTTCCAGATACGGAATATTCTGTATGTTTCGTGTCTAGGCATATCATTAATAAAGAATTATTTTATTTAATTATTTAATTAAATGTATTATAGTAAAACTCGTTTAGTACGAACACGGATATAGCGAATTCACGGATATTACGAATTTTTCTTGGATCCCCAGCTATACGAATTTAACGAATTTCTTATGCGGATAAAACGAATTACGGATATAGCGAAGTAATTTCCTAGGTCCCATTGACTTCGTTATAACCGAGTTTTACTGTAGTTGCTTTTTGACGTAGATAAGACTTCTTCCTATAGTTTGCATAGAAGCAGTTTTTTGCCATTTTCCCTGAAAGGTGACTTAATTATAAAAGGTGCTCAACATATCCCGGATAGTATGGTAATTAATAGACACACATATATATCATACTGGTTTAAAATGGCACAGACAGAATAGTGTCTGTTATTGGAGAAATTTCTGACATATTCAAAACTAAGAAAGAGTTTCAGAGAATTGCTAACAAGTAAAATCAAAGGAAAAGAGTATTTGCACAAAAATAATGCATTTGATAGACTGGTGAATATAGTAAACTTGCCATATTTTCCCCCATTGTCCATAAACTGTATCTTGATGTTGTAAACACTATATATGGCACCCAGATCAACGTACCACCTCACTGTTTCATAGCCGGTATTAGGACCAATCGGACCAGCAACCATACAAGTACTAGCATCACCTTCCACACAAAGAAGTTATACTTTGGAATGCCAGTTTGCCACTAGATAAATCCTCTATTTAAAAAAAGAGAAGAAATAGCATGTAAAGAATTGTGTCTATTTATAATTTTTAGTTTTCAGTGTATAGAATTAATTATAAAATGTCTTATAAGTTTGGATTTGTTGTTTATTTATGAAATGGATCCTGTGAGTTTAAATGCTTTTTATACCAAACAAACCCTAACAAAAATTTCTGTAGTAAACTAAAGTTTACTATAGTTAACTATAGTAAATCAAAGTTTCAAAGTCATCCCTATAGTTAATCAAACTTTTCAAAGTTATCACTATAGTTAATCATGTTTCAAGGTTATCACTATAGTAAATCAAACTTTTCAAAGTTATCACTATGGTAAATCAAAGTTAAAGATTTATCACAGCTGTATATAATGTTCTGTGATGGAAGTCTCAATTATTTTCACATTAATTGCACAACATAGATACATGTAATAACCAATCTTACATATGTCTCATTTTACCAAAGTTATCAGTTGATGTCTTGTATTTCAAATATTTCCATGCACGATGCATGCAGTACAGTTTATTTTAAATTTTATTTTTAATGATTCTTTTTGAAATTTCATATTCTTTAATGACTGCTACTGGTTTAACATTCCTAAAATTAATTTTGTTTGTCTTTCATTTTACTTGGTCTTTTTTATATTAGCAAATCGCATTATACTAATAGCATTAAGTACATCAAACAAGATGTATAGAGTTATCATCTTATATACAACGATCTAAAGTGCATTAGATTAATAACTATTATAATAATAAATCAGAGTTTTCATAGTGATCACTAAATTATTTCAGAGTTTTCATAGTTACCCCTTCAGTGTCATAGTAATCACTATAGTAAATCAAAGTTTTCATAGTTACATGTATCATTACAGTAAATCAAAGTGTCAAAGTTATCACTATAGTTAACTATAGATTTCATAGTGTCAAAGTTATCACTATAGTTAACTATAGTAAACTATAGTTAACTATAGTTTAGTATAGTATTTTTTGGTAAGGAAATCGGTTGACCGAGGGATGGGGTTTTGATCTTAAAATGTATGAACCTGTAAATTCTAGAAAATTATATACGTTTACATGCTTCATTGCTTACAATCTCAGTTAATAGCAAAATACTCATAAAACAATAGAAAAAAAATCACATATATTTTTCACCCGAGTATTGATCATCAAATTATGAACATTGATACAAAAATCAATGACCTGTTCCATATACCAATAGTCCTTTATTTGTGATAAACCATTCTATAATTATCATCAATATAGTGAAAGTTTTATATACATGCACATGTACATGTATGTCTGATCGAAGAGTAATTACTTGATGATTTATTGATGCTTAACTCTTAAAACAATCTAATGTAGTGTTTCTGAGCATTGAGTAAATATACAATGTAGTTTCATTGAATTATCCTAGTAATTTACTTCCATGCAATTCCATAAAATGTTATGCAAAATATTCAGATGCTGATGTGAAGGGTGGAATGTCCAAGGGCTTCTACTCTAGTCTACATTGAAAGAGGTATAGCGGCCTTTCCCAGTATTTCGCCTAGCTACTACCAGGTTTAAATGACCTTGTCTGCAAATACAATCTATCACATATTAAGTCAAATGTTTTTTTCTTATTAATTGTTAGGCCATTATTTACACATTGAATTGTCGACGGATTTTCCCGTTATTTCCCGATCATGACAAGGAGCACTCTGCGGGTGTGACCGGTCGGCAGGTACTCCTCCGTGGCACCTGATCCCATCTCCGATGTCTCAGATGTCCGTGTTTGCTCTGTTCCTATTTTGCAACGTTTAATGGACTTTTGAGCTCGAATTCTGTGCGTTATCTCCACATAATTCATGAAAAGTACCTAGTATTATTAATTGATTTACTTGACGCATTGGATATGCGGAACTGCTTCTACATGTATATCATGTGGTAAAGTGTAAATATTTGAAAAGTGTATATAGTTTTAGTATTTTAGGATTTTGTGTTTATTTGACATGTTTAGTATTATTATCTACAAAATAATTTTGACATTATTATTTACAGGAAATTTATTTAATTTAACTTATTTATATTTCAGCTGTTTATTATTTAGCTAAGGTATATTATACTTTAGAAGATATAATTATTTAGGAATTACTTTAGTATGAAAAAAAATATGTTTTCTTTATAGTATTTATAGTAATTTTAACTTTGAGAGGTCAGTGACCTTTGAAGTGACCCATTAGTGAGATTTCATTAGTCGAGGTTTTGGAGGGAAATCTTTTTGTGGGCAATGTATTTTTGGGCAGAACTGGTCATACCAGTCTTTGTGTCTAAACGGACAGGATGTCTTGATCTTCCTGATTTCATACGATTTGGGGTGTAGCAGTTTATTTTCTTTGAGTGTTCAATTCCATAATTTCAGGTCTGTTCTTAATATTATTTTCATGTATGATTGTGATTTTTGTATGTTTGAGTGAAAGTGAGTGAAAAAGGTGTTTGAATGGTGAATGCAAGTTTGAGAGATTGTGTAAATGAGCAATATAAATATTTTATCAGACATTTCACTCTAATTCAAAGATTAAATTGTATATATGTAGGACTGAGTGAAATGAATAAATAAGTCTAAAGTTGTAAAACTATTTTTATAAATAACTTGTATAACTGTAATGTGATTAATAGTAAAATTAAGAATTTTATCTTTTGTTTTATATAATTTAAATAATTCTTTCAATTTAAAAGCCTAGGTATTTTTCATTAAATAAAGCAGTTATTATTATTAAAGATTTTTATAGCAGCTAAGGGAGATTACGCATTGTTATGCATTCCTTATAGGACTGTCACAGCTACATGATTGTATAATCGTATACATGTAATCCAGACCCTTTGACCATATTAAAGGTAATTTATGTGTTTTATGTTTATGTGTTGTTCCATTATATGTATGTGTTGACAGAACTTATTTTTTTGAGTATTTGTCATGCATGTCTATATTTTGTGTTGAATTGAATTTCATGTGTATTATGTCTAATGCATGAAATTGTATTTGTGTTAATGTTCAATATGAAACCACATAAGCTTATTTGATTCAGAATTATTTAATATCAGATAATGATTTTGATAATTATTATGATTTTTTTTTTATTTTAAATGACTAAATTTATAAAGGAATTATTTTTATGATAAATTGATCTGTGATAAAGAAGTGGTAATTATTTTTTATATCAATTCAATTCAAAGAGAATATGAATTATAAAGTATGAGATTTATTATAATGATGATATACTATAATGGAGTTAAATGTGTATTTTTAGCTTGTCTAATAATTGTTATTGTTATTACAGGGTCTACTATACTATAGTACTCTACTCTGCCATATTATACTGTTACCATGGTTAATATTATCTATTAAATACCACTATGAAACAAGGATCAACTTCGTTTTTTTATTCAACGAACCCTTTTACAGTCATTTAAAAGATTTTCTCTTTAATTTAAGTTCAGTATCAGGCTATAAATTCAAGAGAAACACTTTTCAAACTAGATACAAGATATTTCTCTTTGATTACTTTAAAAGCAGCCTCTCTACAAATTTGCATATATCACTAAAATCAAATCAAATATTGTTTTTAAGGACAAATGATAAAACCAAAAATGGATGCCTGGATTTTTTTGCACAGCTATAATTTATTCAATGTTCCTTAAAATAGTAAATTCCTAAATAAATATCTTTCATAGTATTAATATTTTGACAATTTATAGGAAGGCCGATATGGTCTTTCGGCGCACAAACAAAATTAAGAATAAATTACGTAACTATTTAACTTATCTAATTGCATTTGTTTCTCTGATAATATGTATAACATAAAACTCAAATTTATATCAGTTAAACCAGATATAAAATCTTAGTAATATGTCAGATATTCACATAAATGGCATCAGAGACAGAAGATTGGTGTCGTATTTTTCGAAGTGTTGTTGGAATTGAGTTTGCAGCAAATGACGTCGTCAAACGCGTTCGCAGCGCACGGAGATGTAATAAAATTGTTTTGAATGTGGTTTGTCCACTTCCTAGACGGTAAACGATATAGAAGGATATTACACACTAGAATGTTAGTAGAGAGGTTGTTTTTAAATGGCATAAGAGATTCAAGGACAGTTTTCACCTCCGCACCGAAAATAGTTAGGCCTATAAGAAGTAGAGTAGTGTTGTTAAATTCAGACGGTGAGGAATGTTATGGGTCACTATCGACGTCAAACTTTGTATATTCTCTGCTTCCTACACGGTAAGGCGACCTTTCTGAGGACTGAAATTTGAATCTGATAAAAAAAAAAATTATGGCCAGTGGTGAATTATAATGAGTCCCTTAGAGAAATGTGGTTTGCCAGTTTAAAAAAAAAAAACTAACAATGAGATGCTTAAGAGATACGTGTTGAACACACGGGCAGTACTTAAAACAATGATCATAACGTTGTAAGAGACATTATGTTTGCTTTCGTGCGCCGACGTACACTTACATGCTTTCTTTGTTTTCACATTATTTTCTTATCAAAAGCTTTATTATCATGAAACTTGAAATTCGTGATCATTAAATGATGCTTTTTACTATAACAGGAAGGATATTTAATTTAGCAAAAAGAAAATAAATTGTTTTGCCTTTTTGGGACAACCCTCGTATTTTTGAACTATTTAGATTGTAAATGATGCAAGTAATTTAAAATACCAAGAATTTGTAAATTTTCTATGATGTTCAAAATTCTATATTTCTGCAACCCTCCTTATTTATCTGTACAATTTTTGTCGCTTAAAATCACATTAATGTGAAACTTTGAATGAAAAAATAAAATCTATGCGGTTAAAGTTATTTAATATACTCATGTAATCATGACTAAAGTGGTTATTTTCAAAATTTTTGTTAAAAGTTTGTTTGTATCATCTGTCCTTAAAAAATATTTTATTTGTTTGGAATTATTTTTCAAGATTTTTTTCTTTACTGTTTTTAAAGATATTTCTTTTTATGAAAAGTCCAGATCACTTTGTTTTTCGAGAAATACTGCTGCATCTTAAGTATCGTATCCAACTTTCCTCTTTATGTTCTCTTCTTTCCAGAAAGTAAAGAAATCTCATTGTTATATTAAGTTCAGGTAAAGTTAAATTCAAATTGTATATGGTTAAAAGAGAGGTTGGAACAATAATGTATTAATATATATATTTATTTACTTATTAAGAAAAATACGTCGATTGAAAATTAACAAGCTAAAGTAAAAAAAAAAAATAACTAAACATACACTTATAACTATGATTACTAAAAAAAAAAGAAGAAAAAAAAATCTGGAACTAGGGGGATTGAACCGGAGACTCCAAACACAAAACAGCTCAGCGTAGACCATTAAGCTACGCAAGGTGTTGCAAAATTCTGTGACTGTTGTGTATATACGAGGGCCATTCAAAAATTACGCGGACTCTGCTATTATTTATTTTTACTGACATCAAATAACTCTGAAATTTTACAGAAACATATTTCTTAATGATTTTAGTAAAATTTTGGAACAATTTTTTGATAATAATTAATTTATCATAAAATTATTGCCGTTTTCATTTTGCCGATGGTGATGTACGAAGCACGGCAAAATATTTGAAAAACGAACTCACAGAACCCATAATATTTCTCATTGATTTTCTATAATTCGCGAGATTATTCGACAATTCTCTCTAAAGATTCTTTATATTGTTACATTATTATGAATTAAAATTATTGACGTAATATTTAAAGTATTAACAGAAATATTGTTATTTTTTCTCCGATGTGTTCCCTCGGAAAACAACTGCAAAATGACGTCGAGTGATTCGATGGAGCAGCGCACACTTGTCAAATTTACTTAATGAAAAATCTAGTTAACCAGCGATAAGCAAGACATCGTATAGCCCTGTGTTAGAGTCTTTTGGACAAAAGGATAACTGAAGAATATATGAAGAAGTTAAACCAAGAAGATTTTAACATATTAGTATACTATGATATCAAATGACAGGCCCGCAGGAAGCATTTTCAGTTTGGAGGGCACAGCCAAACATTTTCAGTTTGGGGGGGGGGGGACATCAACTACCAAAATTCCTTGACAAGCAAAAAGAAAAAAAAGAAATCAGCTGTTTTTATTGAGGGGGCACAAGCATATAATAACTAAGTTTACTATAGTATTCTATATATTGGCAAAATTATATGGGGGGGGGGGAACCCTCCCCCCCTTCCTACGGCCATGAATGAACGTTACCCATTCAAGATTTCTCTGGTTAAAGTTGGTTCAAATACATTAATCTGTATTTTTCAATGCTCACCAAATAGATCTCCATATATCCCATGCAAAATCTGTAAATTTCATTGCTCTTGTCTGAGATGATTATGACTAATTTTGCCAGGTACTGGTATAATATGTATATGCTTATACTAGATTTGGACATGTAATGAAATATTGATATATTGTGGATGTTTGTAAATGTGCTATATTTTATGCCATTTGGTATACTAAGTGCGCTATACCTCTTTCAATTATAATTATATGTACTAGATACTTTGAAACTTGACATATCAAAACATTTGAATAAACAGAGTTTAAAGATCATTAGACGTCACATCTGCCATGTATAAGGTATGACCGTTCACGGTAGTTCAGTGGGTAGAGCGCTCGCTCCGTGATCGGGAGGTCGTGAGTTCAAATCTCGACCGCGACTGACTTATGTCGATAAAAAATGGGTAGCAACTGTTTCGTCGCCATGCGCTCGGCATTTGAATTTGAAGTGAAAGTTGCGGGTCCTTCGGATGAGACCTTAAAAACCGAGGCCCCGTGTCACAGCAGACGTTGGCACGATAAAGAACCCTCACTGCTCAATGGCCCTGAGTGCCGAGTAAAGATCAAAATTTGAAGCCTTCACCGGTATATGGTGACGTCTCTATATGAGTGAAAAATTCTCGAATGGGGCGTAAAACAACAACAATCAGTCAATCATGTATAAGGTATGATTAAATATGAGTATGTTCTCTACAATATACAGATATGTTTGCGTGTAGTGTTTTCTAAATTTTGTACTTCAAAACTAAATCCAGTCTAGAAAGGATGTACCTTAAAACTCTAAAATGAAAAAGATATTCAAACGATAGAATGAAACATGCTGTCTAGATGTTTCATATACTGAACCAACGTAAAATCCCAGTTTTTGATGACGAACCTAGACAACAGCTGTCATGTGCATATCATTAAAAAATTCATCCATAGTTACTGCTGGTATTCAAATAAAAACAAAACAGATTTAAAGTCATGATGCTCTTGGTCGATACTGATAAAGAAGAAATTTATTTTCCCTCGAGATATTCTTGTTGATAAACTTTGACAAGAGCTTCTTTCTGATTTTAATTTTGAATCTATGTTATTCGCTTTCGCGGAAACTTTACATAGAGACCGACAAAAAATGTACCTAACGGGAAAATTTGTTTGCTTTTTAAATAAATTTAATTCAATTTTTCACAAATTTGAAAATTTTATTTTATAAAAAAGTTTAATCTGGCGGAAGATTTCTATACGACATTGGCAACTGTTTCAAATTTTCTATTTACTTTTGAGACAATTTGACAAATATTAGTATATTTTGAATGAATTTATATTGAAATGATTAATAAACTTTTATTGTCAATTAAATGGATGGTAAAAGCATACAGGCTACTTAAAGATAGAATATATCGCTGTACGCGGAAGTATTAAAATGTAAGCATAAATTGCTTAAGGCATAAAAGCACGACTTATCTAACTAGGCTAAGTAGTCAAATGTTACGTCGATCTTCTTTTTTTTTTTTGGAAGGGGGGGGGGGGGGGTCAGTGATCTTAGCTATTTATTTAGTTTTCACTTGATCTTTTATTTTGTCAAACTCATTGTTAAAGAAGATCCCTCACAAAATTAAATTAAATTTCAGAAAGTCATTCTTTTGGTTTGTGTTATTTCTTGAATAATTGATTCTTGAGGAGCAATTAAATTTTTGTCCATGTTAATTTTTTCTTATAAATTATTTTATGTTATATTCTGTATTTATCCTTATACTTGTATATTTGTAGACATTTACAAGTTTTGCATTCTCTTCGTTTTTTTTCCATGGATTTTTTTTTTTATATATCTGCTTATTTATTAATTTAAATAACATAGTACATGTATATCCAACAACAAAAGAAATCAGCGAGAAAGTATCAAAAAATATATATACCAAATAAATGTTACTTAAGCATTAGATTTCCTAAATGTGTAAACAAACCGCGTTTCTTCTCAATTTTTTTAATATAGGAGAGTACAAAAACAGTACATACCGTATCAATACGAGGAAAAAGCTCCAGACAAAAAGATATACATGTATATTTTGAGAAGGTCCATGATATTGTTCTTTATTCAGACAAGACAGATGTCATATGTTGAAGTTCTTCTGGTTATATGCCTCAAAAAATGAGCCGATAGCCTAATTTACGCATTTGGAAAAAAAATGAAATCAATAAATAGTTATTTTGAAAGTTATCTATATAATTAAATGTTTGACTGCAATGAAAGTCGAAGAAGAAAAATTCTCCTTTAAATTCAAAGAAAAAAGAGAGCAACGAGAAAAGAATATCATTGTTGAAAACTAATTTAAAAAATAGATATTCCACTGGAATTTTCTTTTAAAACAGGACAAATTTTTTTTTTAAAAATTATAGAAACTAAACAGCAGTCTCTAAGCCAAGGAGAGCAGCTACTGAGGAATATAGACCATGAAATTAACAGCATATACAATGTGTATCCACTTTCGGAAGCAAAATTATCAAAGGTAGAGTACGATATTAGGCAAAAAGGATATACACGTAATTGAAAGATGAACACATCATTCAAATTTTATCTAAGGAATATGCAACAAAAACAAGTTTACCAATTTAATTTCGCTAATGTTGGAAAGGACTTAAAATTTTTACATTTGTTAACCTTTATGTTATACATGTTCTAATAAGCGCGTAAATTCTTAGAGTCAGGCAATGTTTCATACGAGGATATGTTACTTGCGGCATCAAGTTCCAGGTAATTAGGCGTCTCATCTTGGTTTTGAGGAGATGAATCTTTAACAATGATTGTGTCTTTCGCTGTTGATTTGCTCTTTCTTCCCTTTAAAGCAAAGCGATGTCGCTGATAAGATTCAGGCAATATTTCATATGAAGATACGTTGCTTGAGGCATCAAGTTCCAGGTATTTTGGTGTCTCATCTTGTTTTTGCGGAGATGAATCTTTTACAATGATCGTGTCTTTCACCATTAATTTGCTCTTTCTTCCCTTTATAGCAAAGCAATGTCGCTGATAAGGGCGTAAACTCTTAGACTCAGGCAATGTTTCATATAAGGATATGTTGCTTGAGGCAACAGGTTCCAGGTAATTAGGTTTCTCATCTTGTTTTTGCGGAGATGAATCCTTTATAATGATTGTGTCTTCCACCGTTGATTTGCTCTTTTTTCCCTTTATAGCAAAGCAACGTCGATTATACGCGCGTGAATTCTTAGATTCAGGCAATGTTTCATATGAAGATTCGTTGCTTGAGGCATCAAGTTTCAGGTAATTAGGTTTCTCATCTTGTTTTTGCGAAAGTGAATCCTTTACAATGATGGTATCTTTATCCAATATATTGCTTTTTCTACTCTTTATAGCAAAGCAATGTCGCTGTCTATAAAAAAAATGTATTTTAATATGACTAAATATGACATTTCTTTAATGTAATCGGACTAGTTCAAAGTTTTAATGATAGCTCTAAGAATAAAATTCTGCTGTGAAGTTGAAAACTGTTATAATCCCCCTACCAGTGAAACCGGAAGGGGAATATAGGTTTCCTCTTCATCTGTCTGTCTCTCTGTCCGTCTGTCTGTCCCCCTGCCTGTCCCTCTGTTCCCACTTGTTTTTCCTACTTTTTTTTCTATCTACTTACATATATTGAGCTGCTATTTTGTTATGCGAGTCTATCTTGAGTTATAGATTAGGTTGCATTTTGTTCCGCTTCAATTGTTTTTGACAGAATAATTGTCTTTTCAATTTGGAGACGGGGGTGAGAGTGGGGGTGGAGAGGGCAGTTTACACTTTGTTGTAGGAGACTAGTATTACGTATGCAATACTCTCGGAATGCTTGTTAAATCAAAATTATTATATTTAAGATTTAAATATAAACTATTATATTGTTATGCAAACCAAAATTTGACGATTGTTTTTAAACATAAAGCATAAGTGAGAAGAGGAAAGATTTATCACAAACGCATTTAGCATCTTCATTAGTACATGATGAAACCAAACCAATGCCTATATAGAATGTATCATTACACTTTTCTTTACATATACTTTTGAAAGTTTACCTAGAACCTCACCCGAGAGAGCCTTGATTAACTCCACAATTCCATACCACATATGTAGATTGTGCAAATAATTTTCGAATTTATAAGTAATTGTAACTTTAAATACAAGAAATTAGTATGTACGAGGTTTAAAAAATGAAGGAAAATAGTTAGAAATCATAGAAAAATACTTTAATTTACATTAAAGTAAAATCTTTTTTATTTAGTAATTTATAATTATTATGTTTTTTTTTTTTTTGGTATTCTTTATTAGGGTTTTAATAATAAGAATAATAATTTTTTTTATTCTGCTTTTTCTGTTTCAGGTACATTATAAATTTTCCCTTAAGGTATATATGGATTCGTTTCACTTGTAAAGTATATTCTTTATGTCCGAGACGAAAACGTAAGTCTGAGAAATAAACCATGAAATATTTTCTTAGTCATATTAGGAGACTTAATATTGAAATGAAGGATTCCTTCATTTTATAAGCGTGTCTAATTGTGTTAGAAGATTAAAATCATCATATAAGCAAGCATATATTTATTAAAAATTATAGCTCTTAAACATATACACAGTATAGTACCTGAAGAATAAAAACAAGACAGCTATCAAGGCAGTACACATTGATCCAGCTACTACGGCAAGTCCTACTGTTAACAAACTTGTTGAGGTATCGTCTAAAGAAATGGAATTTGAAAATTTAACAAGAGGTCCATGGGCCATATCGCTCACCTGAGCACATTGGCTAGGAAAAAGCACAAATCAGTATTGAAAAGTTTAAAGGGGGGGGGGGGGACTTGAATTTTAAACCACCTAAGGATGCTTCCATATCAATATAACAAATGGCTTTGCTGTTCTTGAGCAGAAAATTTTTAAAGATTTTTTTCCCTATACATTCCCTTTTGAAAAATTTGATCCGTGGTTCCTCCCTCATCATTTGAACAAACTTGAGTCTACACTACCTGAGGATGCTTCCATATCAATATGACTAAACATGGCTTTCTGTTATCTTGAAAAGACTTTTTCTAAATATTCCTATGTAAAACTTTAATCCCCCATTGTGGCCTAACCCTACTCCTGGGAGTTATGATTTGAACAAACTTGAGTCTACACGGACATAAGATGCTTCCATATCAATATGACAAAACATGGCTTTGCTGTTCTTGATCTTCTGGGGTTCATGTTTTGTACAAATTTGTATCTACACTACCAGAGAATGCTTCCATAGCAGAAAGACTAATCATGGCTTTGCTATTCTTGAGAAGATTTTAATTTTTTTCCTATATATTCCTATGTAAAACTATGATCCCCCATTGTGGCACCAACCTAACCCTGGGGGTCATGATTCGAACAAAGTTAAATCTACACTACCTGAGGATGCCTCCATATCAATATGACCAATCTTGGCTTTGCTGTTCTTGAGAAGAAGATTCTTAAAGATTTTTTTTCCTAAGTATCAATATTTAAAACTTTGATCATCCATTTTGGCCCCTTCCTACCCCTGGGGGTCATGATTTAAACAAACTGGAATCTGCACTACCTGAGGATGATTCCACATGAGTTTCATCTTTCCTGGCCCAGTGGTTCCTGAGAAGAAAATTTTTAAAAGTTGCTATTTTTTTCACTAATTTGTAATTATCTCCCCTTGGAAGAAGGCATGGCCCTTCATTTGAACAAACTTAAATCCCCTTTTCCCAAGGATACTTTGTGGCAAGTCTGGTTGAAATTGACCCAGTGGTTCTTGAGAAGATGTCGAAAATGTGAAAAGTTAATAGACAGACAGACAGCTAGACAGACAGCAAGACAGACAGACAGACGGATGCCGGACAAAATGTGATCAGAAAAGCTCACTTGAGCCTTCGGCTCAGGTAAGCTAAAAAGTAATAAACACCGATTCACAGGCTTTGAGGACAATAACAAATCTATTGTCTCCCAAAACAGCAGCTTTTTACCCAGGTGCAACTGCGGGACAAAGTTGCTGTCGGGGGGACAATAAAATTGCTTTTGTCCAAATAGTAACTAAATAGGTGTTTTATTATACCGAAGCAGATTTTATTTTTCATTACTTTACCATCCGGATAAAACAAGAAAAGTTCCGATGGAATCGAATACTGCCTGTCAATAGTTTGACGAATATTTCAACATGAGCAAATAGCATAAAAATTATATCACACTAAAGGCTGTTTAGAAAAAAAAAATAGCAAGTCTATGCGCCTTACTGTTTTACAGAAAAATACACAGACATATAATAAAAGATTTTTCAACGCTTTTCAAAAAATATGTCTGATTTCTTGTGCTAGTAAGGTTCTTAAACACATGGGTCCTTCTCCCTGCAAATATAGTCCCAATAGACACGTCATTACTGGCAATGTGAATATACCAAACAATGAGGATCTTAAGTCGCTTATTTTAAAATGACTTAATTTTAGTGAGTCGTGACCTTCAATATGCGATATAATTTCAAAAACATTATGAATTCAATCGAGATAACGCCAGGCAATGGGCCGTACATAAAAAAGTAGACCTTAACACTTTGTAAGAATGAATTAAAGGTATTATGTGGATGTTGAAGTCTAGTGTTACATGTAAACGGCTTAGGGGCGGCAAGAAAACCATCAATCCTTTTGTCTTCAGTAATGCAGAAGTGACTAAGGAATTAAATGGATTACTTGTACATGATCAATGTACTGGTTCCAGCTGACAAAACAGGTAGATGTAAGAACGTAAGGCTCTTTATTACAGTTTCCATTTAGAATCTACTAAGGATAATCCAACTTATACGATCGCCGTTCAAAAATTACGCAGACTTGTTGCACAGAAAATATATTTGACGACATAATCAAGCAAAACGTCATAAATAATATAAAAGAATCTTTTCATATATGATCATCAAAATTTCATATCAAAAATATTGTTAATTCGTATCAATTTCAAGTTATTTAACAGGACATCTCATGAAGTCACGGCGCAGTAAAACTTTCAACGTCACGGGCAACTTAAACAAGAGGCCCATGTGCCACATCGCTCACCTGAGTAACTTTGGCCTTGCTGTTTTTCACCTGATCCTCCCCTTGAAGTACTTATTGTGACCCCGCCCTACCCCCAGGGGTTATGATTTAAACATTTTGAATCTACACTACCCCAAGGATGCTTCCACATAAGTTTCAGTCTTTTTTGCCAAGTGGTTCTTGAGAAGAAGATTTTTTAAAAGATTTTTACTACATATTTCAATGTAATACTTCGATTCCCTATTGTGGCCCCGCCCTACCCCTGGGGTCATGATTTGAACAATTTAGAATCTACACTACCCAAGGATGCTTCCACATTAGTTTCAGCCTTTCTGGCCCAGTGGTTCTTGAGAAAAAGATTTTTAAAGATTTTTGATACATATTTCAATGTAAAACTTGGATTCATTATTGTGGCCCCGCCCTACCCCCGGGGGTCATAATTTTAACAATTTAGAATTTACGCCACCCCAGGATGCTCTCACATAAAGTTTTAGCTTTCCTGGCCCAGTGGTTCTTGAGAAGAAGATTTTTAAAGATTTTTAATACATATTTCAATGTAAAACTTGGATTCCCTATTGTGGCCCCGCCCAACCCCCAGGGGTCATGATTTGAACAATTTAGAATCTGCACTACCCAAGGATGCTTCCACTTAAGTTTCAGCCTTTCTTGCCAAGTGGTTCTTGAGAAGAAGATTTTTTTAAAGATTTTTACTACATATTTCAATGTAAAACTTCGATTCCCCATTGTGGCCCCGCCCTACCCCGGGGGTCATGATTTGAACAATTTAGAATCTAGACTACCCAAGGATGCTTCCTCATTAGTTTCAGCTTTTTTGGCCCAGTGGTTCTTGAGAAGAAGATTTTTAAAGATTTTTAATACATATTTCAATGTAAAACTTGGATTCATTATTGTGGCCCCGCCCTACCCGGGGATCATGATTTTAACAATTTAGAATCTTCACTACCCCAAGATGCTTTCACATAAGTTTCAGCTTTTCTGGCCCAGTGGTTCTTGAGAAGAAGATTTTTTAATGACCCCACCCAATTTTTATATTTTCTTGATTATCTCCCCTTTGAAGGGGACTTGGCCCTTCATTTTAACAATTTAAACTCCCCTTCACCCAAGGATGCTTTGTATAAGTTTGGTTAAAATTGGCCCAGTAGTTCTTGAGAAGAAGTTGAAAATGTAAAAAGTTTACAGACGGACGGACAGACAGACGGACGGACGATGGACAATGGGTGATCAGAAAAGCTCACTTGAGCTTTTAGCTCAGGTGAGCTAAAAATGGGATCTTTCATTTTCTCAATATTTTTCCTTAGTATTTGAGTGTCTTGGTTACCTAATCCACTCAGAATAAACACATATAACATTTACGATTCAGCTTAAAAACTATAAAACTATCATTGTGTGTTTTAGTTAGTGTTAAACCCCAAAACTGCAGATATTTCTCAAGTAAAGTTACTTCATTCAATCTCAATCACATTCTTAACAGCCCAGATCAGTGTTTTGTCGATGAACTTCTTCCATTCCTCCCGTAATGACTTTTGACTAAGGTCTATCAGTCTAAAATTCTTTTTCACATTTTGTAGAGATGTGTCGGATATTCCGCTGTTTTACTGCATGTTTCTTTAGGATTATTCTGGGTTTATATTGGCGTTTTCGCAGCATGATTCATGATTTGATAAAAGCGCGCTGCTCCGTCAAATCACGAGAAGTCATTTTAGCAGTTGATTTCGTACGGGTCACATCGGACAAAAAAATTACAATATTTCTGTTAGTACTTCAAATATTACGCCAGAAATCTAAATACTTAATAATAAAACTATAAAAGGAAGTTTTTGAGAAAATTGTTGAATAATATCATGAAATATGGAAATAAAGGAATAAAATTTTAGATACTGCATGTTTGTTTTTCAACAATTTTCTCGTGCTCCGTATATCACCATCAGCAGTATCAAAACGGCAATAATTTTATGAGATGTTAAACAAAATCAATTTTTTTTTACCAGAATTTATTGGAATTTTTAAGAAATATGTTCCTGTGAAATTTCAATTCTATATGACGTCTGTAAGAGTAAATAATAGCAGAGTCCGCGTAATTTTTAAGGGAAATAATTTTTCAAGTAATATGAGCTGCAACTTTGATGTCTAAATTTTTTGTTGCAAAAATTTAATTTACTTTTGCAATGACAGACAAAGAACTTTTATAAATTTCTGTTGTTCGTATTTGCGATGGGAGAACTGTTTGTAAGCTTCGATTGAAGCGAAATTATATTATTGTCATCCTGTACAATACTGATTTATTATATAATACTGTGTATTCCATTGAACGGAAATCTTTTTCTTGAAACAATTAAATACTTATTTTCATCTAATTGATCATAGGTTTAAGTAACTTACAGATTTATCATAAAAGCACAATTTAACTTCATTTTTAACACTTAAAAATAAAATTTTTAAAAAATGCAGCTCATATTCCTCTAGAAATATATTTCTATTTTTAAAATATGTTTAATATACCTAGCAACCAAACTGAATTGGAAAGACTCTACCTATACTTCAAATTATATCTCAATTTTAAAATATTTTTAATATTCCAATTAACCAAATTAAATTCGAATTACCGTACCTCTACTGGATAACAAAACTTCATAAAAATCCTTACAAAGAATTCTTTCTTTTGTCCTCATGAAAATATTAAAATCGGTAAAGAAGAAACTTCAGGAGTACTGTACAACAATATATTCGAGAAGTGGTGTAAACTAGATGTGGGTACTTAAAAACTCCTAGAACATTTTTGGAATATTGAGATCACATTTTTTTTTTACCAAAATCGATATCATTTAAAGTTAGAGATTTTCAACCCTTTATACAACTATTCTACACGATAAATTTTAGACCAGGCGTTTTGATATCATTATATGTTTCTTCAATAAACATGGAACACGTAAATTAATATACCTTGTCCTTGGTAATCTGCAAACTTATTTTGTAAAATAAATTCTGTTTCTACACACATACCCCGAAGTTGATATTAAATGCATGTATTTGCTTAAGTTTTTCATTAAAAATATCCATTTAGTCTTTGGAGACCAGGTCTTCCAAAATCTGATGTAATTCCCATTAGAACTACTTATGCTCCTTTGAATTCCCGCTGTTCAATGGCCCTAAGTGCCGAGAAAAGGTTTAAATTTGAACAGTGGCTGCAACGTTATTGTTGACAACTTACACGAACGATCACGTTACACGAACGATTCCGCACGATTAACGCACGATAAAATCTGTTACACGAACGATCCTTCACGCACAAGATTCTACACGTTACACGATCTTACACGATTGCTAACGCAAACGCACGATTCTTCACGCAAAATAGTTCAAGTTCTTTAGGAATGGATATTTTAGATTTCAAATAATTATTGATATTATTTCATCGACTTTGAAAAATGAAGAAAAAAAAATAGAAATGGATATTTCTGGACTAAATACATGTAAAACTTATTAATTATCTTAGATTACAAATAATTATTTACGTAATTCTCCGATTTAAGAAAACTGATTATTTTGTTCTATCAGTACATGTACATGTAGGTGGACCGTGAGTTTTGATTGAATTGGATTTCATAATATGCAGAAAGGGATATGTTTGAGAAAAAAATGGCATGAAAATAAATTGAATTATAAGTTATATCCATGTTTCCATTTGTGAATCTCTAAAATCAACAATTATTTTACAAATCATTTATTTGCAAAAATTATAAAAAATAATTAAAAGTAAGCTCCAGAGATAAACACTGATAAACGAAACCCCGACAATCATGTCGCGTACATGTACATTCACCGACTAAATATTTAAGTAAGCATTGAGAATTGTTTAGTTTTTTATTTGTAAAAATATCTTTTTTTGATCTATTGATTTTAAAAATATCTTGACCATAATTAGCAGGAAACACAATCAACATCAGAGAAAAAATCCTTAAACATCTAAGTACGGGTTATCACAAAAAATCACGCTATCTGACGAGAACACAATATTGTACGACATACTATATTGCTTATTTCCAAGCGATAATTAGTTCGTTCTGCTTTCAATTATGTAAATCGCGCTTCATTTATTTTTATTTGGATTGAAAAAAAAGCCGGGAACACAGTGTTCAATCCATTCATTGAACATTTTTATTTCATTTGTTGTTTTTCGATTAAGGAGGGATTCTTGTCTGGTTTCTGACTAGATGAAGTATTCAAACTATATTTGCGTATATGTTTTATATATTTAGATGTAAGAGATTTAAAAGATCATATTTTTCTATCCTCATCACAATTGTACAACCTTAAATAGAAATGGTACACTGAGTTTGAAATCTAGCAGGGACTATATTTTTGGCGGAATGGCGGCGTATGAAAATATCATCTTTTCTGCCTCTCAAAATAATTATAGAACAATGAATTTAGTTATAATTTTTACACAATCAAAGACTTGGAGAAAATTTTTAAATATAAGTTAAATCAATAATACGGGACTAAAGTTTTAAAATATATCAAATAAATATGATTTTCCAAACAAACTACAATTATGTTAGCTTTTAAAAGCTTCCAATCTAAGTTCAGATTTGAGCCAAAAATCCGTAAAAAGTGTTTTTTCTCTCTTAGTAAACGGTCAAAACTTTTTGTTTTTATATCATTTTGTATCTTTATGTGACAACTTTATCATATGTGAAAATAAGAAAAAATTAAATACAGGAAGCATATAAAAATAACTAAAATATCTTAAAATTTTAAGAAAAATAGAGAAAAATCGGATTAGCCAATATTCATTTTAGTTAAATTATTTATGTCAGTTTGGAAATACCATCTTACAGACCCTATATGGTAATATCTCTTTATGCAAAAAGAAAAACATTTAATTTATTGAAATAGAAGTAGGCATCGCATGATTGGAAATAGTAATTTTTTATTCCTAATGTCCGGGGAAAAGGTACTGACCTTGACCTGACCTTGCCTCTAATATAAAACGGTCAAATTTAATCTAACTGATACCATCACTTAGTGATATTGTCTTCTTGGTTCTGCGAAAATTTCATTAATTTTTAAATATAAGAAATAAGTGTTCTTATGAGAAGAATCCCTCCTTAACGCACGATCACGCACGATTAAAACCGCAAACGATTGAGTCTGATACACGCACGATCTCGCACGTTACACGAACGATCACGCACGTTACACGAACGATTCTACACGATTGGTTTGTCAACAATAACGTTGCAGCCACTGAAACTATTCACCTGCATTCTTTGACGTCTTAATCATGCAAGAGGAGTTAAGCAACATTACAATACCACTCCTGAACAAAACAATTCCCTTGATATTAGATCGTAGGATACGAATAGTTTCCTAGAAATCGATTTGAATGGACTCATACCTATTTTGCCGTGCGTTAGTAAGGTTTATCAGTAATTATAATTCTCTAGATTTCACTTCTGCATTCATGTTATCCGTATACTAAAACAGTTGAAAAGTATATCATTGAAGGAGTTAGTAAGATTAAAATTCCCCTCGACCTGGAGTGTTTCCCTCGGCTTTGTCTCGGGAAATAGTCCTGGCCTTGGCGTACTGGAGTCTTGCTGACTCCTTGAATAATTTGTATACTAATCAACCAATCTTTGAGACGAGCTTTGAAAAACTGCCTATAACTAGATTAGTAGCCATTGTTTGATAAATATAATTATTGGTTTTCATAAAAAAATAAATGAGAAATAATTTGTTGGAATTATTATAGAGATATTTTCAATGTAAGTGACCTGCACGTGATCTGTCAACAAATTGAACTAAAAGAGAAAATGTCAAACTTACATATCACGTCACACGTTAGGCCAAAATACGGTTCCTTGCATCCTTTGGAACAGCTTCCGTCGTACCTGCTGCAGATTTCGTTACCAAAACAGTGGCCACTACATTTGTGTTGACAATTTAACCCAAAATAACCCGCTGAACATGCTTTAATATATGTATATAATATGTAAATAAAACTACAAATATTTTACATTGAAAGTCATTTCAATTCTATTGTTATTTTAAAAAATAAAGAAAACAGAATTAATTTGAAGTAGAAATGGATATAAAAACATCGCCTGTTCGTCTATAAGTTTGCAGAATTATTTAAAAAAACAAAACAATTTAATATACTTTTTATAATCGATCTGAATGAAAATGAGACCTCTAATAAATTTCACATCACAGTATCTAGAAATTCACCGAGTTAACTTCCACTTATCTTAAGAGGAATGTTAACTTTTTACTCTTATTCATTTCATCTAAATCATACTCGCTATTTCTGTTTCATCAGCAAATTTGTGTTAGCCCTCAACGTGATGAAACTCTTTCATACCTATATTGCAGTTCGGTGAACCTTTAAATCCAGGCATACAATTACATTGGCCATCAGTATATCCGCAGCCGTCAATACAATAAGGAGAGCATACACCAGAGCAATTCAAGCCAAATGAACCATCGGGGCAAACTGGAAAAAAATATTTACTGTAGACAAACTTTTATTCGCGAGCAAGAAATATTTGAGAAATCCTCATTCTCTTCTACTCGCATACTATTCAATTGTTTACTTTTGCAGAAAATTTTCATCAATTGCAAAACAAAAATGATAGGGAAAGGATTTCAAACTGACATATCGCAAAAGTCATCGCAAATCATGCTTGATTTAAAGAAATGAGGATTATTCTTTCCTAAAGACTATAAGACTACGAGTATTTAGAATAATCTCCCAAAAAGTTCTCTATAGCTTTCTTCTGATCAAATATGAAAAGAATGAGAATTTAATAATTACATAATGCTTAAACTATTCATAAGTTGCTTTCATGAGTATTTAAAGCTGCCATATAAATGGTTTTCGACGTATCACATATTTCCCAATAAATGATTGTTACTGTCAAAAGTAAACAATGTACATGAAAAGAAGTATTGTTATCATTTTCCTAGTCATGCTCTTGATATTCTTAAAATAACTTATTGAACTGTAGTGGTTTAGAAAGGAAAAATATTCATACATCGTGTGTTTTATTCAAATTGAGTTCTGAAATATCCTAGTATTAGTGTTTCAGTAAGCAAAAGGTTCACTAAGTCATATAAATAACAGTTCGAATTGCAAAGCATAGCTTCACGACTTTCAATATCTATTCAAATGAACCGCTTTAGTCATATTTTACTGAAAAGGCGTTTTCTCACTGGGAAATGAACTTGGTTGGTGAACTGATCAAATTTTGTGGAGCCGAAGGGCTTCTCATTAGAGATTTGGTCAAGTACCAACCAAGTCATTTCCCAACGAACTTTTTTACGTTGTTATTTATAACATTTTTGAATTTAAGACGAATATTTACAAAGATATATAAGCTGTATAAATATGTTGTGATAGGAAATGACCTTAAAGTTATTTGGTCATGAAAGATTGCCTAGCGCCAACATTTGAATGTTTACATTGACGTTTAGCATACTAGTTCAGGAAATATCTTTTTATAATGATAGAACAATTATCGGTATTTGTAGTGTATGATTAATTATAGCTTCATTATAATTTCTGTTCTAAGAAAGATAACTCTGAATATTAACTAAATTGATTTATCTCCCTTGCAATTGACAGGAAGTTGATGTAATAAAAGTATAGCTGATTAAGGTTACATGTGTACTCAGTATTCAGTTGGTTAAATCCGATATCTATCCTATATGGGACACTACAGTATTGAGAATAAACTTACTATATTATAAGGCCTTTAACTATGTGAAGTCAAAAGCGGTGGTACCTCTATTTCAGTCTACCTACTTTCAAAAGAATTTTGGGTTTAAAAAAAGTAAGCGCTATTTTATTACTATTATTCAAACCATTCTTCACACCGAAGGAAGACCTAATGGACACATGGTCTGTTGATTGAAAAAAAATATCCATACGTTTAAATTAATTTTGTCATGGCTATCAAGTCAAAAGTTCCGAAACAAGTTTCACTATGACAGAAATATGTCGACAAGATATCATCTCGCCGTGTGATTTGGTCACGAAATGACCTCTGACCCCCTCATAAGCTAATACAGACTTGAACATATTTTCTCTTCAAAAAGTTCATTTAAGGAAAATAATTGCAAATGAAAATTTTAATCTGTGTCCGTTCGAGAAATCATGAACATATATTTTACATAAAATTTCATTATTTCAACTTTTAATAATGACAGTGAAAATCGCTACAATCAGCATATCTCCTATAGTAATACTGACTAGAATCAAACACACTAAAAAAAAGAAAAAAAAAATGGGTGCTTTATTTTTATTTCCTTTTCTTTTCTTGGCATTGCAATATCTGTAAAGATTTGAAATGTCTTATTTTAAAAAATAGATTTGTGTCACCTTATATTTCCTCGAGCGCCGCAGAGGAGAATTAAAAACGGGGAATAAACCCCTTTTGCTTCATTTTTCTAATTATACTTTTAAACCCAGGCCCGTGGCAACGGTTTCAAAGGTGTATATGTGTGTAGGGGGGGGGGGGGGGCTTCAAAAAAATATGACAAGAAAATAATAAATTGTCCAGAAAGTGGGAAGGCCAATTTTCAAACATAATCTGACAAGCAACATAACAAAAACGAAAAAAAAATCCTTAAGGACAGACGATACGTTCCTCAATAATATGTAATATTTTCTAAGATTTTGTCATTGAATTATTGCTACTTTAACATGTTTACTCGCAAAACCTTGAGGTACCTTACCAGGCATTTGTGTAAGATACATGTACCAGAGGATGTTTTTCCTATAAAATCCTTTTGGAAAAAACTTAATTAGCCAATAACACATTTTTCAGTGTTTCAATTTTTAAGGACAATTAAAAACCAGTTTAGAAATCAGAAGGTAATTAAAATTTTGAATATTTTCCACACAATACGAAGATATACTATACAAAACAGATATTTGCCAGTGCTCGACCTTACAGCAACAATAAGTGGGAGTGTATGTGTGTGTGTGGGGGGGGGGGGAGGGGGCAACCAGCAACTAAAATAAAATTTACTAAAGCAAACTTTTATACTCAGAAAAAAGCCCCCCCCCCCGGGCGTTCTACGGGCCTAAAACCATCCGTGATTCTAGCAGTGACCAAACCTATCCGTAGGTGGAGGGAAGGTTTTCACCACATATTTGTGCTTCATTAAAAATATTTTGGCCATGCCTCTGTTGGACTTACTTTCCACATTTTCACTGCATTGATACATGTAATTAATAGTTATTACAACTCTTTAAGTACATACTTTTGCTACATTGTGACCCATTATATCCAGGAGAACAACCATTCCTACATTCACCATTAAAAGCACTACATGTTTCATTGTGTTGACAATTACCGCTGCAGACGTTTGAACAATCTTCTCCAAATGTTCCGGCAGGACAAACTATTGAAAGAAAAACGAAACTTTTCAATACAGTTAATTAACTAGCTTACTTAAAATCAGCAAAATTATCGTTTAGATTTTTATGCTTTTGTTTTCATATTATATTCTAACTCGGATTACTCCTGATTAATACAATTGGCTCATTGAGGGTGTGACCGGTTGACAGGGATGCTTAATTGCTAAGTCTTCTCTGAATTCTTCGTGTTAGTTTTCGATTTTGTTTCTCTATGTAACCCTTTTTTCACGTTATCCGTCTTTCAGTTTTAAATTCCTCAATATCATTACCAGAAAATGAGTAAGAGCTCAGATTATTCTTACATTTCTCACAATATATCCCTGTCCATCCTGCAGCACATCCATTGTCACAATAACCGGTCACGTGATTACAAGGTATTCCACGTATACAGTGACCAGAACAATTATATTTACACTCTAGACCAAAGGATCCATGTGTACATTCTATGGGAATAAATAAAGATTTCGTATCAGATCTAAATGAAAAGACCCAAAGAACTTTAATATACAGTGCAGGCGCTAGATCTGTACAGTATAAATACAGATTTTTTTTTTTTTTTCAAATCCGTTGCATGCTGATTTGAATGCTTCCTTTGCTTCGTGATTTAATGCCAGAAGCAATGTGCTAGCTGAAGTAGTTTCTTGAATTTCAGATGATTATTTTGTTTATGCTGATTTATGAATCTCTCAACTATTGCAGTTCTACTACTGTGGTCAATTTCTCACTTTTTGTGTCTTTTAATTACAGTGGTCTTCTAAGGTTTTCCTCACTTTTATCATTAAAGTGAAAGGGAATTTTTTTCACTGTTTTGGGACCTTTGTGGCAAGTGGATTATTGTGTGAATTCCGATTCTATACATGTCTTGTGCAAGGCATCGAGGGAGTCTTGCATCAGGCACTCAGAGGAATACACACAAATCCATTATTTGGAACGTCGATTGAGGGGTATAAATATCAAGTGTTAAACGTGCTCTATATGTATATAAACTTCTCATCTTCTATAATATAAAAAAGCACTAAAATGTTTTCATACTACCATATAAAACAGTACAGATTGCCCACTTAAAACAATCTATATCTTTAATTTTTCGTCAAGAACGACGAAAAACAATGCAGTCTATAAATAGATTGAGGTCGGCGTGAAGAAGCACGTCTTCTAGTTGGAGCAAATAGTATGAGTTTCTTTATATCTTTATGCCAGAATTCCAGATTACGCAATCGCACTTGCAGTTTCATTCCAACGTAAATAATCAGCCCGCGGGCTGACTAAATACGCTAAGGTAAAATGAGAATTAATTAAGGCATTATGTGATGTATATCAATAGCACATAACAACTTACTTTTTAGCAAAACAAAAAAAGAACAACCTTTTTCACAGAATTCATCAGTCCAACCAGGTTTGCAGGAATGACAAGATCCATTCACAATATCACAACTTTTTTGCTGACAATTCTTAGGGCATTGCAAGTCACATTCTTCTCCATATACATCTGTTTTGGTACAGCCTTTTATAACAAAAACTGCATTTCTTATTTATCATCCAAGTATAAGCCTAATTACGAAATTGATAAAAATCTTAAGTTTGGCTGCAGATGTAAAAGCCATTACCTAGGACAATAACTTCACATAACTCTGTATAAGACTGCATTTCATATCCTTCGGGATATGCAATTCCTTCCTGTCTCTCGTTGTAGAAGAAGACATAGCGGGCATGTCCGATACAAGTTGTATTGAACTCCAAGAGGGGTATCTCATCTCTGTTTTTGTAACACAATGCACCATCTTTTATATTTGTAGAATTTGATAGATATAGTGAAAATCCAGCAAAACGACCTCTTTGCCTTAAGTCTAAAATTGAACAGTAAATATTTTTCATATTAAGTAATATTTATTCATTACAAGTTATTCCTTATTTAATAATATAAGTGTGTTTCTTAAACGATATTTAATTTATATTTATACAAGTTATTCCTTATTTAATGATACAAGTGTGTTGCTTAAACGTTAATAATGACATTTTGTAGTATTGTTTCACTTATGCATTTATAAATGTACTTTTATTTCATAGAAACAGGTGAAGGGTAGGGGTTAAATATATCAAATATGATATACACATTTGCTGACTATTTGAGACTAAGTAGGATTATTTTACTCAGAGATTGAATTGTGCTGTCAGTATATCGTGACCGATGGTCAGACCAAGTACGATGGCTCGTTTCCTATGAGACGCTGCATTAAAGTGCGGTGATCTGACTCGTCAAACTCCGATGGTGCAGAGAAACAATTAATATTTATTACGTCACAAGAATCAGACGTCAATGTTCGTAATTCAAACGCCAATAATTGAGGATTAGTTTTCGAATACAATTACACTGATTTTGCTTGCACCTACTTGAGATATTAGTTAGTCCTTGCAACCACTTGACTGGCAAGGGTACATTTGTAAGTCCTTGCACATCACTCAATTTATATGGGTTAGTCCCTAAATGCTACTGGACAGATTATATGATAGCTTTGCCTCCAACCGAGAGATTTAGGGTTAATTCTCGCACACTATACGACTGCATAGGACTAGTCTTGTACCCACCCAAAGAGATTAAGGATAGGTCCTTGCACACTATTCGGCTGATTAGGGTTAGTCTCTCTTTCATCAAAGATATCTATTTACATGTAAGCTGTCGGCTTTTTTCGAGAGATTAGCGTTAGTCTCACATCCATTCAAAAGATTAGGATTAGCCTTACACCAACTCCATAAATTAAGTCTGGTAGTACAAATAAATTTTGGGGTATTCTAGTGCATGAACCTTTTCATGTTCAAATACTTAATATTCTTATGCATTTTTTTAACCATGGCGTGGCACGGCATCTGAGTTTTGGAGTAGTAGTACATTGTAGTACAACGTCATAAACGTTAGTTTTTTTACGCACCATCGGACTTTGGCGTGGTAAACCATCAGGGTTTGGTGCAGACCCTCGGATCATCAGGCTTAGAAGATGTATGACACTTTGGTGTCAAATTTTTATTAGTATAGCTTATATACACCAATAACCAGAATTTGTGAAAAAAATTTCTCGCTTGTAAATACTAAATACCTTTCTCGCGAAAATAAAGTGCCGCGAAAAATTGATAATTTACAGTATGAAATCTTAAAAATGCTTGCATTTACGTTTTAAATATCATTCAATGAAATGATGAACACTATTACATATACATACCCAGGCCTTCGTACGTTTTGAAGTTGATGAACACTTTATAGACACTGTAAACACCGTCCAAATCTACATACCACCAAACTGTATTGTCTTTATAAGATTCAGGACCAATAGGTTCCGTTCTCGTGCAGGTATTATTATGTCTATCGACTGCATTAGGTGCATGGTAAAAGTGACAATTTCTAAGATAGCAGCTACCGTACGTTGAGCTTTGTGCAGTGGATTTATTAAATGACAAATCCTCTAAAATAAAAAGTGCATTAACTGCAGTCTAACCTTACTTATTGAAATCAAATATATCCCACATTTACGTTACAAACTTAATGTTTGGAGTTTAACCATTGAATATAAAATTCTAATTTCTTACTGAATCATTATATATATAAGTATAATGTTATACGTGATCATTACATTGTTGACATATTGGCTAACAAAAATCTTGTACGCCTGTCAATAATAATAATAATACAATCAAGAGCCGAAGCAGAACTGAAAATTTTGTTTGTTTTAAATCTTGCAAAAATCTAACAAAATTTAAAAGCATGCATTTCTATGTCAAAAATGCCCTATAACATGGTTATTGCTGAATATCCATGTAGCTAAGTAGAACTCTTTTTGTCACGTAAACGTGGTAGTTATTTTATTATCATTTCAAATCCCATTAATGATATACCCAGACAGGTAATGGACATCTGTTGGTTACGAGTTAAACTGACAGATATTCTAAAACACTATTTTGTCATTCTATAATGGGTTCTATACTGACAGTAATTGGCAGTTCTCGTCCAGTATAGCACATATGCTTAAACAGTGCAGAAAATATTCATAATTGAGCAATTTTAGATGAAAATATTTGGTTGTGTCCCCTAAGTGAAATTGCTTCAAACTAGCCTGATGTTGCTTGTATATATGACTAACAACATTATAACATCCTCTTTTAAGATATATATGGAATAGGAGAGAAAAATATTTATTTTTGTTGATCAATGACTTATTTAGTCAAAATGAAGTGAAATAGTTCGTATTTTCATGATTGATTGATTGATTGATTCTATGTTGTTTTACGTCTCGTTCGAGAATTTTTCACTAATATAGAGACGTCACCATATAACGGTAAAGAGCTTCAAATTTAGACCATTACTTGGCACTCAGGGCCATTGAGCAGCGAGGGTTCTTTATCGTGCCAACGCCTACCGTAACACGGGGCCTCGGTTTTTAAGGTCTCATCCGAAGGACCTCGCAACTTTCACTTCAGAGTGCCGAGCGCATGGCGAAAGAACAGTTGCTATCTATTTGTTATCGACTTAGGTCAGTCACGGCCGTGATTCGTACACATGACCTGCCGATCACGGAACGAGCGCTCTATCGACTAAGCTACCGTGACGGTTATTTTCACGAATGTAAAATAATTGAAGCTATTATATTTTCAACAGTGAAATACTGTAATATATATTGTATAAAAGTGGTATTTTGTCACAGTGTGAAAGAATATAAAATTAATATTTTCTCACAGTGTGAAAGAATATCAAATTAATATTTTGTCACAGAGAGAAAGAATATCAGGAGTGCGGCAAAACTCCCAATTTCTATTCCCTTCACGAAGAGATTCCTTGTCCTGTTATAAGATAGAGAGTAAATAAACCATCCTGAAAAAGACTTGACTGCCAAAGCTTCTCTAAATTTGATGTTGAAATCTAAATGACAAGGTTCAAAAGTTCAATGGGAAATGAACTTGGTTGGCCGCGTGATCAAATCCCGTGAGGCCTGACGGGCTTCTCAGTAGATTTGATCATGCATGCACCAGCCAAGTTCATTTCCCACTGAACTTTTAACCTTATTTTTCATTACTTATATTTACATTTGAGACGAATATTCAACTAGATATATTACATGAACGGCCAGTCGTTTGTTATGGCACGCATGTACGCAGTTACAGAAGTTATTAGGTCATGTAAGTTTGCCTAGCTCCAACATTTGAATATTTACACTGATTTTAGCGATCAAATTCTGAAAATTTATATACATAATGATAGTAACAGTGATCGGTATTGAGGATTAATTTTTATTTTATGATTCCTTCATACGTGAAGTCAAAGCGGTGATATTTCAGCGAGAAAGGTATACATGTATTTTATTTTACATACATTCAGAGAATTTTGGAGTTTAGAAAGTTGAGCGAAATTTCTTGGTGACCAATGCTTAACTTTAATCCGTTGCACAAAGGCAAATTTTAATGAGCAGTTATTTTTCTTTGGTATCGCTATCAAGCTAAAAGTTCCGAAGCCATGACAAAAAATCCTCGCACCGCGTAATTTGGTCACGCTATGACCTCTGAACCCTGAATAAGTTAATTAAGAAATGAACTTACTTGCTTTTCAATAGGTTCATCTAAAGAAAATATTTATAAATGTTAATATAATGTTTTCAATCTCACAATCGCTAAGCTCAACCACTACTATGTCGTCAGACTCTATGACAAAAAATCAAATAAAATGTAATTAACAGAAAGTTCAATATTCTGTAGTTGAATATTGAATTTATTTCACTCGTGAAATAAATGCTTTATCCGACTACAAAGCATTGAATATCCTTTATTTACATGTATTGGTTATTTTATACAGCATCGTTGGTCGTATATTAAACAGTAAACCTTCATTAAGTGCAAATTTTATTTAACAAATTTTACCTTAATATAACGTCGGGTTCGAATCCCACTGTGGGACGTGGAGACTGGTCCTTCGCATGAGACCGTATAAACCGAGGTCCCGTGTCGCAGTAGTTGCTGGCGCGAAAAAGATCCCTCACTGCTCAAAGGCCCTGATAGCCGAGTATAGGTCAAAATTTGCAGCTGTCCACCGACAAGTGGTGGCGTCTCCATATGAGTGAAAAATTCTCGAGAGGGACGTTAAACAATAAACAAACAATCAAACAAACCTTACTATAAAGTTGAAGAAAAATTTCATTGAACATACCGTAACTAAAAACTTGCACGATATGGCTGACCAGTGCAAGTGTTGTTGCCTTCATGTTGACATTTTATACAAAAGCTCACGATGACATTGCTTTGAACAATTTCTTATCTCTCAAGTTGAATAGTTATCCAGGAAATTTTTACGTAGTTGTACACTGTAGCGTCACTTTAATATGCATAGAAATAGGATACATGAGAGAAATAATATATTAGCTTTACATTAAACTGTATGTAAAAATATGGTAGGATTGCCGACAGACACATTGTAATGTGCTGGGTGAAGCTCACATTACCTCATATTGTATTGTGATGCGGAAATAAGTAATAAAAGGATAATCGGTCTTGCATCAAAGATTCTGACATGTCTCGATTAATTTCTAGCTCACCTGAGCGGAAAGCTCAACAGAGCTCTTCTGATCACATTTTGTCCGTCGTCCGTCTGTCCGTCCGTTTGTAAACCTTTCATATTTTCGATCGCGACTTCTCCAGAATCACTGGGCCAATTTCAACCAAACTTGCCACAAAGCAATCTTGGTTGAAGGGGATTGAAGTCTGTTCGAATATGGGCTGTGCCCTATTTCAAAAGGAGATAATTAAGAATTAGCGAAAATAAAGTGGTATCCTTTAAAAATCTTTTTCTCAACACCCTCTGCGCAAGTTACAACTTATAGGAAACCTTTTTTACATAGTGTAAATTCACATTTGTTTAAAACATGGCTCCCGGTGGAAGAGTGGATCCACAATTTGGGGATCAGATCACATAGAAATACATTGGGAAAAATATTCGAAAATCTTCTTCTCAAGACTTAATTTTTACCGCTCAGGGTAGCTCAGTAGGTAGAGCGCTTGTTCCATGATTGGGAGATCGTGAGTTCGAATCTAGGCCGCGACTGACCTTAGTCGATAAAAAATGGGTAGCAACTGTTCCTTCGCCATGCGCTCGGCACTTCGAAGTGAAAGTTGCGGGTCCTTCCGATGAAACCTTAAAAACCGAGGTCTCGTGTCACGGTAGGCAGTTGCACGATAAAGATCCCTCACTGCTCAATGGCCCGAAGTGCCGAGTAAAGGTCAAAATTTGAAGCCCTTCACTGGTACATGGTGACGTCTCTATATGAGTGAAAAATTCTCGAATGGGACGTGAAACAACATACAATCAATCAATCAATCTTCTCAAGAATAGCAAAGATATAATTGCTCATATTGATATGGATACATCCTCAGATAGTGTAGATTCAAAATGTTCAAATAGCGTAGATTCAAAATTGTTCAAATCATGACCACTTGGGGAGGGTGGGGTCACATTGGGGATAAAAGTTTTACATAGGAATATATAGGAAAAAATCTTTTGAAATATTCTTCAATTCTTAAGAACAAGAAAAGCCATGTTTAGTCATATTGATATGGTAACACCCTCAAGTAGTGTTGATTGTGCTGATATGGGTAGGGCCACAATGGGGGAACAAAGTTTTACAAAGGAATATATAGGAAAAAATCTTTAAAAGTTTTAGGCATATTGATATGGAAGCATCTTCAGGTAGTGTAGATTCAGTTTTGTTCAAATCATGACACCGGGAGGTGGGTGGGACCACAATGCACTATCAGAGTTTAACATATAGGGAAAAAAATCTCTAAAATCTTTTTCTCAAGACAGCAAAGCTATGTATAGTCACATTGGTAAGGAAGTTTCTTGAGGTAGTGTAGATTCAAGTTTGTTCAAATCATGACCCTGAGGGGTAGCGTGGTGCTCTATCTATAGAAATCATGACGCAATAGGAATAAAAGTTTTACATAGGAATTTTTAGTAGAAAAAATCTCCTGCTGAAGAACAGCAGAGTCATATTGTGAGCATTGTGACCAACAGGCCTCTGTTTTTTAGTCTTTTCTAGGGACCCTTTCACTATATTAATGTAGAAAATATTACTTAAGATGCATAAAGCAACGAAGAATGTATATATGACTGGTTTTTGATGAGCATAATGACCATGCAGAGTTTTTTTTAATTCTAATTTTCATAGTGGATGAGCCAGACTCTGGTCAGACTCTTGAACAGGTAATATGTGTAAGTTATTAAGTAATTTAAGATTGATTTGAAGAAAGATACTTTGCGAATTGAATACTTGTGATCATACAGGTCAAAAAATTTATGATGAAGACTTACCAAAGATGCACATGAAAGAATGCATCTTCAGTATTACTGCATTTACATAGGCAATAAAAACTTATGTAGAATATCTAACAACTGCAGGAAATATAGTGTAATGATTTCTTTTACATTGCATTGTAAAAAAAATTGATAATACATCAATACATAAAATGAGATCCTGATAACACCAGCCATAGAAGCATTGGACATAAGTACAGATCCACCCAGTGTAGAAGAGGTGAAAAAGGCAATAGCGAAAGTAAAAAAAAAAATTAAAGGCTGCAGGCATTGATCAGATAAATGCAGAGCTTCTCAAGGCTGAAGAATACTGGATACCTACCATCTTGACAAATTATGTACAGAAGATATGGGAATCAGAAGAGACACCAAATTTCTTAAAACGGGCCTTGTAGTTAAATTACCAAAAAAAAAAGGAGACATCTCAAACTGTAACAGATAATGTTAATAATAATAGAGGGATAATGTTGCTCTCGGTAACCATGAAAGTACTAAGCAGAGTGATACTTAACAGAATCACAGACATAGCAGATCCCTTACTGCGGAAAGAACAAGCAGGTTTTAGAAAGGGAAGGTCATGTGCCGACCAGGTATTCACTCTCAGACAAATATTGGAGCAGAGCAATGAACTGAACTCTCCACTTTACATCAACTTCATTGACTTTACAAAAGCTTTTGACTGTGTTAATCGCCTTGCCTTAGAAAAAATACCCAGCCATTATCCCAGATAGCATGACGACATTAGCCCAACATTGGCCCAACAGTTTTGGTTATGTTGGGCAAGTATTGGCAATTTACGTTGGCCCTATGTCCTTTTGCTCATCGGCGTGCCGTTGGCCCAACATCTTGGGCCTTTGTTGGTACAACGCTGTTTGTTTATATGTCAATGTTGGTACAACGTTTTACAGACATACCAATGCCAATGAAATATATGGAGATAACGAACAGTATTCAAGCTCAAAAGTCCATTAAGCAATACAGAATAGGAGGAGAGCAAACATGGACCTCCAAAACATCAGAGGTGGGATGAGTGCCATGGAGGAGTGAGCATCCCCGGTCACAACCGCCATGTGCTCCTTGTCATGATCGGGAAATACTGGAAAAATCCGTCGACAATTCAGTGTGTAAATAATGGCCTAACAATTAGTATGAAAAACGTTAGTCATCATTTGACTCAATGATAAATTGTATTTGCTGACAAGGTCATTGTATCGACCATAGGACGTACGAAACGATGACTTTAAACGAGACTGCTGATATTCCTGTTTTATCAATTTGTTTGTCAATAATTTACCTCGTTTTAGAAATTGTACATACGTAGAGCATACTCTTGCGTATTAAATCAACTGAGAGATATAAACCCCATATGCAGGTGATGAAGGTATATTGCTGCATAAGTCAGGGAAGTTGACGGTTGAAAGGTTAAAGTCATCACATTTATCATAAAGCTTGGTTGTTAGATTACCATTAACGTCTTTTTCAAGTAAAATATCCAAATATGAAACAGATGTTTCAGACTCTGTGGTATCTTTTATCTCAAGCACACCGGAATATATCGTATCGACATAAGAATGGAAATAGCCATTGTTAATCGACAATACGTCGTCGATATATCTAAATGTCGAGTTGAAGGCCACAGTAAGTGTTTTCTTCTTTTCAGGTATAAGATTTTGGACAAATTCTGCTTCATATTAATACGAGAAAAGGTCTGTTAATAACGGGGCGCAATTGGTACCCATGGGTATTCCAATAGATCGTTGGAAGACCTGATCTCCAAAAACCACATAGATATTGTCATTCATAAACTCAAGCGTCTTTTAATGTCAACTTCAAAGTACTTGTGTGTACAATCAGAATGTTTTTAACAAAATAATTTTGCAAATGACCAATGACAAGGTAAGTATATTTACGAGTTCCATTTTTATTGAAAAGCAGCTGTCAATGATGTCAATGATTACCACTTGAAGAATTAAATCCAAGTTCCTTTAAAATACATTAAATATAATGAGCCTTACAAACAAAGACAACTCAGTATTTTGTAAGTTGGCCCAACGTTGGACCTCAGCTCAAAATATAATTATTACGTTGGTCCTACGTTGGTACAGCACTGTTTTTTGAAATGTAAACGTTGGTACAACGTTATTTCAACATACCAATGCCAGCTTATTATTTTGTAACGTAGGCCCAACGCTGGACCACGGTTTAAAAGAAAATTATAACGTTCGTTCAGCGTTGGTACAACGCTGTTTGTTGAAATATCAATGTTTGCACAATTCTTCCTTCAAACTTATGTCTTACAAAATCAATTCCTGCAACTTTTTTATTTCCCAGATTATAAGACACAATTAATTTAATGGAGTTTGTCCAAATAAATTGTTCTTCCTAAATATTTATCACAATTTATATTTTGTCACTTTCATTAAAGTATCCCACACATATGAATCAGTCCCTTCCATATGAAGAAAATGTCTCGTCAATGGTCTCACGACATAGAAGGTTTTTCCATCCTACCAATTCCTATAAACGTTAAGAACGTCATCAATTTAGATAATTTTTTCACATGTTTAATCATTACTGATAATTTAAAAGCTTGCAGGCTATTATAATTTTTAAACACATATATATTTTTTTACACAATCCTTTAGTTTGAATTTCGCATTATTATCAATAACAAATACAACAACTATACTTACATTTCAAGGGTTAAAATTCCACGTTGGTTTTGCTTTCACTGATAGACACATATGCTTTGTTCAAGTGCGGTACGTGATGGTTTGTGAAAAAAAAGATTAAGATGCCCGTTTCCTAGGATACCGATGAGTCACCTGCCGAGCCAGTGAATTTCACCACTGACCTATTTATTTGGAGCTCTAAAACACAGCACTTTAATTCAATGATGCTAAATGTAGAATCTACCAAGATATATTCTGTGCAAAACAAAATTACAATATGCAATTCATAGACTTATAACATTTTTTACGTGATTTTCAATTTAATATAATAGACTAATGTTTATAATGAGTTGCTTATTATATTACCATCGATTTACAATAAATAATCCTGGATTGATAAATGGCATTTTTCACAATATTGGGCCATTGTTGGACCAGCATTTCATTTCGAACATTACGCTGGCTACATGTAATCCCAGTATTCCCTCTATTTGACCAACTCCAGCTCAATGTTACAAGCAGAACACAAAGCAATGTGTCTCATATGTCAACATGTAACTAAGCTGGACCAACTTTGGACCAACATTGAATGTCCAACACTAAGTGGCCACGTTTCGTGTCAACATATGCTCGGTTTGACCTACGTTGGGCCAACATTTCATACCCAACACACAATGGTCTTGTTCCATGCCAACATTTACTCGGTTGGACCAATGATGGGCCAGCATTTTGATATCCAACACATAGTCGCCATGTTTCATGCCAACATATTACTACAATTGACAAACCTTGGGCCAACATCGCATACCCAAAACCATTGGTTTAGCTTTCATCCAACATAGATCAACGTTGGACCAACGTTGGGCCTACATTTGTTCCCCAACGCCAACACTCTACCAACCATCCAACCAAAAACCAACGTTGGCCTACGTAGTCGTGCTATCTGATTGGATTGCAGATAAAATCATCTCCGTTATTAAGATGCTGTATACAGACATAAATGCCAGAGTTATCTGTGGATCAAACCTATTAGAGGTTTTTAAATTGAAGACTGGAGTAAAACAAGGATGTCTGCTCTCCCCTCTTCTCTTCACATTCTGCATTGACTGAATAATTCGAGATACCACCAAGAATAATTGGACGGGAATCAACTGGGCTATGTCAGAAATTCTTGAAGACCTCGATTTTGCAGATGATATACACTGCTAGCTAACCGACATCGTGATATGCATGAAAAAAAAACAACCAGGAAGGAAAAACAGCAGGAAAGATTAGTCTGAAAATTAACAACACCAAGACTAAGATCATGAAGGTCAACACTAAATCAAACGAAACTATCACCCTAAATAATATAAAAATAAAAGAGGTCACAGACTTTTTCTATCTAGGAAGCAAGATCACCAAAGATGGGAACATAGAGGTAGATGTACTAGCTCGGATTTCAAAAGCCACAGGAGCGTTTGTTGCACTGCGAAACATCTTGAGCAAAGATCAGTATTAATACCAAAATTAGGATTTTGGAGCAAGTTCATTTTTTACATTATTTTTATCATGCATACATTTATAGCCTGAAAAAAGTTATTTCAGTCTTTCTTTTGAATAGAAATCCTTGCTCCAACATGCTAGAGAGGCCGCACATATGTATCTGTGTGGTTGATATAGGGAACGTGTATTGTCTCAAGTCTGGATGTTGAAGTGTATATTTCTGCGGAATAAAGGATTCAACACATGTATTGAGCATTCACACATGTATTTTAACTGCTGTGCTGGTCTAGCAAATTATATGATAAAGACATGTATTGAAATTCAAAAAATGAGAAGCATTACAGAGATCTATGAGAGTTCCCCAGAAAACGCGAACTTTTTTAAATATTTCATAAACTATTTGACCAAATTAATAACTTTTTGCACTTAATTGGAAAATGATATTTTCGTTATTTTGACAAAATATTATAATGTTGTAATCTTATATGCATGTAAAAAAGCTTTTAAAGGGTGTCAAATATCGGCGCACTGCGATTTTTGAGTTTTAGAAATAGCATTGTTCGTGCAGTTTTCTTTATTACCAGGCTATACGGAAATATAATGTGACAAAATTTACCTCCATAAAAACTCTATGATCTGGAGTACTCATGTGTAAAAAAGTGATAAAAATATGCCAAAACACATTTAGTTAGATATTGTCAAAAATTGTGACGTTGAGCGATAATATGGAGCACCAAATTACTACGCAGTGCTTTGTTGAGCGATATAACTCCTGTCCATACGGGAGATGTTACATGTAACGATGAAAATATACAAACATGTGTCTCGGACAAAGATTTATACCTAGTTAAAGTTTGAGTATGGCTTTACTGGTTGTCCGATGGAAGAGGCGTTTAGTAGACCAACAAAAAATTAAGACAAACTGAAAAGTCAGGAACTGGACGTCATACGTGGCGACGGCCGTACAGCTATGCAAGCAGTAAGGTTTATTATCGGGATTGGGAAACTTTCTATTTAAAAAAATCAATTGTGCGATATTTTGGTAACGCTAGTATTTGAGATGGATAACTTGGTATCTAAAAGGCAATTAAATACAGTGTTGAGTTTATGCTTCAAACAAATTTTTCTTAGACCCACGATTCCAGAACATATTCACAAACACCACGAGTTATACATTTTGTCAGTGTTGCACAGACAGTAATTCTGTGATATTCGTTAACCTGAGAGAAAAGTATTATTTTTTAGAGATATTTTATTGAATTTATTTTTATGCATTATTAAAAATGCTGATAAATATTGATTATGATGTACATCAATGTCTAACTTTATATTATTAAGGAAACAAAGATATTGAAAATGTTTGCGTTTTCTGGGAAAATCCTCGTACATTTTTTTTCATAATGAAAAGGGAAATGCTCAGTGTCCTTAGGCTTTTTCATCATTTGGTTATTCAATGACATATACTTGCATATGATAAAAAAATATTTGACTGTTATTAATATTATTGATATTATCTAACGCTAGTACATTGCAATATGATCTAACTTCATATTTAATTGAACAGATTTTTTTAAATCTCAAATCATTTTTTGTTCAATTTGATGATATTGCAGCATTTTTTAAAAATAATTATACTATAACTTCAGTTGATGAAAAAAAAAACGCATAAACGTGTATATATGATCGTTTCGATGTTTACCTGTTCATGTCTATTTATCTTTTCATTTCATTTTTCGTATGGGAAACTGTAATATATTGTATATAAAGTTTATGTATAAAATGTCGATTAATTCTGATTTTCAAACCTTCTGTATATAAAAACGTTTTATAAGTTAAAATTCTCCTCTTTCTAAGATGGGTTACATTTAACACAGGAGAAAAATATCGCACCTTAAATACATTATCATAAAATAAAATACTATTTTCTGTTTTTATTTAAAATAAAAACGTAAATTGGTTATTGTATGTCTTAATTTCATTTCTGATTTTAACGTTGAAAAACTCAATTATCCCCTTTTGAAAATGTCTACTCCAAAAATATAAGGAAGGGGTATGTTTCAAGTGATCGAAAAATGATAGAAATTATTTTTATAATGTTAGAAAGAAGTTTCTTACAGTATATCAAAATTTCATAATATTTCTAAAGGGGCCGAAAAACAGCTTTATAGAAAATCCTTCTTTGGTCGAATTTACACATTTTCATTACATATGCACCGTTCACGGTAGCTCAGTCGGTATAGCGCTCGCTCCGTGATCTCGGCCGATCTTAGGACAGACCTAAGTCGATTAAAAATAGGTAGCAAATTTTCCTTCGTCATGCGCTCGGCACTTTGAAGTGAAAGTTGATGGTCCTTCGGATGAGACCTTAAAAACCGAGGCCCCGTGTCACGGCAGGCGTTGGCACGATAAAGATCCCTCACTGCTCAATGGCCCTGAGTGCCGAGTAAAGGTAAAAATTTGAAGCCCTTCACCGGTATATGGTGACGTCTTTATATGAGTGAAAAATTCTCGAATGGGACGTAAAACAACATACAATCAATCAATCAATTAATCATTACATATGCAATGCAACGGAGAAACTCATTCGCGTTTTCAATATACGTCACAATTTAATGTCTACGATATCTGAAATGATAAATTTTGATAGGAAGCCTTGTATTCTGAAACATTCAAGTCTTCATATGAATTCCTCTTCTCTATTCCTCTTAGCTCTTGATAATTTTCATTATTTCCACCTACTGATTTTGTACGTGTTGCGATACTGGTAGAATCGAGTTTATCCGCATGTTGCTTTCTGTTAACTTTTCTCACAAGAATAAAATATCTTCTTCTGCAATAAGATAGAAAAATATTATTCATGAAGTCTGAAGGTACGAGTATATGATGAAAAAGCAATAAAAATATTTTTCAAGGCTCAAAGTTATCACCGTACCAAGTTTAATCTTGGTTTGTTTTTTTGTTTTTGTTTTTTGTCAAACGAGAAAGTGTCCCGAATATTAAAGTTTTCATTTATAAAATATCCATGTAGTTTTTCTTTTTTAAGAATCAAATATCGAAGAAAAAAATCAGTCTACGTTTCACCTCACAAGGCATATGGAGACAATGATAGCTAGAAAAGCTATAATGTTCAGAGAAACCGAGAATCCAAGGCCCGTTGTGTATCCTCTAGTAGAAGCATCTTCTGCAATGAAGATCAAACGATTCATTATTATTTAGACAAGTGTGTTTCAGTTATCCGGATGCTTAATGAATCCGGAAGATTTGTTTTGGGAACACAAGTATGAATAAATGAGGCCTGACTGCATTTCCTGAAGGTTCTCATACCAAAGCACGAATAGAATTTAATCTAAACCTACTCTTATAGTCACATGCTACACCATCATAAGGTTCGAGACAACCTCCAGAACAGCTCCCGTCAAATTTGCTACAGATTTCATCGTTTACACAATGTTAGCTGCATCGCTGTAGGCAGTTTACCCCGTAAGATCCACTTGGACATTCTTCGTAGGGAAACAATACAACACAAGTAATATATACAGGTTTATAATGTAAATAATCACCGTGCCAGTTTAAAATAAAGCTTTAGTAAAAAAAAGATCATTCTTTTTCATTCTGGGTCAGGATTTCAATGGTCTTTGTATCATAAAATTCTGCATCATCAAAACAATAAGTCACACCTTCAGAACAGTTTGGTGAACCCCTCCAACCAGGTGCACAGGAACATTTCCCATCGATATGTCCACAAATGTCGATACAATTTTTGGAGCAAATTGCTGTGCAGTTGAAACCATAGAAACCCTCGGGACATACTTCAAAATTATAATATTGTTGAAGTTATTATATTAAATCATATTGTCTTATATATTTAAAAAGACTTATTAATTCTGCAGAAAAAAATTCAATCGAGGAATTTTACCTCTTTCACATTGTTTTCCTTCGTAACCTGCTGCACACCCATTGATACACACACCATCAGTGTTACGGCAAGTTTCTCCTTTGAGACAATGTCGACTGCAGTTACCTTTACAGTCTTTACCAAATGCATGTGAAGGGCACTCTTTGAAATTGGAGAAAAATAAGATTACCATCAATGCATTGCATACCGTTTTTCGTAGGACTTGTAACTAAAATAATACACAGAATTAATTTTGTTCATCTTTTAAAATATTTGATTTTTTAAATGGTCGTTTATTTATTTTGTTTTTGTATTGTTTTGTTTTGTTTTTTTTTTAAACATAGTTGATCATTTGGGGGTGCAGATATCCATAATATTACTATATATATTATAAATTGGACGAGTGAAAATCATCAATGATTTTTTCTTAAGGTAGATCCCTACTCGCAGAATTTATTTGCAAATAGAGCAATTTTTGTCCTGATTTACATTAAAAAATACTTAATGTACCTCAAAAGCACAAGAAAAACACATTTTTTTTTTATTATTTCTACTGAGATAGGATGTGAAACACTCGTGTACCTACTTGAACAAATAAAAACAGCAACGATTATTATAAAGACAGTCTGTAATTTACGTCATCTCACAAGAATAATTATAAATCACAAAAATAAGGGTAATTCTGAATAATTCAAGCTACAGTACACATTACTAGTTATAACTAATGAAATATTGAAGAAATGATCTCTTTTGTAAATAAATTAACAAAGCTCAAAACTTAAATAAAGGTCCATGTTAGAATAATAAATGTGTCTAGCCTGAATTTTTTGTCTTGATTTATTGCAGTTGATGCTTAATGTACAGAACATGCATTGGTCATCTTCCTTTTTACCGAAATATGGGATAAAACGTATAGGTACCCCCATGAGTTGAATAGGTCAAGACTTTATGTTGAAAAATTAATATTTATAAATTAGCAAAAAATTAATATATACTTTTGCAGAAGAATTACATTAATAATAACCAATTTTTTCCTTAAACCAAACTTAAAATGTTCATTTAAACTTTACTATTCAATACACGTATGTAGAGAGAGGACATCAGTAGCCTGTGTTGTCTTTTACAACTTACATAGTACTGTTCTCTGCAAAAATTTAGAATTTTTCCAATTTAAATTTGTAATTGTTATATATACAAATTTAAATTGAAAAATGCTAATTTTTTAGAGGACAGTACCATAGATCTTTTATAGAATTTTACCGTTGAAACTTAAAGAAGGAAAATCCCACCTGCATAGCATGCCGATTATGCACAAATAAGTGCAGTAAACGAAAATATTATTTAATTACAAAAGGGCAGATTCTTACGTTTTGATTTATTTACTAAGTTGTTTTCTCCATAGAGGAATGAGAGATATTCAATTTGTACCAATATACATGTACCTCATGTCGAAAGTGCAAAATATACATTGCATCTGAAATGTCGACCTCGTGCTTGTGTCTTACATCGATTGAATCTTCTGCTACGTACATGTTCTATATGATTTAAATGTAAAATTCTTGAACAAAACTACTCTTATTTATTTTTATAGACCCCTCCAACATTTATGCAAACGTTGTTTAAGGACATACGCAACATAGTTTGAACTTTATTGTCTTTTTCCCTGGAGTTGAAGAGTTCCAATACTTAAAGGAACTGTGTGCTACATTTAAATGTCTATATATGCTATTGTACACTTCTTCTAAAACAAGTTTGGATAAATAAAACATCTAGAATATATGCGTAGTAATTTTTGTATATTTTTCTTTGAATTATACAAGAATTTCCATCCATTGATATCTTTTCAAAACCCCTGGTAATGCATGCTGATTTTTTTGTCTACGAACATCTGATGGCACTATAATCTTAAACTAAGAATATCTTGAAAAATTATCAGTAAGTAAGATATGTTGCGTATGTCCTTAATTTATTTTTTGCTATATGTACGGTAATTTTAAAACCAAAAACGACTAAATCCGATTTCCGGTTTACTACCATGTATTATAAGACCCCTTCTTTAAGCCAGATACATTGAGGAATGCTTTCTTTCGACGATTGATTAACTGTGTATTGTGAGTTGAACAAAAAATACGGGGCCTGTTTCATAAAAGAACTTACGACTAAGACCAAAAACTTGCGTTTAGTGTAAAAACTTGCGAAATAAATTTAAAACTCGCATGTATACATATATCTTATAAAGAATAAAACAATTTTCAGATAAATATATATAATAAAGTTATCCCCCCCCCCCCCCCAAAAAAAAAACACATTTTGGTCCTAGTCGTATTTTCTTTTGTAAATCATGGCTGACCGAAAGAAAAACACCAAAAGAGGTTTAAGGCATATAAGTTAATGATAAATACATGATCATAGCAAATACGGTCTAAACCGATCCTACATGTATAGAAAATATAGTTTAATATACCAACTATCGAAATGTATAGAATGTATGAACAGTGTAACGCGGTTATAGCAAACATGCTTATAAAAATTTTATGCTTTAATCTAAGTGATTTTCATTCCCTGTTGTGTTTAAAAGTATTGTGAATTTAACGGATGAAATATATGTCGATAACGAACAGTATTCAAGCTCAAAAGTCCATTAATCAATACAAAATAGGAACAGAGCAAACACGGACCTCCAAACATCAGAGGTGGGATCAGGTGCCATGGAGGAGTGAGCATCCCCTGCCGACCGGTAACACCCGCCGTGTGCTCCTTGTCATGATCGGGAAATAATGGAAAAATCCGTCGACAATTCAGTGTGTAAATAATGGACTAACAATAAGTGTGAAAAACGTTAGTCAGCATTTGACTCAATGATAAATTGTATTTGCTGACAAGGTCATTGTATCGACCATAGAACTTACGAAATGATGACTTTAAACGAGACAGCTGATATTCTTGTTTCATCAACTTATTTGTCAATAATTTACCTCGTTTTAGAAATTGTACATACATAGAGCATGCTCTTGCGTATCGAATCAACTGAGAGATATATACCCCGTATGCAGGTGATGAAGGTATATTGCTGCATAAGTAAGGGAAGTTGACGATTGAAAAGTTAAAGTCATCACGTTTATCATAAAGCTTGGTTGTTAGATTACCATTAACGTCTTTTTCAAGTAAAATATAGCACCGAAAAATATCTCTACATTTTTTTTTTCTTAATTTATTTTTCATTTCATATCCATAATTTCCCATACTTGTCTCACAAAATTGTCCTATATATCCAGGGTCACATCCTTTCATGCATTTTCCATTTTCCCTTTCACAGTAGGTATTTTGTAGGCAGTGTCTACTGCAGTTGTACGTGCAGTTTTGACCAAATGTTCCCAGGGGACATCCTATAGCGTGATGTAATAAAAAAAATTCTATAAAATGAAATATGACCAAAAAATTTGGAGAATTAGTAAAATATAAAGTAGATTGAAACTATTTCTTGTCTTCAAAATTGTATTTATGCCAGGTATTAGTTTTTTACACTTCATACATGTTCTGCAATACTGGTTTTGTTTGTTTGTCTGTTTATTGTTTAACGTCCCTCTCGAGAATTTTTCACTCATAAGGAGACACCACCACTTGCCGGTGGAGAGCTGTAAATTTTGACCTATACTCGGCACTCAGGGCCATAGAGCAGTGAGGGATCTTTTCCGTGCCAGCACCTACTGAGATACGGGACTTCGGTTTATACGAAGGACCGATCTCCACGTACCACAGTGGAATTCGAACCCGCGACGTAAGGATCAACTCCTTACTCTGCGACTCTGAAGTGAACACTCTTACCACTGCGCAACGCGGGATGCAATTAAAATATTCTCTACGGAAGTAAAATTACAAGATAAATCTGATCGATGTTATTAAGTGTATATGAGCATTATCCATTCAAGATAATAGTTTATTTTTTTAAATCATCTAAATGCGAATGGCGCAGTGGTTAAAGAGTATGCTCTAGCGTCGCGGAGTCAGGAGTTGATCCTTACGTCGTGGGTTTGAATCTCACTGCGAGAAGTGGAGGCCGGTCCTTCGGATGAGACGTAAAAACTAAGGTCCCTTGTCGCATTAGACGCTGGCACGAAAATGTTCCCAAACTGCTCAAAGGCAGTAAGCGCCGAGTACGGGTCACAATTTGCAGCCCTCCACCGACAGGTGGTGGCTTCTCAACAACATACAATATGAATATAAAGGATATCGTTTTGTATCGATACCTGTAGATACACTTACGACGTTCACAATAAGGTCCATACCACCCAAAAGTGCAACCGTTATAGCATAATCCAGTCACATGATCACAGGTTACATTATCTTTGCAATGCCCCAAACAACTGCTATTACATTCAAGGCCGAATGTTCCTAATTGACACGCTGTTCAAACATTTAAACATATTTATGTTCCTATGAGATAACATTTTTTTAATATCCGAAATGTACTCAAAAGATAAGCTTCTACTTACATTGATTACAGTAATCTCCTCGCCAGCCCGATACACACCCTAAGCACGTACCATTTATGATGTCACATCTCTTTTCTTGACAATTGCTGGGACAAGAAAGATTGCAGTTAAGGCCATAAACTGCTGATTTTTCACAACCTCAGAAAGTGTAGGGAAAAAAAATAGCAAACAAAATGTATTATTTTGACGAAAAAACATGTATCCTTACGGAAATGGCATGAATGTATGATTTAAAAAATGACTTCTTTCCAGAGGAAAACATGTAGCTGACCCAGTTCATAAGGTTGCCGAAGTGATTCGACAGTTACATCTAGTTTTTAACTATTACTGAACTTAGTGAAATGTGGATGTATTTGGAGAGGTATTAGATTGACTGATTGATTGATTGATTCATTCATTGTATGTTGTTTTACGTCCCATTCGAGAATTTTTCACTGATATAGAGACGTCACCATATACCGGTGAACGGCTTCAAATTTAGACCTATGCTCAACACTTTGGATTATTGAGCATTTAGGGTTTTTATTTTGCCAACGCCTACCGTGACACTGGACCTCGGTTTTTGAGATCTCATCCAAATTCTAGCTTTGCGAAGGAACAGTCACCACCTTTGTTTACGTCTTAAATTTGACGTGGCGCTGCGAACGAGAACCGAACCTGCCTCCGATCAGGAAGCGAGCTCCTTACCATTAGGCTTCCGTGACCGGTAGAGTGCTGTTTTAAAAACTGAATATCTGAATAATTGAAAACAAGTTCATGAGAAGACCGTCATATTCGTTTTACTTAAACTATGGAAGGTAAGTTTTATTTCTCTGGAGAAAATATAACTGTATCTCTAATGAAATGAACTGATGGATTGATTGATTGTATGTTGTTTTACGTCCCATTCGAGAATTTTTCACTCATACAGAGACGTCACCATATACCGGTTTAAGGGCTTCAAATTTTGACCTTTCCTGGGCACTCAGGGCCATTGAGCAGCGAGGGATCTTTATTGTGCTACGCCTACCGTGACACTGGACCTCGGTTTTTGAGATCTCATCCAAATTCTAATACCGGGCGCTTTGCGAAGGAACAGTCACCACCTTTGTTTACGTCTTAAATTTGACGTGGCGCTGCGAACGAGAATCGAACCTGCCTCCGATCAGGAAGCGAGCTCCTTACCACTAGGCTACCGTGACCGGTAGAGTGCTGTTTTAAAAATTGAATATCTGAATAATTGAAAACAAATTCATGAGAAGACTGTCATATTCGTTTTTCTTAAACTATAGATGGTAAGTTTTATTTCTCTGGAGAAAATATAACTGTATCTCTAATGAAATGAACTGATGGATTGATTGATTGTATGTTGTTTTACGTCCCATTCGAGAATTTTTCACTCATATAGAGAAGTCACCATATACCGGTTTAAGGGCTTCAAATTTTGACCTTTCCTGGGCACTCGGGGCCATTGAGCAGTGAGGGATCTTTATCGTGCCAACGCCTGCCGTGACACGGGGCCTCAATTGTTAAGGTCTCATCCGAAGAACACGCAACTATCACTTCAAAATGCCGAGCTCTTGGCGAAGGAACAGTTGCTACCCATTTTTTATCGACCTAGGTCAGTTGCGGCCGAGATTCGAACTCACGACCTCCTGATCACGAAGCTAGCGCTCTACCGACTGAGCTACCGTGAACGGTCTGATGGATTGAAATTGATGACTTAAAAATAATAATTCTATATTATGTTTCATTCAATATCTCTCCTATTTTCACATGTATATGCTTACCATGGACTATGACGTCACACAGTTCAGTGAATACTATCTTTGCATATTCTTCTGGATAAGATTTGCCTGACAGTCTTTCATTGTAGTATGTCAAATACCGCCCATGCTTTATACATGTAGTGTTAAAGTCTAATGGGGGTAAATCTGGCCCATCCTTATAACACAGAAAGCCGTCATCTTTATTTGTAGTATTTGACAGGTAGAGCGAAAATCCCGCAAAACGACCCCGTTGTCTTAATTCTATGTAACAAGAAAATCGATATAAAAGAGAAGAAAAATAGATAATATCCTTGCTCAAAGAATATCTTTTGTCGTCATCTTCTATACACAATTGAAATATTTACAATTCAATAGTAAGTTACCACGTGCTTGGTCGTAGCTTTTAAACAATACCCTTATGTTGTATATACTTCTAATACCACCGAGGTCGACTTGCCACTGGGTTTCTCGTATATAAGAGATTGATCCAATATCATCGGTTCTCGTGCAAGTATTAATATCCTTATCAACCGCATTTTTGGCTTCATAACGATGACATTCATTTGAACAGGTCCACAGTGGTCTTTGAACAGCAGATTTTCCAACAGATAAGTTATCTAGCCAAACATATCAAATTTGCAAATTCATTAGTCCGTACATGAAGCATACTATAAAAATTCAAATATAGTTAATCGTTTAAGTAAGTAAAGTGTTATCACTAAAATCATTTACTTATCTTCCTTATCCATTCTTAGAATTACATATTCATAGAATACTTGATATCGAGATCACTTTATGGACCACTTTACCGATGCAGGTAGAAAAAAAAACTTCTTTAAGCTGGGGACAATAATCTGGAATTCAACACCAGAACTGAACATTCTAGATGATTTTAAGGACGCATATGAAAGAACCCCTGGTAAAATACATTGCTTAACATTCGATGAACCTAGCTAAAAAACATAAGAGAAGCTAGTCCTTTTTGTTAATATTCTGCATAATTGCCAATTTTGGAACTTGATAAAATACATAAAGCATTCCAAGTTAGACGACCTACCATCTGAATTGCAACCCTTAGCAACACATTGTACTTGCAACGTTTCGGCATGAGCATCACTAAAAAAACATATTTTGTCCAAATGCGCATCTGGTGAATCAAAGTTGGTATCGTATAAAATTTACATTCTGACACCTGGGTGATGTCTCTCTGCTGGTGAACTGTTAGTCCAAGAGGGTCACTACAGACCTATAGTTTGGTACTAGCTTAAAAATCCGGATACATATTCAATTACGCTGGTAAAATTTAGAAATTTATTTCAAAATGAAGGATTATCTTCCTCATACATAGCTCTGATCCTTTGACGTATTTAGATCCATTTTTTTCAGTTTTTAGTACCAATCTTTTTCAGTTCTTTAAAATTCTTTTTTATTTAAATATTTTTAAATTTATTTCATAAGCATTATTGAAGAGACATAGTTTGTTGAAATGCGCATCTGGTGCATCAAAATTGGTACTGTATGAGATTTACACTCTAATCAGCCTGTTCTTACCCTAAACAACCTGTCTTATCAAGAAACCAAGCTAATATCAAAGATCTCTTAGCAACTGGTTTCTCCAGCTCACGTTGATACTCTGGTACAAAAATTTCGAATGCCAAAGCTACGATGATCAATAGTTGAAGCAACCTATCAATAAGGTTTATTGTCATTGATTTTGGTAAAAATTTTTGATTTCAAAATGTTCCATGAAATTTTTAAATATCAACATCTGATTTACATCACTTCCCGCATATATTTTTGCACAGTACAAGTACACTTAAAGTTTCTCCTTCACTGCTGTTAATAATTTAATGAGGAGTAAAGAAAAGGCTTGGTAGAACATTTACTGGAACCCGCTATTTATCTTTGTTTGTAAGGATTCTTAAAAAGTTTCGGAATCCAATATAGATATGGTTATTTCAATTCATTTGGTCGTTGGGAATATTTAAAATATTCAAAACTGACATATGATTTTAAGGAATTTCCTCCTTAGAATCCCCAATCTTATGTTAACTATTTAGGGTTTACAAGCAGCGTTTAGAGATCAGTCCGACATTGATTTCCTGTGATACTACTTAATAATAATAATGATAATAATAATTATACTTTATTTAAAGAAGATAACCTGGTTAGTGCATGCACTATTTTTCCCCAGGGCCTTCTAGATATTAAGTACAGATACATATAATTATACATGTATAAATACAAATTAACATATTGCAGTCCATATGATAACAGTCTCAGAAGTATGAACACAGGGTTTGTCTTTGTCCATTAATAATTACATATAAATAAGAAACAATCATAAACACAAGTATTTAAATATAAATAGTAAAATGGAAAAAAAAAATGATTGAAATATTTGCTCAGATATTTATTCGAGGCTAACAATGTAAATTTCTACCTTGCATTTAAAAGAAATATGCGGAGGAAAACATAGACGCCTATTTATAAAAAACCCCGATGTTTTTCTTTCAAATCACAAAAATTTGATCCCTCGAAAAGTGATTAAACAGTAAAAACAGAGTCTTAGGGATTTCAAAATAAAAAAGTTAATGTATTGCTAACTGTGGAATCATATTTATTCCAGGGAGGAATTTAATGGGTAACCAAATATTAATGTTTTGTGGGAAGCCCACTATATACAGAAGGTTCAGTGAATCGATACGCTACCAAAGCTTGCTCTTGGTGACATACATGTACATTCAGGGTTAGGATGACCCATGAAATCCATGGACATTGGTCCACCATGAGCAATGATCATTCTACAGTTAATATCTTCTAAGCTACATTTGTGACAATCAAAAGGAAACGAGATAAGCAACTGAGTTTTTTAGAATTAAAAAGGAAATAATGGAAAAAAGGAAATAAAGAACTGGTACATGTAAGATCATACCATATTCTGAAGATTGTTCCAACTGCACCACCAGTAGGAAAATGAAAAGACCCATCCAAATGTATGGAAGTAAATTCGTGTAAATTAAGACCAGGATGTTTTAGTATTCAGTTATACATTCGTTGTGAGGAGTATTGACAAAGTGCCATAATATACGGGAAGTTTTTTTTTTCTCGAAACATATATGTTAGAGATCAGTAATTGTATTTGTATACTAAAGAGCATTACAAATAAAATTTATGAATTTTAAAAATATGCTTTTAACCACAATTTACAGCAAAAATGCACTCTAATTTATGTAAATATATCGGGGTGGAGGTATATTCCTTCCATGGCCATTGGCTAGAATAGAATAAGTCGCTTTTCGAGGTAACTTAAGTCAAGGTTTATATATGTCAGCGTATGGCAAATACGAGGGGTTATCAAAAAGTTCGTGGACTAGCGCCATAAAATAAAGCTGCTTTAGGTAAATCAATGAATTTTTACTCAATTTAGCTAGCATCATCTTTTCTATATATAGAATTAACCTTAAATATAATTTTTATTCTTTAATAATTTGTTAATGTTTTTGTAAGCAATGGTATGTCTAGGCGGCGCGACCTCAAATATGACGTATTTCCTACCTGAGTGTAACAGTTTTTGAAAAAACTCTTGTGATATGAGCATTTGTCATTTAAAAAAAACCCCGTAAATTCGGGCATTTGGTAGGTACAACACAATTCTTCCGTAAGATTTGCAATTTTTACCCGATTCTGTAAATGCTATGAAATGTTATCATAAATTTTATATAGAATGTCCAATCAATTAACGGCTTGAAAATGACGTCAAAATGGGGGAGGGTTTTCTTTTTCCAATATTTTATGAAGTTTCTTACCTGGAAAAGCTGGTATAGACCTAGGGAATGTTTGATCGGGCTACAGAAAAATAAAATGCATCCAGAGTACTCGTTTTAAATACGCAAAAAGATTCAGAGAGATGAAAGATGCACAGTTAATGTCGCTTTGTATTCAGGGTGTCAAAAGTCAGTCACTTCGAAAAGTGACGTTAAACATATGTGTGGTAGAAAATGAACTCCAACAAGCTAAGTATTCTGGCATAATCAAATGAGGATCTTTCCCTATGTATAGATCCATTTACAATATTATATGCATTGAAAGCAGCTGTTCGTGACATTGTAAAGTCATATGAACAAGATGGGCTTAAGTCCTTACTTATAACTCCAGGTAATCTCATCCAGATAAGTGTAAAAGGTAGAGAGAGCGGACATTGAAAAACAATGACGTCGTCGGACGTCGTGAAACTAAACGGCGGCAACGCCGGGTCCAAATTATAAATACTGCATTTTCAACCAAAACGGAGCAGTTTCGATTTTTCAGAAATTTTCAGAGCCAAAAAAGGCCCTAAATGGCTCTTGCTCTTTACGACAAAATAAAAGAAAATGTTTACATTTTAATCTCTTTATGAAGGTGTTGCTGAAACATTCATCAGCCATTAACTCAAGCTGATTCTTATCTTCTCCTTCAGACTTCTCTGGGTAATGTCAGGAATATTCAGTTAGCCACTCTTGTAAAGTTTCACTTAGTATTGCTTTTTTTGGCTGTATTTTACATTACATGTCACGTATATATACATATTTAACAATTATCTTTAGTTTACAGTTAGTTTGAATGCTTCACCTTTTTGAAGGGTTGAATATACCCTGCTGGCAGGTTTGTATTGACATTCCAGGCATGTCCACCACATGTTGTTTGTTGCCTGTTGGTATTTTATTAACAAACCCACATCCAGAAACCATCCATTTGATAAAAATGTGTGGGTAAGTCTGAATTTCCGATCCCCGATTCACTGGAAAAATGGATTTGCTAGCCGCAGAACTGGCAACTTTCAAACCTGCTTAAACTCCACCATACATCTACCTAGACCTCCTCTCTCTTCTGGTTGTGTTAGTACCTCTGTTAGTACATGTACCTCTTCTCTTTCTGCAATGGTAATTTTTGTCCACACCCTTGATGTAATTCTCGTCATTACGCAGTAAGGAACTTCTGAATTCCGTCGCTAGTGACACCCATGTGTTTACTTTTTCCCAATCAATGATGCAAACATTTTTTATAGCTAGGCAGAGTAAATCTTTATAAAAAGCGCGGCAATTTCTTTTACAAGCTATACTACCCGAACTGAAATATTCATCCGAGAGTGGTCTCAATTACATACCCTATCACAGTTATGCAATACGTTCGCCGGTTAGCTGATTTTCTTTAGAAAAATACATAGGAAATAATCAACTATATCGGTACATGTACCTTTGTTGCAGTATGGTGAACCCGTCCAACCAGGCGCACACAAACATAAACCGTCAATGTGTCCACAAGTGTCAATGCAGTTTTTGGAGCACTTTGAAGTGCATTTTGAACCATAAAATCCAGGACGACAAGCTATAAAAGATAAATTAATATTGGTTAGAAGCAAAAGGAAAATCAAATATTTACAGACAATTTAGGATTCAACAAAACAGTTTTACCCTCATTGCATAGATCTCCGCTGTATCCCGATGCACATCCATTTCTACACATTCCGTCAGTATTGCGGCAATTTTCATCATTAATACAGTGTCCACTGCAAGTGTTGTTACAATCTTGACCAAATTTACCAGGGAGACACACTTAGGAAGAAAATAAAGAGAAATCTGAGTATGCTTTTAGCCAGAACTCCTTCCTTTTATTTCATAAAATAGGTTTAATTTCATTTTTCCTCAAAGTTGGTTAAGGAGGCTGGGGGGTCAACAAATTAACCATCAGATATAACTTAATTTTTTAGATATGATATCTTAAGCTGTCAACTATCATTTGGCAAACAAAAATTTCATACATTTTAGTTTTAAAGTTTAACCATTTTTGTATATCTTTATATGGAGCTCTTCTTCTAAAGGAGATCAATATAGTCTAAAATGGCCACAACTACCCAGCCCTCTTAAGTGTTATTTGTCCATACATTATTTCATCAAAATATACTCTCTTTAATACATTTAGTTGCAATGGGCATTCTTTCAACATGATATATTTAAAAGATGTTTTTGCAGGTATTTTGTACCAAACCTGTTTCACACAGAAGTCCAACATACCCTGGGGAACAGCCCCCATTGCACTGCCCGGTGTCTTTCTCACAGTAACCACTTATAAGGCAATGTCTGCTGCAGAGGAAGACGCAATTTTGACCATATGTTCCAAGTGGGCACCCTAGTATTCAGAAACATTTTCAATAATCATAATTAGTAAAAGTTTCATTCAGATTGATGTTGCATTGTTTACTTTCAACTTCTGTCTTAGGTATAGTGAAAATACAGAGATTTATTACATTTTCAACAAACTGTTTCCATTAAGAAAGAGGATTTTCTCTTCCTGTCCTCTTTTTTTTAGATTTAAAATGAAAAATGAAGACAGTGCAATTTCAGAAATCGACGATTTTTTAATTCATTTTCCTGATTGAATAGATTAAGAATTGGTGAGAACACCAATTTTTATGTTAAAACAGATCAATAATGTATCGGTATTCTATATAAACAGTCAAAGGATTGGTGAATCCACCAATTTGAATTATCAAATATCTTCAAATAAAGATTGATCTTGGCGGTTCCACCAAGAAAACAAGAGTGAGTTTGACCATTCTACAATCCATTCAAAGAATTGATGAACTTGACAACAAAACAACTAAAATATCTTCATGAGAACTTGGTGATTCCACCAAAATTACAAATAGACAATTTGGCTTAAATTTATAAAAGCGATCTGGTGAAATTCTAAATATTACTTTTAATAATGGTGATACTTTTAAAAACGACTTTGGTGAATCCACCAGTGTTAAGACACTGAAACAACCCATTGAAAGAAAATGAGTGGTGAAGCCACCAAAAAAAAAAAAAAAAAAAAAAAATTGTCCTTAATACAGAGTCGGTGGACTCAACAAAATGCAAAAATTCAACTAACAAGACATTCATACTTTCTCTTATAAATACTTGATGGATCCATCAAAAATACAAACAGGAATACACAAGAATACTTGAATGATATACTGTAAACATTACGCGTGTATTTATCAGTAGTGGGGAGTTTGGTGGATCCACCAAAAGCATTAAAATCAAAAGGCATTCATAAGTTTCCTTTACAATGACTTAGTGACACTTCCTTAATATGTTTATATACACAAGGGCAAAAGCTGGTGGATCCACCAGAAAAGTCAAAAATCTACAAGTAACCCAAACTTCGACTAAATTGACCTTAAATACAGAGACGAGTTTGGTGGACTCGCCAAACTGTAAAAAAAAAATCGAATAAGAAAGCATTCTCAATTTCACTTACAAATACTTGGTGGATCCACCAAAATACAAACAGGAATACACAAGGATACCTGAATGATATACTGTCAAAATTGCCTTTGTATTTATTAAAAGTGGGGGGAGGGGTGGTTGGGGGATCCACCAAAAGCATTAAAATCAAAAAGCATTCGTAGTTTTCCTTTACAAATGACTAAGTTCCTTTCTATGCATTAGGACAAAAAACTGGTGGATTCACCAGAAAAGTCGAAAATCTACATCTTTACTTTATGTTGATACATTCGGAATTCAACAATAAGTGGACCTATCAACACATGATCAAAATGAATATGAAATACAATGTCAAAGTTCAAAAACAAATGTGCATTCTCCAATTAAGGCACAATATTATATAAACAATACATAAAAATAACCCTCCATATGCCTCCATATACTGTTTTATCTGCACGCTAATAAATAGCTGAATGAAACACTTCTTTAACTCATGTTTTATAAACGAAAAAATACTTTGTTTCTTAAACTTCCCTTGCTATTTGAAAATTTTCCGTGCCTGCACCTACTGCACGTCCTGTAGTGGGATGCGAACCCACGACGTATGGATTAACACTTAGCTGCGTGATACTCGAGCAAACGCTCTTACCATTTCGTTATAGGAGCCTCAAAAATTATCTTGAGCTAAACATTTCAATTCATACACTCCTCTGATGAAATCTGTGGGTGAAGCAATCAAAATACAATAACTTAGTATTCTCATATAAATATATTGAAAACGTAAGAAATTAATACTGCACATGTAAAAGGTCAATGAGCTGTGAGGATCATCACCAATTTAAATAATGAATACCGCACACACTTTACGAATAAAAAAAATGGACCATGTTTTAGTCTCCTATAGATTATGAAGTCATTCCAAATAGAAGTAAAATTATACAAGCTCAACACAATCACAATATGCAAGAGTAGAAATTATTCATTTTTGTCTTTGCTATCCCTAAGATTGATGGAAATACATTTGTATCCCTTTTCACAACTTTGACATGCTTTGCGAGAGTCAAGGTCCAAATTACTGACTGTTCCAAATTCTGTTTGCGAGGTGGGTTTCCTTGTTCCAGTTCGTAGGTAACATTGTGATAAAATCCTAGTGGTTGGGCCTTGATCTGTATCATTTGACATCTGATATGAATTTTCATTTACACGTTTTTAGCAATCCTTCCACTATGAGCTGTTGAGTACTTCCCCTGATGTTTCTTGAATAAAAGGACCACTATTGTTAACCATTTTACGTTAAACCCGTCATCAGAATGTTATTATACCGATGATTTCCTGTTTAATACTGTTCTCTTGTCTCTTTATAAATTATCTTTTAGACATCTATGTGTTTTCTGTTTTTACTCCTTAGACATTTTGGTGGCTGCGGTCCTGCTGGGATGTTTACCTCCATCTTATGCCCTATGATAGAAGTACATGAACAAAGTCTATGAATGGTGCACAAAATTCAAATGATTCTTATTTTCTGGATTTTTTTTTATATTCTGTAGAATTTCAAATTTTGAACAATAAATTAAATTTATTTCCAGTAAACAGAATTTAAAAAAGAGTCCCATAGGCCACATCGCTGAAATCAATTAAGTATTGAAAAGTTTAAATACAAAAGTTGTCCCGATATTTGATCTCCAGTGCATTGCCCTACACCAGGCAGATGATTTGAACACATTTGTATCTACACCACCTGAGGATGCTTCTCAATAAATTTTACTTATTATACATTACGTATACATAAATTAACGCATTCAAATCGTACATGTGTGTTTGTTGTGGGAGAGAGGGCTACAAAATTATCTTGACAAAATGACTCTGCTTGAGAACAAAGTTTTCACAATTTTGTTATTTGATTTATTTTGTTCTTTTTAATATGAGAACATTAACATGACTACGAAAAATTCTTATAGGCCTGACTGCACCAGGTTTGTTCTCTGCTTTCAAAAATTGAGTTCTGGATTTTAATGTTCTGAAATTTGGGTTATTTGATTTTCACTTTCGAGGAACAAATTGATTTACAATAAATCATCAATTATTTCAATAGAATCTAAGCCAAATTTTATAGTTGGATGAGAATCACTAGCTAGAATTTTATCTTTAATTCTAGCAATTATAGATTTAACAACAGTAGGCTTTGACTCTCAGTACTCATGATCTAAAGTAAACGTACTTTGTTTTTTTTTTCCATAATGCATGAAAATTTAAAAAAAATCCAATCCCATTCCATATAGCCCCAATTAAACAAATAAATACTAGTATATCCTGAATTCTTTGTTTTCTTTGAAAACGTTTTTTTTTTCACATTAGAACCCGGAAATCTTTGTGCTTGATATAAAATATACAGACATTTCTCTGGACAATGTTGTTTGTTTTAATCATTTTATGAGTGTGTTTGTCACATGTATCGATTTGTTAATTTAAAAAAAAATTATACAGAAAGTTTTTTTATGATTCAAAAGTATTCGAATATTTAAAAATCAAATGGTCAAGCTTAAAGACGGATGATACAAACTTTTATCAAAAATTTAATTCATGATATGATTAAGATTAAATATTAACCGCATTGAATTTTATTTTTTTTTCAAAGTTTCAAAATAATTTAATTTAAAACGACAGAAATTTGTATAGAAAAATAAGGATGGTTGCAGAAAATGGAATTTTGGACATCGTTGAAATTTTACAATTTCTTAATTATAGCAATTTTTTTTTCAAATCATTAACAGCAAAAATATGTCGACGTCATAAATGTATACCAATTTTTTTGTATCATTTCTATCTTTACGACAAGCAAATATTGAAAAATGAAAATTATGAAGAAATAGACAGATACGGTGTTCAAAACATTTTTTTCTAGGACAGTTTAACATTCAAATTAAAATTCGCTATTAAATGTCACTAAAAATAAGACCAATTAATTTAATGAAATAATTTTATCTATGTTTCCTCCTGTGCACATTTTTCCACTGGGGTCTTAATTAACAATGACGACTACCACGACATTTAAAAAGAAGAAAAAATAACTAGTACTTTTAGTTAAAAAAATACAGCAATAACTCTTTACTCTGTGCTAGAAAGAGGAGAGATACCTACCAACAGGTAAAACTTCTGACTGGAACTTTGGTGAAGATAAATGCTGTTTTTGTTCGTCAACGTCTCATTTATCTCCGTACTGCTGACGTTCCGCTTCAGATGTACATGTAGATATGGTCAAATTTGAATTTTTCAAAATACTTTTCCACTATCTTCTCTGTCAGAAGCAGCTTTTGATACTCTAAAAGACTACAGGTTTTAGAGTGCTTTAGCATGTTTAGTAAATAGTAAAATATAACGGAGAAGTTGTTTCATCTTCGAAGAATAAGCAATGTTAGAAAAATCCTCAAATAAGATCTAGATGGTGATGATTCAACACAGAAAACGCAGATAAATTCTAGCCACTTGAAATGTAAATCCAAGAATATAATTACATGTTCACTAAAGGATGTACGTGCTCCTTGAAATTCACCATCCTAAGTTCTTGCGTTTTCTTCTGCATTCCCATCTTTGATTTAAATAGAATATTTTCACTCCCTGAAAATAGTGCATTAAACAGAAGTACAGTAAAGTTTTACTTCTAGAAGTTTCTGTTTCAACAAATAAATTGAGTCTAGCATCTTTTAAAAGAATTACCTTTAAATTACAATTATTTCCATTCTCCTTCTGCATGGTCCAGTGGACACATAAAACGTTATTTGTTGCTCTTGGATTTAATAATTAGTAGAAAGTGAAGACAAAGCTGAACATTTGTATGATCCGTCCTGTGTACATTTCGTACGCCTAGCCAAGTCGAGACTATCACCACTCACAGCATGTGGCCATTGCATACACAAATTTCCTGTATTGAGTTGTGTTGAACTTATTCCCACATTACCTAAGTGACTATTTCAGCTCTCTAATTCTCAAGTTTTACTCAATCTATATTTTATTTTCAGGGAACAGAATAATTTCAGTTTAATGCAGCGTCATTGATGTGAATTCATTTTAATGGGCTGATCTAAAGGGGGGTCTCCCCTGGAATTTGCAGAGTTACTAAATGTATATTATAAAGCAACTAAAAGTGACCTTAGACACCCCACTCCCTTAGAAACGCAGATCCCTGTTAAGTTGGTTAGAAAACTTATATATATGAAGCATAAGATTTGACACCCCCCCCCCATGAAATATGTTTTTCACGTATGGAAAGGGGTTCACGTTTTTTGACTTGTCAAGGAATTGTGGTGTGTTTTTTTTTTGGGGGGGGGGGGAGGGGGGACCTCCTTGGAAAAAAAAATCCTAGATCCGCACCTGTTTTCCTATTTTTTTTTTTATGTATGGAAATATTCATATACTTTTGCAACAAAATTGAAACAATAAATACAATTTGATGCAATTTGAGCAAAGAACGGATTGAATAACAAGATTACAAAAAACCAAAGTCTAAACAATTCCATAAATGAATGAATGGATCTTTACCTTGGAAGTTTTTTTAATGAGATTTATTTGTTATCTAATGTCTTGGCGTCAGACTTTATAGACTTAATAGGTCTTGTTGGTCAGTTAGTTCTATAGAATTATTGCGATAATCAGTAGTATGAAGATCATAAGGATTAATGACCTAAAGGAAACAGAGCATCAAACCTGATGTCAATTTTATCACATTATATATTAAAGTTACATAACATTTGGCCATTTTTGAATGCATCGTTCATCATTCAGATCCGCGGCAAAACAGCAGGAATGAAACTGGTCGGGTCAGCACTTGGCGGTATAACTCTAAAAGATGTCTTTTTTGAATGCAAACTACGTTTCTTTAACTTAAGCTTTAGACTTTTGAAAGTCTTCACATAGTAGTAGTCATATCTTTCAGACCTTTGATTTATTCATGATCAAAACTATAATATTCATGTGAAAGATATGGATGTTGATTTTTTTGTGTGCTAAAATTCAAACTGAAAGATGTTAATCTACGTACTAGTTACAAGTTTATTAAAAAAAAAGTATTGCATGTCAACCAAAAACAAAAAAAGTTATAATTCACATGATTTAGAAGACATATCAATATAAATAAGCTGTTTTCTGTAGTATTCTAGACTAAGTATCATATATCATGATCATTTGGGGGGGGGGGCACGGTGATCCCCCTCCCGCTCTCACGCCCGGTTTCTACGGCCACGAGAAAAGAAATTACAAGTAACTCTGTATTTAGAATAAATTAATATCTGAATTTTATTCAATGTTGATGACAATGGAGTTAAACGTTTTCTAGACTCTCTAGATTTAATTTGATTACTCTGGATTCAAGTTTGATTCTTCGCATAATAAAGAATTTGCATTGTTTCATAGCGTTATGTGATACTTTCACATCTGCAGTATCGCTAAGACAGGATTAATGTGAACACTTACAATCGCATCAACCTTTCCAAATTGCATAACATTGATCCATTCTATCTCGAGTGAATTATTTTCCATGGTAATGTACTTCATGCCGAGCAAAACAGCAGGAATGAAGCTGGTCAGGTCAACACGTCCATTATCCAAAAAAGATAAATTTATGGCTCCCTGCCTTGAAAATTTCACTTTAACTTGCGTAGAAGTATTAATAGTCCTGTGCTTTCTGTCGGGAGCGATTACTCCCATGTTTCTTTTAGAAAAAAAATTCCGTCGAAAAAAATATTTTAAATAAATCAAAATTATCCTTGTTACCTGGTTTGCCAGTTTTATATCACAGGGTGTTTTCCCCTGAATGATATCAGTTTCTACCATGTTTTAAATTAATTTCATTCAACCCCCTCATTTTCTTTTGTTTTTTACCCATTTCCTTCATATTTGCTTTTAATATGACAAATATTGACCATATATGAATATTTCTATTCAGAAAGTAAGTAGATGTAAATAAAATTTAATTAAACAATTTACAACACTCCATCTTCTTCACCTTAAAAAGATACAGTCATTACAGTACAAGCCAATCAGAATTCAGCATGAATCTTGCGATAAAGTGAGTAAAAATATAGTTAAAATAAGTATACGAACAACTATGTATTCTAAATCCATATTTCATAAACGGAGCCCCTCTCCCAAAATATATCTCTTTTACAGGTCATTCACTAGCCTAATAAAATTTATAATAAAACCCATGACAACAATGAATATGTGCCAAACGTTCCTATCCAATTATATTAACATTAATGCAGAGGTATTAAGATGTCCAACAGTTGAATTGTCAAAATAAAAAAAAAAGTTTTCACCCGCAAATTCCCTAGTAAACGTCTCTATTGTACATGTGTCATTAAACATAGACGGCCATTTACGATGATAAATATTCATGTAAGTATATGTAGACTCCAAATATCCGGTATAAAATAGAAAAAAAGCACCAAAAAACACATTAAAACGGACTTGCATATATAACACCTCACATTATGATGGTACTACTACTTTCTTGCAACAAATATGACAGAACATGATTGAAAGACCAAACTCAATCAAAGACGGAAATCAAAACTGAAAAGAAAAAATGTGTCGTATTAACTTTGTGAAGGGCGGGGAGAGGGTGTATCCTCTGCAAACGCCAGCGGACAAATTTAATTGTAAAACTAGCACATGTCTGGTATTAATGCAAGCATTTAATCTAGATTATTTGAACCAGTATCTTTCTGTTAAAACAGGAAGATGGAATTGCACTCAAGAAATGAATAATTTGAAATATGCGAAAGTAAACAGATATGAAATGAATTTCATAATAGTGTTCAGAGAGTAATGATTTGAGTAATATGTAAATAGATTGTTTGAGAACTTTGTTCTGATCTAAAGCCCATGAATTTTTGAAGTTATGTACTCAAAAATACCGAAAATGTTATTTAAAACATTGCACATTAATTTCATTCCTAAATTAAGAATAATTATGCTTTCGAAAAAAAGTTGATCCGTATAACAATCATATAGATATGGCCGACCTTTACCTTCTCTCAAAGTCTCAGGTGTCGTCACGCCGGCTGGCGACGCTGACCCCCCCCCCCCCCTTTCCACTTTTTCTTACAGCTGAAAATGATATTCTTCTCTTGAAAATTTTATATGTATGTGGTATTTATTCGAGTTTTAGTTTTTCTGTTAAATTAATAGACACACTGTTCTAGTAATTATAAAGCATGCGTATCCAAGAATGTCAGCAAGTCTAATTTACATTAAATTGTACAAAACAAAGCTGTTATTTTATCTAAAAATGGGGTAGTTAAAAGAAATTCCATGTCAATAAATCCTGTCTGATTTAAATTTCGGATGAACTCAATAAAAGCTTGGTTTATGTTTATAACAGATGTTTCCTTAAACATTTCCTTACTGGCAATGTTGGTGCCATTTTACAATTTTAGTACCTGCAGCTGACCAAAACCCATTGGTGATTTCAAAAAAAAAAAAAAAAAAAAAAAAAAAAAAAAAAAATACTCGCAATATAGGTGTTTTTGGTATTTATAAATCGATAGTTGTTGAATAGACAATTCCAGTCAAAAAAATTGGTGTTGCTATATTGCGGAACGGAAAACGGCACGGAAGGGAAAACGGAAAATATGACTTTAGAATAAATCACTTAAAATACACAAATTATATCAGAAACGATATACATGTATATCTTATACAAGGATTTTCACATTTAATCCTTCATTGTTAAATACAAGTTGATTTAGTCAAGTTCAGTCTCTTATTCACGAAAATCCCTGACAAAGGCAAAGAATAGGGATTGGAAAAGATATACAGAAAACGTATACCTTACATGTAAATGTACATGAAACATGTCGTTGTTACAGTAGTAAAATATGGAATAGTGCAATAACTTGAGTGTGACCGGTCAACAGGTGATGCTTACTCCTCCTAGGCGCAACTGATCCCACCTCTGGAGTCCCAGTGGTCCGGTGTTAACGGCTCTTCACAGTTTTGTATTGTTGATAGATTTTTTAAAGATCGGTCACTGTAGCAGTTCAATATCTCCGCCCTTCTCATTCTTAATTAAAGACCACCAATATATCAACATGAACGGCAAGTATTCGATATCTAGATGAACCATGGTAAAAAAAAAATGTAAATAGATGCTGTCATAAGACAGTAATACCCGCACTAATGTGTTTGCCTCTAAATGCAGGCACGTAGCATCGGGGGGGGGGGGGGGCAGAGGTGGCCTGCCCCCCCCTTTTTTCGAAACATAACTTTTTACTATTGAAAATGTTCATGGAGGGGTGGTCCCCCCCTACACTTTTTGATGCATTATAGTCAAATAAAGGAAATGTAGTAGCGTACATATAAAATTGGGGTACTGAAAGAAGTTGGAACCCACCCCAACCCCACCCCACCCCACGAAATAGGATTTTTGAGTTTTGAAAAAAAAATTAGCTTGTCAAGTTTTTACAGGTAAGATGAATTTTTTTCTCTGGCTGCCCCCCCCCCCTTTCAAAAACGTTGCAACGTCCCTGAAATGTGCTCTGACTGATCTCCTTCAAATTCTGGTAACCAGGGAGGAAGTACACATTTAAATCAAGCATAAAATGCTCAGGTGAACATGCAGCCCATATGGGCCTCTTATGTAAATCAGGTGCGGATCCAGGAATTTTTTCCAGGGGGATCCAACCCAGAAATTTCTTGACACGCACAAAAAAATAAATAAAAATAAATAAATAAAAAAAAAACACTTAAACTTCTCTCCCATATGTGAAAACCTATTTCATGGTGGTGATGGTGGTGGAGGGGGGAGGAGGGGGGTTTGGCTGCTCACTTTTTAAGCTTCATATGTATAACTTTTCATACCAACTTAACAGAGGTCCGTGTTTTCTAAGGGAGAGGGGGTGCAAGGCCACTTTTAGTTGCTTTCGTAGATGGATTTCGTATATAGGTTCCGGACCCCCTCCCCCCTCTAGATCCGCGCATATATAAATATTTCATTACCAGTCTGATATTACCTAATAATGTAAATTCTGATAAAGAGAGAATTTTTGCAAGATTTGTGTAAAAAAGGGGGGCTGGTTAATTTTCTACCCATAGTTGGAACTTCTTGAATTTATTGTCAAAACAACAATTATTATTATTATTATTTTAGTGTATAGCTTTTTTGATGAACGTAAAAAAAAATTAGATGCCAAAATGACAACTTGTGCAAATTTTTATCAGTATTTGGGTAGGACTCTGAGAACCCCTTTCCAAATCTTGACCCAATCAACTTTGTCAAAAATCAACCCCCATCCACGATTCACCCGTTTTCCTGTCATATTTAGAATAGATAGCACAAACTTATGAAAAAAAAAATTGTATGTAATTATAATATAATACAAATGTACACCTTTTTGGAAAATTTCTAGACTCGTGCGTGGAATTACGTCATACTGCGATGAGCACTACTTTTACCGTTATCATTATTGTTTTGCACATGGTGTATGTACATCATTATTACCTCTGGGATTATTGATATTTAGTGTGTGTTTTAATTGGATTTATTATTCTAGTTATTATTAACAGTACCTATTACAGGCGGTAAGTGCATTATGAATATATTATTTTAAACGTTTAGTATAGAAGGGGGTTTGTTTGTTGTTTAACGTCCTTCTCGAGAATTTTTCACTCATATGGAGACGCCACCACTTGCCGGTGGAGGGCTGCAAATTTTAACCTATGGTCGACGTTAAGGCCATTGAGCAGTGAGGGATCTTTTTTTTTTTGTGCCAACAACTACTGCAACAAGGGATCTCGGTTTATACAGTCTCATCCGAAGAATTGGTCTCCACGTCCCGCAGAGGATTCGAACCCACGACTTTAATATTCTTATGCGATGATTATCATTTGCCAAGGGATTTAAGTGTGACTCTTTTCAATATTAATCCTTAAGAATGAAAATCAGAACCCCATTTTTTATTATTATTTTTTTTTTGAAAATAATTTTCATGCTCTTCTTTACTCTCGCGTCGCACTGCGTTTATTTCTGGCCTTGATTATATATATGTACACTGAACCAAACTTCTAAGTGTTCACCTAACATTTTTTAAGTTATAAAGAACAAATGCATACAATAAATAACTTCTTTAATTCATGGTTGATGATGCATATTTCAGTTCGATGTTGCGTAAATTTCATGTAAGTATCTCGTCAGACTTTAAAGCAAAGTGTCAGGAATATGATGTACCCTCAGAAAGAAAATTCACATAAAATAATCTCTATGGAGTAAGACCACCACTTGTTCAAATTATTGCAAGACATCCTTTTCTCATGGATACCATGTACCCTTGAATAGGAGGTTGATCTATCTGCTGCCACACCTACTGCATGGATCTTTCTAAACCGTTGAAATTGTGTGGAAGGGGGGGGGGGGGGGCTTGGACATTCCTTTTGAAAGTCCCAAATGTGTTCAATGGGATTTAGATCCGGGTATTTGGCAGGCCAGTGCATCACACAGATGCCTTTTTGTCAACACTTAGACCCTCCTTGGGCGTTACGCAAGTAAGTGTACCTCTTTAAGGATGATTCAGACTGTTTGAGATGATATTGGACTGCCATGAGCACCAATTTGTTGCCAATTTCTTACCATTGAAGTTGCTGCTTTAAATGTTTCTAAAGTGGTTCAGGACCATGTAACAATCTTTTAACCTGGCTGTGACGCGAAACCTTGGCCTCAGACGAAGATCCAGATCACTTCCGGTTTGGTTAAATTTGGTCCAAAGCTTTCAAACTGGGATAAGTTGGCGATGAAAATGAGACATAACCGATAGAAAAATGTGTTTAAATGGATTTTTATACTGGTTGTTAATTTTTAAAAGTAATATCAAGGACAAATAAACAGTAAAATAAAAGTTTGTAAAACATGTCGTACACTGTAAAAACGGTGTTTAGATCCTAAACACAAAACTAAACGCCAAATTTGTTTCACTTTTTTTACACGTTTAGCTCTAAACATGTCTCATTTCTAAACACGTAGACTTCATGTGTTTAGTTGCTAAACATGTTTACCCCCTAAACACTTATATCTAAACACATAATTTGTTTCACTTTTTTTACGCGTTTAGCCCTAAACACGTCTCATTTCTAAACACATTAAACTTTAGGTGTTTAGTTGTTTAACATGTTTAGTTCCACAACATTGGATCCAAATCAATAGAGTAAATGATAAACGATTACAAGAAAACAGATGTTTTTAAAGAAAAAACTATTTTTTATAAGTTTCCTAGAAAATAATTAGCATATTTAAGCACTGGTATGTACATACAGAAAACAAACTCTTTTAACTTGAAAAGTACCCATGTTACAGGAAAGAAACAGCTGACAATAACATCACTGAATATTCAAACATGGATTTATTATAAAGAAATTTATATTAAATATACATATATGTTTAAACATGTATATATATAATAGTGAATTTCAATATTAATCAGCTCAGCAAGCAGTTTCTCTTCATGTCAATAAAAAAAGGTTCATCAAATTTATTAACTTCCAGCAAGTTCTTCACTAGCAACACATACAGCGTATAATTTATATCAATCGATGACTCTCAGGAAGTAATCCATTTCCATTATATAAGAATGTTTTGGGGATATTCAAAACTACCGACCAGTAGACTTCACAAAATTCTGTTTCCTCTAGAATGTAAGAAGTGCTGAATAATGTAACAACAATTGCACTTGGAGATGACACCAGTACTCTGATACGTGTATTTTTGCCTTTAAGTTCTTGACCATATCCTGTAAGAAAGAAATTTAAATTATAGTAAAAGTATGCTTCTCACTGAAATTTAACAGTATTTTATAGCTATCATTGTGCAACTTTTAGTGAAACTCATTTATAACTACTATATAGTACTGATAACGATATAGATGTTTTAAATGACATTCTACATGTATATATATACTCCTTTCTGGCTTTCATGATTGCAAAATAACCGAAGGAAATCTTGATCTATATTTACATGTGTAACTGCATGTTTATTTACGTTGTTCATCGTGGTCAATTTATGTAAAATAAAAATAGTAAACAGACCTTTTATCGTAGTAATGTTGCCTTTCAAATGCATTTCACAATCTCTTCTTGGTTATCACTTTTGTTATCATTCACTTCCTTTGATGCATCTTCTTTAGCTTACATTAGGGTTTTCTTTGTTTCGATAACCGCTCTAATTAACGTTCAAATATGTACGCGTCATTTCCGGGAAGATAACTCTGTACTTCACATAAGTGTTCAATTTCTAAACACATATATCTAAACACGTGTCAAATCTAAACGCGCTTAGATGTAACACATGTATAGACATAAGTGTTTAGTTGTTAAACATAATGTTAAACATGTTTAGATCTAAACACGTAATGGAAGTGTTTATTTTCTAAACGCAGTTTTTACAGTGTAAGGATGATCCAGATATCAAAATTCCAACGGCTCTCCCTCCTTTCTTCAATGGTAATTTTGCCCATGTTTTGTGTTTTTTTAGTTAAACCAGTTGTTAAAAATTGATAATGGTCACAAAAAGAAGCTGATTACACAAAGCACGTGTCGCAAAGTACAGATTTATTGTTTTTAAGCTTCGTCACGGGACATTGGTTTTCATCGGTGATAAGTGATTTTCTTTCGACGATTGTTGAGAAGACTCATTGGCTATAATAATTTGAAAATATCATAATATTCCATCATGTAGTTTTTAAATAAATGCATTTATTAGAGTGAACACTTAGAAGTTTTGTTAAGTGTATATCAAGCTGCTATTATTTTAATTGAACAAACGGAAGCTTAACTTTTATAAAATAAAGTCTTTTAATAAATTTCTTTAGGTTCGTGTTATCTAACAGTCATAGTTAGATAATTGCAACTTGTAGTACGTAACTTTTGACGTCTAAATATTGCCTGGGTTGTACAACCATTCATCAACCGGTCAATTGTTTTTCTTTAACACTGTAACTTGTAATGACGTGCACAGCCCCCGTCCCCAAATTAATCAATATTGATTATTCATGTAGCGAATTCATAACAAATGATAAAAAAAAAATTGTACAGTTTTAAATAATCACGTTTCTGTCTTTACTTATTTTTAAAACTAGTTTATCATTTTAAATATTATATTTACTACCGCATTAATTTAACGGATATTCACCTTTCCGCAGACACAATTTAATGAAAATTCCATGTCCACGCAGAAGGGGAAGGTGGCCGAGGTGGAGGGGGGGGGGTTACAAGTCAAGATGATAATGTTTAAGCGATTTTTAAACCGCTGTTTGGTATCAGTGATAACATCCTGTAAAGGGAATATTGACGACTACCCTCGCTCATCTCGAAAATCTTAAGCAGAATTTAATTCTAATGAATCAATTTCAACTTCTTTATCAAAATTTTCCCGAACTTTTTTTCGTAGACCTCTGACTTTTCCCTTAATTCTATAACACTCGGAACTCGTGAGTTACACACTAGGTGTCGCTTTTGCATCACTTCCGTAATTTCTACTTTGACATTTCCAAATCTTGTAGCATATTTCACGTTTGACGATGAATACTCGGATTATTATGGAGAGCCTGGGCAATTGAATAGCACGATTAAAGACAAAAATATCTATCGAAACAAGATATCATGACACATTTTGGTGACATGTATTAGGTAAATGATATTTGGGGCCTAATATCCAAGAGAGGTCCAGTGTAAGCAAATGGAAGTGACTTACCTTCTCTATTTTATAATTCCGCGGGTATGATTTTTTATTAAAACGTTAATTCTGCGTTATTTTTTGGATTTTTCTTATGGAATACATTGTAAATGTGTACTAGAAGAATAATTTATGAAAAGAGTACATAAAAATATTTTTGACCCGTGGGGTATATTCGGTGGTGGGGGGGGGGGGGGGGTCCTGTCCACTAGTACCTGTACGTGTTGCAAGTGGATAGATAGAGTTTTGAGTCTTTTCTGTGGTAAAATTAATTAATTGTAGTATGTACACCTTTAATGAACAGGCCCGTAGGAAGCAATTTCAGTTAAGGAGGGGGGGGGGGGCACAGGCATATATTTTCTGTTTTCAACTACCAAAAAATTCTTGACGAGCAAAAAAAAGGTCATCAGACGTTTTTATTTAGGGGACACAAGCATATGGTAGCTATGTTTTCTATAGTATTCTATATATCGGCAAAATAATTGGGTGGGGGAATGGGGGCTTAAGGAAGCTCTAAACACTGCACACTAAAGAGTACTATTTGTAGGGTAGTTTTATTGAGTTAGAGTGATCTGCCCTTAGAAGAATAATAGAATAAATGGGAATCTACAGTTAATGACACAAATTGTTATGAATTAAAGTATTCTCAATGTTATGTTAGACTAAGATTAAGTAATATTAAATACATCATTTCCATTAATTTTTCCGATGTAAGTAAACAACAGCGATTTCTGTTCACAGATAGTTCATTGTCTTTGAACATTTTTCCTGCAGAAATAGGGCAGGCAGCCTATGTTGAAAATGAACTAGATACACTGAATATATGCACCTTTATCATGTTTATATGATATATTTTTCTCAAAGTCCAAAAAGCATTTTTTATTAGTGTTTAGAGCTTCCTTAAGTATTCTATATATCGGCAAAATTATTGGGGGGGGGGGGGCATGGCAACATAATGAAGCGCTGCTTTTTAAATCAGAATATCACATTGTTTTCTGTGCATGTAAAATAAAATGTATCCATCCACAAAAGTTATCTTTCCATTATTATTTTTAGTGAAAAAAGATTATTTGATTATAAAAATTCTGCATCTGAAATTTCTGTAACAATTACAAGACTTGTATGTTAAGAGATAGACAAATCTCAATTTTCACAGTATAAATGTTTTAGGTAAACTATTATAAGTAATTAATAAAAATATTGGCAATAGAAAATATAGTTGCAGATTTTTTTTTCCCGGAGAGCTACAGTTCTGCAACTATAGAAAATAGGAATCATTACTGTACGATAGAACAACTTGTCCGAGCTATACAGTGAGTTTTGCTAATCTTTTTTTACTGACAAACAATTCTATAAAAAATGTAGTGTGTAATGGCATGTCTTTATTGCCAGACCTACAGCTAATACGTAGAATTCACATTTGGCAGTACTAGCATTCAGGTACGAAGTGTCGTTTTGGAGGGGGTGGGGATGGGGGGAGCTGTCTCAAGTTAAAAAGGGAAAATGGTAAAATGACAAAAAAATATTATTATATATTATATTATTTATCATTATAATTAGATGTAGTAATATCGTGTATGTATTGTGCCTTAACGTAGCCATTTGCACTAGTACCGCATGTAGCTGTGTCTAATCCTTTATAATCGTAGAAAGATCTAGCCCGTTCGCGAAGTAAATGTCTCAGTCGGTACTTAAATCGGATCAGTTCGTCCTTCTATCGTATTTTGTGGAACAGAATCGTAGTATCCCGCTCCGGCAAAAAATACCACACCCTATAGAAAAATCGTAAGACTGACCTGGCGAATAACGGCAATCATGGGTAATCGTAGCATAAATCGTGACAATGTAACAGGGTCTAAAGAAAATAATAACTTTTGCGGAAATTTGTAGTCCTAACGACACTGCAAGAACCCACGATATAATACAAGTGTCCTTTAAACCAACAAAATGTTTACAATAAAAAAATACGGAAAAAGCCGTGCGATTACAGCCAAGTAGGGCTATATCGATGCATACTTATACTCAAGAACGTATCGTATAAGTAAATTTTGCGTGCGATCTGCAGGAATAATGCATTTTTTAAAATTGCATTTTAGGTGTTTTTTTTTAAGTAAAATGCAAACATATGACGTTTCAAAATCATAAAGATGACCCAGAGATAGCAAATTTTTAGAAAAACGTGTTTAAAAATGTAACTTTTTGTACCAAATGACTCATCTACCCAATTCAATATCGGGAAATATTTCCCTTTCCTACTTGACAGGAACCCGATACATAAAAAATACTAAAATTTCATTTGACAAATCAATGAAATTTTCACTTTTTAAGTGCGCTTATATTCTTACCGAATGCCAAACGAAAGCGCCCTCGTTCTTTACTTCCAATATAACTCGGTCTGGCAAAATCAAAGGTATGGAACATTTGATTGAATAAATGATAAAAAAAATTAAACTTGAAGCCTATGGCAAGGACATTTAACAGTTTAAGTACCGTACAGTGAAGACTGTCTCTAGGTTTCTACTTTTTAGGAAAGGGAATGGTGGGAGGGGTCTTGACAGCTATCCCTTGAGCCAGGGAATTTTAAATAAATTGGTACAATTTTTATGGGTTCTTTAAGTTATCCTTTCCATTTAGAATCCATGATTAAAATCTAGAAGTGTTGATTTAAACAAATGAATAATCAATTTTATTTAGTTCGTGAATGTTATTTTCGAAAACTACATAGACAGACAATAAATTACACAAGATGACCATTATAACTTATTAAATTGATGCAGTGTTTTCCTTAACATGGGGGAGGGTGTGCAGATCGGTAGCTGCATGTTAAATAACTACGAAAAGAGAAGAAACAAAATGGAAAGAGAAATAAAAAAAAAACAACAGATGTATACTTTTTCGTCCCCTATCGATTAAAACGAAGGCACTGTAGGTTTCATCCAAGTCTGTTCGTCTGTCTAGCTGTCCCTTTGTCTGTCTGTTAGTCTGTCTCACTGAGTTTTCTGCACTGTTTCCTTACACGCTGGCAGATATTAAGGTGATTGTCTATTTTACGAAGTTACACGTACATGTAGATGAGGTTTAGATTTTTTCCACTTGGATGACTTTTGACGGGATTATGACCTTGTTGAGTTCTAAGATTTTATGTTACATCTTCCGGTAGAGGACTAGTATTGCTCAAGGCAATTCTCAGAAGAATATTTGTTTTATTAGAACTAAATGCATCACTATCAATTTCAAGGGCCGTTTGAAATCACTAAAAATACAGTCAATCTTCGAAAGTAAAATAGAAGTGTGGTGTTTGTGTGTGAGAGATATGGAGTATTACTTCGTTGTGGCAAAGGGGTGGTGGGGAAGTGGGAGGGGGGGGGCAAGGTCCTTATTAAATAATGTTTTGCGATAAGAGGATTTAGGAGCTGCATACCCCTCCTAGACCTCCCATCCCACTGTTGTTCCAACGTCAATGCATGTTCACAATGTTTTTGACACATTTATTGGACAATCTGATATGATTTATTTTTTTTTTTTGAAATGGCAGGCTCATATTGGTTTAACATCTACACCAATAACTAACTAAGATCTGTATTCAGTACAATCAACATTAATTAAATATTGCATATTAGAATAAATCTATTCATTTAACTAAAAAGCGAAACTTGGAGTAAATATCACATCAAGATAAGTCAAAATGCATGTTCTATATAGTGAAATTCAAATGTTAATTAACATATTTTATTTGTGAAGAAGTTTATAACTCGAAATTTTTAATCGATAGGAAAAAAATGTTTAATTACTAGTATCTGTACATGTACATGTATTACCTATAAAGTGTGATACAGAAATTGTGGTATAACATACGTGTACATGTACACGTATGTATCGAAAGTTAAAAATTTACGTATTAAATCGTTCAAAATTTTCAAACAAAAAACATTTTTTTTGTTACATTTTCACCACATTTCTGTGAGTTTTTTTATGTACCCTAACAATTTAGAGCGAGGAGATTCAGGATGTAAGAAATATGTTGTTCACTATTGTTTAAAAGCGTAAAAAAAACCCACGAAGACTTTGAAAATAATTAAACAAGAAGGAAAAATATTATACGTTTCATCAGTAGCGCTTAAATTAATATCAGAGAGAGAGAGAGAGAGAGAGAGATTTCCTCTACTAATTGATTGGATTCAGTTACGATGAAAGTAACATTCACTCATTCGTGCGTGGGAGAAACTCCACGACGCTGGTGATCTAATCATACAATCTTACAATTTACACAAACTATCGGTCATGTATCGTCGTCTGTGCGCATTGGGTGGTCAGTGAATTCAAAGTGACCATAACCGCGCAGAATGTAGTAAAGTGGGTTTTTTTTAACGAACTAGACCATGTTGAACAAATTTACTTTTCATTGACAAAACCGAAATTCTCTGTTTCACAAGCTACCGGAACGATGCAGATTGATGCACATTGACATGCCACGCATTAAATACGTGCAAAAATGAAAACTTTACTGGGTCAAAATGTCAATCTTCATTGGCTGCTTAAAAAGTCTGCCAATTTGCACCTGCATATCGGCTAATTTATATTTTGGATGCTGCTATTTGTCGTTTTTGCAATTTATTGTCATTGCCCTATAAACTCTTTTTCCGAATATACGACTTTTGATGCACTAGATCTTTTCAACATAAATAAGCTATAAAAATCGAGGAAAGAAGTAAATTAAAAGGCATATTACATTGTATTTAATAATTTAATTCTTTGGAACATATCTTTGTAAGTTTTTTTTTTTTTTTTTTTTTTGAATGTTTTGAAAAAGAGGAAACGAATTAAAAATCAGTATCGAAATTATATATATTTAAGGAGTTACCCATTTTATATGGTACATGTATAAAGTGGTTTGGGGCAGTTTACGCTTTAAAAACCGCGAAGCGGTTCATAAAAAAAGCGTAAACCGTTCCAACCCAGTTTATACCGTATAAGTTGGGTACCTATTGAATTCATTCCTCATAATTTAATTTTCATTCATTTGGTGTAAGAAAAAAAGATGATTGTCCTTAAAAAATGACTTCACTTTGAACAAAATTTGAATGTAACGTCAGGAGGATCGATACGTTTTTGACGCAAGTCATTGTGACGTAGGCAACCCATTTTAGACGATATAAAGTAAATTTTTTATCCAATCAAATACAGCGTTACAACAATTACAACCACAATATATATATATATATATATATATATATATATATATATATATATATATATATATATATATATATATATATATATATATATATATATATATATATATATATATATATAATGATCTATTTTGCTTTTTTCTGTTGAATGCAGTTTCACCTCAAGCTAGGGTAACGCTTGAAATTTTAAGAAAAAAAATAAATATTTAAGATTCACAGTTTGATTTTTAAGTTTCTAGGAGGTGTAATTAAAGAAAAGCACAATAGTGAAAAATCTCATTTATAAACACACAAGTACATTACTTTTTTTTTAAATGTTATGCTCCGTCTAAGCGAGGAATGTGTTGCGCCCATCGATTAATTAACAAACTGGTCATTTAGACGAAATTAACAGCTTGTATTATATAATTATATCGTCGGAGTGGAAATAAAATGAATGCAGACTTTTCCAGTGCTGACGCCAGCTTCAAGCTAGGAGCATTAAAACCACCTGTAAGAATAATTTCTGTGAGACCATATCCTATCGCTGTCATTGGGTCTTTTTCACCAACAGGAGAGTTCACTGGTTGCTGATGTGCGGACAAATTAGAACCAAATGCGTGTTACCTAACTCAAAGAAATTTCTTTACACACTCCAAAGTATCTGTACATTATTGTGTATTCACTAATAATATATTTTTTGGAGTGTTTTATGTTATATTTTACTTTTTATAAAGTTATTATGTTACATTTTAAAACCATTTAAAACCAACATTTCAGAATGAGAAACACAAAAGCATGTATCCTCTTCGTAATCAAGATAAGTCGATCTCTGATGCATGTACTAAAGCTTTGGCGGATTCTATTATTTTGCTTGATGAATGGAAATTTATCACAATAAGTGTGTTTTCTTTTGCTGTACGATTATAAAAACATATAGTTAGATCACCAATATCACAAATTAAATGATTTTTTGTACGTCATTCCAGAACATCCTAAATGTGATCATTATTAGCTCTTCAAATGCAAAGACTCAAGGAGTTAATGCAATGACCTGGCGTGCTTGCGTAAGCCCCCTGCTTTGTAATAATCATTATAAAGCTTATGTTAACAAATCCTGATCAATAAACTACGGATTGTGTGTTTATGATATCATTAGACTTGGAATTGAATATCTCATTTAAAACCATTTAAGATGTGATTTAAAAGACATAAGAAATACATTTCATTCTTATTATTCTTACAGACAGCCTAGCTTAATAAGCTATTTATCCAAGTCAACCCACTTTACTTTACATTAATTAGCGAGAGATCCACATCAGTTTATAGCAGTTCCAACTTCTTGCTCTTCGCAATACATATGACTATTTTTTGTGATAATGAATACTTGAAACTTACAAGTTCATTTACTACACTCACACCAAAAATCAGTGGATGGAACATGAGGAATCGTATTCTAGAAAAAGAAATGCTCATGATATTACCTCTTAAAATACTTTTAAATTAATTCTGATACATGTTTTTTTTATTGTTCAGAAAATAGACTGATTTTGTTTAGGGATCAGTTAATATAACGATAGGGGTGTTGAAGCAGGGAATATCTTTTTGAATGCGAAAGCGTATTATATATTTTTGAAGATGGATTGGAAAAAAGTTAAAATTCAATATTCAAACACCACACTTAACGCAATGTATAATATAGTATAAGGTGGATAAGTTTTTTTTCCCCTAAATCGGAGAAGAGGTCCTGAATTTATCCATACGACATAAATGACTTCGTGGCGCAGTGATATGATTGCTGGAATGTAAAAATGGTGATTGCAAGTTCGAGCCCCACATTTTTTTCTATTTATGTGTTTTGATTTTTTTTTCTTTGTGCATCTTTTCTATGCTTTTCTTTATTATGTTTTATAAATGATTACATACATGTATGTCTTGAATTGAAAAAGTACATTTATCTATAAATAGAAACAGGTGATTTCCTTTCAAAATGCTTGAGTCGGCCGTGTCGTCGGTAAGGCAGCTATGTCTCTTTTAGCTATTTTGTTCAAGTTTATTTGCTTCTACCCCCTCCCCGTCTGAGACGCAAAAAGGTTTTATCTAAGTAGTAAATCCGCCGAAACATGGCTGAAATATTGCCCACTCGCGTTAAAAAATAAACAATCAATCTAAGCGGTAAATGTATAAACCGCCTTTATTGTTCAAATTTCTATAATAAGACCTCAAATATTGTGTTACGCGAAAAATGCACCGTGAAATAAACAGGACTCGCATCTAACTTTTAGCAACTTTGATCCAATCTGATTTCCTGTTTATATTATAAGAGTGGTATGAAAATGTCTTACAGCTGCTATGTCGCTTGTTTTCTTCATGTTTATCTTTCACACTAAGTTACTGTAACAGTTGACCGGAAAGTTTGTTGAAGATTTTTTTTTCTCCCAAAGTTATCTTAAATATCCAATTAATAGATAAGTAAAAAGATATACTAATATTTTTCAAATAAAAAATATCATTTGTAACATTTTTTATTCTTACATATACACCTTATAGAACATAATATAAATGTACAAAAGTTATAGAAAAAGAATTTTTTTTTGAGAGAGAGTGAGAATGAGAGAGATATTGAGTGATTGTAAGAGTTAAGTTATTTACATGTTCCAACAAAAGTTTTTATACAGGAGAAAGGGGGATGAAACTAATAGCAATCTCTGTTGACCATCAGAGCCCGCACGTGTTACAACATCATAATTTGAATCGAATGAGAGTTGGAATTACGCATGTAACAGGAAGTAAGGCTGCGCATGGCATTGTTTATAGTAGACATGGAAGATAAAGTTTATATCTAAGCTTTTTGAATGGAATATACTAAAAACACTCAATGACAACTACCTGAATGATGGCAGAGTTACTGTATACATTGGATCATAATGCATGCAGATGAAAAGGAATCATTTAACATGTTTAAAAAGATGAAGGCATTTGGAAGAATCAAAGAAGAATTTATTGGTGTTATAATGGTAAGTCGCATTTATTTGGAAAGTTAGAAACGTAATATGAAAAATGTGTTTCTATCTTGTTGGATATTTTGTTGATAAAGAAGTGAAGAACATTTTAAAAAATATCAAGATAAATAAATGGAACAAGTGAAATTTTTGTAAACGAAATGGGTTTATATTTGATGAAGGTCCACATGTACTTTCCTTTTTTTATTTGTGTGCTCCCTCTACTAGTGTTGGTACACATTGTCATGTTAGTACGACGTGCGTCCTTTACTTTGCTCATTTGATTTTTTAAAATTATATATTTGAATACTTTTGAATACTTTTAACAACACATTCTATATAATTTTTTGAATTAACGCATTGATACATGTGACAAAAACACTTATAAAATGATTAAAACAATCCTCATTTCCGATAGAAATGTCTGTATATTTTTATATTATTATTGTTATTTATTATTATTTTATATTTATTATAATATCAAGCACGAATATTTTCGGGTTCTAATGTGAGAAAAACGTTTTCTAAGATTAGCCCGCTCTTTTTAAGAACAACGCTTTTGAAATAGGATATACTAGTATTTATTTGTTTAACTGGGGCTATAGGGAATAAGAATGGCAACCTTTCAATTTCATGTATTGTGAAAAAACAAAGTACGATCACTTTAGATCATGAGTACTGAGAGTCAAAGTCTACTGTTGTTTAATCTGTAATTGCTAGAATTTAGGACAAAATTCTGGCAAGTGATTCTCATCAAATTATAAAATTTGGCTTCTATTCTATTGAAATAATTGAAGATTTATTGTAAATCAATTTGTTCACAGGTCCTCAGGAGTGAAAATTAAATAACCCAAATTTTAGAACATTAAGATCCAGAACTCAGGTTTTTAGAATCGGAGAACAAACCTGTTGCAGATAGGCCTATAAGATTTTTTCTTAATGTTCTCATATTAAAAAGAAACAAAATAAATCAAATAACAATATTGTGAAAAATGTGTTGTCAAGCAGAGTCATTTTGTCAAGATAATTTTTTACCCCTCTCCCCTACAACAAACACACACATGTACGATTTGAATGCGTTAATTTATGTATATACGTACAGTATTTGGTTACAAAATCTTCTGTCATCTTGAATTAAAAGCTATCGTATATTAGTATATTAATTATATAAGATTAAAAAATATAGGATAAGCATTTAATACAATCAAAATCACGACACTTCATCATGGTAATATCAAATCATGACCCCTGCCGGTAATGTGGGGTCACAACAGTTGATCAAAGTTATGCAAAGGAATTTAAGGGATAAGTTTTAAAAAATCAAGAATAAGAAATCCATAATAAGAAAAATTTATTGAGAAGCATCCTCAGGTGATGTAGATACAAATGTGTTCAATGCATCTGCCTGGGGGTAGGGCAATGCAGTAGAGATTAAATGTCGGGACATTTTTTTTTATTTAAACTCTTCAATAATTAACCGATTTATCGATATGGCCTATCGGCCTCTATTTTAAATTCTGTTTACTTGTTTAAATTTAAGATTCTATAGAATATATATATATATATATATATATATATATATATATATATATATATATATATATATATATATATATATATATATATAATATATAAATAGTGCAAGTTTTTGAGGGTAACAGTTGAAATTGACACCCCAAGGAAAACCATTGTCAACCGACGCGTCAGCGGAGGTTGACAATGGTTTTCCGAGGGGTGTCAATTTCAACTGTTACCCTCAAAAACGTGCACTATTTATTTTATTATACTGAATGTCTTATTGATTTCGGATGTCCTAAAAAAAAATCGGAGATCGTCGTTAAGTTCACACTTAGAAAGCTTTCAAACCCCCGCTTCTATTTTTCTCAATAAGAAAGCTTCGGAAAAGATTTACCAACCTCTTTATTGTTTGTTTGCTACTCAAAAAGTCCTTTATCATCTAAAGTTTGCACTCGCAAGGATGTTTCGTCTGTCGTTTGTTGTTTTCAAGTAAGCTACATCGGACGCAAGCTTTTATTGACATCGTTTATTAGGCTTCTTTCAAACGCACAACCGACGTTTTGAGGATTCTACGGTGAACCGTACGCGCATGATTTGAACGCATGTGACATTTTCGTAATGTTACCTGTTGTCAAGTGTGTTGCTAACGCTGAGGGTAACATTAGGGATTTTTAAATGCGTCTAAACCAATCAGATTTTAGTATTTAACATGAAAGTATAATAAATATATATATATATATACCAGTATATATATATATATATATATATATATATATATATATATATATATATATATATATATATATATATATATATATATATATATATATAAAACAGAAAATAAGAGTCATTTAAATTTTGTGCACCATTCATAGACTTTGTACAGTCATGTACTTCTATCACAGGGCATAAGATGGAGGTAAACAACCCAGCAGGACCGTAACCACCAAGATGTCTGAGGAGTAAAAACAGAAGTCACATAGATTTGTAAAGGACACGTTTATATAGAGACCACAGAAAAGTATTAAACAAGAAATCATCGGTATAATATTCTGATGACGCTTTTCAAGTAAATTGGATATATAAAGAATAGTGGTTCCTTTATTCAAGAAACATCAGGGAGAATTACTCAACAGTTCATAGTGGAAGGATTGCTAAAACGTGTAAGTGAAATTTCATATCAGATGTCAAATGATACAGATCAAGGCCCAACCACTAGGATTTTACCACAATGTTAAACTAGGAAACCCACCTTACAAACAGAATTTGGAACAGTCAGTAATTTGGACCTTGACTCTCGCAAAGCATGTCAAAGTTGTGAAAAGGGATGCAAATATATTTCCATCAATCTTAGGAGTAAAAAATGTATAATATCAACTCTTGCATATTGTGATTGTGTTAGACTTGCATGTATCTTTTTAATTCTATTTGGAATTCTACATAATCTATAGAAGACTAATACATGATCTATTTTTTTTTTATTCTTAAAGTGTGTGCTGTTTTCATTATTTAAACGGTGATGATCCTCTCAGCTCATTGTTCCCTTTTACATATGCAGTATGAATTCCTAATGTTTTCTATATCTGTATATGAGAATACTAAGTTAATGTATTTTGATTGCTTCACCCAAAGATTTCATCAGGGGAGTGTATGAATTGAAATGTTTAGCTCAAGATGATTTTTGGGGCTCCTATGTCAAAGTATTAGAGCGTTTGCTCGAGAGTCAAGCAGTTAAGTGTTAATCCTTACGTCGTGGTTTCCCACCCACTGCAGGACATGCAGACTAGGTGCAGGCAAGGAAAAATTCTCCGATTACAAAGGGACGTTAAAGAAACAAAGAAAAGTATTTTTTTTTTTTGTTTGAAAAAATGAGTTAAAAGAAGTGTTTCATTCAGCTGTGTATTGGGGTGCAGATAAAACAGTACATGGAGGGTTATTTTTATATATTGTTTATATACTACTGTGCCTTATTGGAGGAAGCACATTTGTTTTTGAAATTGTATACACTTTTTTGACATTGTATTTAATATCTATTTTGATCACATGTTGATAGTACCAATTATTGTTGAATTGCGAACCTATCAACATAAAGAGGGGGTAAGGTGTAAATTTTCGACTTTTCTGGTGAATCCACCAGCTTTCTGTCCTTGTGTATAGAAACGAACTTAGTCATTGTAAAGGAAAACTACGAATGCTTTTTGATTTTAATGCTTTTGGTGGATCCACCAAACTCCCCACTTTTAATAAATACACAGGCAATGTTGACAATATATCATTTAAGTATTCTTGAGTATTCCTATTTGCATTTTGGTGGATCCACCAAGTATTTGTAAGTGAAATCGAGAATGCCTTGTTATTTGATTTTTTTTACAGTTTGGTGAGTCCACCAAACTCCTCTCTGTATTTAAGGACAATTTAGTTGAACTTTGGGTTACATGTAGATTTTTGACTTTTCTGGTAGATCCACCAGCTTTTTGTCCTTGTGTACATAAATGTATTAAGGAAGTGTCACTAGGTAATTGTAAAGGGAAATTATGAATGCCTTTTGATTTTTAGCTTTTGGTGGATCCACCAAACTGCCCACTATAGATAATTACACGGATAATGTTGACAGTATATCATTCAAGTATTCTTGTGTATTCCTGTTTGTATTTTTGGTGGATCCACCAAGTATTTGTGAGTAAAATTGAGAATGACTTGTTAGTTGAATTTTTGCATTTTGGTGAGTTCACCAACTCTGTATTAGGGACAATTTTAGTTATACTTTCTCTTTTAGTTTTTGGTGGTTCCTCCACTCAGTTTCTCTCAGTGGGTTGTTTCAGTGTCTTAACACTGGTGGATTCACCAACGTCGTTTTTAAAGTATCGTCATTATCAAAAGTAATTGGAATTTCACCAGATTGCTTTTATAAATTTGAGCTGAATTGTCTATTTGTATTTTTGGTAGAATCACCAAGTTTTCTTGAAGATATTTCAGTTGTTTTGTTGGTAAGTTCACCAATTCTTTTAATGAATTGTAGAATTATGTATGGTCAAATTCACTCTTGTTTTTTTTGGTGGAACCACCAAGATCAATCTTTATTTGAAGATATTTGGTAATTCAAATTGGTGGATTCACCAATCCTTTGACTGTGAATATGGAATACCGATACATTATTGATCTGTTTTAACATAAATATTGGTGACCACACCAATTCTTAACTTATTCAATAACGAAAATGAATAAAAAAAATTGTCGATTTCTGAAATTGCATTGTCTTCATTTTTCATTTTGAATTAAAAAAAAGAGGACACGAATAGAAAATCCTCTTTCTTAATGGAAACAGTTAACAGTTTTTGTTTGTTTTGTATGTTGTTTAACGTCCCTCTCGAGAATTTTTCACTCATATGGAGACGCCACCACTTGCCGGTGGAGAGCTGCAAATTTTGTTCTATACTCGGCACTTACGGCCTTTGAGCAGTGAGGGATCTTTTTCGTGCCAGCACCTACTGCGACACGGGACCTCGGTTTATACGGTCTCAACCGAAGGACCGGTCTCCACGTCACACAGTGGGATTCGAGCCCGCGACCTAAGGATCAACTCCTTACTTCACGACTCTAGAGCAGACTCTCTAACCACTGCGCCACGCGGGCGACTATTTCAACAGTGAAATACTATGATATTGAATAAAAGTGATTTCCTCTCACAGTGTGAAAGAATACCAAAGTGATATGTTTCACTGTGTTGAAGGAAATCAAACTAATTAAAAATAATTCCTAGCCTGTCGTAAGATAGAGATAGAAACTAAATAGTCTTGATAAATACCAAAACTGCCAATTTCTTCCCAAAAATGATGCTTAAAACCATGGCACAATGTTTTCAATCTCACAACTGCTAAGCTATTACGTCTCAACAGTTCAACTGTGACGTGACAGCCTTTGACACTGCGTTTAGAAAAGACAGAGGCAAAGGGAAAATCAAAGAAAATGTAATAAACAGAATTCAACGATTTTTAGTTGGATATGAAATTTAGCTCACTCGGGAGACAGATTTTTTTTTCACGAGTGCAAAACAAAAATCCCGCCTCACTCGTTAAATAAATTCCATATCCAACTTTAAAACATTGAATATCCTCTATTCATTCAATTTAATATTGGCTTTATTTCAGCAAAAAAGATTTTAAAAAAACTGATTCTGTTTTCTGTTTCAAGAAGTCGTTAAAAAGTAAAACTTAGCAAATCTTTCAAAGAAAAATATTATATGTTTGGAACCTACGTTGTTCACAAAATTTTCCAATCCACCCAGACAAGCAGCCTTAACACGTTCCGTTTATGACGTTACATCTGCGTTCTTTGCAATTATCTGGACAAGGCAGTGTGCAGTTTCGCCCATACACTTCTTGTTCACAATCTTGAAAGGAAACAGAATGGTACATTTATTGTATTATAAAACTGCAATAAATCAAACAGAGTAACAATTTAATTATATGAATACTAGGTTTAACGATATCTTAAATAGATATTCACCTTGAACAATTACTTCGCAGAGCTCAGTGACTAAATACCTTTCATAACCGTCTGGGTAGGCTTTATTGTCTGATCTTTCATTGTAAAAAGTTAGATACCCTGCATGTCCCACACATGTTGTATTAAGATCCAATGAAGGTAACTTGGGTCCATCCTTGTAACAGAATAACCATCTTCTTTATTTGTAGAATTTGAGAGGTGTAGTGAAAAACCTGCAAATCGCCCACGTTGCCTTAATACTGTATGGAAAATAATATTGAATTTAAAGAGTTAAAATTGGGATTCATTGCTATGTTTCTTGGATCTTTAAACCTTCTGAATCAACCTTAAACTAACATTTTAAAATAAAGACTACCCCTACAAACGGCCATATGTTATAATATTTCTATTTTAATTATAAAATTATTTCATGTCATAGAAATAAACAGATACACATATAGAAACGTATAGAAACATAATAGAAACAAAATTTAGTCATTTTTACGTGGCCTAAATAAAGAAGTATTTGTCACGTCTGTTAAAACCTACCTCCATAACGATATAAATGACAATGATCAAATATTTGCCGAGGGGTGAATTCAAAACGATTTTTTAAAATCAACTTACCATTACATATTTCATTTCAATCATAACAACATACTTTACATACATTCTAGTTAAAATTACTGTATCCTCATGCAAGTTTGTTAAAATCACAATTCAAAGGCCATAAGTGGCATGATGAAAATTTTGTGACAATAGAATAGACAAATGGAGAAAAACAATTCAGAATTTGATTTTTGTAGAACATTATTTGAAAGAGAAGAAGCCCAAGGGTCTTATAGGTCATCTGATTATCATGTAACAACCTTCCAACAGTTGAATTGGGTTCGTGTTTTAAACCAGAGGCCATGAAATTCACAATTTTAAAAGAGGCATTTATGCTCACGATAACCATACACCATGCACTTATTTAGTTTACTTAATACTCAGGAGCAGATCAGAGGATTCTCAATGAAAATGCATTTTCACTATATAATTAGTGGGGCCCCTACCCCAGAGTAACTTCTGACTATGAGGCTACACATTTCACAATATCGGAAGAAGCACCCTTGCTCATCATAACTATGCATTTAGTTTGTTTCTTTAATACCAAGGAGCAAAGGAAGATTTCCAGTGCATTAATGCATTTTCGCATGATCAAAACCACCTACTGAGCCCCTGAACCAGGGGCCAAGGGATTCGCAATTTTGGAAGAGACACCCACGTCCATCATAATCATGCACTTAATTCATCGGCTTAATACCCAGGAGCAGGGAAAATATTTTCAAAGAGTTAATGCATTTCTACTATAGCATCAATAGAGTCCCGCCCTAACATCAGACCCTCTGACCCAGGGGCTATGAAATTCAAAATTTCGGAAGAGGCACCCCTGCACATTTATTTTTTAAATATTTTAAATTTTCAAAATGTCACAAAAAGTGTTGCACTCCTGACAATTTTAGCATCACTTGTGGGCATACCTTTTTGTGTCTTTTTTGGGATATCATTGAAATATTTAGCATGCATTTAGACAATATTAAAAGAAATATGTTGCGTCATAAAGATTTGTTCTCAGTGACTGTATTTTTAGTGCAGGTCATTAAATATGTGTCTGGTCTTTTTTCACGAAAAGTGAAAATGAACGGAACGAGAATATACGAAAGAGGTGTAAAAAAGCATATGCAGTAAATTTCATGTATGATACTTAAAGAATTATGGTAAAAGAATCAGTTATGCTGATTTGTTTTAATCATTTAATTTTCTAAAGTTGTTTTAGAGTTGTTTCTGGAATTGTTTTTACTTCTAATCAGCTATTTCTCTTTCGTTCTTAACAACAAAGGAGAAAATGCAATACTTCGCTGCATACTTTAAAACTTAATTTTTGTCCATATCGAGAGTTTGTGCTCTATAGAACTTTAAAAGTGCTGCCAAAATGGTGTGGTTAACATGAATTGAGAATTTTATTTCGATTGAATGTACATGTACAAAAAGTAAAAATTCTGATTAGTTTTCATGCGGAAGTGTAGAATAATTATTTCTCTGACAGTAGTAGGATTCCAGCAGCTTTTCCATGGCCCAGAGATGTTAATAAATATTCTTTTTAAACAGAAATGAATTATTCCCAGAGTAGAACTGAACATTTTCACTTTTTGTATGTAGTCCTTCTTTTAGACTTAGACTCCTTATTTATCAATGTTACATTTCACGAAAAAGTGTGAATTTGCCGGATAATTATGTGGGAGCTGCCTTTAAGGCTTAGAATACCTGCGTATTTTGTTTAGCATGTTGGCATGGCCAACAGATCTTTGATATTGTTTTAGCTTTAAATTAAAAAAAAAATATTTTGAATAAAAAATGTTTATATTTTGGTCATAAATGAACATGTATGTTATCTAATACATGAATTGGTGAGGGGAACCAGAGTCAGGTTTCCACTACTCCATGACTCTTTGACCCAAAGTACGATTTGAGTAAACGTTGCCTTCTCTAAAGAATCCTCAACAATGATAAAGATAAGTATCAAATCAATAGTGACGACTGCGTTAAAAGTGGGGTTTTAATAATCACTATCTTTACAGGGTCGGGGGAGGGGGGTAAAGGGGAGTCTCACCATACTTTTCGCCATAGCTTTTAAACAATATCCTGATTTTGTAGACACTGCGAATACCACCGAGGTCCACTTGCCACTCGACTTCTTTCGATGACGGAGACCCTCCAATAGCACCTGTTCTCATGCAGGTGTGAATATCTCTATCCAACGCATTCCCTGCTTCATAAAGATGACATGACCTCGGAAATACACAAGACCACAATGATGTTTGAGTAGCGTGTTTACCAATGGATAAGTCAGCTTACCAAAAATAAAAATAAGTGAATAAAGAAATAGGTCAATATTTTAAGATATGAGTAAGTATTTTAAACAAATAAAATTAAGCATAAAAAGCTTCATGTATGAACATGAATGATCAAACACATGCATTCTTACAGAATGTGAACAACTGTCATAATTAATAATATATCAATCATGTTTCAGACATGCTGGATTTAACTGGCGGGTGTACTTAATATAATTATCCTCTATTCGCACATATAAATAATTTGAATGGAAACTATATATGTATATATATACATGTATATATACATGTATATATATATATATATATATATATATATATATATATATATATATATATATATATATATATATATATATATATATATATATATATATATATATAATTATAATTATATATATATAATGTCACTTAGGGCTTTCTCTCGACTAACACCCCTTCCTTGGTTTACAACATATTTCTAAGACACAATATCAAATTTTTAAGAGTTACAACAGAAACTTGACATTTTTTTATCGTTGAATCAATAAATCAGTGTCATGACAATTTAAATAGCTTCCAACTGATAACAGATTGATATAAAATACACGAGGTTTCTTCGTGTTCATTTAATGTAAGAAAAAAAAACAAATCATACCATATCCATGTGTCTGAGCTAGTTGTCTCAGCAATAATAGAATTAATATAGCCATTCCACTCTTGCTAATCATTCAATATAGTGTATCAAGGTTGTCCCAAAGACCCCGGGGTCCAGGGAATTTCACCGCCTAAAATGATGTAATCCCTGGTTATTCTCCTCGAACCTTTGTTGGGAGGAGTCATAGACCCCCTTCTTTTTTTTTCAAAGTTCCCTGCTATTTTGATTCTTAGGTTCAATCGTGGTGTATTTACATGGACAAGGAAGTTTTTTATTCATGTTAAGCAGATATCTTAATTGTAGTACTTTGACTCAATTGTACAGTGACATGAAAAGCATTCAAATACAATGAGGAAGTTTTAGAGAAGAGAAGCTACTGGACAGAGTGGATCATTTTTGCTTTGAAAAACTAACTAGTAATTGCACGGATTCATATAAACGTATTAAATTAGCTATTTATTCCTTTTAGCGCATTTGGCGGAAAGCAGTTTCCGCTAAATCATGTCTGGAGTACCGGTACATATATTTTTATCTATCACAATCAGATATGCGCTACATTAAATTTCCGTTATCTTGTTTACAAGCCAATTTTCGCCAAATTTTGTTCACGCTAAATAAAATACATTTACAGCATCTCATCAAAAGATATAGTTACTGTTGTGCACATATATTTAAAGTAGCAACCCTTTAGCTTTATGAAAAAATGTGAAGATAATTAAAAAATCTATAAACAATACAAATTTGTGAAGAGGGCATAAAACACGGACCCCTGGGCATTCTAGAGGTGGGATCAGGTAGACGGAATGTTCCGTAGTCAAACTCAGCATAAAAACAAAGGCCTAACAATTGGTTTGAAACAAGTTTAAACCGACGTTGTTGAAATCCCTGATGAAATCCCTGTAACATCAACTTATCTGTCAGTAGCCCTTCTCAATTTAAAAATTGATCGTACTCGGAGCAATAAGTTGGGAGATGTAGAAACCATATACAGGTAATAGCGGGGTATTAGTACATAAATACGTACGGAAAGTTGATGATGGAAAAACTGAAGTCATCTCAATTGTCGTACAATTTAGTTGTTAGTTGGTCCTTATCGTTTATAGTCAGTAAAACATTTAAATATAAAACAGATGTGGCCGACTCTGTGGTTATTTATTTCAAGTCTACTGGGATATATCGAATAGATATATGAAAGGAAGTAACTATTGCTTATTGATAATACATCGTCGATATATCTAAATATCGAGTTGAAGGCCACAGCAAGTGTTTTCTCTTGGAGAAGTGTTTGAATGAAATCTTTTTCATAGGAACATGAAAAAGGCTGGCAAATAAAGGAGCACAATTACAGTACCGACCAGACACAACCTAACAGAAAGCGAAACCAGAGCGCACCCCGGGTTCGCTCTCTGGGTTCGCTTCGGGTTCGCTTGGGGTCCGCTAGTGCTGACCCCGAGCGAACCCGGAGCGCACCCAGAGCGAACCCAGAGCGAACGCTGAAAGAGAACTCAAATTCAGTAGCGGTCCCAGAAAGCGAACGCGCGTTCGGTGTTGCGTAACAAAGCTGTCAATCAGGATTAGCGATTAACTCATCAGCGCATCGACCAATTAACATGCCGAACAGGTCTGTCAATCAGGATAAGTGATAAAATGCGTTGACCATCAGCGCATCGACCAGTCAACATGCCAGTTTGTAATCTAAACATTGTACAAGCAAAGCGTGTGAATGTACAGTGTAAAAATATTATTAATATGATTTTTAAACATGATTTTATATTTATATATTTTAATTCTCCAGACAACATGCAATATTTACACATCTATTTTCATCATTATTTATTTTAAAAATCGATTAATACATTATATATTTTTATTATCCAGGTAGCATGTTACATGTATAGTTATATATTTATTTTCCTTATATTTTGAAAATCCATCAATATATAAATAAACATTGCGTAAATTTATCAGACAATAAGTACTTTAATTCATAATAGAAAAAAGATAATAATGGTTATAACAATTGTTACTAAAAAAAAAAAAAGCACTGGTCTTCGATAAATTATAAAATTTTATTATCTCAAGATACAGTATAAGAACATGCACGTGCTTTGATTTAATTATTTCTTATATATCATTTCAATTTACATGCACATTTTAATTTATCCAGATCAACATCGAACTAATCGATCTTAATTGATCATGAAAAAAATTAAATGTACGTTGTACAGTATAAATGTGTATTATGTCAATACGTAAATTGGAGAAAAAATCTCATTTTTTTAACTACTAGTTCACGTAATTCCAACATTAGTAAATTGAACTTGCAAAGATACCTTAATACGAAAACGTACATATACTTTTTTTTCATTACATAGGTACCTGTATTTGAACTTTGTAATTGTCATAATTATTTAATTTTAACACTTTAATAGTTATAAATTCAGAGTGAAGCCAAGGTCATCACGTGTCGGTTATCATCCACCTGTTTCGAAGATATTGCGGGTGCTAGGAGCAATTGCGGTTGGTTTTTTTAATTGACACTTGCTAGCTGAATGTATACTGTCTCCATGGTCACGGTATACCTGAGTATATACTCCCCCTACATTCGATGCCCCTTAAGTTACCTGTACCTCGTCTGGGCCCTTTATCAATGAGAAATTCAATTATTATTATTTTTTTTTTTTTGAATTTGGAAACGTCATAGTTCTTTGGTACGTTGTATGAAGAGTACATGTTCATGTAATTTGCTGCCACCTGAATGCTGAAAATCAGTAAAATACCTTTACGAGAGAGAGAGAGAGAGAGAGAACACGTATATTATTTGAAATTAAAATCGCTACAACCGGCCCATTGAAAACAATTTGAGTACGGTGGGGGCTCATCGAAATAAAACAATAAAAAAACAAAAAACAAAAAAAACAAAACAAAAAACAACAACAACAAAAAAAAAAAAAAAAAAACATCGGGCGTTATTATCTTAATTTCATCTACTTAGTCATGCGAGTTTACAGTTATTGAATTCTTGTTTTGTTTGTTTTCTTTCTTGTTTTTATTTATTTTTAAACATTTAGAATTTTGTTTGTTAACATGCCGCTCCAGTATGTAAATGTATGTATTGGGGGGGGGGGGGGGGGGAGGGGGGGTCATGAACCAGTTAGGAACACAAACTATTCAAATGATCATTTATTTGAAAACAACTTAAAAAAAATAATATATTCTTATCAGTGGACCAGTTATTAGTTTTTGTTTGTTTGTTTGTTGTTGTTTTTTTTTTTTTTTTTTAACAAGTCTTCCGTTAAACTCGCCTTATAAAACGATGATTTATTGCATGGAAGTAAATTATAAATGATCTGTAAAACGAAACTCATACATTGTATGAGAATTTTTTTTTTGATTATCACAACCTACATATACATGTAATGGAGGACAACCTAGCTTAAATGTAAACTGCTAAATATGAAACTTAGCATTTTACGTGTACAGTATGTCTCAGCTATTTCATAGATAAGTTCATAATTCAGTTGTTTGTCTTTCAAACATTTAAATTACGATTTAGCAATTGCTATTCCAATTGGAAGTTCCAACTTATTTTAAAACGCATGAATAATGTAAACAGATGAACTTGAAAGCTTTTTTTTTATTAAGATACTCCTATTAATTTCACTCCATCCGATACATCGAAAATAAATTTAACACCTTTTCTTCTTTTTCTTTCGAAATATACATAGCTTGTAAGTTAAGAAAAATAAGTGATAATTCTACGTCGAATGTACGGTGAAATTCTTGAAAATTTAACAACGTTCTCCATATTGTCACTTACATGTACATGTTTCGATCGCCATAAAAACAGTAAAAATCAATTTCACTACTGTATTTGGAATATACAAGGGGCGGGGCTTTCTGGCGGCAAGATTAAAGTGGGGTCCGCTTCACGCATGAGTGCGTAAAGCGAACCCAGAAAGCGAACGCCGGGTTCGCTCTAGCGGACCCAGAGCTGACCCCGAGCGAACGCAGAGCGAACCCGAAGCGCACCCAGAGCGGTCCCAAATTTTCTGAAAGCGGACCCACAGCGGACCGGAGCGAACCCAGGAAGCGAACCCGGGTGCGCTTTGGGTTCGCTCTGGTGTTAGGTTGTGTGCGGTTGGTACTGTAGTGCTCATCCACATTCCAACAGTTTGTATTAATTTTGTCAGTGAGGAAATCCAGCATACTTTTAATATCAACTATAGACTTTATGCGACGTACAAAATTTAATTTACAATTTTCGAGATAAATATCCATATACAAAAAATTTTATTTTAAATAATTTGTTATACGAGGGTTTCCCCATATTCCGTAGTTAGGTTTTGTAAGAACTCGATTTTATACATTAATGAAACTTTGTACATACATAAAACTAATAAGAAATACTTTATGGACAAATATTGAGCAATTACACATTTGAACCCTATTTTAAAACACTATTTCAGTGTCTGGTCTAAAATGGAGGCGCAGTACCTAAAAATTAAAATTAAAAATCGGTATATAATATTTAAAAATTCTATGAAGAGGTATTTAATACTTATAATTAGTATTTTGAAAACATAAATAAAAGTTATTGCTATTGCATTGTTAACTACATTTTCTCCAATTTTGTGGCATACGACTTGATTAATATGAATTTATAACGTTTTATATGCACCGGTTTGAAATCGATTTGTCGAAAATTAGCGGTTTTGTTGACAGAGGCGGCGCAAGGGACTGTGATCAAATATTTAACTTGAATTCACCCCTATAGAATCCTATAGTTATAAATGTCTGGTACGTATGGAAATGTATTCCGTCCTTATTATATCAAAATTTCTATGTATGTTTGTTCATTGTTTAACGTCTCTCTCGAGAATTTTTCACTACTTGCCGGTGGAAAGCTGCAAATTTTGACCTATACTCGGAACTCAGGGCCATTGAGCAGTGAGGGATCTTTTTCGTGCCAGCATATACTGCGACACAAGACCTCGTTTGATACGGTCTCATCCGAAGGACCGGTCTCCACGTCTCACATTGGGAATCAAACCCAAGACAAAATGAACTGTAGTTTTTAGCAGTAATTTAGCAGTTTCTTTTTTACCAGTTCTTCAAATTTACAGCTGTTTGTGAGCAGTTCTCAGCTGTTCATTATATAGCTTTTTTTCAAAACTGTTGAAAGAGCAGTAAGCTTAGCTGTTTTTATGCTGTTCTTCAGCTGTTCATCTCATAACATGTTGAAAAAAAACTGCTTTGGAGTTCTGTGTTTCTCTTAGCTGTTATGTACAATTTGATCGGGATCGAGAGAATTTTTGAAATGTCGGGCACAGTATCAATTAATTTAAACAACAGATCGCCAAAATTTGATCTTGGCTGCCATGTTTTATTGCTTGGACAGAAGGAAATAGAAAGTCTTGAAGAGGGGGGTTGCTGACAAGGATGCCCGAGATGGAATTGCTATATTTACCAAAATATGCAGATATTTTATATACGGTAGGTATATTTTTTTTGTGCATGTGTTTCTGTTGATTAATAGAAATTAAATGCTTAATCTGCTACGTTTTAAGCTACATTCCGTCAGCTCATAGAACTCATTGTTAAGCACAATTAAAAGTGGTGTTTTTTTTTTTTTTTTTTGGGGGGGGGGGGGGTTAATATCTTACACTGATTTACCATACATTTTTTTGTAACATATGTGCAGAAGATTTTCTGATGATAAAGAATAAGTGGTTATTGTGCTTTTAACAGGCTTAATTAAAAATGGTCCAGGGATGTATGAGGTATATCTTTTTTTTTCATTTTAGGGAAAGCTTTATTAGAGAAAAATGTTAAATAAAACACTGATAATCAAATAGCTATGATTGTCATTAATTATTTTAAACAAAATGATATAAAATTAAAGAACCCAAACTTGTATATATATAAAAAGGTTATAAAATGTGAGCAATTATTTTAAATTTCATTATTATTGCACCGTTTAAGTTAAAGTGTTTTTTTTTTTAACTGATAGGATTTGCCAATTGATCCGGTGCTGCTGCCAGCCTTTAATCAAGCAATGACCTTACAAGTTACGAAGGAGTCAAGAAAAATTTTATTGGGCAGATGGGTGTGAAGCACAGCTTACTAAGGATATAAATTAATTGAATTGCGAGAAATGAATCAAGAATGAAGGTAGAAAATAGCAAAGACCAATACCATAAACTGTTCTCACTTATGATATATTATTGTATCTGTCGTTTACATAGATATTGTAAAGTTTGTGTAATAATCAAGATGGATAAAAAGGTCTACTTGATCTAAGTAAATATTCATATTACTATGTCAAATATCTTTATTTTTCCCAATATCTGATAGTGTTGTATTTTTTACTGCCACTTTTGCGTATAGAATGAACAGATTCCCATTTTATTCATTATTTAAAAATGCCAGAATTCTTATTTTTTCATGATAAATTTGCGGCTGAAGAGTTTAAACTTTTTCAATATGCCCACCTGTTTCTCTGTCAAAAGATAGGATCCAATACATTGGTCATGTCTTGAACATAATGACAGATTGTGTACATTTTTTCATTGATTTAAATTTTTTGCTTCTTATATAATAAATTTTATATGATTATACACAGTGTTAATGGTGTTGTAAATAATTATGTATGTCTGCATCATGTGGCAGTTCCTAGAAGTTTTAGAGCAGTTCCTAGTAGTTATAAGCCATTTGGATATCCATATTAGGAATGCTTGTCAGCAGTTCTCCTGAATGTTAATTAGCTTACAAAAGTTTTTGAAGCAGTTCTTATTAATATTCATATTGGACAGCTGTTATCACAGAGCTCATTAAAATATTTCAGCCTATACGACAGCTAAACAACTGAGAATGCTAAATAACTGCTGTTAACTGCTATTGGAATATGTGTATGCAAATAGCTAATTTGCATAAAGTGAGCGAACTGGAATGCTAAGGAACAGCTAAAGAAAGCTGTTAAATGAGAACTGGGTAGGTTAATTAATAGCTGAATACCAGCTGTTTATTTTGACTTGGGAACCCGCGACATAAGGATCAACTCCTTATTCCGCGGCTCTAGATCGAGCGAACGCTCTAACCACTGCGCCACGCGTTCTACGAAAAAACGGAACTAAATAAGAGACAACCAGGAGAGAGGGGCAAAAAGTCGTCAAAGTGACATTTTTGCTACTCCATTTGCGAAAACAGAGGGAAAAAAGCCTTAGAGACATCGAGTTTTTAAAAACATTATTATTGGATACATATACATGTGCATACTTTGTATTTTCTAATGTTAAATCATATCATAGCAATTAAGATATTTTTCATTTATTCCTATATTCTTTATTTTGAAATAAAGAATTGGTTTCTTGTAATAATTGTATCTTTACCCCAATCAAAATTGGTGAGGTTAAAGTGTATCTTTTCTAACGTTGGTGTTAATGAACGGTAATTACTAAAACTATAATCACCCGAATTGTTTTCAATCATGTGAAAACTTCGAATTCGTTATTTACCAACCAATAACATACTTCATCCACCAAGAAAATTTAAGAGGGCTACGTTAATTTTTGTAAAAGATATGGGCTCGGTTTTGGGACAACCCTCGTATTAACAATAATGCTTTACTGAAAGTCATTGGTTTCATATTTCAGCCATTTCATGAAAAGTAAATAATGCAAATTTTGTAGCTTATAAATAAAGATAAAAAAACAGATAGTAAATTTGTGTTTAAGCACTTATAAATATATATCAAAACATTTTTGTTTTCTATTTTTTTAAATATTAATGTTTCTCTGTCACGACAGCCGTCGTGTTCTATTCAGTCAGACACAACAAGATTTTTTTTTTTCTGTTTACAATTTTTTTATCTATAAATAAAATCAGAATGAACAATATTTACACCATATTTAAACAGCTATAATTTACAATATGTATATCTTAAAAGTCTCTTTCAATCCATGTCATCCTTGTGTTCGCTCACAACCGCATTTAGACACGCCCCGTTTCACGACGGACTCCCGCTAACTGGCTCCCAGTTGGTCTCTGGTCTGTTGAACGTCATTGCCAACACATATATGACTAGACATTTTCAGGATTATATCAGGAACCTTTAAATTAAATAACATTTTTACGTCACAGGTTACGTATACCTTAAATAAAACTAGTCACCATTGACTATCATTGCACAAATGGCACATCATACAAACAGTAAATCTAACCAAACACTGTTATATATGTAGACAGCGTTAAGAATACACAATTTCTTTACACAAGTGGTTTTAACAACTTAACCCAAGACACAGACTGTATAAGCGGCAAAAAAAAAAAAAAAAAAAAAAAAAAAAAAAAAAAATATACTGCGTGCGTACATGACTAAGTACATGCACAAAACCAGAACATTACACGCATGAGTAACTCTACTCAGCAAAACTTGTATACGTAAAAAGTAACAAAAACATTACTTAACCCGTTTTCTTACAAAGTTAACAAATCTGAATGCAATATCAAAATACTAAATAATAAGAAATTTTAACTTATCCCTCATGGAGAAATGGTTACCGTTGTAAAAAACTACCTATCTAACTTATCTACACATTTTGGATTGTTCGTCAAGCATGTAAAATGTATGAAAACGTGGACCCCGGCTACGTGGTCAGCAATGCAGCGATTTTAATACTCCAAACACAATAGACCGTAACTGACCAATGCCTGCAATTTCTAAATGTGAGGTTCATTACAGGTAACAAAATAAAGAAGTCCCATAAAGGAAAAATAAGTAAAAATCATAGACATAAATAAAACAATAATCAGGATTAAATATTGATTGTGACATTCTCACAGAGGTTTAATAATTTGAACTATGACATCACAACTGTCTCAAAAGGAAAAAAAAAATAGGGCCTACAAGAATTTGAAGACGGCGTGATATGTATTCAGATAACGGGGATTAATACATGTAAGCAAATAACATGTATGTTGTGCGTGATTTATTGGATATAAGGTGGATTAATAAAGTCTGCAGATTTTATTTTCATTGGATATATTTTCCCAATCAAGACAAGCATGCAGCCGTGTCCATATTTTCAGGATGTCTTCTGACATTCTTGACATTTTTTTTAATATTCAGTCAGACCAAGGAATTTGCAACATTTTTTTTTCGTCTGAACAAATCTTTCATTAGTCCAAAAATGTTCTTTAATATTCTTCTACATTTCTAATCTATATGAACAGCAACTTCATTCATCTGAACGAATAAACTCAAACAGATATCTTATTGGTCTTTAGAAATTTTTAATTCTTAACAAATATTCAATTATCTGAAAGGAGTTCCTCATGCAGAACACATATCGATTTTTTCTGAACGAGGAAAATATCTAATTGTTTTGACCAAACAAGCTTATAACTCTTCGGTATCAAATTTTGCCCGAACGAAAAATTCATTTGTCCGAACAAAATCGTGATTAAGTCAGGCGGGCAACGAATCTGTCCAAACAAATATATATTTTGTCCAAATTGAGACAAAAGCTGTCCTTAATTAAATTATTAATATTTAATAAGTCCAAACAAGTTAACCGTAATGTCTGATTTAATCTGACTCTCCAAAGGTGGTCTTAATTATTTGTTAAAATAAAAAAAATCCGAACAATCAGTAAAACTATTCTATTGTAACATAAAATGTGCCTACTAAAAATAGATAGAAAGCAAAAAAGAAACACAGATAGTATTTGGCAATCAGAGCTTTAAAATTTCCTAGATCAAGCCTTTGCTTTCATTTTGCAAAATGTTTTACAAAATGTCTTTCTACAAAAAAGCGTGTGTTCATAAACAAAACAGGCAAAAACAAAACAAAAAATGACAAAAAAATATACTGTTAAAAGTATTCGGCTATCTGTCTTTATTTCACTATCAATAGATTGAGCAGTTTGCATACACACTGTCATTTTGCAGGTGCTCTGCAACAGCGACATGACAGAGTTGATATTCGTCCTAGAACAGATGAAAATACAATAATTAGAATTTCATTTCTATCAAGATCCCTTTGAAATGAAATATAATTAGGTTCAACAAAGCATTAAGATACGATATAAAAGACTGGAGTAATGAAAAGTTCTTAGAGATAATCGAGTTTTTAAAAATGACTAATTCAGAGACTAACCGTAATAAACAATGTAACTGACAAAAATCAGTCACCACTAACAGAAGTGCACACTATTTGAAGGAGGTTTCCATTTTTAGCAACAAACCTCAATCTTCTAGCATTCTTACCCATGATTGTAAAGTTTGTACGAATGAAAACTTATCAAAGTCGACACAAATTCAGTTCTACGGATCTGTAGATGCCATGTGATTGTGAAGATGTCTACTTCCTTATCCATTGAAAGTTGTTCCAGAGCGTTATAGACAAGAGCAAATGCCCCACATCGTGTAGCTCCATCACTAACAGATTCATGTGATTAATATTAAATTAAAAAGAAAAGTTGGAAGTAGGGCTGTTAATACATACCAAAGTAAACTCAAACTTCGGTCTACGTATCTGAAGTTGACGTGTAATGGTGAAGATGTCTACTTCCTGAACCACTGAGAGTTGTTCCAGAGCGTTATAGACCACACAAAATGCTCCACAGCGCAGCACAGTTAAGGCTACAAAAAGGGGGCGGAGCCTAATATGTACGGGAAATGTTAACTATGACATCATACAATACCAACAATTCTTAAAAATACTACAAAATCAAATGATTTGCTATTTTAAACTATAGGAAACCATCAAACTACATCTAAACTTACTATAACATGCTGTTTTGTCTTTAGTTAAATTCCACATAGCAAGGTATAAACAAGTCACTGATCGCGATGCACTTGTCGATGTGACGTCATTTCGTAAAACCTGACGCAGTTTGTATGCAGTGAGAGGCGGATCAAGAAATATTTTCACAACGAAAAATGTATTCTATAATTAAATAAAATATTATTTAAAAATATTTAAGAGGTCATTAATTTGGATGCAATGTCTTCTTTATGAATTTTATTCATATATATTCCGTATATTTCCTATTCAATTGCTACTGCCGTATATTTGTATGCAAGTACATCGGAAGGTATTAATAAATCGATCTAGTGCAAGGGCATACACTCAATGGATCACAGCAAGCTTTTACATATAAACTCTAGAAGTATTTAGGTATCTGAAAAGTGCTGCGATCCTGATGAAATCTTGAAAATGAATTAATCATATCTATATTTAATGCCGTTTACAAGCAAAAAATACAGAATGCGGTCATATAAATATGATTTTAACAATGATAAAGCAGAAACTATAAAGGATCGCAGCACTTTTCAGAAACTTCGATAGGTGTTGAAAATATTTATACTCTAAATTTAGAATTTTAACTTGATTATGCCCTTGCACTAGTGAAATTTATAGGTGACCTCTATATTGCCAGTATATGTGCTATATCACGTGACTGCCGCATCACGTGACAAGTCTGAATATAAAATCTTATCCTCCTCAATATGTAGTTATTAACCATAATTACATTTGTCGGATATCAATAAAGTACTGAAAAGAATCGCCATCCTGATTAAGAATATATTTTTAATTACAAGGATTGCCGATATTTCCATTGCGCACCTTAACTGTACTGCGAGCGTGAGGCACCATCACTGTGAAGGATAAACAGGATTATTTTCCCTTATAAATTTCAATATTAGCAACATTATAATAAATGTTAAAGTACTGATATATTTCCACATAATGAGTGAAATTTTCAGTCTAAATCCATTCGAGCAAACTACATTTACAATAAAATGTGGACCTGGGTCTATCTTGTGTTTCATTTCAGTCTGCATGTTGAAACCAACTGACTAAAATAAAAAAATTAACTTACCTTGACAAATAACAACCCTCCCTTCCATGTGTTTGGTCTCTTCAGATTTTGTTTCTTTGATTAAATCCAGCAAAGCTCTTTTATCTGTTGCCATTTTCCCTTCTTTCCAAGTCTTACATTCTAGTATTGTTATCCCCATAGTCCTTATAAATATTTTAATGATTTATGAAGAAAGATTTAAACTTTGTGGATAAGGCACCCATATAAACACTGCTAAAAATATTTGTGCAGAAAGTTATACTTTTACCTCTGGCTGTAAGAGGATATTTCTTGAAGCAAAGTTTATAGAATTGGTGGAAGAGGCAATTTAATGGTAAAACTTCCAACGGTTTTATTTTCGGATTTCGTTGGAATCCAAAGAGAGGTCTGGAAAAGAAGATTAATTATACTAGATACAGTAAGTGATGGTAAGAAATAAAATTGATCATAGATTACTATTTATTTTCAGTTTTCCTATTTCGTGACCGTCACGGTAGCTCAGTCGGTAGAGCGCTTTCTCCCTGATAGGAAGGTCGTGAGTTCGAATCTCGGCCGCGACTGATTTAAGTCGATAAAAAAATAGGTAGCAACTGTTCCTTCGCCATGCGCTCGGCACTTTGAAATGAAAGTTGTGTGTCCTTCAAATGAGCCCTTCACCGATATATGATGACGTTTCTATATGAGTAAATAATCATTGAATGGGACTTCAAACAACATATAATCCATCAATCCTTTATCAGACACATGAAAACCACAAAACGAGGATCAAAATATCTGATGAGTGTGAGAAAGTTTTCAGTGAAATGGGTACAAGAGGCTGATCAGACTGTCAGTTTCTGTGAAGGACTGAAAGTTAACAGATATAGATATTGTAAAACATATTGTTTTCGTTTTATAGGATTAAGATTTGAGGAATAAATGTCAACGGTTTCTTGTTCCAGCCTTGCTAACCTTTGAAGATACTGATGCATATTTGTAAAAGAGGTAGGAAAAATTTAATTATAACGAGTGTACTTCAAATCAAAAGAATTCTGCTAAATATTTTATTAAAATAGATTAAAAAAAACTATTGCCTGCATGCAATATTCATAGCAATATTTATTTAATTAAAAATCAAACATTATTTCAAGATTATATTAGTATATGAGTCCTATATAATTATCAATACACTATATCCTTTCCGTTAAATTAATGAGACCTGAAGAGGAACAGCTTTGTAGTACGTGTTCCTTCCCTTATGTACGACATATAACACAGAAATTCTTCTATTGTCAACTAAAAAGGAAAACTTTTAATCAAAAGTAAGAATTTAGACATTTTAATGGAATCTATACATGTATAATCAAACTTACTTTTCCCTGTTTTAATTCACCTGTAAAAAATTGATGTAGTATAAAATAGAGTACCCTTCAAAACTTGAATTGATGGAACTTATGGAATGGTCTTTTCCTAATGTATTTTTTATATAGACATACAGTACCTGGTAGAAAACTCTTTGTATAGTTGTTTGGCCAGATTAATAATCTTTCTTTGTACATTCTTTATGAAGGGACAGTAACTCATACAAAGACAGAGATTTATAATCAGAACATTTAACTCTAGGAACTAATGCAAATATCAGTTTCCATTCCGTAAGCTTTAATATTTCTGTTAAATGCATGAGAATGCTAAACCCTCTGAATGAACTTCATATCATTTGAAACTAATTTCTGAATTTATATACAGTGATGATCAGTAATGTACAGCTGCTTTGAGTTTTAACTTTAATCACATATTTAATGCACAAGTTTTACATTTATAAAGAAGATAAATGACAATAAAATAGTGTTTTATAAATGACTATTTTTAATATTTATCAGGCAATTTATTTCCAATGTTAAGATATTTATAGAATTAAATAAACACTAAACTAGTATTTTATAACTGATTCTGTGGTTTTCACAAGTATTCTCCAATTTTTTTGATATTTCTTTTAATAAAAGAAAAACAGTTGATTTCAATAACAATTTCAATTCAGACGTAATTATTAATAATGAATAATTAAGCAATACCAAAACCAATTTAAAAACTGATTAAAAGTGTGAAACTAATTATCTAAAATTATAACTTTCCCGCTATTTGATAACTGGATGCTGCCTGGGAGGTATAGAAGACTCGAACTTTGAATAACTCATTAATCACGTTTTCTGGTTTCAACATATTGTAATTCATTAGTGCAAATTAAGTTCAAAAATATTATTTCACCCTTTCTCTACAAATATATACAAAGTTGAAGTGAAGTTACAGATAATCATAATTTGGTTTTCTGTGAAATATGAAGATAACAAACAATTATCAAGCTCAAAAGTCCATTGAAATAATACAAATTGGGAGAAAGCAAACACGGACCTCTTAAAACGTCAGAAGTGGGATCAGAAATGTGAGTTGTTTATTCAATTACTGTAATGATTAATAGTTATAACTAAAAAATACTAGTAAACCCTTAAGGAAAAAAATAAAAACAAAAGAGAAAACTATATTGCGCGATACTTTATATTTTTCTCGAGGACAATATCATGCCATAGTGGAAGAGTCCCATCAAGATATTTGTTAAACCTCGATATTAAACCGGGTATATGGGGTCATCCTCATGTCCCCGATACGTAATAAGGTCGAGGTTGATCAAAATATTTATTAGATAGTGGAAACATAATCGGAATGTTAGAGACATAAAAATTCGCCGCGTTCACTTGTTGATAATAACTCAAAGAGCTGCATCGTTCTTGCGATAGGTCGCCGTGATATTTAAGAAAGCTCGTGTCCTTTCTCTGAAAACAAATAACCATTCATAACATTTCTATTATATACGGTAAAGAATAATAAGGCTTATCTGTGGTCCCCGGTTACTCGACAAATTTCGAATATTTATTAAAAGTTTTAAGAATTAAATTTTATTATTAGCTAATTTCTTTATTATTTGAATCATCATCTAAAAATTTCGAACAGTAGGTATAGGCAGCATAAGAAGCTGCATGTTGAAGATAGGGTCCTTTGATTTTCATGAATATCAAAAGAAATCAGTGATCAAAGCTTTCGTAAGACCGAGAACAGGTTTGTTCATAGTCGAGTTTGAAATATAAAATTGTATATTATATGTGTAAAGGTTGATTGAAAATATCTTTGTTGAAAACTCTTTGTTCTATGTTTTCTAATTAAAAGTATTGTGATTTTGAGTTTCTTCGCTGACTTCATTTTCATGAGATTGACCTCTTTATGGCCTGTTTAGAATCATAACAAGCCACCTGGATTTGTATCGTTACGGGTAATTTCCCCCAGTAAACGTGCTAGCTCTCAGTTGAAACATACTCAGTTTTATATCTGTCAGCATGGGCTTGTTTGGGTCATCTTGTTATAGCGTTTTATTGTCAAAGATTTGTAAATAGAAAATTGTATTTGTAGTTGACTGTGAATCTTGAACATATAATTTGTCTTTCAAAGAAATCATATCAAGATATTCTTTTTATAGTATCTAATCTAAATCTCTCCACCCATTTCCATGTAAAAGAGAAACCGTAGTGCGATAGGTTTTTTTAAAAAAAAAATTGGTTTGTATTTTTGATACGTTTAATTATTCTTTATAAATACAGAACACTTTAATTAGAAGTACTTCGTTATTCACAATGAACAAAAACAAAATACAGTATGCTAATATTTAACAGGTAAACCAAGGGTGTAGAAAGGGACCACACTACTATACTTAAGTGGAATATTCATTTGTTTTCAGTTGACAAAAGCCTATCTGATATTGATAACCACCGGATGATTTGGCGTGGAGTGGGTATTGAAAATATCGGTATATTAGTTTATATAAACAGCATACAAATATAGATCTCCCGTATGAAACGTTTTGACATACTTTAGAGATAAGGTTATGAGAAAAACAAATATTGCACTGACTACCCTTCTCAACAAATGATCATTTTCGTAAGCTTTTAGCCTTTTAGTTTTAGCTTAATAAATATTTATATATATAAAGACAGAGAATAAAACATGCTACATCAAGAAATTTCAAAAGACTCATCACAGAATGAGTAATTTTAATTCAAATTATATATTTATAAAATATGAAGATAACAAACAGTATTTAATCTCGAAAGTCCAATAAAAACAATACAAATTTGGAGCAGAGCAAACTATTAACCATATCCATACCATTAACGTCTTTTTCTTGTAAAATATCTAAATATGAAACAGATGTGTCAGAACCTGTGGTATCTTTCATTTCAAGCTCACTGGGATATATTGAGTCGACGTATGAATGAAAATAGCTATTGTTAATTGATAATACGTCGTCGATATATGTTGAGTTGAAGGCCACAGCAAGTGTTTTCTTCTTCTCATGTAGAAGATTTTGAATAAATCCTGCTTCATATGAATACAAAAATAGGTCTTCTAATAAGGGGGCGCAATTGGTACCCAACAGATTGTTGAAAGATCTGATCACCAAATTTACCTAGAACTTGTCAATAAGAAACTCAAACATTTTTTAATATCAAATTCAGAGTACTTGTGTGTACAAGCAGAGTGCTTTTTAACAAAATAATTTTGTAAATGACCAATGACAAGGTAAGTATATTTACAAGTTCCATTTTTATTGAAAAATCTTATACATCATGAAGAATGAATGCATTGGATGTATTTTGTACATCATAAAGGACAATTAAAGTCAAAACACGGAGATATCTAGGTTGGATGCAAGTTATTACAGCAAGTTATTGCATAAAGTTGTCCAAAGCAAGGTTTGTGTCCGATGGTAAACTCACCCTAATTTAATCCTTAAGAAGTAAGATTTACTTTACCTTTATGATTGTGAATCTTTCTAATGACATAACATATCGTTTTGCAACCATGTTACAAAAAAATCAAGCCGTTGAATCTCTATAACCTCATTACATATTCGTTGGAACCTGATCCCACCTGATGTTTTAAAGGTCCGTGATTGTTTGCTCCCGATTTGTATTGTTTCAATGAACTTTTCAGCTTGAATTACTGCTCGTTATCTCAATATTTCATATATAAAAATTGTATCGATTCACAAAAAGTTCCCTCAACCGCTCAACATCCTCGAACGGAGCGATTAATTACGATATTCAGCATGGCCATATCTAAATCTGTGTGTTTCCAAGAGTTACATTAAAGGAATTGATTGTATGTTGTTTTAAGTCCCATTCGAGAATGTTTCACTCATATAGAGACGTCACCAAATACCGGTGAAGGGCTTCAAATTTTGACATATAATCGATCTCATCTTAGGGAACCGCAACTTTCAGTTGATAGTGCCAAACGCATGGCGAAGGAACAGTTGCTACCCATTTTTTATCGACTTAGGTCAGTCGCGGCCGAGAATCTAACTCACGACCTCCCTATCATGGAGCGAGCGCTCTACCGACTGAGCTACCGTGAACGGTAACATTAAATGGAAATTTGAATATAAGACCTGCAAATGATAAATTTTCTGTTCTGATTTTGGGGACATGTCACGTGGTTTCGGGGGTTATATACTATCGCACATTCAGCAGAAAATCATATTTCGTTAAGAGCTCTGATATCTTGGGGGGTGTACAGAGACTGGAGGTAGTACCTAATTATTTGTTTGATTAAATTATCTCCGTTCTTCCATTTTACCAAGGAGAGATTTTTAAAATCATGAATTCAAGTGACCTAGTCTTGGTGATGCTGCTAGGCGCCATAGTAACTCAGGTTGCCACAAGGTAGGACTAGATAGAGGTAGATCCTAGATAGTTGAAATCAAAACCTATCATCTTCAAATGTTATACCTGTTGATATATATATATATATATATATATATATATATATATATATATATATATATATATATATATATATATATATATATATATATATATATATATATATATATATATATATATGAACAATGTTGATACTGCGCTACCTGAGTATATGCTTTCATATTTATATAATTTTGCTTCCATATATGGCAAGGGAAAATGATGACGGCTAAGTTGCATTTTAAACTAAATTTTCCTTTTCCTTTTCTACGAGATCTTAGGAATAAAATGTGAAGATTACGTTTATTAATCATACTAATAGTCTAATCAAACAATACAAATTGTGAGCAAAACAAACACTGACTTCTGAAAACAGGGGTGGGATCAGGTGCCAAGGAGGAGTGAGCAACCCGGTCGATGGGTGACATCAGTCCTGTACTCTTTCTCATAATAGGGTAAATGGAAAAAAATCTGTAGAAAATTCCATGTGAACATAATGGCCAAAATTTTTCGAATGACAGATTTAAGTCAGCTTTCGACTGAACTACAGATTGTAGTTGCAAACACGGTCAGTGCATTGACCATAGGATTTGCGAAATGTTGACTTTTAATCAAAATTCTTGATATCCTTGTATCATAATTTTATTTGGCAATAGCCTGCCTCTTTTCAGAAATTAATCGTACGTACATGTACAACATGCTCTTGAGTATCGAAGTAATTGGGACACAAAAAAACCCCATAAAAGTGGATAAATTTATTTGTTAAAAAATTCTGACTCTGTTCATTGGTACTTCGAAGTTGATATTAAAAAGATGCTTGAGTTTCTCATTGACAATATCTCTGTATGAATGATTGTGTGATTAAAGAAACACAGATTGTAATTTTCTTCGATTCCGACTACTATAGATATGTTCTACCAAGATAATTGATCTGTCTTAAAAGACAATCTCTAGTCAATCACAACTTTTTATGGTGTTAAAACGATTATATTTAAATATGTATATCTTATTGCTTTTTCAGGCCACATCGACATAAAAGGCAATGTAAGTAGTAAAACTATTACTTAGATACAACAGATTTATTTTACTCTGTATATATGCCACTTTTGATTAGTGCAGAGATCTCCAATATTGGGAATATAAAGGAGATAGAAATCACAAACTTTGACCTTTTTCAAAAACTTTTTGTAAAGAAGATGTATTGTGTTTTTAATAATAGTGCTTGTATAGAAGACGCATTGTGTTTTTAATATTACATGTACTTGTTAGTTTGACAGAAAATGAACAGATTATTAATCGCTATTTCAGAGTAAAAAGCACATGACCCCGGTATCATGAAAATCTTAAAATCTTAATTTTGATTTCAATTTATATTCCAGTGAAGTGATGTAGAAGTCAACGAGTTCAAAATATTTTTTATTCTATATTGTGTCACCAAACTACTGTTAACTGCATATTCTGGTTCTTAATTCATGATTAATTTGCATACTTATTACAGAGGATTGAAATTTCTACTTAATTTAGTCTGTTTCATTTCCCAGAGGGACCTCGAAAAGTCTACATTGCATTTAATTAAGGCTACCTTTTTGCCATTAAATCACAAATGTTGATTCTCAATTGAATTATATGTCATGTTATGAAATCTGAGTTTAATGGATGAGAAAGAATACAAAATTCAGAGTTAAATGTTCTGAATTTGTATTTACTCCCAGCCAATATACATGTAACGGATCAATCTTAGAAATATGGCAAAAATTACGACACATTTATGCTACCATTTCTCTCTCTCTCTTTTATTATTCAATCTTGATTATTTTTTTCTGAGAACAGCTCACAGTGGTGGAGATTCAAACCATTTTGATCACAGTAGTGAGTACTTTTATTTATTATTATCATTATTATTATTATTATTATTAATATTTCATGTTACCATGATGAGGCTTTTTCAAAATAATATTAAAATTGAAATTGTAAAGCAAATTGAGGCAACTATTGACTTTAAATTTCAAATTAATCTGTGTAATTCTATATGTACGCCTCTCTTTATACTCTTAGAAATAATATAATAATGCAATTGGTCGACTCGATATGAATTGCGTGAATGATTTTTCTTAGTTTAATGTGGATTTTGAATTCTTAAATTTTGATAAGCACAAACTTGGAAGAGTTGTGAAATACAATGTATAAAAAATTTTCATGTACAATAAGTTCCCAGCTTGAAGCCTGAACTATTTGTGTGTACTGTTAATAAAGTCATATATATCTAACGAACGTCTGCTAATGTGGAGTACCGGTGGTATTTACAAATATTTAGTTTTTGAAATTTAAATTATATCTACATGATGGAGTGTTTTTCCAAATTATGTCAAGAAAGGAACGGTGTAAAGCAAATTGTAGCTGCAATAATGTAGCCCTCTCCGATTTTTTTTTTTTTTTTTTTTTTTTTTTTTTTTTTTTGAGGGCTACAACTCCTTAGGATCTCCGTAATGGTGCAAGTGCGGGAGTGATTCACTACCGCACAAATTTCGGCTCAAATTATCAGTAAGTGGGTATGTTATTGACAAATCTTACCTGAACTCATAAAATGAAGTTATGTAAGACGTGAAATGATCCAAAAATATACAAAATAATCCGTATATCGGTTTATTTTTCGTGTATGTCAACATCACAACTTGAATTTATCCGCCATGTTTACTGACCTTGATCGGTTTTATTTTGGGACAACCAATGAGAATTCGGGATCAAGGGGAGCGGATCTTACAGGATTTCCTTTATTTTAATCATAAATATTACTTTTTATGGAAAAAAAGTCACATGGAATGCCTTTATTTATCGAAGTTTAGTGATACCATACTACACAATCATTTATCAACACCGACATTTGCGTTATCAAGTGATTCTAAAATTCAAGCGCAAGTCTCAGTACATCACGCGAGAACTGTCATGGCTGCGGAGGTGAAGACTGGTAAACACGCAGATTCATTTTACTTGGTTTTCGCGTATAAAGGGCTATGATGTTGATAGTGAATAATTCCGTCTTATTGGAAGTAAGTTGTATGTAAAAACAATTTATTTTGCCTGCAGTCGTCCGTATCTAAAAAAATAAATTTGCACCATTACGGTGATGCAGTGGAAATATCAGATTAAAAAAAATCGGAGAGGGCTACATTAATGCAGCTAAGCAAATTGATGCTGCTATTGACATTTAAATTTAAATTATTATTATTATGTGTAATACTAAGTCTGTCTCTCTTTATACTCTTGGGGAAAAAATGGTAAGATTATTCCATATGAATTGCGTGAACTTTCTCAGTTCAATGTGAGTCTTGAATTCTTAAGTTTTGATAAACACAAGTTTGGAGAGTTGTGAAATAAAATGTAGGAAAGCATGTATGTTAACTCAGTTCCCTACCTTGAAACCCAAAATATTCGTATGCATACACTTTTGAATCATGTCAAATATATCAACTGAATTGCAAATTCTCAATGAAGAAAGAAATTAACAGATTTTAATGTATATAAAGGGAAAAAAAATCAAATACACAAACAGACACAGATGAAATATTGATTACATCAGTAGAATTATCACATATAGTTTGTTTATAACGAGTCATTGAACATGTATTTAAGTAAGAATTTTTTTTTTTTTTTTTTTTTTTTTTTTTTTTTTTTTGTATACCTACAAGCTATAGCTAAAACTGCATTAGGAAGGGCTATAATCCTATGGAAAAAAAATCATGTATAGAAGTGGGGTACTCATTGTGTAATATTTGAGCTTTTCTAAAAATAATTCTATCTCTAAGATGTAAGATAAGACGTTTCATATCAACATTTTTATATTTGTAATCTGTTTATTTACGAACATATCAATGTAATTTCGAAGCACTCTCCAGGCCAAATCTCCCAGGAATTCTTAATATCAGATCAGGCTGTTGTCAACTGAAAAAAACACCTTATAAAGCAGAAAAAAAAGATGAATTATTATTTTTTTTAAAAAGAAAGGGCACTATTTTACTTCAATATCACGGAATCCTTTCACAAGAACGATATAACACTTTGGATTATTAATTACAATGAAATGCAGCGAATTTTTCAGTCTCTTCAACGGGGTAGTGTTTTTACTCTATCTTATATAGTCATTATTTATGCTATATGAATCCATTTAATATATTGATCACCCTCGATTGTGGAAATTTTATTCAGTATTGGGGACATACGAATGAACCCCACACCCACAGTATTTTATATCAGATTCCAAAGTTTAAAATTATCGATGTTTATTTAATATTTCGATCGGATATTTTCATGTATGGCGTGATGCTGTCCTTGAGATAAATTTAAAATTAGGTGTAATCATTTTTTCTTTGTTTTCATTTTGCTCCTTAAGGGTTTGATAGTATTTTTGACTTTTACATTTAACATGTAACTGAAAATAATAAAATCATTGTCTAACAAAACTTGAATCTTAATAATTCATAGTACGAGTCTCCGTATCCTCCAGCCAGCATCCGGTCGACAAAATGCGGGAAAATTTCATGTACAATCTTACGTAAATAATTTTACATTTTTAAATAGATTTCTTAAACTAGTTTAGGTATTACTTTATTATTCATTATAATTAGTCACGTCTGTAAATGAAATCAACTTTGACAAAATAAAATTCTTTATATCTACAAGCATAATGTTACCTCATTTATCTGCTTCTCATGTCGTGTCATGCAAATCCTGATTGTTTATATTTAATAATTGAATATATATTAATGGATATATTTTGTTTCTTGTAGTCCTGAATGCTTGCAGACCCTTACCAGCTCCTGCAGATGGACAAATTAACTGTGCAGATTCCACGATATTTTAGTGAGTATTCAGCGTTAAATCATGGACATGTTATTTCTGTCTCTGATGCAGGAGTTTCTTATCCAAGTTCATCTCTATCATTATATGTAGAGACAGAAAGAGTGAGACAAGAAACCCTGTGTCTCTGACAAATGTAAACCTTAAACCTGATAAGTCAATATTACAACGATATTTTCTGGAAAAAAAAAATGTTTTTTTCATTCGCAGAACTTGTCTCTGATACAGACATATACAGATATATTTCGGTTTTAATATTTAAACTTTTACAGTCGTTGTACAGCGCATTGCAACTCTGGATATCAATTTGATAATGGAGACACAACAATACAGAAAGATTGTGATCCTATGAGTGGACAGTTTTTTGATGGCCCAACTTTTCCAAAGTGCATACGTAAGTAAAAACATCTTTTACTTAAATGTAACCATTGCCACTTGTTTATTCCCACACAATTTTCTCACTGATAAATTGTCTATGTAGGATTTTCCATACAGCCACTTAGGAATCATTTATCATAGTTATTTTCCTTGTAACCAAAAATATTCGAAAGCATATTCTTTTTTAACATGTGTAAATAATATATGGTACCAATTCTGATATACCAAAATTCGACAAATTATGTTTCTTCAGTGATGCTCATGCCGAAAGGTTGGAAAACCAAAATATTAAAATAAAAAAGGACTTTGAATAGCTGAAAACAAGATGCCAAAGATTGGAGTAAAATACTTAAAAGGATCAGAGCTATTCAAGAGGAAATAATCCTTACTTTTGAAATAAATTTCTAAATTTTATTCTAGCAATTAAATACATATCTGTATTTTGAAGCTAGTACCGAAGTACTTAGCTACTGGGCTGTAGAGACCTTCGGGGATTTACAAGCAGAGATCTCGACCCAGGGTTCATAATGTTAATTATATACGGAAAAATTTTGATACACCAGATACGCATTTGGACTAATTACGTCTCTTCAGTGATGCTTATGCCAAAATGTTGTAAATCAAAAAAAGGAATTTGAAGAGCTCAACAAAGGTGCCAAAGACCGGAGTAAAATAGGTTGAGGATCAGACCTATGCATGAGGAAGATAATCCTAAAGGTACTCCGATCCTCAGGATCTGAAAATCAGCTTTTAAGTAATTGAAAATGCTTACATGTCTCTGATTTCAGATAGTAACATGAATTTAGCCATGGAATTTCTTCAAAGTTCATCATTATAGTAAATTATATATAGGGAAAATCTCAAATATATTTTCAGGAAATGCGAATAAAAAGACCGACCATGCATTTTCTAATTGAAAATTGATCAACAAATATAATTTAGGATAAAAAGATATAGGTATCCAGGCATTTGGAGAAAATTGCATCATTTTTATGCTTATACAGTATTTTAGTTCCTCTTTTTACTTAAATTGTCATATAATACATAGTGTAAAAAGCTTGTGCTATCATTGCTAGGCATCACATATCACATCTAATTTCATATCATGCTAATAAGCTGTGGTATCTAATGCTAGACTACAGGAAATTCGATTTCTCTGAAAATCAATTCATTTTTTTTTTTTTTTTTTTTTTTTTTTTTTTATGGGGTAGAAATGTCAACTTTTTACAAGACCGTTTCTAAGACTTCAAAGAATCTTGAATCACATTAAGATGCATAAAATAAAAATTGTTGCACCAAAAGATCTCAATTTCAAGCTTCATTTTGAGACTTTTTAAATAAAATAATAAATTTTAGAGTTATCCTTCATAGTTAAGGATCGGATATTCTTAATTTTGAAATAAATATTTGTAACATGGATGAGCTAGGCTTTCTTTTCAAATCAAAACTAAGAGTTGCTTCAAGGAAAACAAGGATTTATCTACTAAAAAACAAAAAAACAAAAAAAAAATAATTAAATCAATAAATCACACAACCATACACGTACACTCACTTTTATGATCATAAAAAATATTATTTACAATGAAGAAAAAAATGATCAAAAAATTTTAACAACTGCAACCAACACGTGTTCTCAATTATCGATCTCAAACCTATCAAAATATTGCCAGTATTGTCCACATCAATATGAGAGTTCACTCAATTCAGTTCAACACTATCCTCCAAACCTCCGGGGCTGTAGTTCTAGACTGTGATTTGGGATCAGTGTACTAGTAATTTTCTCGCGTCTAATTCACGGAACATCATTATCGACGTCTTCTTCATCAACATCATCATTGTCATCGACATCATCGTTGTCATCATCATCACATCATCGACCTCACTGTCGTCATCATCCTCGACATCATCGACATCATTGTCGTCATCATCATCGACATCATCCTTATGACGTACACCTCAGCATGGTGCATAAATATTAACCCTCCTTTATCAGTAAAAGAAGTATTTACTCTTCATATGGTAATACTAAAATACAATTATACTGGCTTTAATTAATAACCATGTAGTCATGTTTGAGTTCAATATAACATAACCTCTTAGTACATAATTTCAATATCATCAGTTTGTTTACAGTTGACATAGAAACAAAATGGCTGACAATACTTCCGGTCACTTACTTCCTCTCAGACATTTAAATGAGAAAGTATACAGCGAACAAAAACACCATAAAACAAGAAACAGGCTGTACTTTAGATTTGAAGAATTTCTTTAACAACGCTAAAAATCCTGACAAAGATAACTTATTCAAACACTCTCGCTAATGTCTCACCTGAACGCACACACAGGTAACTCACTGATGAGTGCCTGTCAAGGGGAATTTATAGAATGAATGTTAACAATACATTAAACATAACTAGAAATACTACAAAATATACTCACCATGGTCTGTTTTTCGTGCAGAAAAGTACAAAACGGTTATAGTAAACCTGCTATAAGTTTTAGGCGCATGCTGGTGCAAATATTAACAAAATTTATCCTGTCCCATAGCTCTATGCCTTGCACATTGGACAGCTCTGCCGGGAATGACCTATAAGCTATTGTTACTTGTCAGCCAAAATTTTGCACAGAATTCTGGGAGCTAATAAAGAGGTGTTTGAAGGGTAATACTTGCAAAAATATACAAGGGGTACCCAAAGGGTTAAACTAGTCTAGTGATTGTTGCAATATCTAAATTCTACCACAGCAATTAGATATATATCCGTATGTCAAATGTATCAACTGAATTGTATGTTCTCAATTAAGAAAGAAATTAAAAGATTTTAATGTATGTAAAGAAAAAAAAAATAAATACCCAAACATGCACAGATGAAACATTGATTAGATCAGAAAAAAATATTACATTTAGCTTTCTAGTACGAGTCTTTTAAAATATCTTTAAGTAAGAATGTGTTTTTCTCTGTATATAACCAGAAGTTATAGCTAAAACAGCATTAGGAAGGGGTAAAATCCTATGGGGAAAACTCCATGTGCAGTAGGAAAGTAGTCAGAGCAATATTTGTGTGTGGGGGTTTGTGTGTATGTGAGGGTCTGTGTGTGTGTGCTTTACATTTAATTCTATCTCTAGAATGTGAGATATGATGTTTCACATCCACAACTATAAATTTGTATTCTGTTTTATACTGTAATTTCTAATACTCTCTTTCTCTCCCTCTCTCTCTGTCAGTTTGTCATGTTCAGAATTTGTATTTACTCCCATCAAGTACTTCGCAATAATCTTAGAGAAATGGCCAAATCTATGATATATACCTGCTCCTTTTTTTCTAATTATTTATTTACAATCTTGTCTTTTTTTTCTTTCTGAGTACAGCTGCTGGTGGTGGAGTTTCAACCCCTCTGGTAACCGGTGGTAATTACATTTTTTTTTTTTTTTTTTTTTTTTGCTTGTTTGTTTTTTTTTTTTACATATGAATCTATCTCTAAGATGTAAGATAAAACGTTTCATATCGACAGCTCTATATTTGTATTCTGTTTATATACAAACATACCGTAGTTTTCAATACCCTCTCTACGCCAAAAACAGCTGCTGGTGGTGGAGATTCAAACCTTTTTGGTCCCGGTGGTAATTACTTTTAGTTTTTTAAATTTTAATTATGTCTACATCATAAACGTATTTCTAAATAATGTCAAGATAGGAAGTGTGTAAGCAAATAAAGGCCACTATTGACACTTAAATTTAAATTCTTTTGTGTAATACAAAGTATATATCTCTTTTTATATTCATACAAAGAGATAAAACTGATTAGATGATTAGGTATGTCTTGGGTGCATTATTTTAACATTCCCAGTTCAATGTGGATTTTGAATTCCTAAGTTTTCATAAACATTTAAATTTAAATTATTATTATGCGTAATACCAAACATGTCTCTTTTCTATACTCTTTTAAAAAAAATGATAAGGCTATTCCATATGAGTTGTGTGAATTTTTCAAACTTTCTCAGTTCAATGTGAGTTTTGAATTCTTAAGTTTTGATAAACACAAGTTAGGAGAGTTGTGAAATAAAATGTATGAAAGTATATATGTTTACTCATTTCCCTAGCTTGAAACCAAAAATGTTCGTACGTGTACTGTTTTCAATCATGTCAAATATATCAACTGAATTTTAGTTCTCAATAAAGAAATGTACAGCAGTACAGATTTTGATGGATGTAAAGAGAAAACAAACATGCAGAGATGAAATATTAACTATATCAAAGCAAATATGACATTATCTTTTCTATTACGAGTCTTTTTTTCATACCTTTAAGTGGAATTTTTTTTTCTCGCTATATAACTAGCAGGTGTAGGTAGAACTGCGTTAGGACGCGCTATTATTCTATTGGAAAATTTCATGTGTACATGTCGTACTGAGGAAGTCAGTGCAATATTTGTGTGTGTGTTTTTACATATGATTCTATGACCAGTATTTTGGAGTTATCACTATTTAGCATTACAATAATTGACAAAAGGACTCACACTACTAATCCCATTTCTGACGTATATAGAGGTCTATGTTTCCTTTCACTACAATTTATATTGATTCAATAGACTTTTGAGCTTGATTATTGTTCGTTATCTTCATTTTGCACGGAAAAAACAAATTATGAATATCTGAAGCTTAATTTCAACTTATTATTTATACTTGTAGAGAAAGGTTGAAATAATATTTTTGATCTTCTGATGAACACCTTTGCACTTATGAATTACAATATGTCGAAAATAATATGTTGAAACCAGAAAAACAATCAAATGAGCACTTTACATGTTATTGCCAAGACAAAATATACGAGCAATCCATAGTACGAGTCAGAGTATCCTCCAGGCAGCATCCGATCAACATAAAGCGGCAAAATTACAATCTTAAAGAAATTATTTTACAAATCAACTTTGACAAAATAAAATTCTTTATATCTACGGCCAGAATGTTACATCCTTCATCTGCTTCTAATGTCGTGTTGTGCAAACCCTAAATATTTATCTATTGTTATTATATATATTTTAATACATTGTTCCTTTTTTTGTAGCACAAGCTTCTTGCCAAGCTTTAGCGGGTCCTACAGATGGACAAATAAACTGTGGAGATTCCATGCCATTTTAGTGAGTATTGCAGCTTTTAATGAGAAACATGTTATTTACATGTCTCTGACACAGAGGTTTCTCATCCATATTGATTTCTCTCTTTATATGGCTAGAGAGAGAGAGGGAGAGAGAAGAAGAAGAAGAAGCTATGTGTCTCTGACAAAAATAAGCCTTTTACCTAATAAGTCAATATTACAACGGAATATTCTGAGAACCTGTATCTGATATAGATATTTTCGAAGGTAGACATATTTCTGTTTTTAATATTTAATTTTGTTTTAGTCGCTGTACAGCACAGTGCAACTCCGGGTATCAATTTGAAAACGGAGACACAACAATACAAAAAGATTGTGATCCTATGACTGGACAGTTTTTTGATGGCCCAACTTTTCCAAAGTGCATACGTAAGTAAAAACATCATTTATTAACATGTATTCATTGCGACTTGATTATTCCCATACAATTTTTCTCAGTTATAAATTGTCCATGTAGGATTTTCCATGGTGCCATGGGAGGAGTCATTGGTACATACACATTTGATTTTAAAATGTAATTTTATGAACATTTGAAGCAATACCATTCAAATAATTGTAAAAAAAATTATCAGTTTGCATTTTTTATGTCGCCCCGAACGAAGTCGGGCGAAATATTGTACGCCTAAAAACATTGTCCGGGAATTTTCTCGCAGATGGCTTGGCTAATCTTCCTGAAACTTTCCACAAAAGGCGATCACTAGTTTTACTTGTGCAGTGCAGACTTTCAGTTTCAAAATGACTACCGTTGCTATGGAAACGTGCGAAAAGTGAGAAATGTTGTCCGGGAGTGTTCTCTCTTGTCCCTTGAACATTCATCATGAAACTTAATAGAAATGATGATCAGTAATTGTAGTTGTGCGATTCGCATTGAAATTTTCAAATTGTCAAGTGTTGCCATGGAAACAGAGGGAAAGTGAAAATTCCTTAATTTCGATTTCCTCAGTAACTGCTCAAGCAATCATTTTGAAACTTTAATGCATGATCCCTTGCATTGTGTCAAAGTGATTTCTATTCTTTTTAAAAATGAAATTGGCAGCACGCAGTTACCATAGAAACAAAACAGAAAAAAAGGGTATTATGCTCACATATGTTCTCAGAGGTGGCTTGGACAATCTTGATAAAACTTTACGGAAATTATAATTAGAAACTTTAGATACGCAGTCAACATTCATTTATTTTTCTAAATTCCTACCGTTGCCATGGAAACGGACGAAAAGTGAAATTTTTTTAATTTTTATTTTTTCAGTAAGTACGCAAGCAATCTTTTGGAAACATTAAAGGTTTATTCTTTCTACTGGATCAATTGTTTTCCGCAAAAAAATTGGAGCAGGACCATCGCTTCAGCCACCGGAACGAAGTCGTATTTTGGTTCACCTTAGTTTTGTACTCGAGCGTTCTCGCAGATGGCTTTCAAAATCTTCCTGAAACTTTACAGAAATAAAAATCACCAACCCTAGTTGTGCATGGAATATTTTATTTTTTCAAAGTTTGTCGCTGACGCAAGGCAAGGAACAAATGATTTAAGAAAAGTCGCGGTCACATGACCATTGTATGCTATCAGAAGTTTTTTTAATCAAAGTACTGAAGGGACTGATACGAGTTGGTTATCCAAGCTTAGCTAATGGGTATTGCTTAAGTAATGAAAAAATGAAATGTCTATTTAGAAACAGAAATTTAAATTTTCATTTGATTTCGGATGTAAATTTCATGACATGATGCAATGTATTTTAAAATCCAATTTACAGATAATACTTTATGAAATTATAAGAAAACGATATTTTCTTTCTTTTTACAGTATAATTATACAAGTTACACATTTATTGAGCATTGCTACTTTATTTTAAGAAATGAAAAGAACTTGCACAACTATCATAAAATATATTAAAGCCACAATTTTTGACATTGCCTATAGTGTATGCAGCAAGTATGTTTTTGATAAGTGTCGTTTTTCTCTGATATTTTTTTTTCTTCAGTAATGCTTTATTTTCACATGCAGTTTTCAAATAAAATCCTGTTAACTAATAAATGTAAAGTCAAAAAAGGCATTGCACATTTTACTACCCCCCCCCCTTACACACACACACGCACGCACCCGCCTCACCCAGAATAACAACAACATAAAATATTTCTTTTAACCCGAAATCAACCTCTGATCGACTTTAAATCTACTAAAGAACCAAAATTAATATTCATGAAAAGGTGTTTGCCTTTGACTCAATTAGATAATAGCCGAATTTCTGTACTGATGAACAGAGATGTAAAAATTACTTTTTGTAAATCAAGTTTCCCTAATATATGAGTTTATATTCTGCTGCCGTGATGCTTTTTCTGTTTTGTGTGTGTAAATCATCTTATTTACGATTACTTCATTTTAATATAAACCATTTGTTTAAGTTAAATTATTTCCGGTATCAGTAGTGACTAAAACTAGCGATATTATTCCTTCAATACAATTTAATTCTCCGGATATGTTAGTGTTAGTTACATGCATGAACATCTGTGTTCTGATGTATTTCATGTTCATCAATCAGAAATAAAACAAAAAAGAGGTTTTTGAGGAAATCAAAATTATTATTAATAGATCAGAATAATACACTTTTAGACCACTTCTAATAAAGCCAGTTCGGGGCGACATACGCTATTGCTTGCAATAGCAGACTTTCTAGTTTCATTTTGTATTTATTCCCATCCAGTGCTTAGCAGTAGTCTTAGAAATATGGCCAAATCTATGACACATGCACGCTTCCCTTTTCTATTTTTTTTATTTACAGTCTTGTTTTTTACTTTCTGAGAACAGCTGCTGGTGGTGGAGTTTCAAGCACTTTGGTTACCGGTGGTAATTACCTGTACTTTTCTTCTTTTTTTTTAAATATTAATTTTGTCCACGTGATGAAGCTTTTTTTTCCCCAAATAATCTCAATATAAGAACTGTGTAGTGGAAATTGAGGCCTCCGTCGACTTCAAATTTAAATTATTAAGTGTAATGCTAAACATATGTCTCTTTTATACTCTTTGAAAGAAAAAAAAATATTAGACAATTCAAAGGGAATTGCGTGAATTATTATAACTTTCTCAGTTCAATGTGAGTTTTGAATACTTAAGTTTTGATAAGCACAAATTTAGAGAGTTGTGATCAGAAATAAAATGTATGAAAGTATAGATGTTTACTCAGTTCCCACGCCTGAAACCAGTCTCTTTTGAATCATGTCAAATATATTAACTTAATTGTAAGTTCTCAAGAAAGAAAGACATAACATATAACAAATTTTAATATACATGTATGTAAAGGGAAAAAAATCAAATACCCAAACATGCACACATGAAACATTGATTACATCAGAAGAAATATGACATTTATTTTTCTATTACGAGTTTTTTAACATATCTTTATGTAAAATTGTTTTTTTCTCTATATATAACTAGTAGGTATAACTAAAATTGCGTTAGGAAGAGATATAATCCAATGGGAGAAAATCAAGTATGGAAGGGGGATACTCAGTGTTATATTTTGGGTTTTTTTAACATATGATTCTATCTCTATGATGTAAGATAAGACGTTTCATATCGACAGCTCTATATTTCTATTCTGTTTATTTACGAACATACTGCAATTTTCAATACCCTCCACGCCAAATCTTTTATCAATTTGATAATGGAGACACAACAATACAAAAACATTGTGATCCTATGACTGGAATGTTTTTTGATGGCCCAACTTTTCCAAAATGCATACGTAAGTTAAATCATCTTTTTTTAAAAAATTGAAATAACCATTACCACTTGATTATTCCCGTACAATTTTCTCATTTATAAATTGTCCATGTAGGATTTTCTATACAGCCACTTAGGAATCATTGTACATACACATATATGGTTTTAATTGTAATTCTATGAACATTTAAAGCAAAACCATTCAAATACAATCGTAATGAATTGTCAGTTTGTCATGTTCTGAAATTGTATTAGTCCTATCTAGTACTTAGCAATAATCTTAGAAATATGGCCAAATTTATGACATATGTATGCTTCCTTTTTTCTAATTTTTTTTAACAAGTTTATTTTTTTTTCTGATAACAGCTGCTGGTGGCGGAGTTTCAAACCCTTTTGGTCCTGGTGGTAATTACTTTTAGTTTTTGAAATTTTAATTATGTCTACATCATAAACCTATTTCCAAATAATGTCAAGACAGGAAGTGTGGTAAGCAAATTAATGCCACTATTGACACTTAAATTCGAATTATTTTGTGTAATAATGAACATATGTCTCTTTTATATTCATACAAAGAAATAAAAATAATAAGATGATTTGGTATGACTTGGGTGCATTATTCTAACATTCACAGTTCAATGTGGATTTTGAATTCTTAAGTTTTCATAAGCACAAATTAGGAGAGCTGTGAAATAAAATATATGAAAGTATATATGTTTACCCAGTTCCCGAACTTGAAACGAAAATAAAAGTATGCATGCTGTTTTCAATCATGGCAAATATATCAACTGAATTTCAGATCTCAATAAACAAATATTAAGATTATAATGTATGTCAAGAGATAAAATCAAATACGCAAACATGCAGAGATGAAACATTAACTATATCAAAAGAAATATGACATTAACTTTTCTATTAGGAGTCTTTTATTATACCTTTAAGTAGCATTTTTTTTTCTCTGTCTATAACTAGTAGGTGTAGGTAAAACTGCGTTAGGACGCGCTATAATTCTATGGGAAAAATTCATGTGTACATGTCGTACGGAGGTAGTCAGTGCAATATTTATGTGTGTGTTTTTACATATGATTCTATGACCAGTATTTTTGAGTTATCACTATAAATCATTACAGTAATTGACAAAATAACTCACACTACTGATCCCACTTCTGACGTATATAGAGGTCCGTGTTTGCTTTCCTTACAATTTGTATTGATTCAAAGGACTTTTGAGCTTGATTATTGTTTGTTATCTTCATATTTCGCAGACAAACAAATTATGAATATCTGGAACATAATTTCAACTTTTTATATACTTTTAAAGAAAGGTTGAAATCATATTTGTGAACTTCTGATGAACACCTTTGCAGTTATTTGTCGAAAACAATATGTTGAAACCAGCAAAAACAATCAAATACGCATTATTCATCTAATTGAAAATAATATAGTCATTGCCCAGCCAAATTTGCATCCGAGAACTTCTAAGTACGAGTCTTTGTATCCTCAAGGCAACATCCATTTATCAAAAAGCGGGAAAATTCTAAATAAAAAAAAATCACAAATGAACTTCGACAAAATAAAATTCTCGACATCTACAGCCATAATGTTACAACCTTTATCTACTTCTGTCTTGTCGTGCAAATCCTATATGCTTATCTTTAGTAATTGTATATTTTTAATATATAGTTCTTATTTTTGTAGCACAGGGGGCTTGCAAACCTTTAGCAGCTCCTACAGATGGGCAAATAAACTGTGGAGATTCCACGATATTTTAGTGAGTATTGCAGCGTTAAGTCAGAGACATGTTATTAATGTCTCTTAAATAGAGGATTCTTATCCACATTGATCGTTTTCTTTATACGAGTATGTAGAGAAAGAGAAAGGGAGATAAAAAGCCCTGAGAGTCTGACAAAAGACAGTCTGTAACCTGATAAGTCAATACTTCAACAGAATATTGTGAAAAAAAAATATTAATTTGTAGAACCTGTTTCTTACATATACAGAATGTTTCAAAGGTAGACATATTTCTGTGTTTAATATTTAACATTTTGCAGTCGCTGTACAGCACATTGCAACTCTGGATATCAATTTGATAATGGAAACACAACAATACAAAAAGATTGTGATTCTATTACTGGACAGTTTTTTGATGGCCCAACTTTCCCAAAATGCATACGTAAGTAAAAACAAAACTTTTATCAAAATTTAAAATAACCATTGCCACTTGATAATTCCCCAATTTTTTCACTTATAAATTGTCCATGTAGGGTTTTTCATGGTGCCACTTAGGAATCATTGTCCATACACGTATGGTTTTTATAGGTATTTTCTTGAACATTTAAGGCAATACCATTCAAATACAATTGTAAAAAGTTGTCAGTATAACATACTGATACTTGCAGCAATGTTCCAAAATGGAATAAGTATAAAAAGTCATTCTACGTGACGCCAAAATACACAAAATTTTATATGTATATACATGTAGTTTATTTTAACATAACCTAGTGCATGGGCTTGTACAAATTATAAAATTTTGGATATGTTGACCTATAAATTAAACAAAACTGGCAATTGCTGGTAAACATAAGCTCATTCTTTGCATGCTCATTGGCAAGTATCTGAAATTGATTCCGTTTTGTTCTAAATTTCAGCAAAGTGTAGCCCAGCCTGCCAGAACGGCCTCACTTGTGTGAAACCTAACATCTGTTTATGCGGGACTTTGCAACACGGTTAAAGTGATCTCCAGCATGTTGTCTCAAAATTAAATCATAAATACGTGTCAATTTACCCTCTTGCAAATAAAATGCCACATTTGTAGTTCTTATGTTTTTTATTTCATTATCTTGGTGTTAGTTTACTTACATAAAGCATGTCCAGAGAAGTTACTTTAGTTGATGTTTACTGTAAACCAACTAATTATTCGCGTCATCTTTTAATCGGGATTCGTCAGTTTGAAATCAATCCGCCACGATTAATTTTTGCGACTGAGGAATTATTCTATACAAATAGCAGAATAAATAGATCGCGGCGACTAATATTCGCGAGTCAAAGTAGGTCGCGAAAATCGCGGATATTTCTTGCATGCGAATAAAAGTTGGTTTACTAGGGAAGCGCTTAATCTTGTAAAGTCTTGTTTAATGTATGATGCTGGGTAATAAAGCACATGGTCTAACAATGGTTGTTGAGAGTGCTTGAGGGAAAATTAATTCCCAGTGCTAGAAACAGTTTAAGCAAGTGTATGTTTATGCCATTTAATTACTGATTATTCAGAGTTTAGATAATGTGAAAAACAGTTATCTTAATTAACTGAGAAAATGTCAACAAAAATCATCCCCCTTCTTACAATCCTAAAACCAATAGTTAAAAACTCCTTAAGAAAAGACTCTTAGCATGGACAGAAGTCACACAGATAAAAAAAAAACAAGGTGTTCCTATCTCTCCTCTGAAAACGATGAGTCTCAGATGAAATATATGGATATAACGAACAGTATTCAAGCTCAAAAGTCCATTAATCAATACAAAATAGGAGCAGAGCAAACACGGAAGAGAAACAAGATACAAGATACAAGAAAAAGTGTTTGATCGGTTGAACTTGGAAAGTCTAGAAAAGGAGACATGTGTGAAAACATTGATAGAGTTTTTAGACAAACAGTTAGCCAAAGATGACTTAGCAGATATTAATTTAGGGAAATTTGAAGATTATAAAAGGCCGGAAGGGCAGTCTATCAATGAATATATAACCATTTTTATGCCAAATGCAGAAAAAATTTAGAAGAAAAATTTGAAGTTACCTCCAGAGATTGATTGACTGTATGTTGTTTTACGTCCCATTAGAGAAATTTTCACTCAAATGGAGACGTCTCCATGCACCGGTGAGGGCTTCAAATTTAGTTTATTTAGACCTATACACGGCACTCAGAGCCATCGAGCAGTGAGGGTTCTTTATCGTGCCAACGCCTATCGTTACACGGGACCTCGTTTTTTAAGGTCTCATCCGAGAGACCCGTGACTTTCACTTCTAGTGTCGGGCGCTCGGCAAAGGAACAGTCACTTCCTATGGTCAGGTCGTAAGTTTGACGTGAAGCGGCGATCGAGAATCGAACCCGGGCCTCCCGAGCACGAAGCGAACGTACTTCCACTAAGCTACCGTGACCTAATCCCCAGATATCTTTGCACACAAGTTACCAAGAAGCGAAGAAAAAAGAAAGTCTTGACAGGAATAAATTTTCAGAACAAAGATACTCTGTATAAAGAGGCTAAGAAAATCCTTAAAAAAAAAACTAAGGTGAAATTTGTGAAGGACTTGCCCCCACCACACCAGTATCCATTAAACTTGAACCAGCATTCCTTGCAGAGAACGAAGAAGCACCGATGCCAGCTGGGTATGCTAGAATGAGGAGCAACACATTTCATGGAGGAGAGGGAAGAAGGTAGCAGATGAGGAGACGAGGATATCAAAGTGGCCAAAGTAGAAGCTCTTATCCAAGTCACATTGCAGACAATCAATAGTGGACAGTTCTGCAGTTAAAAGAGTATGAATCAGTCAGGACCAGATGAAAATTTATTGACATGCGAATCTTGCAAGTCATTTAGATATTTAATTGCAGCATGTCCTCATAGTTGGAAAAAAAGTAAACGCATGTTTAGCTGTAGAAGAAGAGTTTGTACTGCTTACATGTTACTAACCAAAGGAATTAAGACACTTTGGGATGGACTCTAGAAACTGTGCAGTGCTGGAGAGTGCCTACAGCAGTACGGATTGTAGTAGTAGATGGATCAACACATATATTGTTTCACTTGATGATTTGGACAAAAATGGAGTTAAGAAAACAGAAGCCAGAAAAAGTTTGGAGGGGGGAACTTGTCTTAAATCGAATTGAGAATTTGTGATTCTAGCTCATATAACAGGAAAAGATGTCACAATAACTATTGTTGTTAATTCAGACACGCTGGTATGTTAAGGCTACACCCAGAGATATCCTACTTGCCTGTACAATTTGACGTCATAGTAAGCTGTATGACGTGATCTTTAGAAATAATGATTTCTTAAAATCTATATTTAAAGTTTAATTTCAGATCCAAAGAATGAACGGAATCATTCAAAAACATAATATAAACTAAATCTTGTCGTTTTTGGATGGTATAAATAGCTAAGTATTTATCACGGGGGTTAAAAACCAAACCCATGACGTCATAACTATTGATCAAATATTTGCCGAGTGAAAATGAAACGTAACGAAAATCCATGTAAACAAATATATGAAATGGGAGTTTTAAAGCATATACATTGAATGTTATGTGTGATTCATAAGGAATTAAAGATTAAGAATCAGGTACGCTGATATATTCTCATCATGTTTTCTAATAATGAACATAGTCAGTGCTTTGAAATCCCGATCAGCCTTTCCTCTGTCGATCTATAACAACAAAAATGGAAAAGTTCAACACTACGCCGCATACTGTGAAACATAATTTTTGTTTGTATCGAAAGCTTGTATTCTATAGTACTTGGAAAGTGCTGCTAGAATCGTGTGGTTAACATAAATTGATGACAATTCCTTGATCGTATGTATAAAATGTAAATATTTTGGTAAGGTTTCATGCGAAACTTTGGAATAATTTTTTCTATGTTTGGAGAGTAGGATTCTAGCAGCACTTTTCATGGTCCAGTAATGTTTTTACATAATTATTTTCACAAAAAGAAATGAATTATCCCCGGGATGGTGTTGAACTTTTCACTTTTTCTTTAAGGCAATTTCTCTATTTATAGACGTCACGTGATGACGTCGTAGTGGAGTGCTTCTTTTAGCCTCAGACTCAATGACGTCTATACAATGGATAATAATAGTATATGTTTTATCTATGGCTTTTCCGATTTATTAATATTACATTTTACGAAAAAAGTCTAAATTCGCCGAAATATGATCTGTGTACTGCCTAAACGTACCCGCGCATTCCATCTCTGGAATCACATTTTTGTAGACACTGCGAATACAACCAAGGTCCACTTGACACTCGACTTCCTTAGTTGATACATTTGTTAATATCTCGATCAACTGAATTTTCTGCTTCATAAAGGCGACATCTCTCTGCATTTGAACGGGGCCACAATGAACTTTGAGAAGCAATGAATAAGTCAGCTTGCGAAAATTTCAACAAAAATGAATGAATAAATAAGTAAATGATTAAAGAAATATAAGACAAACAAATTAAATCACAAAATTCTACATTTGCATGTATATACCATAAACATTGAACATGTGAGTTCTTACAAAATGTATGAAGACATAAGCCGCAGTTACAAATTAAATATCCAAAATTATCAGTTCAAGAGCTTTTAAGTGCTTGGTGAGCGAGTCGATCAATTTTACTTGCATTTCGACAAAGTCGACAATTTCTGCTTTGAAAAAATGGCGAGTAACGGTACAGTATATCACATCAAAGAAAAATAAATACTTGCAGCAAAACTTCAACTATATGTGGCTTACACAATTATAATTTACAAATGCTTTCCCTTACATGTATATAACACTACATGAACAAGTCGGATAAACAGGTTAATTACATGACCAAAAACTCCTTGCTTAGTCATAAACGGTCGACGTAATTTTCATTGACGTCATAAGTGGTCTACGTTTTCAGGACGTAATTTTCATTGACGTCATAAATGGTCTACGTTTTCAGAACTATCAATTTATGTCGATAAGGTTTGAAAAATACATCATGGTTTTTTTTAACATTAATAAGCAAATATCTGTTATTTATCAATCAGTCACAAATCTAAGTAATTGGGTATCACTTTTTTTATCGGGATTGGTACGGGTTAGTACGTGATCAAAATTTAATCCACTTTCGGACTTTATGGGATTTTATCACTTGACCAGCCGGTATTTACATCCCGATAGAAATTAGAATTATTTGTTAAATAATCAATGATTATTCTTTTTTGGGGGCCATTGGTTTCATACTCAAGTCATATTTATGTAAAGTAAATAATACAGATTAATATGTATCTTGTACATAAAATAAAAATAGATGAGAAATTTGTGTTAAAATACTTATATATTAAAGCATTTATTCCCTTTTTTCTGACCGTATCTAAAAAAAAAAAATCGTACGAAAACTTAATTTTCGTTTAGGATTAAAGTTGTTCTGCAATTGTTAATTGTGATCATTTTATTCATTTCAAAAGTACAAAAGTCAAGGGCAAATTTCGCTTTTAACACATTTTGCACTTGTGTATCTTTACCCTTTGATCGAACTTGTCAGCAGGTATAGTTTGAATAAGTTATATCGCCTAGGTCTTAATCAATATGTCCTCCTTGCAAGTCTAACATCTAGTTGTCCTGAAAGATATACAGCTCCGAATTGAACTACTTCTGACTCTTCCATTAGCTTTTATTTCATTGAACACAGTATCAAAAAATGCTTATTGTCTTTGTTAAGTAAAATATAATTGTGAAGTTCTCTTCTGTGTTTCTTGACAGTTCAAGAAAGCTGGTATTGTAAATTATTTAACTTTACATTATCACAATGAAAACAAAATCTTTGTAATAAACATTTTATTCATCGGAACAAATAAACAGTAATGTTTGTTTTAATCAGACCCTTCAAAGGTGGTCTACATGAATTCAAAAATAATTATCCCAAAGAATCAGTAAACAGATTTTATTGCATATTAAAATGTGCCTACAAAAATACTTATAGTATGCGACAATCAAAGTACTAAGATTTTCAAGAGTAAGCTTTTTTTCTATATTTTGAAAATATTTTACAAAATGTCTTTTAGAGTAAACAAAGCAGGCAAAATACATTTTAAAATGTCTGTTAAAAGTATTCAACTATGATCTGTATTTATTTCATCATTAATAGATTTAGCAGTTTGCATACACACTGTCATTTTGCATGTACTCTGCAACAGCGTCATGACAGAGCTGGTATTCGTCCTGAAACAGATAAAATACAGAGTTTTATTTCTGTTAAGATTTCTTCGATATGAAACACAATTATGTTCAACACCGTATTTAGATATGATGTAAAAGACAAGTAATGAATAGTACTTAAATATAATCGAGTTTACAAAATTAAGAAAACACGCAAGCCTCACTCTTCTAGATAGTAATCTTATCCATGATTGAGAGATAATGATGCATAAAATCAAACACTAAATTTGTCATGACAATATTTCGGTCGAGGTTATCAAAACTTGGCTGACGCAAAATAATTCCCGAATCGTCCCTCCAGATTCGTTCATTTCTGCACGAGACCGGAGATGAATTTCTTTTGAGATTGAAAAAAAAATATTTTATCTTCCTCTATATACCACACTCATTAAAATTTTGGCGTGCTGATTTTTTTTTATATTCTGTATTTAAGGATATTTAAGTTATATTTAGGTTAAGCCCTGCACTTGATTTTCAAACACTTGCTTGACTGCGACCGAAACAAACTTGTATGCCTTGCTGGATTGCTATGTTTTTTTTCTTTTTCTTTTTTTTTTTTTTTTCTGTTTTGCTTTTTTTTTATTTTGTTACTTAAAAACATATGCAACTTAGTTTGAACTTTATCGTCTTTTTCCCTGGAGTTGAAGAGTTCCAATACTTAAAGGAACTATGCTACATTTTAATGTCTATATATGCTGTTGTACACTTCTTCTAAAACAAGTTTGGATAAACAAAACATCTAGAATATATGTTTAGTAATTTTTGTATATTTTTCTTTGAATTATACAAGACTTTTCATCAATTGATATCTTTTCAAAACCCCTGGTAATGCATGCTGTCTGTTTGTCTACGAACATCTGATGACACTATAATCTTAAATTATCTTGAAAAAATTATCTGTAGGTACATGTAAGGTACGTTGCGTATGTCCTTAAATGTATATAAAGAATTGCTTTACAACTTCTGAAAAAAAAAACCTCTCAAACCTTTTTAAATTCAGACCGCCTATTCAAAGATATGCATTTTTGGTAAAAATATTTAGCAAATTTAATACTGTAGTGCAACCTAAAGACCCGTATCTCGCTGTCCACAAAAATAATTAAAATTTCAATTATCGTCCAATTATGAGAAATGGAAACTAACCAAAGTCGATACAAACTCCGGTCTTCGGATCTGAAGTTGCCTTGTGATGGTGAATATGTCCACCTCCTGGTCCATAGAGAGTTGTTCCAGAGCGTTATAAACCACACAGAATGCTCCACAACGTGTGGCTCCATCACTGTAAAAGATAAAAAGGAGCCAGTTTCCTTCTTGTGATAGATTTCAATATTCATCAACATAAAACTAAATGTTAGTGTGCTAATACCTATTCCAGACAAAGAATTAATTTTTCATGTTCTACTCCATTTAAGGGCTTATACCTACAATACAATGTGGATCTTTGTCTCTATTTGTGACACTGTGTTTCATTTCAGTCTACATGTTCAAACAAACTGACTTAAAAAAATAAATTTAACGTACCTTGACATAATAACAACCCTCCCTTCCTTGTGCTTAGTCTTTTCAGATTTTGTTTCTTTGATTAAATCCAGCAAAGCTCTTTTATCTATTATCATTTTCCCTTCTTTCCAAGTCTTACATTCTAGTACTGTAATCCCCATAGTCCTGCCTCCCTATAAATATTTCAATGATTCATGAAGTAAATGAAATATGTAAATAAATTAAATACATCACCTATGCCAAAACTACCTGTTCAGAAATTAAAATCTTATTATACCTCTGGCTGTAAGACGATATTTCTTGATGCAAAGTTTGTAGAATTTGTCGCCGAGGCCAATTTGATGGTAAAATTCCCAACGGTTTTATGTTCAGATTTCGTCGGAAACCAAAGACAGGTCTAAGGGAAAAGAGTATTTTTAGTACATCTTTTTCTGTACGTAATGAATAAAAACTTCTGATATGTTAGTAAAAAGTTATTTGAACATAAATGGTTGTTCGAATTCATATTAACTTTGAAAATATGTATTTTTTTTATACTGTACTATTGAGCATGATAATAAGTATAAAAATTGATCATAGACTGTTTTTTTTTTTTTTTTTTTTTTTTTTTTTCAAATACATGATCACTATATCATACAGATTTCAATTCTCTTATCGGACACATAAAAACCACAACACGAGCATCAAAATCACTGATGAGTCTGAGAAAGTCTTCAGTGTAGTCAGGAAGTGGGTACTGGGCGCTAATAAGACTGTCTTTTTCAGTGAAGGACTGAAAATTGAACAGGTATAGAAATTGTAAAACATCTTTTCTTTTTATAAGACAATTGCAAAGGTCTTAGGAATAAATGTTTACGTTTTCTTGTTCAAGTACCATTAACATTTGATGCTACTGATGCATGAATCTAAAAAAGTTATAAAAAAGTTATTTATAATAAGTGTCCTTCAAATTCAAAGAATTCTAATAGACAAAACATTTAAATAGCTTGAAAACAACTACTCCATTCAGGAAATATTCATAGGGATATTTAATTAAAAATTAAACCTTATTTCAAGATTAAATCAGCATAAATGTTTTTATATATCAAAGTACTTAATTTATTTTGTTATATATTAGGGACCTGTAGAAGAACAGCGTTGTAGTACGTGTTTCTTCCCTTTGTGTAGGACAAATAACACAGAAATTCTTCCACTGAAAAGGGAGACGTAAATCAAGAGTAAGATACGAGACATTTTAATAAAATCTTAATTATTTTTTTTTCTGTTTTAATTCACACGTGAAATATTGATAAATAGAGTAATATAATGGATCCTCAAAAAGAGAAACTCATGACGTTTTGCTAATGTATTTTAGAATCTAATTGCTCTTGGTATACCTGGTAGGACACTCTCTGTATAATTTGCTGATTCATTTGTTCGGCCAGATCCATAGTCTTTCTCAGTGTATTCTTTACGAAGAGACTGTAGCTCCTACAAAGACAGAGACTTTTAAAGCACAATATGTAAATCTTGGAATTAATGAAAACATATATTTAAGATTCCTTCTGGTATCTTAACTTTAAAAAGGGTACCCATAAATGCTCAAGAAAACTAAAATTTCTGAATGAACATGCATCACCTGAAATTCTGAAGACAAGGAGGAATTCTTTGTAACTTGTCCAGAATTCATGTAGGTTTTATCTTGGAATAACTTGGAAAACATGGAGGACGTCAAACATCTTGATTTCCCGTTGAAAGATTCACATAAGGCAAGATAAACTGCTTTATACTGGTCCTAAAGTAACGAGATAATTTTGAGATACATCCCTTAAATGAGTTTTCATTCATCTACAACTTATATAAAGATCACTTAGAACACTGGCACAATGATTCATATTACTAGTAAAATATAATTCTTAGGATGATAAATAGATCAGAAACGCGTAGTTTTAAAAATTGTAAGTTGTAATTATTTTTCTCCAAATTATATTTTCATTAGGATTGTATATGTGAGTTATTATTTCCGATAAAGAAACAGAAACAAGCATTGCACGATAGATTAAGGTTTGATCTTACTCTTCCATCTTTTCAACAGAAGTACCTTCACAATCAAATGAATGAGGAAGCACCCACTTTAAATAATATAAATATAGAACACAGGCTATTGCAAGAAAATTTCACTTAATGCTTTGTTCATGTTACACACAAACTAAGACTTTAAGTTTAAAAGTACGTTCTTCTTACATGGAACTATCTTTGAATTGATTATGTTGTTAACAATGTTTGTCCTATTCAAATAATATATCTTTTCAGCAATCGAAAATCGTGCCTCTAGATCAACTGATCATTAAATACACCTGCACAAAGTACTTTTTTAAAAGTGCAATAAAAATCTCGTGAACTTCTTTTGGGTCATCAAAGAGTGTTATCATAAATGCATAAATTCTTTGCGTTTACTTGTTAAGCCTTTTTAGAGATTTGTTTGTACAGTAAAGACGTGGAAGTAAACATTTTAGAATGACTGAACGATTGGAAAATATTAAAGCACCTTGTAATTATTAAGGAAGATTTCAATAAGAAATTCTATCAAAAGGAAATTATTTGATGGTACAGGGAACCTTTTTTTTTGTCGATGACATCAAACACCATACAGCACAATAATTTAGAGGAAATTTGATTTGCTATGTTTCGCTACCTGTGTCAACCAATGCCAGTTTCTGCTTAAATAAATAAGGAAATAAAGATACTCCACCTTGCTATGTTCCTCGTAAGTTTGACAATCAAAAACGTTTTTAAAAAGACGGCATTTATTTGAGAGGGAAGTAAATAAACCAGGTAGGGCATCGATTATGAAATGTCAGCATTTTGCAAATATTAACCAAAAAGATGAAAATCTAAACATTATACATGTCAGTTAAAAATTATTGCATATCCATGCTACATGTATCACATCAAACTTTGTGGTGTATGGACTAAAATATTTCCGTGTAGACATTTGAAGGTCTTTTTTACGTTTATGACATGACAATAAATACTTAAACATACAATAAACTTACATCCCCTTGAATCATGTTCATTCTGTCTTTTCTCATGGTCCTGACGTACATAGGTACATTAACTTTACCAATTATCTCACCTTCCCGGTAGAGGGCGTCTAAAGCTATGTATGTCCCTGTTCTGCCAATTCCTGCGCTGTAATTTCATCATACAAGTTAGAATATTTGTGTGTATAGATAGTAGAGACTAAATGACCAAATTTAAGTTATGGCTTACTTTATGATATTCAATAGTAGCTGAAGAAATCGTATTTTTTATTTTAATAATAGGGTAAAAGCCCTAAACAAATTTTCTCTGATGAAAATATGTTTAAGATTCTGCCACTGCACTTCTTATTGTTTATTTCTCACAATTCTTTATATCTAGCAAAGCAAAACTAAAGGTATTTTGCACTTACACTGTACCTTCAATTTTATCATACTTAGGGTATTCTTCAGCTCATAATAATATACGTAAATATGCTTATAGGCACGTATAAAATGATTCCTTTTAGTGTGATATGATATAGTGCTGATATTATCATAATAGATATCTAGATGTAACCACCGATCACTGTAGTTCAGTCGGTAGAGCGCTCGCTCCGTGATCGGGAGGTCGTGAGTACGAATCTCGACCTAAGTCGATAAAAAATCTGTAGCAACTGTTCCTTCGCCATGCGCTCGGCACTTTGAAGTGAAAGTTGCGGGTCCTTCGGATTAGACCCTAAAAACCGAGGCGTTGGCACGATAAAGATCCCTCATTGCTCAATGGCCCTGAGTGCCGAGTAAAGGTCAAAATTTGAAGCCCTTCAGCGCGGTATATGGTGACGTCTTTATACATGTATGAGTAAAAAATTCTCGTATTGTGACGTTAAACAACATATAATTAATCAATCAATCCAGATGTAACCTGCAATGCACAACTGTATATTTTCCAGGGTATTCTGATGAAATCTTCATTACGTGACGATGGAACACAACAAGACTGAGTGGATCAGGAACCCCATGATCTGGCCACCGCGTGTAATGAAACATCACAACCTCACGATCTTTCTGCTCCTATAATTTTAAATATTGCTGTAGTTACGGGAACTATGTTAGTCTAATGAACTGTGTAATGCATTCAAAACGTTTTTAAAAAATGTTAAATGAATAAATTTTCTTGCGTAGATAGATTTTTAGCAAAATAAAACAATCAAATATGAAATTTGAAAAAAATAAAATAAAATGATCATCGCCATAAATATGTGAATTAAAAAGAAATATCATTCTCTAACCCTAAATTAATAATGACATTGAAATTATTGAAATAATTATTTATCATTTGACTCCAACAATCCTACAAAAGAGATTTTCCGTCTGTTTTTATTGCAATTGTCAGTCTCCAACCATCCAATTTGGAATACCTATCCAAATGTACGAAGATTGATCCAAAAGTAATGTCACAACTGCTATAAAATCTAAACTAATCATTATCAATATATTTATCAATACATCTATCTGTTTTGACTAAATTGCCTTAAAATTTCATTCAGATTTTTGCAGAATTTTTAAATTATTAAAATAAACACAACCATGGGTCTTTCGCTGCACAGCAAGAAATTTTATGGACGTCGTTCTTGCGTTCTATACGGCATTCATTTTCAATTTACCCACAACTGAGATCTATCCACAGTCAATTTAGAAATAATAATTGAACAATGTTTAATTAATTTTAATATAACAACTCAAAACAGGAAGCTTTAGAACAGACTGGCCGTAAAGATTATTAGCTCACTTGAGCGTAAAACCTATGTGAGCATTTCTGATCATACTTTGTATGTAGATAGTCGGTCTGTCTGTCTGTCTGTCCGTCTATCTGTCTGTCTGTCTGTCCGTTCGTCTGTCTGAAATTTTTCAAATTTTCTACCTTTTGTTCAAATCATGACCCCCAGGGCTTGTGTGTGGTCACAATTGGGGGGGTCAAACTTTTACATAGGAATGCATATGAATTTTTTTTAAAAATCTTCTTTTTAAAAACAACAAAGTCTTGTTTAGTCATATTGATATGGACGCATTCTCAGGTATACGTAGTGTAGATTCAGGTTTGCTCAAATTATGACCCCCTGGGGTAGATTGAGGTTACAATGGGGGATCAATGTTTTCATAGGAATATATAGAAAAAATCGTTAAAAATCCCAAGAACAGCAAAGCCATGTTTAGTTATACTGATATCGAAGCATCCTCGTGTAGTGTAGATTCAAGTTTGTTCAAATAATTACCGCCTCCCGGGGGGTTGGGTGGGGCCACAATTAGGGATTAAAGTTTTAGAAAGGAATATATAAAAAATCTTCTTTTCAAGAACAAAAAAAGCCATGTTAAGTCATATTGAAATGGAAGCTTCCTCAGGTAATGTGGATTCAAGTTTGTTGAAATGAGGAGGGGGGGGGGGTTAAGGCTTGAGCCACATTGGGGGATTAAAGTTTTTCTTAGGAATATAGTGGAAAAAATCTTTTAAAAATCTACTGCCTAAGATCAGCAAAGCCATTTGTTATATTGATATGGAAGCATCCTCATGAAGTGTAAAATCCAAATCCCCCACCCTTATGTAAACTTTTCAATACCAAACTAATTTGTGCTATTTCCTTGCCAATGTGCTCAGGTGAGCAATGTGGCTGACAGGCCTCTTGTTTAAAGAAAAACTAGAGCTTTATTAAGATATGCGGATGAACTGTAAATAAAAAAAGTAAAAAAGTAACACAGTAACAACGTCGGTAACATTCTTGCCATGCAGTGAGAGACAAAACCTACTGCTGTGTTTTTCTTAATATTTTAAATAGTATTTTACATTACTGACTGAAAATTTACGACAAAAATCAAAATAAATAGGGGAATTAGTATGTAAAATATTGGTGATAACATTTGATTTTTAAAGATTGTGACATTACATAACTTTTGGATCAACCCTCGAATTTTCAAACTTTTTAATTTCAGCTTGTGATGATATCTGTACATCATGCAATTTCAAAGTACAGTGTCACGAGCTCATAAACTTGTAATATAAATGTTAATTATCAAAACTCTGTCTCTACAACATCAAAACACATCAGTTAAATTAAACTGTCAAGATTTTTTTTTTTTTTTTTTTGCAAAGTAGGTGAAAGACAGTGGTATTTTTCATAATATTTTATGACAAACAGTGCACATGCTAAATAGCATATACTTAACCCTTAGATGTCAAAAATGTGATATATATTGGACTAAGAAATATTTTGAAACGTATGTCAAAGGTCAAGTTCAAGGGTCACAAGGTTGGTACCATAATATTTTACAAAAGCCGTAGTGCCATTCTATATATGTGCAGAATATTAAATCCATACTTCTTACAGTTCTAGAGATGCTAGTTGTGCCAGACATACGAACAGTAAGACGGACAGACAAACGCAGGGTAAAGTGATCCCTAAGTGTCGCTCTCCGTGCAACACAGAAAGTGTCTCCTTAGTGTGATAAACAAAGCCGCAGTTTAAAAAAAAACATTCTTTCCATTTGAATTAATCAAAATTGCAAGAGTAGATCTTAAATGTACGTTGAAACATTTAGCTGAATTTAATGAACAAAGGTACAAAAATTTCCATTAGCGTAACGAACTGAACTCAATACTACAGTTTTAACAATAAAGTTCTTTCTATTTTGCATCAACAGTGCACGTTCAATGTATGTACAAACAATGTGAAAAGTTCAATGTATTCACAATGAGAATTCAAAGTTTCAGTTTAGTAATGTGGAAGGAAAAGATACATGAGGGAGATTATCCTTGATTTTGAAATAAATTTCTAAATTTTACCACAGCAATTAAATTTATATCCATATTTCTTGAAAACTCCAAAATAAGAGATGTAAATCTTCAATGTGTACAGTCCATCTGCAAAGTTTGAATCATATGTTATGAAAGGGTTAAAGATACAAATTAAACAAAGAAGTCCCCTCTCCAGAATGACAGAGAAAACTGTTAGAGATATCAATTACACGAGGAAGATCTCAGTTATTTAGTGTGACGGACTGAAAATTTATCAGTTCAATAATAGTCAAAAAATGCATTTTGATATACAAAAACAGAAGGTACACATTTTTGACCAATATTTGTAAATAACAGTGCAAAATTTTAATAGTGTGGAATCAAAGTTGATAGAGGTACTGTTACATAAAGAAGGCTGGCCCGAAGGAATAGGACACTGGCAATGCCGGTAAAAATGAATATTTCTCCATTTTCATAATTGAATAGTAGCACAATCCATCTCGTACAATTTAGGCGTCTTTTCCCATAGCGTTAATTGTTTTCAACCTTTGCCCTTCATATGCAACTTGTCCAATATCTATTACATCAAATCCATCCGTATCCTGTAGCGTAACTCTATATTTATGTGGTGCATCACAACAAATTTCAGGAATATTACTTAAAATCTAAAATTTAATAATCGAATGATTTTTCCGTTATTTCCCGATCATGACAAGGAGCACACGGCGGGTGCATCGGTAGGGGATGCTCACTCCTCTGTGGCACCTGATCCCACCTCTGATGTCTTAGTGGTCCGTGTTTACTCTGTTCCTATTTTGTAATGTTTAATGGACTTTTGAGCTCGAAAACTGTTCGTTATCTCAACATATTTCATGAGCAGTTTCAAAAATGACATTCTCTTACGTAATAACAATCCTGAGAAATTGCGTACACGGCTTCATTTTGCAAGTTTTTGTAAAAAATACAAACATGTTCTTATCCTTAATTATGCAACCCTTGTTAAGTTATGGTATTGTAAAGATGCACTTGCCTTGAAACTTTCGAAACGCTTTATGAAACAAAAAATATAACCAGGCAATGCCTTCGTGATCGGCGCAAATTCATAATGAACCAGGCTAATGTAAATACAAGACTGAAAGTAATTTAAACCCAAGAGTTTTTCATAAGCTGAAATCAATTTTATTTTTTAATTCAGTCTTATTCTTAATGTACACTCAGGCTGGAATAAGCTATCCCGGGATCTTGTGTACTAAACCCCGTTGATTATAAGTGGGATAATTTCCTTTCAAGAACTCAGTTGAATCAGTCAAGTACATTAGAGGGAAAGTTTTCTCTTACACATTAGCATAATAACTCTGACAGATAGCATAAGTTTAAAGCAATTAAGAGAGAACATAACTGCTAAAAATGACAATGACTGACATTTTTTGCAGTTGATAAGTATTCGGATCATCTTTTTTTCAGAATTAAATAAATCCTTATTCTAATTCAAAAACACCACTTTTTGCTTCATTCATTTTTTTAAAAATGACAAATTCATTCAAAATCTGTATTTTTCTAATAGACCCTGTTTAAACATCTTAACAGTGCATTTTGATGTGAAAGTTTAGAAATTAATTGCCTTAATTCATCAAAAAGGGATGACGATTTTCATGAATAAATTATCGTAAATGTTCATTCAAAAAAATAAGCATTATGGCTTATAGAAAGCATATATGTAGAAAAATAATAATAATGGTACATATTTAGTGTTGAAATGTTTAAATACAAACAGATAAAGATTTAAAGGGTCATGCGCATGCGTACATCTTTCATAAAACAGATAGTATATATAAGGTTCATAAGAAATACATATGTATATTTTCATTGGGCTTCTGCTTTGCCATCAATACTTTCTTGTTTCGTATAAAATATATATTATTTTCTCAAATGTTAAAAGGGAAAGGCAATGAAGTCATTGATAAAATCACTAAACAAAAGAACTCCTTTGAAGATAACAACAATATAAAACAATATTTTGAGGATGACGTAAAGCTATGAGGACGAGATTCTTGCTGTCAATAACCAAAAATTACACCATGTGACCAAGAGGAACTCAAGGTAGGTATATAGATTTTACTAATACAATTTTGATAATTAAATAATTGCAATATGGGGATATTAGGACAGTAGGAACATTATCTCCTTTCCTTTAGATATGGTAATACCAATGGATGGTTGATAAGAAAGATGACTTTTCAATATGAAAATATACATGTACATTCCTTTGTCGATAGCAACAGAGGGAAAGATGATAATGCTTCTTATCACTTCATCAAGATTCAGAGAGAACTTTAAACATCTCAGTTTGAATCAATTTGTTGTAAGATTAAATCATGTGATCTTTCCAAACGGTTTGAGATTTGCATAACATTTCTGAATTAAACTTACACATGATAATAGCTACCTTTAAAATGCATAAAGAATGTTTCCATTGTTCCATGACAGAAATGTGATTTGTCTGTTAATGATACATATTTCTTGCATACGTTTATAGCAAACAACATGCAACATACTTCTAGAGCATTTTTTTTTTTACTTTGGAAGGCCAAATTGTTCTTTTTTTTAACGAAAGAGAAACATCTCAAGTGTGAAAAAGTACATACCGGTAATCATTCATAAACGGAAGCCAAGGGTCTTCCACACAATAAAAACAACAAAAGAAATATCTTTCCTTTTCTTTATAGCTCTGGAGAATTACAGGATTGAAAAAAAAAAATCTTTTTAAGTCTTTCCAAACATTATCTAATACTGCGAAAACTAGAAATAAATATCAGAAATAATATCTTAACAAATATCTTACCATATGTTTACTTGCTTTGAACCGTCTTATTGTATAATTAGAATATACTTTTTCTTCCAGGTGTCTCAGTGTAACATCCCCTGTTTGTAGTTTATCGCTGATATCTGGCCAATATTGGGCACATTTGTTCTACAATAACAAAACAAATCTTCAGATATATGTGAGATACGCTTCTTCATAAAAAGAGGCAGAAATACACTGGAAATACCTCAGAAACAAAATGAATATGCACAAGATATAAAGCTCATTGTACGCTCATCAAGATATTTTGATTCATTTATTATGAATAGGTAACATACAATACTATTTGTGTATGATCTTTGTTTTATTTTTTTGTTCTATGAAATCTAGAGAGGGACGAATTTATCATAATTAGAAGGCTACTAAATTATTGTTGTTAAAGAATGATATAAGGCAAGAAAGTCCCTACTCCTCCCTACTTTCTTGCTTTTTCAAGATTATGAGTTACCTCCAAAAGGACAAAAAAAATTAACCAGAAACAATGAGTATGTAAAGCAATAAAAAGATAGTCAAAAAACAAACCTTTGTCCCTTCTTTGAGATTGGTCAAACAAACAATGACAGATACATCCTCCTGCCAAATCATCTGCCAAAAATCACCGATTGTCTTAGGTTTTGGGCCTACAATTTAACGATTAAGAAAAAGATTACCAGCGGGAATCAATAATTACATTTTCTGCCTTTTTTAAGATAAATACATGTACTATTTAATCTGGCTGCTTAAATACTGCCATATTCACGTACCTTGAGTTGCGATGTAATTTCGTTGATGAAGGACATTCTGTCGTCAGAACAAAAATTTAGAAAAGATAGTTTAAACTTTGATTATTTTTAATTGATAAATAGTAAACGATAGTAAATGCATAAGCGTTTAACGAACAAAAAGGAAAATTACAAGTTCTGCCTTGTTAAAAATAATAGAGATACTTTCTTACGTACATTTACGTGCTATTAAAACTAGAATACATTTATTGTATGTAATTACTGATATCAAGATCGTGTGACTCAAATATAAGTTTTAGCACACCCATACATACCTCGATATAATTAGCATTGATATAATCTCCTTCATACGTTTTTTTCAAAACAACGCGAGAGTGGTCGTCTAGTAAAATTAAAGTTTTATGGTGCATTCTTAATTTTCATAGGAACATTCGTTGAACATCCTTAATTTGAGAAAGAATATTCATAAAAACATAATCAATTTTCAACTATTATAATTTTAAAAGAATTTTGAATACTTACAAGGGAATATGGTCGTGTATCTATTTTTTGGTTTATTTTCCGACTTTTTTGCCTCTTCACAAGGATGAAGTTCACCCTTTGGTATTTCCTTTGAAACAGAAAAAAGGCATCAAAGTAACATAAAAAAAATTATGAATGATCATTAAATTGTGGAAGACATTGCATAAAAAAACATCTCCCTCAATTTTATGAGCCTTGTGGATCGAATATTGAATTTATTTTTGTGTCGCCTGCAGAGCAGAGAGGGACTTAGGGATCACTTTACCCGGCGTCTGTCTGTTCGTCTGTCTGTATGTCTGTTTGTCTGACCTACTTTACAAAAAAGTTTAATGTGCCAATATGCAGCATCTTTTTTTTACTTTTAAGGGGTATAAGTCTATGCTATTCAGCATGTGCAGTGATTGTCATAAAAACATTATGAAAATTACCAGCGTAACAATTCACTTGACCGTGACCCTTGACCTCTTTTGCAAAAAAATACACCGGACAGTTTAATTTAGAATTAATATATTTGAATTATGAGAGGCGATGTGTTGATAATTATCATTTATAAATGTTTATGAGCTCATAATACTGTACTTTTAAACTGTATGATATTCAGTTACCACACAAACAGATATTTAAATATTATGAAAATACATCGGGATCTGTATCCCACAACGGGTCGTGTAGAGTGACAATTGGTGTAAAGACTTTGAAACACGTATTAACACATGTAAAATGATAAATAATTATTTATAATAATTTCAACTTAATTATTCGTTTGAGGGTTGGGAATTATATTTTCTTTGTCAGACTCTGTCACAGTCTTACATTATGTGTGGATTCTTTTTTGTGCATTCATGAACTATCATGCAAGTAGTAAATAAATAGCTATAGCTAACTACACTTAGACCTATTTACATATTTAATGAAGCTACAAAGCAGGTGACACATGCGTTCCTTGGAACACTCTAGTTACATTTCTAATGCCTTAACAAGGAGTTTCGTTGACCACCTGATATGAACACTTTCTTCTCTCTCATTATATATGTATATAAACCTACAAATATCTTAGTGATGAACAAATAGGCTGATGTTTTACAATTCTTTACGCAGCAGCCGCTTGTTCATTTCACTAGATCTAGACATCAACCAGTACAGGTTCGAGTAAGACTTGCATGCTTTGGGAATATGATAAAATCATATTATGCTGTGTCAGAATAACAGTAAATTTGCTAGACAACTAACAAATGAAATAAAATAACCCAATGATAAAAAAAATCATGACTGTGAATAAATTTTGAAAATGTTTAATGTCATACATGGTACTCATGTTTGAATCCAGCATTCTCCGCAGTAGACATCTTGACTATGATGGTCTTCAAATTCCTCACTGGGATAGATTTGTTCGTTGGAGGACCCTTTTTAGCAGTTTCATTCACAATTCGAGACCGTTTTGTGACACTTTGTTCGTGTTCATCTTTTACATTGCTGAATGCTAAAATTTTAATTTATTGATGTTTACAAAGTTGATAGATTGATAATATCTTGTATCTTTGATATATTTTAAACCAACATAGTCGTTGCGCTAACTTATAATGTCATCTATCAAACATAAAACCGTATTAAATTTATATGATATTCATTCATTACAGCTTACGATTGACAATTCAATGTTTATTGTTTTTTTCCGTCCCCATGAAAATACATGTATTTCCAGGCCACCAGCTACATGTACCAGTAGCCAAGCCTAGTCCATAGGACTGACACCAAAAGAGATTTCTACGAGAGGTGATCAAAAAGTTCGCGAAATAACTGAATTACTTCCATAAAATAAATGAAATTAGGTTTCAGTGTTCATTAGTTTTTAAAGTAGTCCTCTCCAATTTGAAAGCACATCTGCCAACTTCTGCCCATGCGAGAATCACGTGATACAGACGGTCACGTGTCATGGTCCTAAGCGTTTTGTTCACAGAAGGTAAAAGATTTTTCCGAGTCTTATTTTCTTACCATACAAGTTATTTTTTATAACGAGAACAGTCAAATTGTCAAAAATGGCCAAATCTCGGCAATAGGATGGGTGGATAATGATATCCTCTCCCAGAATGACCAGAGTTATCATCACAACCCGAGTATTCTGTCTTGGGAGCGTCGTTTATCCAGTGTGGATAAAGTACGGGCGCCTTCTTTTAATCATATCTGATATGTTTAAAGTCTAAAGTAAACGATAGTTAAGGGATTTAATAACTATATTATTGTTAAGATATTCGACTATTTTTCTAAATTTAACTTGGCGGACTTTATTTTTTGCTCAACTAAGGATACATCTCTTCCCCACCTTGCTTTCATTGAACAACAGTACAAACATCACTTTTAACCATCTCTCTTCTTTCACTAAAACAATCAATCCAATTAATGATTGAACTCCTGGCAAGTGTTTTGTCTTCATAAACTTTGTACAATTTATTACATGCTACTGTTAAGGAATTCATAAGATACACATTAAACTTTACAGCCGTTCGTTGCTCGAGTACGACTGAGTCAATCATTTTTTGTCACAAGTAAAATACCTTTTGACGTCATTTTCACATTGTGACGTCACAAACATGGAGCAAAAGATTACATAACATCTGCTATTTATAGAACACGTGTTTGACTATATGTGTGCAAAATTTCATTCTGATCTGAATTGTGGTTTTGTAAATATAGAGATAGTTCGGGAACTTTTTGATTACCCCTCATACATCCATTCTGAGTGTCTTATAAAGAGTTTGAATTTAAAAGCATGTATCCTTTAGGTTACATTTTTTTGCAGAAAGTACATAAACTGATTCATTTATCACATCAACAGGACAAATTGAAACCTTCATCACTCTAAATGAGCACAAGGAAACATTGATGGTTTCTAAATGAAAAGCTAGGGAAAAAAAATAATTTATCCGTATGATTACTTATTGTCGGGGACTTTTCCTTAGTTAGTTCCATTGATGAAAACGCCTTCTTCTTAGGCTTTTCCAAATATTCTTCTAATGATCTCCTCTTGAATCTACGTTAACATAAAGTTAAAATGTTTATACCGAAGCTATATGTACTTTGATTCATCACAGATTGATAAATGTATTTTATTCCAATATTATATAGAAAATCAACTCCTTTGGACTAAAAAAAATATTAATGTCTGAGTCTTGCTAGCAATTAATCAGAAGAAGATATCTATGACGAAATTTACTTTTACTCTATAGAAAACGACGCTTTTGTAAAATAATGAAATTCAAATCAATAAAAAAGGGGAAAAAATCATATTAACCTTATAAAAAGGATAGCCAGAACAACAAGAATAATTATAACTACGAATGCTCCCAAGACACCACCAACAGTTGAAGGATTAGTAGATTCAGTTTCCAACATTTCAAAATTCTCTACACCTTGAAAACGAAAAAGTTAAAAGATGCATAGAATAAACGTTATGAATGCATATGTATAACATATAGTTTTTGTATATATGCATGCCAGATACATTTCATTTTGTATGCAACATTTTGCAATAAAACCTACATGCCGGTTATACATTTCATTTCGAACCAGTATTTTTTTCATACAGTGTTTTTTTTTTCATAAGAAAGAGATTTTTTATGCAACAAATGATTGAAGAATTAAAAGTGCATAATGTATTTCTACACGTATTTAGGAAATTCAGGGTCAGATTAACATGCCCCAATGTAAAATTAATATCTTAAAATACAGATACACTAATAAAAGCTGGTTTTAAAAAAAAGTTCCTCTTTTTGAATTTGCATGTGCTTATTGTAATACTGTAGTATTTTTTCTTGCAACAGAATTATAATTAGAGCTAGTTATGTACATTTGTATTTAAGATATGATTTTATACTTTCAATTATAACAGAAAAAAACTTTCAGGAACTAAGGCACATAAATATATGCATATGATAATATGTATATGAAAAACTGTTAGAGATCTGAAAAATTAAACTGACCTTGATTGCAAGAGCCGTCAATATGGTGACATGAATTGTTGCAATTCGAAGAACAAACGTTAGAACAGTTTGTACCAAAATATCCCTTTTTGCATGCTGAAAGCAAGATAAAGGTACTTTGCGTAGTTCTAAAAATATATGCATTCTTTTTCTTTTGAAAGGAAACTAATGAAACTTCATTTATTTCGTTGATAATATAGTGCATTGTGCAACTTCTAAGGCTATTTAATTTCTTACTGTTCGAACACTGTCTTCCAGCAAAACCATCTAAACATCCTTCCACACAAGTTCCGTCTGTATGATTGCATCTTTCATTCTTACACTTTCTGCATTGTCTGTGACAATTGTTTCCAAAGAATCCAGGAGTACAAGCTTTTAAAACAAACGTTGATTCTTTTCTAACTTGAAAGGAGAAAAACTTTAACACAAACATATCTTAATAATATTTACTTACTTTGATTACAAAAATCTCCTGAATATCCGGGACTGCAACCCTTGTCACAATGACCAGTTTTTCTGCTGCAGTAAGAGTTATTCAAACAATGACCGCTACAGTTATAAACACAGCCAGGTCCATAAAAGCCTCCTTTACACGCTGTAAATTGTAAACTAAACAATTTACAAGGTACAGTTTAATTTAACATTAAACAGCATACTTCAAGCAGTATATTTAAATAAATTTTATATTTAGAAGCTTTGGCGGTTTTATGACAAACTTAATACTAAAGCACACAACTCAGAAAGTTTTAAACAAAGGCTACTTTTTTGTAGATTTTAAGGTAACAGTTGATTAAGAAGCAGCAAAACTTGGGGGAGGGGGTGGAGAATTCAACTATAGAGTTTTTTTTCTGAAACCTCGGCGATGCTTAACGAGGTTCGCTCCTGAGCTTTTGAGCAGATTGAAATCTTAACCTATATTTAAAAAATTCTGCATAAAGTTTTAATTCTTACAATAATTTTGGATTCTACAATACCAATTAAACTATATTCAGTTAAAACTCCATTATTAAATACCAAAAGCATTAAGTGAGGAACTTCATTTTGTGGCGGAAGGTTTTTTAGAAGAAAATGATCATTTTTTTCTCTTTCGAAGTATTTAAAGTATGTTAAGTTTGGATTCCTATTTTTACATGCAGTCTGCACACAGAGTTATTTTGTGCAGTGAACTGTTTTATACTGGTCCTAAATTATATATTAAATAAACTGTCACAAATTCTATCATCATATATGATAAATATAGCAAATATATTGTGAAAATCAAGAAAAAATATCCCTATTTTAAGCTTAAAATTAGCACTATTTTAGTAATATCTAAAAATTAACATCACAGACCCCCGCTTTTGTATTTTATGTTCTGAATATATAAGATACTTTTAACCATTCTTCTTAAATTCAGTAAAATGTCATTACTTTCAAATGAGATTTTTGCTTGTTAAATTTTTAATGCTTGAAAAATGAAAATTTGAGTGCAAAAAGGTCAAATAATTGAACATGCGGAGTAATTTGAAAAAAAATTTCGTTGTCACAAATTTTAATGTGTCTATTCAAGATGAAATAAGACTGTGTTTGTTCCCATAATTTATTGAATAAAAAATATTGGAGGAAAAACTTTAAAAATTGATTTATAAGACAATTTATAGACAAACTAAATGCTTTGTAGCGCCAAAAGACGCGCATTGACCCCCATTTTTTGTTTTGATTTTTAATTAAGCTATGTGTATAAATTCTGAAAATATACTTGATAAAAAATTCTCATTGCTTTTGATAGCAGGATCCAACCTCCTTAATAGGAAAAGTTTAATTTATAATGAAAAAAGAAATTAAAAAATCAAGGATTGAATATTGAAACCTGCCTAGTCAAACAAAAGGCTATAATTCCAATGACAAACTTTTAGATGTATTATTATACTATGGTGCAATGTTAGTTTTGATAGATTCTTCACGATTAAAATTGTCCGGATAATATATATGAAACATCACTATGTCTTTAAGTTTTATCAATAGGCTTTGTTTATTTAATAATTTCAATTTGCATCATTCACTTTTTTTTTTATAGAAAAGATAGATACATAATACCATATTTGATTATCTTCCTCATGAAAACTTTAATTGTCAAAAGCATACATCTAGCATAATTTCCAAAAAATTAACATTTAGACAAAATTTTATGGTTACATGTATTTACGTTCATCACATAATCGTCCTATCCATCCATTTGTACAACCGTCTTCACATTGTCCTGTCACGTGATTACACGTTAGGTTTCCTCTGCAATGCCCTGCACACTTGGCTTTACACGCGACCCCATGCCATCCCCATGGACATTCTATGGATGGAACGAAAATTGATAAATTGAAGAAAAAGAGGAAGAATGCCTTAATAGTAAGCAACTCTTTAGAACAATGGAAATCTTACTTTCTTTACACATTTCTCCAGTCCATCCAGGAATACACCCAGGACATGATCCATTCACAATATTACATCTATCTTCCTGACAATTATCTGGACAGGGTATACTACAGTGACTTCCATATACTCCTGCCTTGGCACACCCTTGGAGAAAGATAAGTAATAGATTGTAAAAAAAAAGATTCAGGAAAAAACTTTACTAGTATTGAGAAATTAACATCTATGCATCTATCTGTACCTGATATCATCGTAATAACTAGCATTTAACACGTACGACTCAAAATGATACAAGTTAATCAGCATTAAAGTACATAATACATGTAAGCAAGAGGAATTAACTCTTCAACCAACTTCCTATTTCTTTAAAGTTCCCGCAAATTTATACAACAAAGAACTAAAAATTTCCAGAAAACAAGGGATTTATATCTAATCCAATCTAATCCAATATAATGCCACAAGAAAGATTAAGAGAAGTCAGTTTAAGGGGAAGACACTCCATCATGGAGTAAAGAATAATAAAAGGTAAAAATGATCTGGGCAGGGGATAGATGAATCCTTTTCTATGAGCAAAGAAGACCCTGTACTTCGATCACTTTGGTGAATTTTGACCATCTAATTTTGGTAAAATTGAGTCTCTGATTGATCTAAATATTTCATTATTTTCTGATTTCATCGTATTGTCAGAGGTGATTTCAAAATGTATTTCAGATACCTTATTAAAACAATCTTGGAGGACGGTGTACAGGGTGGGATGTTTTACAATCTTTGGACTATGCATTTCTTCTCTTTTGGGATTGTTAGAAAATGCATGATGAGAAAATTTTCAATTATTTCGTTTGCTAAATTCTGTTCAGAGCAAGGGAGATAACTTCAGGGGATCTCATTTTCGTACAATACTACGAGTTTGAAATCCACCTAGGGCATTATTAGTAAGAAAAATTTTATAACCAATATCTGAAATATTTAATAAAAGTTTATCTGAGTCCTCTATGGCATTTTTTTTTTGGGGGGGGGGGGGGGGGATTTGGGTGATAGTGATACACGCTATCCTATTAAAAACAAAGTTCATAATTCATCCGATTTCGGCCGAAAGGATCAGGAAAAGGTTAATCCATTCATATATGCTTAGCAAAGAGCTATGGTCTGAATTCGAATGCATATCTCGTCACTATTCCTTTATTTTATACCATATTCTTTTAGAATGTACTGATTTTTAGTCTGTATACGAAGTAGATATTTAAATAATGCGCAAACAATTCATGATCTTTTTATAAATATTAGTCCTTAAAAATCGTCTAGAATTTTTAAAAGCTATTTTTACAAGATGATTTATAAAGATGTGGTTTAAATAGCTTTTCTTTATAAATTTATATGAATTAATTCTTGATTTAATGTCTCATTTGATTAGACAGTAAAATTCGTTTATATCATATTAACCTTGATGACTGACATATTATCTGCTTTACAGTGTACGCTTTATAAACTTTAAAGGAGTAAGCTGTTCCAATCCAGATTAAACAGCATAAATTGGGTAGCTATTAAAATTCATCCCTTAAATAGACATTACAAGTTTTACTGTTTTTATATTTTTAAAATGTTAATTCATTCATATGGACCGTAAATGTTGCCTCGTGTCAATGATTGCAACCCTCTGGTTTTCAAAAATAGTAGGCTAACTATGGGCCTGCCAAAGAAAACCAAAAAACCTTTAAAAACCGGTCATATGACAGTAATATTTTATCCACTGAACTGTGAGTGGGATAGATCTTTTATTGAAAGCTAGCAAGGAAGTATTCCTTGGGGGCTTGCCCGAGGGGAAAAGTTCCTTTCAAGGGTATGATGGAAGAGCTACTATCTTCACAGACAGGAAATATGCGTTTTAGTGCACTGATATACATTATACTTTCTGTGGGATTGATTGCATATTCAACAACCCGGGTTTAGCTTTGTGAAACTCTTCAGTGTTGGAGAAATCGCCAAACAATTATATTACAGCAAATCAAGTTTGCACCAAAAGTTGAATAAACATTTTCTAAGGGATGGATAACAGATTTTATACCCCCGGGTAAAGGTTTGCTTTAGCTAAAAAGTTTCAGACTCTAGAAGATAGAAATTTTCCATTCTTTAATATTTACACAGAGGATTAATCATTTATCTTATTTCATATGTCTGTTATACCTCTGATTTGGCGTAAAAACACAAATAATCGATCAATTAAGCCTGTCGTGCACCATAACTGCACAAATTGTATTTAAACCAATGCACATTCTATATTTCGTTCCCTCTCTTTCAAAATAAATCAGCCTGCTTAAATGTCATCGTTTTTTAATACCCAGTTATTAAAATCATTGATAATAATACTTTCTCAATCACCTTTTTATAATATTCATTTACTCCTCTCATTTAATTCTTCTGAATGAAATTCAATGTCGAATTCCATATCAAATGAAGTTAAATACTCTGAGAATTGTTAATTTAATATTAAGTTGTTAATGCTGCATCTTGAAATATATTTTAAGTTGAAATCCATATCCATTTTCTGAACAGATGAATTTTTTAAAAAAATTAGAGAGGGTAGGGCAGGTACGACACGTGCGGTCTTAAAGAAAGATGTGCGTGTTTTCTCAGATAGAGCACACGTACTTATTAATTACATAATGTCGTTTTAAAGTGGTACATTAAGTTTTCTTGTTTTATCCGTTTAGGTGTGTTCATTCGGCGATGACAATTGGCGAGAATATACTATGAACGTAGTAGTTCACAGAAAGCGAGAAGCATTGACATATTACTTGCGATGTTTAAATCTATGAATTATATGGACCATATAATATTTTGATTGTCTTTTTTCAAGACTTTCTGCATGTAAGACAAAATGTTATCCATGCAACACCTTAGGTTAGTCGCGGCCGGGGTTCGAACCCATGACCTTCCGATCCCGGAGTGAGCGTTCTACCAACTAAGCTGCCGTGACGGCTTACAGACTGATTGAAGATAGAGACTAAGACCAGGTAGCAAAGCAGAAACAGGTATAAAAGCTTTGCAGTTTGTGTTCCTAGTCGCCATGCGTGTCAGGCATGGAGCCCATGACACTCACATTTATGTAAGGTCATCAGTTTGCCCGTTTGTTGTTGTGTGCAATTCAAGTTGTTTCCCTTACCCTCTTAGAAAAAAAGGGGTTCATTTTTACTGAGTATACAACATTTTTTTGTATTGTATGATGATTTTTTTTAAAATAAAATATGAAATGTGAAATTAGGTACTGTACTATTTTTTTTTTTTTTTTTTTTTGCAAATCAAAAGTAAAATTAGATAAAATAGAATATATTTCAGTGATGAGAGTCATAAATACTGTCAATTTGATATCTCCGTGATGCAGATTTATGAAGAAACAATGCCCCAAACCTTTCACTTCGACTTCACATAACTGTGTATATGTCTGAAATTGGTATCCATCAGGGTAGGTAACTCCGTCTAGCCTTTCATTGTAATAAATGACGTAACGACCATATCCAATACACACTGTTTTAAACTCCAAGAAAGGTAAAGAAAACGTGTCTTTGTAACAAATTCTACCGTCCTCTTTTTTATGTGTGTTGGATATATAAAGAGAAAATCCAGCTAATCGACCTCTTTGTCTCATTACTGAAAGATAAATTTACATCACTGCATTTTCATTCATTTTCTTTAATCTATTTTTGCCTATTATGATCACATCTAATTAGATGTTTGACATACTAAACATATAGCATAAGTCGATAATTATTCAGAATTCATATATAATTTGGTTACTCTTTTTTATGGAAGAGTCTCAATGCTATAATAGATACTAAATATTAAAATTTTCATATTGGAAAAAAGTAAGCTTTTACTTGCATTTTTGACATGAATTGTTATTTGCATTTAAACTAATAGAGTTATAAATTTGTCACTTGTTGCCCTTGAGTATGGCATTCTTTGATCGTTCCTAAATAAATTTATAGATGTTTAATTACAGTTTCGATGAAATGATGAAATGGATCTAACATTCTACAATCTATGAAATACGTTTAAATCGAAACGAAAAATTACTTTAACGGAAACATGATAAATTTAACTTTAATCTATTCCTTCTTATTGCATGGATTTGAAAGAAATCGGATTTCTTAGTGGCAAATTGTAGTCTAACCTAGAAATCATTTGTTTATTACTTAAAAATCTGAAGTAATATGTACATTTACCAGACTGAGTGTTACATGTATGTTCAAGAGACTATAACTTAGCAATTTGTTTGTTGATTATTTGATTCTTATAAACGTTGAATTGCTTTGCGATAGTTGTTTTAACGAAAGAAATTCAGTCTGAGAGAAAAATTTGCATTTGCACAGCGAACATTACACCTTATGTAATTCAAATTAAAATGAAGGTGAAATGAAATGGAATATATTAACATTTCTCGCACTGCATAGTATTGATGCATTACTTAAAACTTATGGATACATAAAAAGCATTCATCTCTTCAATTTTCTTGATATTGTCTTTAATTTTTACTTATTTGCATTGATATTAAAAGAATATATTCTTCTTTAGATGTTTTAGATTTGAAAATGTTTTTTTTTAACATGCTTGTAAACTTAGAATGAAGGATGAGATTTTCGCCTTTTCAAATTAAGCTGAATCTATGAATATAAAAGAAAGTTTTAGCAGTAAAGTATGAATGCAGATTTTTAGAGCAATTTTACGTTTGGCTGTGATATCAGCAATTATGTATTTCTTGTCCTTATAAAAATATTGTATAAAAAGTTCTTCAGAGCAATATTAGATCTTACAAATCACATAGGAAAGGAAGTTCTAAAAAAATTAGTGCGACATATAATAAATCCAAAGAAAATCTTACCCCACCCTGCATAATCTTTGAACAGTATACTGATGCTGTAAATACTGCGATTTCCACCAAGGTCTACAGACCATAACGTTTTTGAACTTTTTGACCTTGGGCCAATGGCCTCAGTATTTGTACACGTTTCTTTTTGTCCATCTGTTGCAGTTGTTGGTACACACGGAGGTTGACATGATTGGTGTGTTGGCAACATTATTGTGTTTTGACCTTTTGATAAATTGTCTTTAAAAACAATTAAAAAATAAAATTAAGGTAAAGATTATGTCATATAATACCGGTAGTCTAAACTTATAAGAGAGAGAGAGAGAGAGAGAAGGAAAATGTAGTATTTTTCCTTATTTCATTTCAGCAGCGCATTTTGGCAGTAATGTAGAATTTTGACCTTTGGATATTTTTTTCAAAAAGCAAAATTTAGAAGATTATAACGACATAGCTGAAGAATTTTATAATCTACCTGTATCGTATTGCATTTACTACTGAACTCAATACATGTACATGTATACGTATACTTGTTATGATCAAAGATAATCCGATTAATACGGAAAGCCCAAAATCGTCTCTTGAGATTCAATGAAACTGCGGAATAAAAAGTAGTATAAAACATTTTTCAGCTATTGCCGTAGTTGAAATTTTACTTTTATAAATTTAAATAAAAATGTTTCTGAGTCCAATTGTTGAAAATGCAATTATGTTCCTAAGGGTAATTGAAATCAGCCATCATAAGAATTAAGAGTATACAGTTGTTCACCAGAATGCACAGTTAATTTTTTTATCCGAATTATTTTTACGTCTTCAATTTCAAAGATTGAAAAACAATTAACAAAATGATTAAGGGTCACGTGCGTTTTAAAAGAAGTAAATAATAAAATTTAAACATTTTCTATTATCAAAAAGCATTTTGAAATTGTTTAAAAAAGAATCCAAATGTGCTGACCCAGACTGCTTATGTCTTTTTTAGGAATTAAACATATATATATATACTAATTTTGGCAATGTTTCAAAAATAGGACAAGTGGGCTCATGTTTTCCTTTATTGATGAACAATGCAATGTAAGTATAGGTTACAAAATGTCTTGTCTCTTAAATTACAAAATTCTAACTCCTGACAGACGCGTCATCACATATACTTACATTATAGTCAAGTGGTAAACAACATATCGAAATATTCTCAAAATTCCAAATTGATCTTATCGAATTCCATAAAGTCCTACCTGTTCCCTCACAATTTCTAAAATAACACTCGTGTCATCCGATACATGTATGTGACAAGTTGTTTACAGCAACTGGATAAACAGTTTAATGGGTCTTGGATATCGAGGGCGCGAGGGACCAGGTCGGACGTTATGGAATTGGATTAGATCAAATTGAAATTTTTGAACATATTTCGATTTCGGCCGATTTTAATAAAACTTTCAGATCTGATAGGTATCTATCTTAACCTTATTGGAATTCTGTTCCTTGATGACATCACTTCTGCTTTTGCGATATTAAGGATTTTCTGATTTTCAGAGGGTCGGTTTGTCCTGGTAACTCCTCCTAAACAACTTAAGATATTGACTCAAGATTCTCAATGAAGGTATAAAGATGTTTGTAGATGTGCGATTGGGTGCTCAAAACTTTCTGGCGCAAAAGGCGCCAAAGCTCGCAAGGGCTCGAAAAAATGACTCGGAAACATCTAACAAAATTTAATGTGTTTTGTTTCATATCTTTTTACCTATAAACATTTTTCTAATACATGTAAAACAAAAGTTGTGCAGAATGATAAGAACTTTAGTTTGCTATTAAAACCGGGACTCATCCCTCAAATCAGGGGCTCAAAGGGGCCAAAAGTCTTTCATATATAACTCTTTAACGATCAATATTTTATTATTGATTATGAAGCAAATATGTTCATCTTAATAAGTTGCAACTACATATTATAAAATTTTGATCATTTATTACGTAATAAGGGGCCAAAAGGGGCCAGAATGCTAAATCATTGAAGGTTTATATCCTGAAAGGGAGAAATATTTTGATAGGCAATATTGGACAAACGATGTTCAGAATAATATTCTTAACAATATGCAACTTTCCAATTTTTGCAAAACAGTCCTGTTGGGGACTCGAAGAGCTGACCCCTAAATATTTCTTTTCTACATATCTCGAAAACAAAAAGAAACATCTAAATACTTGTTGAACAAAAAGTCTTCAAAATCACAAGACTTTTTATTTGATATCAAGAAAAAGGGACTGACCCTTCAAATAAGGTGCTAAGAGGGGCCAAAAGTCTTTCATATATAACTCTTTAAGGATCAATATTTTTGTTATTAACTACTGAAGAAAAATATTTATCTTAACAAGTTGCTATGCCATATTACAATTTTTGATCATATATTACGTAATAAGGGGCCAAAAGGGGGCTAAAATGGTAAATCGTTGATGCTTCATATCTTGAAAAGGGAGAATTATTTTAATAAGCAATATTGAACAAACGATGTTCAGAATATTGTTCTTAACAATATGCACCCTTTCAATTTTTGCAAAATGGTCCCATTAAGGACTTGAAGGGCTGCGCCCTAAATATTTCTATTCTACGGATCTCGAAAAGAAATATCTAAATACTTGTTGAACAAAAAGTCCTCAAAATCACAAGACCTTTTATTTGATATCAAGAAAAAGGGACTGACCCCTCAAATTAGGGGCTCAGAGGGGCGAAAAAGTCTTTCATTAATACCCTTAAACAATCAATGTTTTGGTATTAATTACTGAAGTCAATATGTTTATCTTAACAAGTTGTAACTATATATTATAAAATTTTGATCATATATTACGTAATAAGGGCCCAGAATGCTAATTCTTTGAAGTTTTATATTTCGAAAAGGGGAAATATTTTGATAAGCAAAATTGAACAAAAGATGTACAGAATAGTGTTCTTAAAAATATACACCCCTCTGAATTTTGCAAAACGGATCCATTAAGGACGTGCAGGGCTGGCCCCTAAATATTTCTATTCTTCGTACCTTGACAATGATAAAAAGCTTCTGAATACTTGTTGAACACAGAATCTTCAAAATCACAAGACTTTTTAGTTGATAACGAGAAAAGGGGACTGAACCCTAAAATTAGGGGCTAAGAGGGACCAAAAGCCTTTCATCTATTACTCTTTGATAATATTATTTAAATCGAAAGCATGGAATCTTATTGGGGAAAAACTTTCCTCCATTATCTTTTGACAAATATCTTAGTCAAAATCACATCTCATCCTATCGATATTTCGGACGGAAGACATACTCGTTGTTAGGAACGAGATCTCATCTAGTTACATTTTATTATTATGACATTTTTCCACGATAGGTGTCTCGTGTATAGAATTTACCGTGTCGAGGGAACTTTTACTGTGTCGGAGTGGCCAGGATAGGACAGCTCTTAGAGGACCCGGAACAATAGTTGAGTGTCTGATGAACTCGATTTTATTAATTATTGTAAACGGTAAGATAGAATGATCAACTTCCGCCTGCAGTAGATAGTGAACTTAAAAAGGTTCACTATCTAGAACAGCAGAGCCTAGCTGACTCAGGATTGTGGTTCAGCTTCATGTGATTGCATAGTATGCAATTAAATATATTTAGATTTAATTTTAGTTGTTATGTAAGATCTTTAAAAACAAACATGAAGGCAAAAAACCATAATTAGAAAGGGTTTAGACACAAAAGTAATGACCGCCGATTTGAATAATATACTTTAAATGTATTTTTTCACAAATTGAGGAGTTGAACTTTGTTCTTCTATGTGAAGGAAAAAGAAAAGTTTAGTAGAAGGGATGTTTACTGATTTCACACAAAACTAAAATATGCCTCTACTTTTTAAGAAATTTGACGCTCTGTAGTTTACAACATTCATTTTCAACTAGATATTTAAAAACTTTCTTACTTCGTTAAAAGTGCAGTGTAGTCATATAAATAGCTCAGTCTGGGATTTAAATGTGTTCAATATTTCAGATATACGCAGTTTAAGGAAGAAATGATTTGTATAAAATTAACCAAATATCTTTGCATATGTTTAATGTAGTATAGTACAAAAATCATGAAATAAGTAATAACATTACTGCTGTACATACCATATCCATCTAGAGAAGTTATTCCTAAAAGAAATATTCCTATTCTATAACTAATTTCCATCATCCAAATCATAAACTTGACATGCAAATGACCAGGAAACTTAAAGGTTTCTACGCAATTTAATATGGTAGCCCTTTCTTGCAGTAACAGTTGTGTCTACTTTACGATAGTCCGATCCTCGGTTTCTGAAAATCAGGCATTAAACTAATTTAAAATACTAACAAGCATGTTTCTTAGTTCTCAAAGTAATGGGTGTTTACCAATGGGATTTATTTAAAATTCATCATAAAAGCTAATCATGTTATATAAGGAAAATTATCAAACCTCAAGAAATGCGAATAAAAACACCTGATATGCATTTTCTAGTTGAAACAAACATTTATTCCATACTTATTAATAAATACAGGATTTTTGCAAATGTGATATGCCTGACGTCACAATAGCCGTAACAGCCCTGCAGGGCTGATATGGATCTGTGGGGCTGATACGGATCAATATCACACCCCTGGTAAATTAAACCTCAAAAAGTACTTTGGTACAAATTCTCTTAATTTTAACTTTCTGTTCTTTAATACAATAAGCTATGTACATATCGGAAGTCAGTGCATGACTATTTGTTGGTTTTTTCCTAAAGTTCATGTCTGCTGAAGTTTATTAGTAAGTATGTAATAAACATAATAAAACATACCCTTATCAACATAGCATCCTGTATCACCTCTCGACCAATTTGATATTGATATCTCGGGCTGATACAGGATGTGATATGGAAAAGGGTATGTATTATTCTCTATTTATTAGGATAAAAAAAACTATAGGTATATGGATGCAGGCATTTGGAGAAATATGTATACCTTTTATTCTAATAAGTTCTTAATAAGTTTCTTCTTTTTACCTCAAGTGTTACAAAAGTTTTATGGCGTTTGCTATCATTGGAAGACACCATATACACTGTATCAATTTTTATTTCATTTAATGCTAATAAACAACGGTATTTAAAATTATATCTAAGGAAATTCGAAGATTTTTCTGAAGATATATTTATTTTTGTGCTTCTATGGGGCACAAATATCAATTTTTTATATAATCGTTTCTAAGACTTCAAAGAATCTTGAATCAGATAGGGATGCAAAAATGAAAATTGTTGCGCAAAACATTGTAATTTCTAGCCTCATTTTGAGAATTTTAGAAATTAATAATAAACTTGAGAGTTATCCTTCCTGGCTGATAAGCGGATATCCTTAAGAATGCTTATATTCAGTGTAAATAGTCATTTCCAACGACATTAAACAATCGTCTCAAATACAAAACTGATTTTTTTTTTTTAACGATATGCATTCTTCATAGAATATGTAAGTAAATTTAATTTCGGCAGATTTCATATTCTTCTTAATGAGTGGGTGGTAATAAATGGTATATTTTGTAGAATAATAACTGGTTTTCTAGCTTTTGCTTTTGTGTCGCCTGCAAAGCAGAGCGACACTTAGCGATCACTTTACACGGTGTGTCTGTCCGTCCGTCCGTCCGTCACACCTTATGTCTTTTGATCTGTAAAAGGTGGGGATAAAATACTGGTATTTCGTTTATGTATTGCTTGGGCCCATAGCTTTCATAAAATTACAGAGTTACGTATTATATATATATCATACAAACTAAATATTTAAACAAATGTATTCGAGTCGGTTTATGAATTGTTATAACCATTCGGATTTGTGCTTCAGCTACAACACTTGTCGTCAATTGGTACCAATCGTCCATTTCCTCCGAAAAGGATTCCAGTTTAAACTCTGTAGGATTTTGGATTTCTTTGAAAATGCCATAGTAGATACTGATGTATTCTCTTTAGAGAAGTGGACAGGCTTTCGCCTACATCCACTTCTCTTCGCAAACCTTCATGTTTTGATTCTGGAAAACGTGTAAAGCTCGAACCGGTGACGGTCTACACTTCAACTGACATTTAGTCTAAAATACGTCTGAATGTACGTAATAGACGTGCTATATTAACAATTTTAACATAAATACACACAACTGTCACAAGAAAACTGACCTTTAAGTATTGTTAATGCATTTTCACAAGTTCTCTATCCCGGATTTAAATTATGTGCAAGTAACTCTTGAAGTATTCAAAAATCTCTAATTCGGATAAAAATGGAAACTATTTTTACAAAATAACAATGAAACGAGAGAAATCGTTTACTCTGTTTAAATTAACGAGACAGTATTTCCTCAAGTTTCGTTCAAATTCTTTTGATCTTTGTTTTAATTTTTTTTTTTCATTTCTCGGGAAAGGTAGAGTTAATATCGTTTAAAAATAAAAGAAAATATTTTTTAGTATATTGTCAGTGAGGAAGTAATGAAGTATTTTTTAAGCTCAAATTTACATTTAAATTGTAGTAAAATAGTAAAAATAAGTATAGGTAATAATATTAATTTTGAATAATATGCTAAATCAAAAGTGAATTGTCAAAAACTTTTTTTGAACATTAAAATACGTCTTCACCAATTTTTCCAAATTATCCGACTTAAAATTTTCAATTTTTTCTAATAAGCTGTGGTAGATAAACATTAGTTTAAATCCGGGATGGAGAACTTGTGAAAATGGATTAACAATACTTAAAGGTCAGTCTTGTGACAATTGTGTGTATTTATGATAAAATTGATAATATAACACGTCTATTACGTACATTCATACGTATTTTAGACGAAATGTCAGTTGAAGTGTAGACCGTCACCGGTTCGAGATTTACACGTTTTCCAGAATCAAAACATGAAGGTTTGCGAAGAGAAGTGGATGTAGGCGAAAGCCTGTCCACTTCTCTAAAGAGAATAATACTGATGCAGTTTTCGTACGACGTTGCAAAATCGTCTCGTTCGCATGGAATATTGAAATCAAAATACCCTTATTTTTTGGAAGGTCAAATACAGGTATAAAAGATCACAAGACCCTGGACATACTCTGACCTGTAAGAAGATGCCCCCTATTAATATTGAGTTCACAAGTTAATAAAGGTTAAAGATCGCGGGTCACATTTCTCTGGACAACAGAAGATCATGATAAACCTCTTTTTCTGTCTACTTAAAAAATCAAGAGATATGAAAAAAAAATTGAATGAGCAGATTTCTCCCTCCTGAAGACCCTTCCTCTTAAGTATGTATATGTTAGCTATATCTAACCTTTTATTATCCTTGCTAAATGCTCAATCTGAACACTGTCCATAACTGAAAAATTGGCTTGACCTCTTGTAAAAAAAAAAAATACCACAATTTTTTGAACACTGTTAATAAATTTTATATATTTTTCTTTTCAGGTGGCTTATTTAGAAGTTTATTTATTGGTGTGCATTTAAGAATCGAATTTAATTTTTGAGAATTCATGAGGACATGAACTATGACGCTTCACGCATATTTCATGAAGCGCGTTAGCGCTTCATAATAAATATGCAGGCGCGATCAAGCGTTGTATTTCATGTACCTCATGAATTCTCAAAAATTTATTTCATATCTTATATTTACATTATTTTTCTGACGACTTCCCACATTTTTTGTCATTCAAGGATCATTTTTGAAAAAAAATGTTTGCACTATTTTCGACATCAATTACGTTACAATGGAAATATTCTTAACGACGACGGACCTAATTCATTTCTGCTATAGATTTTTTATTCAAATTTTAATATGAGGTAAAGTGACTTTGGTGAGTTAAAAATCAATAAAAAAAAATCATATGGTCATCAATGTAGATTTTTAATGGGGAGCGTTCCAAACGTTGACAATGGAAAGCGATAATTAGTATCGGAAGTAAAGGGAAATTGCCCTTGTAGGGTATAAGAGTGATCATTGAAAAAAAAATCTGCAATAGAATTTTTATTCATATTAAAGGACAATGTTAACCAGACAATTTACCGGCAAATTATGCCAAAAAAATAAATGGGTCATCGGCTAAGACTTTTCGGGGGGGGGGGGGGGCATGTCAAACTCAGGTGTGGGGCACATTTTTGGGGGAATTTTCAATGAAAATACTTTGGCTAAATAAATCATTTATATATAAAATTAACAAATGAATATAAATCAAAATATTTACAATATCTTTTAATTGAGAGGAAACGTTTGAATATCTATAAAAGAATTAAAAATGTAATTTTTTTTATTCTTTTGCAATACATAATGAAGTAAATTTGATTCAAGGCATATGCGAAGTTTTCTGCGCAGTGGCACAAAATTTCGAATTAGGTCCGTCGTCCTTAAACAAACAATTTTTTTTGTTTGCATAAAATGATCCTACCATATAGGGCCTATCAGATGATATAAGCAAATTAATATAAATTTATATTCATATTGGCTAACCCAAATTTCCTCTTTTTTATTAAATTTTAAGGAATATTAGTTGGGTTTTTTAAAAGCTTCATATATTTAATTTTTTCTTATTTTAACAAACGCTGGTGTAGTCATATAAATATACAAAATGATACAAAAACAATTTTTTTTAACCTTTTATTAACAGAGTAGAATTTTTTTAAATTAAATTTTTGCTATGCTTCAATTGGAAGCTTTCAAAGACTTGCCTGATTGTAGTTTATTTAAAAAACCATATTTATTTGATATATTCTAAAACTTGAGTCCATTATTATTAATTTTAGTTGCAAAAGACTACTTCAAGTTTGATTGTTTAAAAATTTCAATTAAATAGATTGTTCAGTAGTAATTTTAAGAAGAAGAAAGGGCCTTTTTTATACGCCGCCAAACCGCCAAAAAATATAGTACCTGCTAATTACAAACTCAGTTTACCATTTCTAATTTAAGTTGTACAGTTGTGAGGAGGAAAGAAAAACACGATCTTTTAAATACCTTACATCTAAATATATAAAACTTATAAGCAAATGCACTTTCAATATTTCATCAATTCAGAAGCCAGGCAGCAATCCCTCCTTAAGAATACTGGTATCATTTTTGGTTTAATACAAGTTATAGAAGGAAAAAACAACCAATGTAAATAAATGTCTTACTAAACTTTTTGCTTGAAAAATCACTACTAGAACTTTAGAATCATACTTTAGTTTCCATAAGGCTGTCTTTATCTCAATAAAATAAATACATATGATTGCACCCATGGGAAAAGGGCCCTTATGGCAATTTTTACACATTTTTAAGTTTTTCATGGATATTAATAGAGCAAGGTTAGAAGTTGCCATATCTGAATTTTTATGGCCCTACGTCAACTCTAAGTAGGTTTTTTCTTCATTTACATCAATGATACTTTAACAGGTAAACAATGACGTCATGTTACTTTCGCACCAACGTCAAAAGTTTTCAGAGTGAACATGACTTTCACTTTGCATTGTAATGTTACTGCGGTAATAAATGTATGTTATTGAGCATTTCCAGAAACATTTTTGAGTCATTGTCTCTTTTAATAATTGTATAATATGATAATAAATAGTTGTATTAACTATTATCCATCATGCAGTGGTGTATAGAATTATGAGTGTTTGTTCGTTTGTTTGTTTTACATTTCACTATGTTGGAATGTCAGAAAAACCCGAGAAGCAAGCGGCTTCTGTTCAATATCAATTTATTCTCTCAAAACCCAAGTATTTATCTCGTGTAATAATCGTTTGAGAAACCTGTAGAATTCATTCGAAAATCATCTCATTTTAAGCATGGCTCTCGATAGGACTAGATGTCTTTTTTTTGGGGGGGGGGGGGTGAATCCAGTATAAACGATATCTCTTTCAAAATGTGAAGTTAAAAAATATTTCAAAAAAATTCTTGGTAACAACAATAAAATAGATGCTGCTGGGTAGTGAAAATTTGTTTTTGTTTTTTTTCTAAATATAATTAGACAGAAAATTTGTGAAATGTAGTGAGTTACCGTATATGCTGTACAACAATTTAAGGACATTAAGTTGATACACTGCATGTTAAGCAATATTCGATAAAAAATTTTTAAACAAAAAATCAGAAGGGCTTCTGTCCGCATGTGGTAACAAAACTTCTTTTTTTTAAATTGAAATGTTACACATTTTTCCAGTCACAGCAAGGAAAATTTTTGAATAATTAATTTTAAGTAAGCAGGTTGATAAATTATAAACAAATGGATGAATTATAATTCACATGCATTTAAAATGAAAGGAACACAACAGATCCAGGATGACCAGTGGTTGGTAGTGTGTGTGTGTGTGTGTGGTGGGGGGGGGGTTTAAAGTTAAATGACAGAAACATACATTACTTGTAGTTAACATGAGTTTAATAGCATACGAGGGTTGTCGTATTTTTAAAATCTTCCTACATTTTAGGTGTGCAGGGGGAAGGGGGGGGGGGGGGGCTTCCCACCACCAACCCCATAACCTCCAAATACGTCATGTGGTTAGGTTTGAAATAATATTGAAATAATTCCTCAATTTATTTTTGCACCTTGAACTCTCTCCTTACGTACATATATATGAGCAGAGTCATTTTCAAAACAAACAGCGATCATGAGCTCCACATACCTGGAACTGGAAACTTAAGTGCTATCAAATCTAGTTAATCATGAGAAAAATTGCGTCCTAGAATAACGATTTTGTTTGATTTTGTAAAATTAAATGGTTTTAGAAGAACATGTATACACTGGGTATTAATAGATATCAGATATTTTATTGTCATTTCAACAAATTTTATCCGAACTTTGAATGAAATCAATATGTCATTTTTTAAAATTAATATCAAATAGATTTTTCTAAAAAATAAATCATAAATAATTATATATATGTTGTCGTTATGAATCAATGACATGCAGATTAATTAATAGAATTTTTTCGGCGGGGGGGGGGGGGGTGTAAAAATTAATTGAAAGTGTTATATATCCAGTCAGTTAAATGCGACTGGTTCATAATATTCCTTGACTGGCTGAGTTTTTAAATGACAAATTTTTACAATGTGGCACACATTTAGGTACATGTAAATATTGTTATGTGATGGTGTGTGTAGAATCCCCCCCCCCCCCCATTTCTCGCGGCTTCTTTATCGTATGAAATTCTAATGTTATTGTTTTCAAATGTTATTGTATATGAAGTTTTACAATATAAAAATTCCATTCTGGTCCCATGCCAGAGACTTGGATATGCTTATCCTTGTAAAGCTTTACAGATACACTGTAAAGTAGTTAGGTCCCGGTAATATAAAATGACCCTGGCCCTCTTCCCCGGTCTCCGGCACTGTTACAAAAATAAAAACTTGCAAACATATTCTTAGTCTTTTGTGCAGTATATTTTTAGCATTTAATTTAATTTGTACAATGCATGTTTAAATACAATTTGATCTTAACAAGATTTATTTCAATAAATCCAAATAACAAAATCAGCCCGTTAACATAATTCAACGGCAAGTTAAGCAATATCATACTAAACCGATAACTGAGATTATTATTTCAATAAGAAAACGAGTTTTAGATTGATAATAGAACTGTAATGACATACAATGCTGAGATTCTATGAATGACAAGGATTACATATATTTGACTTTTAAGTGACTAAAAACTACAGATAAAGCTAAAACCTTTGAACTTTTTTATGCACAACACGATTACCAAAATGTTATATTTTCGAGTTACTGAAAATAAATAGACAGCAAAAGAAAAAAAAAGAGATAGAGATTTCTTTTCATAATACGATATTGTTTTGTTTTTGAAAATTCGCCTTTTCATTAAAGTTTCACATTTCACATTGTATTAATAAACTGGATTTAATGTAATATCTCTCTCTCTCTCTCACATCAGGTATACATACATGTAAACTTTTTTTAAGCAAGAACAATTAGAACAATTTTATTTCATTCGGTAGTTTTTGTTTGTTTTCAGGTACTTACATCGGAAGTGGCAACAACAAAAATAAGACGAAACAATTTTTTTTAATATAAATTTATTTTATTTAAATTTATGATCATTATTACTGAGAAAAAAAAAAATTAAAATTCAATTTTTTTTAAAATAATTTCATGTTGAAATAAATAGATGCACATGTAACAGATTTAAAAAAAATAAATGAAAGTCTGGTTCAATGTAGCATCTATTTCTTATTCTATATTTTTTTCTCTTTCACTTTGACAGCAGCTAGTTCCATGAACTTTCAAAAATACTTTTAAAGAAAATATAAATATAATACTTACAATTAAAACGTTTTTTTAACTGATGATAAGTAAGATTTTTAGAAATATTTTTATACTACGGGAGCAAATTTGAATGGGTATGTTGATTTTGAATGGTGTTAAAAAAGAAAAGAAAAGAAAGTCCCTCTCTGGTACCTCTCTAGTATCTCGCTTGTCAGAGTTACCTCTCTTGTTTTTATTTATAGTTCTTAAAAATAATATCACGTCTGTCATTCGTTCGTACTTTTGCTAGATTTGTGAAAACTTACAAGAATACTTTTCTTTTCTGTTGGAAGAAGTGTGATCAGTTTCAAATTTTTGGCAATTAAAGCATTTTACAACAAAAATTTATGCATGATGTACCAATGCTTCAAAGTTTACATGATCGATGTGTTGAGAATGGTGGGGCGGATCTTATACAGGAAAACGATTTCCTCTGCAATATTTTGATAATATACCCATGTCTAACAGATAACTTCAATTTGTCTATATATCAAAATCGCATTCGTTCATCCATATTCAATTATCCAGAAAATCACCTTGTCTGAAGCTTCTATACATGTACATAGGAAATGCATAGCCCAGATCAGAGACGTATAAAGCTACAATAACATGTAGTAAAGAAACGGGTCTCGAATAAAATTCTAAATATTTTAAATTAATATCAGTGGAATAGAAGATCAAGACGTGAATTAAAGATATAAATGAAAATAAATAATAATTTCAATGTTGAGAACAACGACAAAAGTGAGCTAGGTCGACGTGTCAAAATGTAAAACACGTGGATAAAAAAAATCTGCGTCGACGCTCACCGTCTGCAACGTCATATCTTTATGACGTTATTTCTCTGTTTTAGCAAAATTGCCATAAGGCCCTTTTGTCATGGGCGCAATCATATGTAAATGCAAATTTCAATCTCTATTTAATTCACTTGCAAAATAGGACAACACTTGTTACAAATTTGTCAAATGCATGTCTGTCTATCGCCAGACAGTCTGAAATTCTTTTTTTTTTTCTTTTCAGTTGTAGAGAATTTATTGTTTGACTAGAAATTATGAAGGATGGCCTTTCTTAAATCTACATGTAAATTGGAAGAGTTTCATAACAAACATATAAATCACATTTTTTGAGCCAAGTTACTATATGTTACTGTATTTGTAAACTGTATGATTATTAGCCCACATGAGCCGAAGGATCAAGTTACCTTCTCTGAAAGAAGGGTCGTCCGGCGTCCGTCTATCGTGTGTCATTAGTTCTAGCTCCAGACACCTCAGTATTTCGTAAGACTCTAACTCTACAGTATTCGTAGGGAAAGTAATCCCGGATATTTGACACTTTAGGCAGTATGTCATCAGTTATGTGTCGTTTGCACACTGCTTAGCTCACTTGAGGCGAAGGCTTAAGTGAGCTTTTCTATGCATATTTTGTCTGTCTGTCTGTCCGTCTTTCCGTCTATCTATATACTTTTCGCATTTTGGACTTCTTAAGAACCACTGGGCAAATTTTGTTCAAACTTGTCACTAAGCATCCTTGGGTGAAGGGAATTTAAGTTTTTTCACATGAAGCGTCACGCCCTCTTTCAAGGGGAGATAATTAGGAATTCGTGAAAATTTAGAAAATTTAGTTGTATCTTTTAAAAATCTTCTTCTCAAAAACGTCTGGGCCGAAAAAATAGAATTGATGTGAAAGCTTTATTACTGTAGATTCCTAAATATACGCGAGGAATTAATTATCGCGTAATTACGCGAGAAGCACCACTCGCGAAATAAAATAACTCGCTTTTATTTTTAAGGTACTTTAATGTATGTAAAATCTCTAGATAAATCACGCATTCGCGAATTATTGTTCTCGCGATTTGACGCCCTAGGGCCACTTCGCAATATTAAGTACTCGCGTAAAATAAGGAATCTACAGTACCTACTGTAGATTTAAGTTTGTTTGCATCATAACCCAAGGGGGTAAGGCAGGGCCAGAACAGGTTTTAAATGGGAATATAAAAGAAATATCTTTAAAATCTTCTCAATAACAGCAATGTCATTATTAGCCATATTAGTGTAGAAGCATCCTCTGGTAGTGTAGATTCAATATTGTTCAAATTATAATCCTTCGGGGAGGGCGGGACCACAACAGGGGGTCAATGTTTTACATAGGAATTTATAGAAAATGTATTTCAAAATCTTCTCAAGAGCTGCTAGGCAATTATTTGTCATATTTTAGAAGCCTCCTCACGCAGTACAGTTAAGTTGCTCAATGGAAATATCCGGTATTTTCTAATACACTGTATAATATTCAGTCTTGATTACGATGGTGATTCTTTTAGCACTTTACTAATATCGGACAATTGTAATATGGTAATTAACTACACACTGAGGATGACAATTTTTTCTATTTCGAATTGATGTGGCAGTCACGTGATTTTGCAAATACACCATCAGAATTGAGGTCACCTGAAAATTTAAATAGTGCAGGGGCATAACCAAGTTAAAATTGTAACTGTAGGTAGAAAAAATAGTCAACACTTATTGTAGTTTGTGAAAAATACTGCGATCATCCATGAATTTTACTATTTCATTGTTAAAATGATACTCGTAAGACGCATGCTTATTATTCTTGGTGGTCGACTGCGATAAATATAAAAATAATTTTCAGCACTTTTCAAAATAGCAAAATACTTTTAGAGTTAATATGTACTCTTATCCATTGAGGGTATGCCCTTGCACTATAGATCAATTTATTAGAACACTTACTTAACCGCCAATGTACCTGTATACAAACATACGTCAGTATCAGTTAACTAGGTAATGTACAGGAATATATATTTTAAAACAACACATAAAAGGACATCGCAACAAAGTTAATGCCCTCTTATGTATCTGCAAATAACATCTTATTCAATTATAAAATACATTTATCGTTGTGAAAATATTACTTGATCCGCCTCTCACTGCATACAAATTGCGTCAAGTTTTACAGAATGACGTCACATCGACAAGTGCATCGCGATCAGTGACTTGTTTATACCTTGTTATTTGCGATTTAACTAACGACAAAACAACAACTTGTATTAAGTTTTGATGTAGTTTAATGTTCTCTTTTAGTTGAAAAAATCGCAGATCATTTCATTTTGTGGTATTTTCATGAAATGTTAGTTTTTATGATGACAAAGTTAATATTTCCCGTAAAAATTAGGCGCCACCTCCTTTTTATAGCCTAAACTGTGCTGCGTAGTTGTCGTAGATTCAAGTTTGTTCATATCATGACCCCTGGAGGTAGGGCGGTGCAACAAGAACAGTTTCATCATTATTATTCATATTAATGCAGAAGCAACCTCAGGTATTGAAGAATTTAGTTTGTTCAAATTTTGACCTCCGGGGGTTGTGGCCACCACGACAGAGGATCAAAGTTTAACATAAGAAAATATAGGAAACATCTTGAAAAAATCTTCTGTTCAAGAACAGCAGAGCCATGATTAATCATTTTATATAGAAGCACCCTCAGGTAGTGTAAATTCAAGTTTGTTTAAATCATGACCCCCGGGTGTAACAATGAAGTACATAGGGAAAAACTTCAGCTCAAGAACAGCAAAGACATGATTAGTCATATTAATTGATAAGGAAGCATCCTCAGTAAGTGTAGATTCATGCTTGTTCAAATCATGATCCAAAGGGGTAGAATGGGGCCATAATGGGTAATCAAATTTTACATAGGAATATATTGGAAAAAATCTTCAAAAAGCTTCTCAAGAACAGCAAAGCCATGATTAGTTCAATGGATTTGGAAGTATCCTCGAATATTAGTTCAATACTGAACTGATTTCTGCTTTTTCAAAGTCAATGTTCTCAGCGATGTGGCCCATAAGCCTCTTGTTTTCAATTATGACTTCTTCTCATTGAACCACTGGACCAAGGTTATTCAAATCGAGACCCATCGAGCTAGGATGGGGACACAATAAGGATCAACGTTTTACATAGAAAATTGGAAATATTCTGGAGAACACCAAAGCCATTTTCGTCACATAAGTGTGGAAACATCCCTATATAGTGTACAATAAAGATTACTTTAATCATAACCCCTGGATAAGGGTCGGGCTTCAATAGGAGATCAAAGATTTAATTGGAAAACATTGGACAGCAAAACCTTCAAAAACTTACGAGGGTTGTTTGGAAATTATTGAGACATTCTGAATTTTTCTATTTCTAATCAATGTTCTCTGATGAAAATTTGTACATGCAATTAAACATCAGCCATATAATCATAATTTTTTCTTCAGCAATCACAGGATGAAGCTCTGCCATTCAGTTAATTGAGAAGTGACTAAAAATCTACTGAAAGGTGACTGAATGGCAAAGCTCTGCCATTCATGACCTTTCAAAACCTTTCAGTGACCATTCAGTTGACTGAATGGTGTAGGCTCATCCTGTGAATGCCTTAATTATTCCTTTCAATATGGTTTAATCTTTAACTACTACATGTACATACTTTATTGTTGATTCAGAGAATATATAACATTTTGACTTTTATCTTGACTTTTATCTGTGTGCAAATTTGATAGATTTGTAATGAAAAATATAATAATGATAAAGGTATTTCAACAATCTAATATAAAAATCTAACTATGACGACGAAATGGATTAAAGAATTCGAAATGTTGTCCCTGTTTTGTTCCTATATGTATTTATGTGATGACAGAATAAGGATACCGGTAGTCAAAGTGTCCCTATAGTTTCAATGTTAGAAAATATCTAATGCTGAAGGAACGTTTAAATAACGTCCTTGAGGAATACACCGGGTGAATGAACACATCCAAGTTTAGTACTTCACCAGGATTTATCTAATGATTCTTTTTACTTGAACTTTTGCACAACCGTGTCATTTGTTTTGATGATAATTTTCTGGTGAACTTTCACGAATTTATCTCTTTCCTCTTTTGAATCGAAGGCAAAGTTTCAACAATGCTGGATCAGCTCTCGTATTGTTATACAAGCTTCCTCAAGTACATGTTGTTTAAATTTAAGTTTATTCGGATCGGGGTCCCCGAGAATAAATTGAGACTTCTATGGGGGATCAGAGTTTGAAAAGGGCGTACATGAGACAGAATCTTTAAAAAGAGTTGCGAGATCACCTAAAATCATAATATGGAAAGCATGAACTTTACTTGGATAAAAAGAAATAGCTGATTCCCCTTGGGTATTCTTTATCCTAAATGATATTTTAGCAGCCAACATATGCGTATCTAGGAATACTCTGGTTTTCTTATTTGAAAGAATGGTTGATTGATTTATGTTGTTTTATGTCCCATTCGAGGATTTTTCACTCATATAGAGACGTCATCATATACCGGTGAAGGGCTTCAAATTTTGACCTTTACTCGGCACTCAGGGCCATTGAGCTGTTAGGGATCTATGTCTTTCCAACGCCTGTCGTGACACGGGTCGGTGTTTCAGGTCTCATCCGAAGGACCCGCAACTTTCACAACAAAGAGCCAAGCGCATCGCGAAGGAACAGTTGCTACCCATTTTTTATCGACTAAAGTCAGTCGCGGCCGAGATTCGAAATCATGACCTCCCAATCACGGAGGAGCGCTCTACCGACTGATCTACCGTAAATGATACATCCAAAAGATAAATACGATTTTAAACTTTTACAAATGGTTTCAAAACTAGAATAAAACTAAAGAAAATTTAAATATATAACTGAAATTGTTGACATTGCTATCTCTTTCCGAGTTAAATCTGAGTTTATTATTAAACTCTTTTGTGTTCTTTTCCCCGTTAGTTTGTTCAGATATCTCACATTCTAGTTCTACATAGTCTTCAAAGATAGATTTTCGTACTTAATTTGAGTATTCACATGTAATTCTTGATACTGGTTTTTATGTTCAAATGCGCCCAATTCTTCGTAAAATGATTCGCCAGAAAGTACATCAGCATGTCTAACATCTGTATGTTTGGAATCATTCACTTTTCTCTTGAAAATGTTGAAATTCGTCCGTCTACAAATAGCATACAACAAAGATTTCGTCTCAGTTGTGTACTGGATGTTCATAAACCTACTAGGATCTCTTTGCCATATAAATATTTATTGCATCAACTATAAGTCCTAGGAAATGACTTAGAGATTGAAATTTTAAATGGCCACTTAATCAGCTGCTGCCATATTGAAACTTAGTCTAAACTAAAAGCATGTAAATATTGTATCTTCTAAGTACACCAAATTCTATGGCTACCTTTTCAGGTTATTCACATCTTAACACTATGTGCATTTAACCTTTTAAACCCTGTATATTACCTCATGAATCCTATGAATACAACAGTAGCTAATACAGCTATGACAGTAACGCCAACTGAAACTGAAATCTCTACTACCATAGGTTCTTCGGATTTTTTTTCTGCTGCAAAAAAAAAATAATTTTTCCAATGGATTTGCTTCTCACGTGTATTATAAAAACAATAATTGCATGTACATAGTTCAAAATGTCATGAATATTGTTTATTTAGTAAAAGCTTGAGCCTATTAAATAATTGGAAAAAAAAACAAGAATAAGTGTTTCTTTTGTTTTACGAAAAGATATAGAAATACATAAACAACTGACCTATGGGTAATTGTAATATAACTATGGCTACAAGAAGTTTTTTTTTAAATCTTAATATGTGACGGAAACCATTTATTTCTTTAAAATAGTGACACAAAACATACCGCTATTTAATTCTTGTTATTCAACAAGTGAACACACGACACCATTCCAACACACACACACACACACACACCCTCACATGCATCACCGACCATTCGAGGACTATGACACCCCACCTTCCTCCGAGGACTATACTTTCTAATTGAGATATTTTTTCAAGATTTGGTATATTTATAAGGTTTGGCACTAGTTACACGATGGGGGGTTGCATTATGTTGTAGTTTGAAAATTAAAGCATGATTTTTTCACTATGCTTTAGAGGACGTTGTGTTAACGTAAGAGGACGTTGTGTTAACGTGAGAGGACGGTGTGTTAACCTTGCGAGGACGGTGTGTTAGCCGTGAGAGGACGGTGTGTTAACCTTGCGAGGACGGTGTGTTAACCTTGCGAGGACGGTGTGTTAAGCTTGAGAGGACGGTGTGTTAACCGTGAGAGGACGGTGTGTTAAGCTTGAGAGGACGCTGTGTTAACCTTGCGAGGACGATGTGTTATCCGATAGAGGACGTTTTGCTTATCCCCCACAAAAGAGATGTAAACAAAGTTAGGAAACACATTTTTTGTTTTCAATCATTCTTACGGTGCGCTGTAAGAACGTGCGCCATGTGTGTTGACAATAAGGGTCATCATTCGTCATACACAGGCGGGGGGGGGGGGGGGTTGATAGCGTCGGACATAAATCTTAATTTACATAGTTTTAATCAAGACCTTCTTCGACCCTTCAAACACATAAAATATTCATGTAGACCTCAACATTGTTCCAACCAGCAAAAGTACCGACTTTGTACGGTAGACACCCCCCCCCCCCCTCAAGTATTTCCCGGGAAAATGGTTTTAGAGGGGGAGTCCCCCGGAAAAACTGGATCTAGAGAAGGATTTCTACTAAAGAAAGCCAATATTTTCGAGAGATCATACACAGCTTAAAAGCTATAAAGTGTGACTACCCCTCAATCCAATTTTCTCTCCACCTAAAATTTAGTTTTCGGCTTTTGTTTTATATTTTTCATAATTTTTGCCGATTAAGGAAAATAATAAAAGAACTTCAACACCCTTTTTTATCAATGCCGTTCCTTGATAGTACTACTTTAATAATAAGTGAACTTACAAAGGCTGATGATTTTAATGGCATTTGGCCCAACAAAAAGCATTATAGAACAGATATAAAGAGCTAGGTTTCCATAGTGTTCTTTTTCTTCCTTTATTTACATTCATGAAAATAGATATTATTAGATATTATAATTCATTACATGCATTTTATAATACAAAAGCAAATCTTTGAAAAGAAAATATAAATCTTTATGGACATGCACTGCCATGTTTATCCTCGCAACAAAAGTCCATACACAACCCCCCATGGCAGTAGATTTTGTCATTACAAAAAGTACTGTATAACAATAACATAGGTTTCCATAGTTGAATGTATTTACAATGTAGAATTGTCATATAATTTAATGCGTTATATTTTCTCCTTTTCTATATAGATTACAAACCTTTCTACGCATAATTACGAGAAATCATGTAAAACTGATTTATTAATTACTGCTTATCAAGTGACATGGATTGATTTTTACTCAAACTACACGACGTATACTTTGGCCCCATGTTTTTTGAGAATTTTTGTTCCATCTTTTAAGTTAGGATGAACTTTCCCTCAGAATGAATAAATTATAGTTAAATAAATTAAAAAAAACACCAAGGAAAGAAAGAAATAAAAATTAACCCCCACCCCACCCCAAAAAAAACTTTCTTAATAATACATTATAGAAATTGATAATGTGATGATAAGAAGCGATGCGTAATAAACTTGTAACAGGCGTCGGAACCGGAGGGAGGGCTAGAGGGGGCAGCCTCCCAAACTTATTTTTTCAAAGATAGACATAACATATGCTTTGAAAATTGGGGCATAGTCCCCAAACGTTTTTTGGGGGGTGGGGGTTGGTTTAACCCCCCTTTCAAATTAGCCCCCCTTTTCAATTTTTCAGTAAATATACTATTATTCTAATCTTAGTTTATTTTTCAAAAGAACGTTTTTCATTGAAAAAAAAAGAACAAGGATTCAGTAAATATATTCTGAAATTAATATATGTATATATAATTTAGTAGACAAATGATATAGAACGCTGTATATCACAGTACAGAACTATACATGAATGTGGGGGTAATGTGGGCGTCAATATTCAAAATTACGTTCATTCATGCAGTTGCTACATATAAGAGATATTTCCATGCAGGTGCTAGATGCTAATTCCATGCAGGTGCTATGTGCTATTCTGAGTGCATATGCTACACTAACTTTTAAAAAATTCCAAAGATTAACAAATAAACCATGTGAATAAGTGCAAGCAAGGATGCATATTTATAAAATATGCCAAAGAAGATGCAAAAAATAAATAAATAAATAAATACATACTTTTGGAAGAAAGCCCTACATGTAGATGTGAAATCATGTACCCCATAAAATTAGACAGAACGCCTCTTTCAAGGAAACTGAAATTTTAGCTTAAACTCAAAAAAATTCATGTGACTGTATATTGAGTGTATATATGAAGAAAGAATAAGGAAAAATGACAAATGGTTAACAGAAATTAAGAATGCATTTGATCAACCTTGTTTATTTATTTTTTTCAAAACTCCTATAGATTATGCTATAATCAAGCAAAGATTTTTTTTTAATGTGTACAGTCAAAACTCTTAAATAGTATCAAGCAAAAATGTTTCTGGCAGATTGAATTCCAAGAGAAATGTTATCCACCAGTCGTCACATACATGTACAGTATTCCTGGCTCGAAACTAAAACAAACAGAATCTGATGAAAGAGGAGGGAGGAAGAGTAAAGAAGTAGCCAAAGGCAGATCCAGCACATACTGGCGCGCGTCGGGCATCCCCCCCCCCCAACTTTGAGTTGTTTTTTTTTCTTTTTGGCTGTCGTAAATTGTGTTTGCTTAACTTGTATACACTTTTAATTTATCCACACGTAACGACCAGGCACATAGTTTCAGGACTAATGATGAGCTAGTATCCCTAACCCAGGAAATACGATTTTAGAGTTTGGACAATTTTTTTTCTTTTCTTTATTTTGTCAAAGAAAACCATCCGTGAACTGCTCTCCTCCTCCTTCCTTTCTAAAATTTTGGATCCGCCGCTGTTCACTTCTATCCTAAATTCATCTAAAATTTTGAGTAAATACGTAACAGCGCTGTCATGTAATTTGAATGATTCATATAGCTTTCCATCATCGCTAAAATTAAACAGTTCTGTATTGTTAATATCTTGTAGTTATTGTACAGTTTCTGCTCATTTACAAAATGAAACGACCACGAAGTGTTTGTATCGCAGTTATTGTATGTTACTTCAAAGGAAAACTCACTGAGTAATGTCAAAAGTCTATTATAATTATCATACATTATTGCTCATGTTGTGCAATTAAATTAAAAAATAACATCTCAAACGTTTTATTTTATTATACCTCTACTGATTTTTCCCTATATAACATTAGTCAGATCATTAGATGTGACTAATTCCCTGGAAATCGTTATGAATGGACTAATCCCCGTGCGTTAGTCAAATGAGCTAATCCCTCCTTCGAAAGCTAATTCCCGGTTATCCGAAATGATTTTACTTTTACATTGGTATGATATGTGAATGGACATATCTCCGTGTGTTAGTTCAGTGAGCTAATCCCTGCTTTGAAATCACACCATCCGAATCCTCTAAATTTTACGTTTGTATCGGTATAATAAAACAGTTAAAAGTATATCATTGAGGGAGTTAGCAAGATCCAGTTCCCCAAGGCCAGGACTATTTCCCTCGGCTTCGCCTCGGGAAATAGTCCTGGCCTTGGGGAACTGGAATCTTGCTAACTCCCCAATGATGTACTTTAACAGGAATTTAACAACCGTGACAGCATACTAATACTTATAGATTCAGTACTCACTAGGAAAAGGTGATTGGTGCATGCGGTGCATGTTACATTGCATTGGTTAGCAAAAATTACAAGATGTTGCGCTTAACAACCCAAATCTTAATATAAATCAAACTATTCTTAAATACGTTGATTTGATATAAACTGGGACAAGGACTGAGATATGAGCGCACCAATTTGAAAAATCTCCAAATTTAGTATTTAGAATTTCCTTATTTACTACGAAATATTAATTGCCGGCAGAACTTTAACACTTTTATTAATGTTCTGAACTAGATGTTTTTTTCCAATATCAAGCGATGCATGCAGTGCACATGCAATAAAAAAGGAAACATCATACAAGACTTTGTAAGGGACTAGAGGATATTATACATGCATCTAAAAAGAATTGGGCATAAATCAATTTAAATGAATGATACAACATTAACTAGAAAAGGGGTTACACTGACAGACCCCTTTCCTTCTTGTAAATGCATGTACATTTTATGAATTCCGAAAATTCTGCGTTTCCTCTCCTTAGGGGGTTGGAGGGAAGGTTATTTGACTCTATAAAGTTTAAGACTGAAAATCCCAGGGGTAGGTTTACGGATTCATCAGCTCTAAATCCTAACTGACTATTAATCAACTAACTGATAACTAATTACAATGTAATGCCATTGAATATTTTTCAAGAATTAGAAGAATTGTATGCTGTTAAGGGGTTGAGATGATGAAAACCTCAGTGCATGTATGACGTAATGAAAATTCGAAATTTGCAACCCACATAATTATATTGAGTGCAAAAATTAAAATTTTACATGCATTTAAGCAGATTCTCTTTTGCATTCCCCAAAATCATGTAACAACCACTATTATAATGACGTATATTATTATTACATTTTATTCCATGCCTTTATATAATAAATACAGCATAGTTAATAAATCAAAACTGCACTATGTGAATACTTGGCTTATATAGTTGCAGACTCACATCCCTAATCTCCTCCCTTCCTCCAAACATTTTGAATCTGTCGTAAAGCAGAAAGAGATGTAGAAGGAGAGAGATATTGGTCAATTGGTGACAAATGATGGACAAAAAAAACCTCCCCCCCCTTCTCTATTCTTCGAAGATATAAATTGAATTATTATGTTAATTCAATGTTAATTTAACGAAATGCCTGGCAAAATAGGTGTCTCATTCCTCCTAGTTAGTCTTTTAGAGTAGGCTTTTCCTCTCAAATCCCCCTCACCGCGGAAAACTGGCTCTAGAGTAGGATTCTCCCAAGAAAAAAATGACTATAGAGTTGTAGGATTTTCTCCACTGAAATAACTAGAATGGTAGGAATTCCTACACAGGATTCAATTTGCCACTCCTTCAACCTATTAAAATATTCGTCTAACCAAAAGCGCATTATTGGCTAATTGAAATTTTAAAAATGCCACCTACAAATAATTTCTCTTTAAAAGTTCAATATTTTTTTTAATTTTGTTTTTGATCAATCAGAGAGTTTAATTATTTTAGTCACTATATCTTCGAAGTTCTAATAGCTATCAAATGAATTTATCACACTTCATTTCTGAAATCAATGTTATTGTAACATAATATCGACATATATACAATAATGTTGATACATGTAACAATAATTGATTTATTGTCTTTCCTAGAGTTTATTTTTATTTATTTTTTTTTTATTTTAAATAAGTAAATGGGTTCCTATTACATGTAACTGAATGCCTATAGGAACCTATCTATATTTGCAATTAAGACCAGAATTTCAAAATAGATATTTCCGATATATATATATATATATATATATGTCACAGGTGGTGAAAAATCAAGTCTCAACCGGGACTCGAACCCAGGGCCTCTGGCGTACCATGCCAGCGCTCTAACCACTGAGCTATTGAGACCCGATATATTGACTGACTTTCACGCACCTGTGAACCCGGTGACATATTCCCCCTCTTTGTAGAAATTCGTACTCGAATTCTATGAGTTAAGGAAATGCGTGAAGCATGTTCCAAGGGAATAGTGGGTATTTGTACGTTGGGCGCCAAATGTCACAGGTGGTGAAAAATCAAGTCTCAACCGGGACTCGAACCCAGGGCCTCTGGCGTACCATGCCAGCGCTCTAACCACTGAGCTATTGAGACCCGATATATTGACTGACTTTCACGCACCTGTGAACCCGGTGACATATATATATATATATTCCTTGCACTTGGCGTCATAAATTTCTCTCTCTCTCTATCTCTCTTTGTCAAAGAATGGTATGTTTTTCTAGAGTTGCAGGCATGCTTTTGAAGCTTTCCTGGGACGAGCTTACGGCATATCATAGGGAGGAGAGAGATGGGGGGGGGGGGGGGCAACGAAGCTATCCTATCTTAGGAGACTTCCTTATCTTTGCCCTAACTTCAAGACGACGATGTGCTTATCCTAAGACATATCTAAATGAAATCAGAAGCGCTGGTGCCAGGAAAACAACTAGAATATATTGAATTTACAGAGCTTATATAATTTAATCCAATAGTTTTTGTAAAAATATTAATTTCTTTTATGAATTAAATCAATTAAGTAGACACTGTGCCGTTTCACTGTATATGTATGCATTTAACCGTACAAATAGAAAAGAGAAAGTGATAAATGAAAATACATTTATTAATTGATGAATGAAACATGTAGCAGGTTAAAACGTTCATAAGCGTGACTATGGCGCGGATGCAGACGGGCACTACCTCCAACCTTTCTACCGGGGGGGGGGGGGGGGGGGAGGGCTGTTACATCTGGGGACGAACAACCACAAGAAGTGATATTTTGAAAATAAATCTTATTACTAATCTCAATTGTTCTTTATATGTGAATTATAAATATATCATAATGTTATAATGTTAATTTTTATTGTTTATCAAAAAGGGAATGCTTCAATTTTTTTTTTTCAAATTGACTTATCCATTAATATAAATATTTTTTTTTAAAAATGCATATATATATATATATAGATTTTCTTTTCTGTTTTTTAATTTTATTTTTCTATTATATCTATTACAGCTCAATACATGAAAACGGGATAAGAATGGACAAACCTGATAAAAAATTTGAAAAAAAATCGAGGAATAGCGATTATTTATAAAATTTCTGAAACATTTTATTATTACCAATACATATCAAGCGCGGATACAGGCATTTTCCGGAGGGGGAAGGAGGATACACAGCCGCGCACTCAAAAAAAAAAAAAAGAAGGCTCAGACATTATTGTCAAGCAAGGATAAAAAACCATAAACTTATCCATACCTTATATAGCTATTTCGTTTTGGAGGGGGAGGGAGTGTTAAATCGCTTTGCCTTTATAGATATACAGAAGATGTATAAATGTATGTGACTTTCTATGCCATTGTAACAGGGGTCCGTGTTTTCTAGAGGGATTGGGTTTACTATTAATATCATTTCAACAACTCTAAAAATCCCAAGGGGAACTGATCCCATGACCACGCCCCCCCTCCCCAATTACGACATCTTAACTAAAGATATTCCTAAGATGCTTTTGTTTTACATCCAAAGACGTATCTTAAGATAGTCCTAAGATATGTACAAAGTATGCTGCTGGTTCTGAGTTGGTTGGGGAAAAGCCGCATATGATTTGGTGATAGAAAACGAATTCGTGTCGGACGTCTGAGAAAAATTGATTGAAATTCTAGCTTGAAGTTAATTTTCAATCCAAATTTGCTTTTCTCATACGCTTGATGCAGAAGACAAATAATAATTTCAATTTCCGAATAGTTTGAATTTAATTCAGATTAGAAACTTCTATCCAATCTATTCTTTTAAAGAAATCATCAATATCTTTTAGGGCACGACAATTTTCATTCTATTGGGGGGGGGGGGTAATTAAGATGGGGACGCTGACAGATTTTGGAAATAAAGAATCTGTTCTTGAAAATACATGTATAAAAAATCTCTCCTGCAGTGACCGAAATCAGTGGTATTAAGCCGATATCCGTACCAGTAGGTACGCATACATGTATCCTCAGATGTCGAAAAGCTCCACAGCTTCGAGAGTTTACATCTATAGATATACTTATATATCCCTTCAATCTGTTGGTGAATTAAAATGATTTGAAGATATATACATGTACATATAGTCTTTAAACATAGCTTTATGCAGATTAATCCAGAAATGCAGAATAGATATTTAACGCGTAAATGGAAACCCTGATGAAAAAAAAAAAGAAGATATATATGTACCATGTCATTTTGTGATCGAGTTACTGGATATGCGTTACATGAAGTATAATCTCTCTCTCTCTTTCTCCAGAAAATAGAAATAATTGTTATCCGATTTGATGAGGAAACATTTTTTTCTATAAAGCAGAGAGAAATTTGCAACATATACCTTTATACGATACATTAAATCAAAGGAAATGATTATAGCGCTCAAAATCTGAGTAATCACCAAAGAAAACCCAAAATTTCCAGAAAAAGAATATGGGTCACAATGTAATTAAATATTGGGACTTTATCAAAGATTTAAGCATACACTTCGATATTGTGGTAGGCGAAATAATGTACGGTCGAATCTCCAAATATGTTACGGCTCCTCGAATATATCTGTTTTTGCATCTCTTCGTAGCATACAAAAATGTATATAATTATTATTTTTGCCTCATTTCTAAACTGTTTTTACAATGTATGGATTATTTCCGTACTGTATAAGGTGGAGACCGGTCCTTAGGATAAGACCGTATAAACCGAAGTCCCTTGTCGCAGTAGATGCTGGCACGAAAAAGATCTCTCTCTGCTCAAAAGCCACAAGTGTCGAGTACAGGTCTAAATTTGCAGCCCCCCACCAGCAAGTGTTGGCGTCTCAATATGATTGAAACATTCTCGAAGGGACGTTAAACAACTAAGCAAACAAACGAGCAAACATTTTTATACATTGTATTTACCGGTACATGTAAAAGTATATGTATTCTTTCTCTACATAAGATTTGGATTTGGATTCATCCGTCTTTTGCAGATACACCTGTATGCATGGTATTATTTAAACTGAGACCCCCCCCCCCCAACAAACACTCACTTTCCACACTTTTCTGTGGTAGCGTTGAACCGCTTGCACCGTATTGTACAGAATATATTTCGTGCAGAAAAGAAAATGAGAGTATTACACCACCACCCTCCTTTCTCAGTTTTAAGAATTTAAGTTTTGTAAAATAGTCAACAGCCTATTTCCCTTTATTGCTTGTAAACATTTTGCTTTTTTAACATTTAAAAAAAAATCTTGAATGTTTTCCTGTGGCTCAACCCCTCTCCACCTTAAAAAAACATTGTTACAGACTTGAAACTACAAACTTTACTTTTCACGATTGAAAAGGTTCATTGTCGACGGATTTTTCCGTATTTCACGATCATGACAAAGAGCACACGGCGGGTATGACCGGTCGGCAGGGGATGCTCGCTCCTCCATGGCATCTGATCCCACCTCTGACATTTTAGAGGTCCGTGTTTGCTCTGCTCCCGATTTGTATTGTTTAATGGACATTTGAGCTTGAATACCGTTCGTTATCTACATATATTTCATTCATTGAAAGGGCAGCTCCCCCTTTTTTGTTGCAGTATAGTCAATTCAGGGTAATGTATTAATAAAATTTGGTACTGAAAGATGGAACACCTACCCTCCCCCCTTACACCTCCCACGAAATAGGATTTTCGAGTATGTTGAATTTTTTTTCTCTTGCTGCCCCCCCCCCCTTTTTTTTTCAAAAACGATGCTACGTTCCTGTGAAATATTTGACAGATACATTTATGCGCAAATTGTTAAAATGCAAAGAATTAGAAAAAATAAAACTAGCAGGGATCGATATCATTTACACATGGTTTTTATGTCCAAAACATCAAGGTACGCTTATCACCTTCATACGAGATATATAATTTATTTGTAGGTTTTATTCAACTCTGCTTGTCGCTAGCTAATTGTTAAGACTCAATATATCTACAATTCACTTTGATTCATTTAATGAAATATGACAAAAATAACAAAATCAAGCGGTGTAAACTCATGAACCTGTCAAGCTCGACGTCATCTTGGGATATGCGAACCTACTGTACAGATATCGGCTTAATACCAGTGAATATTTAAAAAAAAAAAAAATAATCCGACAATGACTGGTGCGCCTCTCGCATGAAATGCATCTTTGCTGACCAAAAACTTTTACACATGTAGTTGTTGGAAAGCTTTTTTTTTACAAATATTTTTGATATAAACAACAAATTTAAGCATTTGCTGTTAATGAATATATAATATGATTGTGTAATAAAATATCTAAAGAAAACCTGGATAGACATTTAAATTTTTTAAGTAAAAAATTTATTTATGAAAATAAAACACATTATTTGTGAATATTTTTTAAGCCTATGGATAAAATCTTCATAAAACTAGTCAGAACTATGGAGAACATGTCAGTCAAACATATTTTAAAAAAGAAATGGAAATGAAATTGCAAAATTTTAGGGAAACTATTTTTTTCAATATTTAGACTAATCCCGATCAAAATTAACACAAAATAAATAAGATGAAATTATTGCCTTCTTTAAGTATTTACCACTAAGAAATTTATTTATCTATCAAGTTCAATTACTTTCTAACGCGTATTACACCTAAGCAAACTTGTATTCCTTGTGAAAATATTATCTATTATCAATTATTATAAAATTCTGGTTTGGATCAGTTTAATTTCGATCGGGATCGGCTAAAATTTGTAAAAAAAATAATTTCTCTAAAATTTCGCAATTTCGTTTCAATTTCTTTTTCAAATATGATTGTCTAACATATCCTTTGTAGCTGTGACTTTTTTTTGAATATATTATCCATATGTTTTGAAAATATTCACAAATAATGTACTTTTTCGAAAAAAAAAAATTTAGTAAAAAAATTAAAATGTCTATCTGGCCTTTCTTCACATATTTTATGAGATATTTATATTATGCATTCATTAACATCAAATTTTTAACTATAAAGCATCTTATTTGCAAATAAAACATTTTTTTCATTTTCTATGAAAAATTGGAGAAAATTCTTATAAAATAATTAAGAGCTAGGCCTTTCAGTGCTGAAACCATGACTTAAGGAAGCTCTAAACACTGCACACTAAAGAGTTCTATTCGTAGGGTATTTTTATTGAGTGATTTGCCCTTAGAAGAAAAATAGTATAAATGGGAATCTACAGTTAATGACACAATTTCTTATGAATTAAAGTATTCTTAATTTTATGTTGGACCAAGATTAAGTAATTGAATACATTATTTCCATTAATTTTCCTGATGCAAGTAAACAACAGTGATTTCTGTTCACAAATAGTTCATTGTCTTTGAACATTTTTTCTGCAGAAATAAGGCAGGTACCCTATGTTGAAAATGAACTTGATACACTGAATATGTGCACCTTTATATGATATATTTTTCTCAAAGCCCAAAAAGCATTTTTCATTAGTGTTTAGAGCTTCCTTAACATGGATGTCTTAAGACCAATGGAATAAAATTTTGGTGTGGCATTCCTCCTTACAAAAGTAATTATGGGTCCAGTTCCTAATGAACAGAAAGCCTCATTTGCGGTTTGTATAAACAAGAGCATAAATTATCGATATAAAATTTTATTCAGAAGATAAATCACAAATAAATACCTCACCTTTAATATCATCAATGTTCATTTTTGCATACTTAAACATACATCAATAAAAAGAATTGTTATTACTTTAAAAATATATAACTATATAAATCAATACTAAAAAAGTCTAACATTTCCAATGTTTTACTGAGCGTTCATAAAAAAAATGATGTTTGACTGCAGAGTGAGATATTGGACATTGGACCGCTTATGTCACAATGTTGGCAGGATCAGCTAAATCTTATTTTAATCTGTTGGTGAGTGACAGTAACAGAATTGACCAAGTTTAACGCAGTGCAGGTAAAGGAAATTAACATCATAGAAGCCAGCACGAGTACAGTCATAACTGCGGTAATGTGTAGTAGACCTCTCGGAGCAAATAGAGAACAAGTATCAGCTGTCAACATGTAGTAGACCTGAAACAAAGTGAGAAAAATTATTACATCACTTATGTCAGCTAAAGGTGCTGTGAGCGATCTCACAAAATAATAAGGTTATAACCCTGCTGCAATTCTTTTATTTAGAATGTGTAAATGTGACCTTGAACTTACCAAAATGACTTTGGTTAAAAAACAAGAGGCCCACGGGCCTTATAGGTCACCTGAGTATCATGCAACAACTTCGCCACAATGGATTCATGTTTTAAACCAGAGGCCATGAAATTCACAATTTCGAAAGAGGCACACTTGCTCATCATAATTTTACATTGAGTAAGCTTACTTAAAACCCAGAAAGAGAGCAGAGGATTATCAATGAATTAATGCATTTTCACAATGTAATCATTAGAGCCCTGCCCTAACACCAGAACCATGATGCAGGGGCCATAAAATTCACAATTTTGGAAGAGGCATCCTTACATATCATAACAATACTCTTAGTTCATCAGCTTAATACCCAGGAGAAAAGAAGAAGATTTTCAAAGAATTATTGCATTTTTACTATGTAATCATTAGAGCCCCACCCTAACACCAGAACCCCTGACCCAGGGGCCATGAAATTCATAATTTTGGAAGAGGCACCTTTACTCATCATAACTATGCATCAGTTTGTTTGTTAAATACCCAGGATCAAAGAAAAAGATTTTTAAAGAAATAATGCATTATCACTATATATTCAACAGAGCCCCACCCTAACCCCAGAACCCCTGACCTAGGGGCCATGAATTTCACAATATTGGAACAGGCACCCTTACATATCATAACTATACTCTTAGTTCATCGGCTTATTACCCAGGAGAAAAGGAGAAGATTGTCAAAGAATTATTGCATTTTTACTATGTAATCATTAGAGCCCCGCCCTAAAACCAGAACCCCTGACCAGGGGGCCATGAAATTCACAACATAGGAATAGGCACCCTTATTCATCATAACTATGCCTTCAGTTTGTTTGCCCTGGATCAGAGAAGATTTTTAAAAGAAATAATGCATTTTCACTATACATGTATATTCAACAGAACGCTGCCCTAACACCAGAACCCCTGACCCTGGGGCCATGAAATTCACAATTTTGGAAGAAGCACCTTTCATCATCATAACTATGTATTTATTTTGTTTTCATAATATCCAAGAGCACAGAAGAAGCTTTTTAAAGAAATAATGCATTATCACTATATATTCAACAGAGCCCCACCCTAACACCAGAACCCCTGACCCTTGGGCCATGAAATTCACAATTTTGGAAGAGGCACTCTTTCTCATCATAACTATGTACTTAGTTCATCGGCTTAGTACCCAGGAGCAGAGGAGAAGATATTTGAAAAATTAATGCATTTTCACTATATAATCATTAGATACCTGCCCTAACACCAGAACCCCTGACCCAGGGGCCATGAAATTCACAATTTTAGAAGAGACACCTTTCCTCATCATAACTATGCATATTGTTTGTTTCCTAAATACCGAAGAGCAGAGGAGAAGATTTTTTAAGAATAATGCTTTTCACTATATATTCAACAGAGCCCCACCCTAGCACCAGAATCCCTGACCCTGGGGCCATAAATTTCACAATTTAGGTAGAGGGCTCAATGCTTATTACATTCATGCCAACAGTTTGCCTGCTTGATGCCCAGGAGTAAAGAAGAAGATTTTTAAAGATTGCATTAATTCTGATGGTTTTAGCCCCACCCCTCAGGCCTCAGGGGGGTAGGGGTCATGAATTTCACAATTTTTACTCCCCTTCACATATAGATGCTATGTGCCAACTTTGGTTGAAATTGGTTCAGTGGTTCCAGAGAAGAAGCTGAAAATGTTCAAATGTTAACGCACGACGGACGACGCACGACGACGGACGAAAACAGATAGCAATAGGTCACCTGAGTAAACTCAGGTGACCTAATGACAGATCTTTGGACATGAGTAATCTAAGAGTGAAATATGGACATCCAATTTTCCTCCATTAATACAAAATAATAGACATACATTTTTTTTCTGCCAGAGACCTTGAACTTGTCACAGTGACCCTCAGGTCAAAAAAAAATTTTGTAGCAAATTAAAGCTCAGTAACAAAGTTACTGACTGGACAAGAATGTTATCTCTTATCTGCCAGTGACCTTGAACTTGCCAGAATGACCTTGGTCAAAGTCAAGACAAACTTCCAGGTCATAAACAATCTTTGTAGCAAGTAAGAGTTTCCAATGATTCTCCATTACAAAGTTACAGCCTACACAAGTGTTTTATACCTTTTTAAGCCAGTGACCTTGAACTTGCCAGAATTGCCATGGGCCAAGGTCATGACACACTCTCAGGTCTTCAATAATCTTTGTACCAAGAATGAGCCTCAATGATTCTCCATTGCAAACTGATATCCTGGACAAGAAGTTTATATCGTTTCTGTCAGTGACCTTGAATTTTGACAGACTGTTTGATCGGATCCTGCCAGTCAAGTCGGGTTGATCAGGACATTTGAGCAATATAAGCCTTAAAGATTCAACAAACTTTCATAAAATAATTATCTTTAATATTAATAAATTAGTTTATAACTATATTAAACGTAACTATTTACATCATATTGAAACATTGTATTGAACAAAAGTAGTTTTGACCTCGACTTGTTAATAACAGCTGTGGCTAAAAATAGTGATTGGGTCATGTGGGGATTTTTTCTTTATACAGCAATGACTGTTTACAATCTAACATATAAGAAAGGATAAGATAGGCTAAGATCCCTTTTTGGCCCCTGGTTTGGGGTGTCTTTTAGAATGTTGCAACAGTTTTTCAGTTAAAAACCTGATGTCACCCCTGCCATAAATTGAGTATTGTTTCTAAGTTATGGGATACACAGAGGCCACAGGAAGGTCAGGAAATATGTCAGTTTCCGAATTTTCTCATTTTATGCAAATTTTCATTGGTTTTACAGCACATTTTGGTTCAGAAAACATAGAGCACAAGCTTGCCTATCTACCAAATTTATATATTTCATACACTAGTATCAGATGCATCTTATGTATAAAAATCTCAGATAGGCAGCCTTGTGCTCTATATTTCCCAAAGTGAAAAGTATCTCAAATTTGACGAAATGCGACCAGAATTGAGGAAATTCTGGAAAATAACCTACTTCTACACCCTCTTGTGGCCTCCGTGTAAGCTTTGAATCAAAATTAGTGCTGGTTTTAAAACAAGCATTATTTTTAATTCTTACCTACAAACTATCACAATTTTAACTGTGTTCTGATTTTTACATCAAATAAGGGGCCATATTCGGCCGTTACCATACCTTGTCCTTTCTTTGAAAGTTTTTAGATTATTTATTTGAAGGACTGAAATGGGGGTTCAACAGTTATTTTATCAATACGACCAATTGGTCTTTTACACGACTGGACCATTCATTTACTAGACTGGGTCAAACATGCCTTAGTGTCAAACCCTGTTGAACTAGCCGGAATGACCTTGGGTCAAGATCTTGACACACCAACAGGTCATAAACATTCTTTGTACCAAGATTGAGCTTCCAATGACCAACAAGTTGGCACCGATAGACTGACAAGGTGATTCTTATATATTCCCCCAACCTTTATTGTGGGGGTAGAAGACCAGCATGATGAATATAAGACAGAACATTCAGGATCTAAATGAAAAATGGGGACTCCTGATACATGTATCAGAGTGGAAGGAGATGCTCAATACAAAAATGCCACCTTCAGTGCCATTGGGAAAACCCAATTCTAAGCTGCTACCCAAGTGACATATACTGTGTTCTTAGAGGAAGAATACTGTAGCAGTGTTCTATGGAAATAAATTTTGTAAGAAAGGTGAAAGCTGAGAAATAAAGGAAAGAAGTTACCTGCCCAGCCATGAGGACTGCACTGTCACCATTCCTCCAAAGACAATGATTGTGGATGAGAAGAGATGGGCTGCAGAAAGTAAAAGTGAGCTGCAAAGTGATGACCATCCACTAGTCATCTTCTATTTCACCAGTGTTGGTTAAGGTGCCACTCTATACGGATTATCTGAAAAACAAGGAAATTTCATTGAAAACCTAAAAGACTTGCTGCAATTCTTTGATTCTCAAAGAAAACAGACAGCTATGGCTCAATTAGCAGCCACACATTTCTGAGAAGAATAAAAGAATCCACACAAAGAAAATTTGCCTTTGACCTAAAGTTTCAATGCAAAACAGAGTAAAAAAAAATATCAGTACTATTAGCACTATTCCATGAGATTTACCTTTGATTAAGTGGGCCATGTCTTCTACCATCAATTCAATCAAAGCTGCTACTAGAAACAGTGTGGAAAGTCCTGTCAACTTATCGGTAATTCCTTTTCCTGTCGATGACTGAAAAGCAATGAGTGGAAATTTCAGTGTTGCCTAGTGATTATGAATTAAACATGACAGAAGAAAATGTTTGTTAGAAGATTATTGACTTGACTTTAAAGTCCAAATAATCTTGCTAGCTAAAATTAAAAGAGTGTTCCAAGGAACACATGTGTCGCCTGATGAACAGCATCATTATTTAAGATTAAAAGAAAATCTAAGGGTGGTCAAATATTATTTGATACAAGCATTATGAGGGCTGTTAAGAGATTATTAGTACCGTAAATCTGGAAATTTTTGCTGTAGATAAATTTTTTAGCAAATTTGCGCATGCATTGCATTTGCAAAAATATTTTTCTTAAAAATAAATCAACAACAAAAAATGTTTTTATCTAAAGATTACTTAAAGATTACATCGTTATATATATTTTATGTACATGTGTGATTTATTGATGTTATGAAAACTTTAAACACTTTGGATGATTTATCTTTTTTAATATTTTTATCTGATTATTGAACGTTGGCGTAGTTTAATACTGTATGTTTATTCGTAATTTATTGTATATGCATGCGTAACTTACGAACATTTAAGAAAATTTTAAGAGCTTTTTTATATTTTAGTTCAAATGACGATTCGCAAAAATTTTAAACGTAAAAATTAATCAACAGACTTTTGACCCAGATTCGCAAAAATAAATCAACATAAAAATTTCCAGATTTACGGTACATAGTGTTTATTTTTCTTTCACAGTAATGCCTTTTGGTGAAAAATGGCATATATGTTTGACAAACACTAAGAATTAATAAAAGCAACAAATATTTTACAAATATTTTATTTCTTCTTTTCAATGGTATATTAATGGGTAAATGGAAGGGGTACCCGGTGCCGTCACGAAATCATAAATTGAAATATGTTATACCTATGTTCAAACTCCCAGTGGACCCATATACAGCAAGAGCGAAAATAATTCAAATTATATATCGGTATTTATTTTTTCAATTTCATTTCAATTCATTTTGTGCAAGCTTCTTAGAATTTCAATCAGAAATACGGAGATCATAAAAAAATCTAAGCTTGGTATAGATATCTGATTACATCAATAAAATAGATTTTGACGTCAACGTGACACAGCAAGCATACCTAGAATTTTACGTAGCTCTGTGGAGAACTCTTTTCCAGACTAAAAGATCTTCTAAAACAATAACAACTAGTGCTAACTGTAATGGGAACTGTTTCAGATGTTCCCCAAACACTTCTCCCCATTCTCTTAAGGGCCCCATTCATTAAAGGCTTCATTTCATTATGCAATTCTTTTGTTTAATAAATCTACACTTTATTTTCAGTAGTATTTATTCGAAAAACAACACTGATATAGTTCTTCGAGTATTAGCCAATTGGATTTCAGCGCATGCTAGGCCTGAGTATCGCAAACTACCGAACGATAGGATACATATCATGATACGGTCATGTGATATACAACATGTACCATGATACAGCTGTCACCAATTGAATTAAGCTTTATCTTTACATATAATTCTTTGCTAACTCCACAGTTATAGAAAATATACAAAGAATATCTTGATAACCCTTATCAAAGTTAATAAAAGGTGGATTTATAGTCTTGATATTGTATTTTTTCTTTGCTACCTTTTTTCAGCCATTTTAAAACATTAAAATTTGTTAGGTTGAATGTAGAAGTTACAAACAAAACAATGAAAATTATCTTCTACTGTATCACAATACATACATGGCAATACGCGTATCGTCAGCCCTTGCGATCAATACGATCGATGTATTGCTGTATCATTACACCTCTAGCGCATGCATATGCCCATATTTTCTAAATATTTCATATTCCTTCCTCGTGAAGAGACTCACAATAAATAGCTATGTAAGAAATCTAAAGATTTTCATTGAAAACTATGAGAGATACAGCCATATAAGTAATAGCAAATCAGAATCCACGTTCTTGCATTCAATTTTCATAGTAGCACAATGTAGGAACCCATCACACCTATCTATATTCTAAATTCCATCCAGTTTTGTTAAAAACTAAGAAAGTTACTACTGTAACAGCCATTTAAAGTTTAAGCCAATCAAATTGCAGCACACTTGCATGAGCGTGTTTTCACAATATCTCATATATTATATCAAAATGTAGAGCCTTGTTGTGTATGACTATGTTTTAAATTTCAAAGCATTTCATCAAAAAACACAAAGGTTATTGAGATTTTTCGTGTCAGTCAAACAAAGCAAAGCACACATGCATGCACATGCTTTCTTGCTAATTCAACCACCTCTTCTTGTCTACACAATTAATATAAGTCTATACAATGAAATTCAAAGCATATCATAAAAAAACAGGAAGGTTAATGGTGTTTCAATTGCTTCAGTCATTTCACTCCTTGCACGCGCACGCATGTGCATGCAAGTGTGGGTAAAATGACCTTCCTTCTGCACATCTACACAACATGCCTGTTAACCCTAAAAAGGTTTCATCTCAATCAGTTGAGTAGTTTCTGTGATGACAGAGAATGAAGCATTAAAGCTTCCAGACTGTCTCAACATGGTAAAGATCTGTGGCTGGCATGAGATGGAAATGAAGAAGCAATGCTGCTTTAGGTCAATAGACATATGCAAGTTTATAATTCCAATGGACATGTCTAATTATCCTATCAATTAGAAATTTTGCATAGCTGTTTTATTTGTTCTTGTTAAAATGTTGACAACTTTTCATGAATTTATGTCTTTCTTTTATGGAGTAAAAGTAAATGTCTCATTAATTTCAAAATGGCCCTTACAGAGCAAAGAAAAAAAATCCACAAATAGTAAGACCAATACAGAATAGCATTTATCATATAAAATCTGACAATAGATATATGATTCCCCACCCTTCAAAGCTAAAGTGAATTATAAAATTGAAATTAACAAGAAGTCTGTGAGCCAATGTTCACTAGTAATACCCCTGCTTTGATGTGAATATACATTCTGATGTGAATATACACAAGTTCAGTTATGGACAGACACAAGGGTGAACAAGAAGTTGACATCGGATTTGTTCAAAAATGAATCCCACCATATGACATGCCTACACAAAGAATGTGCTAAAATTTCAAGCATCTGCAATCAGTAGTTGCTGAGAAAATTGGGACCAAAACTTGTTATGTATGGTACGGACAGACACACGGATAAACAGGAAGTTGACATCGGATTCATACAAAAATGAATCCCAACATATGACATGCCTAAACAAAGAGTGTGCTAAAATTTCAAGCATCTGCAATCAGTAGTTGCTGAGAAAACTGCGACCAAAATTTGTTATGTATGGTACGGACAGATGCACTGATAAACAGGAAGTTGACATCGGATTCGTACAAATATAAATCCTACCATATGGCATGCCTAAACAAAGAATGTGCTAAAATTTCAAACATCTGCAATTAGTAGTTGCTGAGAAAACTGCAACCAAAATTTGTTATGTATGGTACAGACAGAAGCACGGATAAACAGGAAGTTGAAATCAGATTCGTACAAAATGAATCCCACCATATGGCATACCTCAACAAAGAGTGTGCTAAAATTTCAAGCATCTGCGATGAGTAGTTGCTGAGAAAACTGTGACGAAATATTTGTTACGGACAGAGAGACAGCTAGACAGACAGACAGACACACAAAGGTAAAACAGTATACCCCCCTCTCCTTCGGAGTGGGGGTATAATTAAAATAATTATTTTTAATAAATATATCTATCCCAGATATCTTCCAAAAGAGATTTCAGTCTCTCTTCAGTCTATAATGATACTTTTGGTATACCCATCCTGATGTCTTTTCATTGTATTTAAATTTCAGTTTGTGTGGTAACATTGCATACAGTTTCAAAGTACAGTGTCATGAGCTCATATACAGTAACATGTGATATAAATGCTAATTATCAAAATCCTGCCTCTCAAAATCAAAAAAAAAAAAATAATAATAATAATAATTCAATCAACCGCCAGAGTGATTTTATAAAGTCAAAGGTCAAGGTCAACTGAATTGTAATGTAACGAACTCACTTGCATTGAACTCTCCTTGTTTGAAAAATCTGTTTGTTTGAAATGTATTTGGTTTCTCCTAAAATGCTGGTACAGTTTCTTTGCAATAAATACTCGTTTAGATTGAAATTGGTTAACGTGAAAAACTCTGTTAATTTGAAGTGATATTGGGGTCCGCTGAACACAAAGCTTATAGCAGTTTTGATAACGGGTACATTGAAGTTGCCAATTGCGACACGTGGACTCAGGTGACTGACTATATAGGAAATCTAGCACGTGTTAATTTTTCAAAGGTGATTTGATGTTGGTGGACCTGTACAATTTAATTATGTGTTGTATAGATAAAACAATAATCATTGAGCATTTCTCACAGGAATATATTAGTCGCCATTTTTATTTTCTAACTACGGCATTAAGACTGACATGGATAAAATATGCAGGGGTGTCATGTGTAAATTGGTGTGTGGAGAATAGGCCTGTGTATTGACCAAAATATTTTGATAAGATATTTTATAAAGCAATACTTTTTTCGTGTATAAATAGTCTTGATAGTTTTCTAACACAAATCAAAAAAAAAAAAATAAATAAAATAAAACAGTAAAAAAAATTTAGGACTTTTTTGAAAAATAGAGATAAGTACATTTCTGAAACAGTGCATGTAATGTTATGCAAAAAATATGAATTCTCACATGTATATATTTTTTTACTGTACAGTCAAGCCTCGTTACCTCGAACTTGAAGGGACCGAGAAAAAACTTCGAGATATCTGAGGATTCGAGATATCGAGGGTAAAATATTTAAAGAATAAGTGGTTGGGACAGCAAATCACTTTGACATATCCATGGTATTCAAGATATCAGTGTTCCAGATAATGAAGTTCAACTGTATCTACATTTTTTATGTAATTCATAGCACACAGGTATAATGAAATTCGGTTAATTTGAAATAGATCTCAAGGTCCCTTAAATTTCAATGTAAACGAGTTTGACTGTATATGGTATTTTACAAAAGCCAAAGTGCCTAGCAATGCAAGTGCAAAGTATCAAATCCATTCCTCTTACAGTTCTCAGGATCTAGGGTATGACAGACAGACAGACACCATGTAAAGTGATCTCTAAGTGTCGCTTTTACCAAAATTTTTTTTCATAATTTTGTTTTCTTACCTCTCTGAAGAGCATGACAAAGGTTACATAGGTGATAGGTAGAAATATATGCATGGGATGTATTGGTGTAATCTTTTTAGTGAGCAGATTGCATCATGCATTGTTTATCTGCCGTTGCTGATCTTTAACAAGGGAGACTTCTCCTGAAATAAGAAAAATTCAAAAGTGAAATTGCCTGTTACTCTTAAAGGGACATAGACACAGATTCGACATTTTGAAATATTTTCTCAAATTGTCTGTATTATATCATGACATATATGTGGCTATAGCATTTCACATGGAAATATAATAAAAAACTTATTTTATCTGTAAATTATTGAAACTATGAATTTCGGGATGCGTTTGATTGACACATCCTTGCACTTTCACAAGTAAACTTCATCCTTAACACTTAAGAAAAGTAGGTTTTTTGATACATATTAATGAAAAAATATTAAAAAAAATATAATCCAGAAAAATTAAGAGTAGAAATGAAAGAAAGCAAAACCAACTAACCAGTATTGTCAGTCTGTGCTCAGTGATGTGTGAAGAGTTTAACAAATTGAACACAAAACAGTTTACGTTCCATTGGGTGTGTTCAATTTGTTAAACTCTGCACACATCACTGAGCACGGACTGACAATACTGATGAGTTGGTTTTGCTTTCTCACATTTCAACTGTGAATTTTCTGGATTTTATCTTTAGTTTTTTTCATTAAAACACAACAAATTTCTACTTTTTCTAAGTATTAAGGATGAAGTTTACTATGTGAAAGTGCAAGGATGTGTCAATCAAATGCGTCCCTAAATTCGTAGTTTCAATAATTTCCAGGTAAAATAAGTTTTTTTATGATATTTCCCTGTGAAATACTATAGCCACACATATGTCATGACCTAGTCGAAAATTTTAGAAAATATTAACTTCAAATCTGAGTCTATGCCCCTTTAAAGGTCACACACAAGGAAATAATTTCACTATATTTTACAATAAAGCCTTGATTAAATTAATCAATTAATATGACCCTCACTAGATAAAAGATGAAGAAAAAATGAATGATGCTTGGACAAAAATTTGAGATCAGAAATAAAATATATTCCTTATGCAGCTTTTAATAGAGAAAATTGATATTACATGTATTGATAGGTAAGATACCTTCGATCATGTGGATTTCACTTGCTGATAAACAGTTTACACACCATCCAGGAAGTTGCATCATGAACACCTAAAAAAAGAGTATTCCTTAAATTCATTGATTGCCCACAAGTATAATATTCCTAATATTTGAGTCAAAAATAAACACTGTAGGCCTAAAATGAGAAACCGAAAAAGAAAACCTGAAAAGAAATTGTCTCTTTCTACAAAGAAGAACAACTGACTAAGTTCATTTTGATTTGCTATTCCTGGCTCTAAGCTAAGCATGGCATAACAAGGGTCTACTGGAAAGAAAGGGTAAATTATTCATATGGTAAAAAATTAACAAATCAAACTTTGTAAATAAATACCCAAGCATTTGGTTTTGTCTTTGATTTTGACAAAATGTTATTGATCTCCAAAAATTTTTGTTTATGTGTGCTGAGCCACAGTAAAATTTTAAATGTTGTAGAACTGTATATCCATATTTAGATTCAGTAAGAAATTTCTAGTCATTTGACAAGTTAATTTCACAGTTTCACCAAAGTTTGATTAACAATGTTATGGTTAATAAAATATTATCCAATTTATGCTTATAATTATATTATTAAAGTGCAATTTGTCAAAGTAAAAAATGCCTGTAAAAAGAACAAGAGGCCATGGGCAACAATGCTCATCCGAGTCACTATGGCCTTGCTGTTCTACTTTTTTTTTTTACTACACATGATGATGTATATTTATTCATATGTAAAAATTTGATTGTCCATTGTGGCCCCACCCTACCCTGGGGGGGTCATGATTTAAACAAACCTGAATGTACACTAAGTAATGAAGCTTTCAGAGAATTTTCATTTCCTGGCCCACAGTAATGAAGCTTTCACAGAAATTTCATTTTCTGGTCCACTGATTCTTGAGAAGAAATTTTTTTAAAGATGCCATTAAATTTACAACAATTCTTAATTATTTTCCCTTGAAAGAGGGTGTAGCCCTTCATATGAACAAACTTGAATTTCCTTTACCCAAGGATGCTCTGTGGCAAGTTTGGTTTAAATTGGCAAAGTGGTTCTGGAGTAAAAGATGAAAATGTGAAAAGTTTATGTCGCCGCCTCCAACAACAACAGTGACAGACAACAGACAAATTTTGATCAGAAAACCTCTCTTAAGCCTTTGGCTCAGGTGCGCTAAAATAAAAGATGGAGAAATAAAATTTTTTGTTAATGACAGTTTTACTTATGTATTTTAAAACTCTTTCTCAAATACTAATATGTCTAAGTGCTCGAGTTCAGTGAGTTTATAAACTTTACCCTCTATTCTTGAAACCTCTGTTATCTGTTTCTCAAAGGGTTTTTTTTTCAGTCCCATCTATTGCCATAATAGGCTTATCTCCAGGGGGTCCTCATGACTGGCAATTACATAAGCAATAATGTTTTTGGATATAAATATATTAAAATAAATAAAACTGAATAATTAAATGACAAGATATGCATTCGACATTGGGTGACACAATTTGGGAAAATATTCTGGCATGTTACCCTCAAAGTAAGTGAGTGTGAAATTTACTTGTCTGAACATAACTTTTACTTGTATGAAAATATTTCATAAAAGACCTATTTAACAATTTGAAAAAATATTGTACGTTACAATAGTCTATAATACATTCATTGAGTCTGTTTTTGAGATTTTGAGTGGACACATCTATTGCAAATTACTAAACTGTATCATCCTATCCTAAAGTAGATGTAAATCATGTTATATAATTACATGTATGAAAGAAAAATAGTAACAACAAGAAATAGCTGACTATATGACTTCAAATTTTTCTTTGCCTTCTTTTGCTTATCCTTTGTAGCCTAAATTGTCTTTTGCTAAAGCTCTCCTGCCAGATAATAAAAAACCAAATTTCCTTCAGTAAAAGTACACGTTTCAAAGTTACTGTAGTTCTAAGTAGTCAACTTCCTGGTACTTTAAATATTAAAATTAAAATTGTGACAAACGCCTGAAAAACATCAGATATTTCAGACAAGTTTCATAGTAACATTGTTCCTGATCAAGTTTGACAACCAGGGCCATCATTATTACGAGTAGGATCAACATTTAACTATTTACAAACCGCATGCATGGCATGTTTTCATTTTGAACCTCCGATAAAAAGTTGACAACAAATTTTAATTCTTTAAGTTTTCATGCTCAGCTATAAAATATTCTTCCTAGAAAAATATCCCTTGTCAAATCGGACAAGTGGTCAGCAATTATCACTTGTTCATGAAAAATTTTACTGGTACATGTACTGGACAAGTGGATGAGCGTACAATGTCGAGCCCTAGAACTATGCCTCATTTTTTGTTTACATTTGCTTAGCAACCAACAGCATTAAATCTCGAACCTGAGCTATTATAATATGTAGCATAAAAGCACACAAGGATGATCAAGAGGGTGTTACAACTGTTTCTGTTTTGTTGTATTTGTTTCTGGCATTTGTTATTAACTGTTTCTGATGTGATGTGAATTCTTCATGGTATATATAGTGAAACTATATTTGTGATAAAAACATGATAAAAAAAAAATTATTAAAAAATGTATTTCAAAAATGTAAATGATACTAGTCATGTAGTAGTATAAAAACTCATTTTTAAGCATTTCAGAGTAGATTATAAACATCGAACCTAATGGGTCCTAGAAAAAACTTTGTGATATCCTACAATTCAAGATACTGAAGTTAAAATATGTACTTGTAGCATAGCATAAATTTTCCATCTTTAACGCTCAGTTATACCTCGATAAATATTGCTAATGAGAGGAGCGCAATTAATATTTCTATCTTCATGATAACACAAATCTAAATAAGTCAGTTAATTTTATAGCTAATTTAGCCTTCATTAAGTTCAACAAATTTCTTTAAATCTGTTCAGAATCAGACAAGTAAAAAATATTTATGCATTCGGACACAAGGTTTAACATTTATAAGGCATGTCTGATCAACACTGACTAGTAAAAGTTTGGTCCTGTCTAAAAATTGAGTGTACATCTCACATGTAAATATAACAAGTGTGCAGCATGTGTGTTTTATTCATCTGTTCTCATGTACACACAGGATTCGAAATACCCCAAACTGTAGGGGTCTACAAATACAGTCATGACTTTAATGATTTTGGGTTAAAATCAAAAACAAGTAATTGTAATTGGAAGTATTCTATCAATACTAATATATCAAGTTTCATCTACCAATATAATGCTACGACATTGACGAGAAAAAACCAGCGTTTTCTACATGGGCATTTCTTCAATCAATTTGTTTTTGTACCAGTATAAATTTATAAGAATCTTCTTGGGTTTTAATGTGATGGAGGAGGGTGCATTTAGTATTTAGTCACCAGGATGTTGTAACATGGTCTTAAAACCCTTTAATAGCTTTGGGGCATGAACTACTTTTAAATTAGTTAAATAATCTAACTGCGTCTCCAGACGAGCCCTCACCACACCTCTCTTAAACCGGGTCTGAACCACATTTATTATTTTAATGATTAGAAAATTCTATCTACAACTACTTCCTCTTCCAGATGACTCCAGTCTATTGCAGTGCAAACAAAAAATGAGTTTTTATATTTTTTGGTTTTGGTGTTTGGTATCTCCACTGCTTTACTGTTGTTACAAGGATTATAGCAAGTTAAACTATGAATTAAATTGTTTATTTTATACATACATGTGTACCATGCATGTTCATGACTTGTTGGTTGTCAAATGTGTGGATATGTCATGCGAGGAACAGACGTAACTGCGCAAGGTAAAATACCATGAGTCGTGAAGCGCGGGTCTGTGACATTCGGAATACAGATGTATTTCTGCTATTTGAGTAACCATACACCACTCTGTGTGCGGTTAGGCATGGATAAGTATGATTACTTCACATTGTGCTGAATAATTACCAATCAATTATCAAGTTTACCTGAACTGATCTTCTTTGTTAATCCATTCAAGAAGTAACTGTTTGGTCACAAATTAACTGAGCGTTGTATATAGCCCTAAAACTTTTATAACTTTGAGAGCAATTGCGCAGAGAAAGACACATTTTCAAGAGAAATTTTTTCATGAACATGATGAATTGTTTTCAGATGAGCTAAAAGTTGAAAATTATCACTGCACGAAAGTGCGATTTTCTGCACATCTTGAGAAAAAAGCTAATTAAAGAAATAAGTTTGATTTAGTAGTTAAATAAAGCTACTTCAGGTAGGTAAATAAAGCTATGTAGGTAATTCAAGCTACGTAGCTAAAACTAGTGATTGTACCAGCTTCAGTGTATCGTCCAAGTGAAAGTGTAGAATTGTAGATATCTTTTTACTAAAACTTTGAATTTGATAGATTTGAACTTAGGCGACTAACCGTATGTTTCTTACACATTCTTCTAATACTTCCACAACAAAACACTCGCCGCAACCATTCTTATTAGTCATCCTAAGCTTCCTCAGTCCTCGGTCGGAGCCTGTACTGCCATTTTGGTTGGCTAAATAACCCGACCCACTATTGTTTCGTAAATTGCCAACCCGTTTTTTTTTTTAAATACAGAACATTTAATTCTAATAAATCAGATCTTATTTCCTCTGGTAGTCCATCACATTTTTTCAGACCAGCTGTACCGCATTTGAAGACAGAATAAAAAGATAAATATTTATTTATAATTGCCATGTCGAACTTCGTATTAGTCGATGCTGAAGAAAGATGGTGATGAGGACGGAAATGCACAATTCATTTATTTTATTGATTAATCCTATTGCAAGTAATTTATGATAGTATCGTCATGATTTTTTCAAAAATATGTAATACAGAATTAAAAAGTTTTGAAATTATTGGTAAATAAACATGATAAATGGCAATATTGATAATGTATTTTTTATCACCCTGTACACATACTGAGTGTAGGGCACTGTATTACAGTATATCTGGTAGAGTTTGAAATGACATTTGTTTAATCATTAAATATACTCTTAAAGTGAAGAAATTGCATGTGTCTAATTAAATAAACGAGAAAACTACATGCATGGGTCCCAACTTGCATTTCATTCTATGTTAGGGGTCTCTTAGCAATACCGAGAGACCTATATAGTTATATACTAACAAAATATCACATAATTTATTCAATATATACGCACCATCTTGTAAAATATAGTATCGTGTCATAGGAGTTGTTCTATTGCACACCTTAAACATACACATAGCCCAATCGCCCTGTTGTATGTGTTAAATGTTTATGCATATTTATGTGTTATGTGATTTACATTTGTTGTGCAGTACTTATACATTGTTTAAAAGAATTTTTAATTATTTTAAAGATAAAGTCTTGGGTCCCTGTATTTAGTTTGGGGCAGACAATAGTCACTAATTTAATTTAGGGTACATGTACATCAGAAATTCAATTTGTGTCTATGATTTAGTTGCTTTCAAATTGGCTTTTAGATCAGTCTCTACTCCAGTGGAGAGGATGATTCCTCTTGATTCTGGAGTCAAAAGGTCAAAGTTATGATTGCGGGGTATGGATATGGAATGAAAAAGAGAAGATAATGAACAGTGATCTATTTCAAAAAAAATTAAAAACAATACAAATCTTTGAACACTGCATAAACACAGACCCCCTGAAATTCCAGAGGTGGGATCACGTGCCAAGGAGGATTAAGCATCCCGTGTTGACCGGCCACACCCACTGTGAGCCTTATATATTGATCAAGTAGATGGAACATTCGATAGTCAAATCTAGCATATAAACAAAGGCCTAACAATTGGTATGAAGCAAGTCAGCCAAAATACGACCCAGTGATAGGTTATATTTGCTAACAGGTAAATCTTTGTACACCTTGATTAAACCTGGATAACAAATCTTTATTTCCTATATAACCTAATAATTTCTCTGTAAACCCAATTCCACTGATATTTTAAACTATTGATTTACTACATGCTTCAATACATCGTGACATCATGTTGTATGGTGTTTATTTGATATAGAAACTTAATATTCTTTGTGATGTCACATTATTTAACCCCACCCCAGATTTAGCTGGGTGTAAGGAAAGAACTTTATGCATTATATGCACATTTTTGCCCCCAAAAAAGTCATATTTTGAAAATTTCTTGAAATGTGTTGAATTGTATATATTGTGTGAGAAATCTAGATTAACAAAAAATATTATAGTTTCGAAGTAGATTTTTGGCAACTTTTGTTTCTATGACGTCACAAACTGTTCGGATTTTGTGTTATTTTTTAGAAAAAGGAAAAAAATGGACAAAATTTGTTCAATTTTTACTATAAAATTTATAGTGCGCAGGCCTGCTCAAGAACAATATTGACATATTTCATTGATATTATCATTCTACACATTATATCAAAATATTGAGTTGGAGCAGACTTGCGCTCGGTGACTTTTGCTCAAATTATCGACATAATATACACTTTTTCTGTATAAATCATTGAAATTTTGAATTTACGCCATCTTTCTGATGTCATATCTAACATATGGCGTCATGGCTTATGAAAATATTCAGTGCTTTGCAGTCTGCAGATATTCCCCTGTTTTAGAACATAATTATATATTTCTCCGTCAAAGTTTGATTTTGGGGGCAAATATTGGCCATTACCGAATATAGTCCTTTACACCCCGCTTGCTAACCAATCAGATCTCGTGTTTTAAGATACATAGGAAATAATTAAGGACTTTTATTGAAGGATATATAAAGATTTTTCAATCCAAAGAAACATGAATTATATCAATTGAGGCAATGAAATTATAATTATTTTACCAAACTTTTTCATTATCTCATAAATATCTCTAAAGCTTTTGAATATGGTCCATGTATACTGCCCTACTCATCTGCAAAAATGGGTACAAAACTGGTTGTTACAAAGAAACTTGGAAGAACTTGCACATGGACTACTTGGGAGCTACTTCACAGTTAGATTACTTTTTCTGTTTAACATGACAAAATGCTGTAATGGTTACAACCAAAAGATTTACTTGAAATGCTTCACTTATATAGTAGCATTTATTATCTTGATACATCAGCTTTGTATATTTATTAGTATGATTGCAAATAGATGAACAGGCAGACACATATGCTAAAGTGTTCCTTCACTTTGATTTTTTAATTATTTTAATAGATACTACATATTTTTGAAACATATTTTCTGATCTGTTCCTAGAACGAATCATAAAATTTATAAATGAATGAACTTCTTTTCTACAATTTCAGTACTGTCCAGTAAATGAAGCCAGGTTTCTCAAACATTCCATTTTGACATTTCTGATCAATTTAAATATATTTAAATTATGTATATAATATCTTGTAGTTGAATACATAAAAAGAGTTGGTAAAATGTATATAATTTTGAACTTTTAGCTAATTGTTAATTTATTTTATTTAAATTATATGTAATAATTGATTAACGAGTGGTTGGTTGTTTAGAACTATAAAAGTTTGCATCAAAATGTGAAAACTTGTTGGTGATTCATATGAAATTCATCAAATGCTAAATAAGAAACATGCACAGTCAAACCTCACTATCTTAAAATAGATGGAACTGAAAAAACTTAGAAATATAGGAGTATTCAAGATATCGAGTGTTAATTTCTTAAAAAATAAGTGGTTCGGATTTCCAGTTAACTTTGACATATCCATGGTATTCAAGTTATCAGTGCTTGAGATACCAAAGTTCAACTGTATTTAAATTTTCAGTGACTGAACACTTTTGGAATGCATCTGATACACCTGCACAAACAAAAGTTTCTAGAAAATAAACACTTATTTAAAATTGCAGTGCTTTCTCCTGAGAAATATTAGGATTCAAGGAGACTCATTTATAACTTTGAATGACTAAAAAGGGTCAATAGTTCAATGCTGTAGTTCCTTATTCTAGCTTGACATTTGATTTTTTTTGTTGTTGTTGTTGTTTAACATCCCTCTCAAGAATTTTTCACTCATATGGAAATGCTACCACTTGCCGGTGGAGAGTTGCAAATTTTGACTTGTACTCGGCACTCAGGGCCATTGAGCAGTGAGAGATCTTTTTCGTGCCAGCACCTACTGCGACACTGGACTTCGATATATATGGTCTCATCCGAAGGACCGGTCTCCATGTCCTACAGTGGGATTCGAACCCACGACGTAAGGATCAACTCCTTACTCCGCAACTCTAGAGCAAATGCTCTAACCACTGCGCCACACAGGTGACGCTTGACATTTGAAATTCAAAGTAAAAACATTAATGTTTTATACACAATTTATAATACTCTAATGCTTCATATGTGGGCAAAATGTAACATGAAAAAGTATAATATTTTATCATCTATGGGACTATAGTCATATGTTGTTACCTACCATAAAGCCCTTTGGATTCCATGGGATTTGATCACATGACCAACCTGTATCTATAACCCCATGGTAATTTTAAAGGGGATAGAATAAATGTGTCAGAAATACTTAAGCTTGTCCCTTAATAACCAGTCCTTTAGCTGTAATATCTAAGTTTTCTTAGCTTTAAATCAAAAGAAATTTAACTTAAAAATCCAGCTGTTTTACAAAAATTATACAGTCATGTATCTTTATAACCAAGGTGATTTGTAAAGGCAAAAAAAAATCAAAAATGTGCAGATAGTGAAAACAATTACAGGGTATGCGATATATGGTATAGGTCTAATTGGCGACTAATTAAGTCACCATAGCACCTAAAAATTATGATTGATGCCTAAAAATTTTCTAGAATTCGCCAAATTGGCGACCATTTTAAATTGGCTTGGTGATCATCAAATTACTGGGCTATAAACATTTTCAATTTTTTTTTATAAAGAGCCTAAAAGAAGCAATGGACATGTCTCTAATATTGACTAATGTCAGTTTTTAGATTGGTGCCTAAGAAAAATTTACCTGGCGGCTGAAAATTTGCATTTGTGACTAAATTTTTTTTTTCATAAGGAGCCAGTTGGTGCCTAAATTTTAGAGGTCACATAGAGGCCTGTGGTAGAGTCAACATATTTAGTGCATGTTTATCAATTTACCAGTCGCCACGTGGCATAGAGTATAGAGCTTTTGCTCCAGAGTTGCAAAGTAAGGAGTTGATCCTTACTTCATGGGTTTTAATCCCATTGTGGGACCTGAAAACCGGTCCTTTGGATGAAACCGTATAAAGCAGGTTCTTTGTTGCAGTAGGTGTTTGCACAAAATATCCCTTACTGCTAATATAAATGGCCATAAGTGCTGAGTTCAGGTCTAATTTTGCAGCCCTCCACAGGGAAGTGCTGGCTTCTTAACATGAGTAAAAAATTCTCGAAGGGACGTTAAATAAACAGTAAAAAATCATTTTACCAAGGAGAGAAATCAATTGTTAATAAATAGAACATCATGTTTGACATAAACAGAATAAAATATGAAATCTAATTCAATTTGAGCAAATATTTTTCAAATCTAAGAATTGTTGAAACTTCCTGAGGTATTGATTATTTTTAACTCTTTGAATGAATGGGATGTTTGAAATTCTTTGGAATCTTGACTTATTTTAAGTGCATTATATAAGACTTATAAACTAAGTCTCAAAGAGCAGCAGTATTTGGTTTATGTGACTACATAGGTAGTGCATATAGTCGGTGACAATTACTCCTATAAGAGGCTATCAAGTCATTTCCTCTGAGGCATGGAGATCAAAGTCACCTGCATGGTGCAATGGTTAGAGCATTTGCTTTAGAGTCAAGGAGTAAGATGGTCCTTACATTGTGGATTCAAATAGCAGAACGTGGTGACCGGTCTTTGGAGACCTTATAAACTGAGGTCCTGTGTCGCAGTAAGTGCTGGCATGAAAAAGATCCCTCAGTGCTCAAAAGCCATAAGTACTGAGTACAGTTTTAAATTTGCAGCCCTCCACCGGCAAGTGGTGGCTTTTTAATATGAGTGAAAAAACATGGAGATCAGTTTTGTGTTTTAAGATGAAAGGTAAGGAACATTAAATGAATTGAAGTATGCAAAAGTATTTATATTAATCTCGAGTTTTACAACAACAAATATAAACAAAATCCATTACCTTAATATTCCATTTAAAAGTTTCTGAAAGTTTGTTAAGTTATAAATACTGAGTACGGTTGCTCTTGTTTTCTTGATCACCACTGCTTTTCAGACCCATAAAACCTAACTATGATTTTCCAAAAGAATAGAATATTTTTTTTTAATTTTGCTTTTCCATAAATTAAAGATTTGCATGCATGCTACTTTTTTAACAAGTTAATCTACTGCTCCATTTCTGAAAACTATGTCAAAGGAACTATACATTGTTTTCGATTCCAAATAAAAAGTCTCTACAATGAAAAAGTGAGGAATCTAAGATTGTCATGTGTAGATATATGATCGAAATTTTAGTTTCCCTTTTCAGTAATTTTGGCTCTTCCCTCTGTAAATTCTAAATTTACAAACTGCCATTTTTAATAATCCTACCTTAATTCGTGTGAATTAATTTAACCAGTGCCACGTATCATTGCTTGTACAAGTGTTATGTCATTAAAAAAATCTTTAGGGGGGGGGGGGGTGTTAATTATAAGCAAGCGTTTTGTCAACAAGTTAATGTCACCTAAAAACCTGAAAGGCTCATAGAAATGAACATGGTATAAACATATGTTTTCCGTACTTATCATTTCCCCTTCTTCATTGACAGTTTTTCCTCAATTACACGATTTAAAGTAGTCAAATGAGATCTATCATTTATCTGTTTATGTCTTTTCCTATTAATGTTCGTATATATCCTATCTGTTTACATCTACATGTAAGTGCAGATACTAGCATTAAAATTCTTTGTTAAATGTCTGTTTTTATCTAAGATTATTTATTTTTCATTAATGAAAACAACGTTTAGTAAATATACTGTGAATACTTACATATTGAGACGTAAAAGTCAAGACCTTTCATCATTTCCGCCATTCCTATGCGCATGCATCAGTGCGCATCGGAAATATCCTGTTTGGATGCGCACGCATCAGCGCGCGTCTAAAATATCAAATGTGTGTTATGGCAGACGATAAAAGTGTGTGATGGTGTAACACAATTTCACATCTTACTATTCTTCTGAGGACTTTCACCAAATTTCACCACGTGATGTAGTTCGATATTTTGTGACGATACAAGCAATTTTTTTCCGAGGACGTGGAAAAAGTCCTCGGAAGAAATTTACGTCCTCGGAGTAAAGGTGTTTTTTCACACCATAGTCCTCGGGAGATCGGTGAAACCAACACACCCTCACACACACACACACACACACCCTTGTTTGTAAATCCAGCCAACTGACTACATTTGAAATTTTACCTTCATCTCGCTTCACCGATTTAGAGGCTTGAAAAAGAGAAAGTAAGACCAGAATATACCGAGGTTAACCTTAGGATTTCTCTGTATCTATAGGAATTTTTGATATCTTTTACTTTAAGTATATTGAAATTCGACATGAATCTCACTACATTTTTACACTTATTGAACACACACGTGCAAATCAGTACAGCTAATTCAACCGTCAATTCACTACAAGGTTATAAACACACAGGAAAATCGCTACAGCTAGTGATCATGTTTAATTTTTTAATTGCACCGTTTATTTTATTTTATTTACTGGTATAAATGGTGTATGTATGTACAAGACAGTACACAAGATCAAAGGAAAAGATTGGATATACGGCAAAAATGTATGTTATCAGAGCTGTTCCCGTGTTGACATATACATGTATACAGCATGTACAACGCCGGTCTAACATAAAATCTAATTAACATTAATCTCAGAGTCGATAATTGAAGATATCTTTTAATAATCAAGGACATCATCAATTCATTTTTTATTATTAATAATGGAATGAACGATACTTTCTTTTAATGAAAGAACGGAAAAAATCTTTTTTAAGACAATCTCTAAATTGATTCTTTGCGAGTAAATTTTCCGCCACTGTATTGATAGGCCTATCTTCGATTCAATTGATAAGCGCATCAAATCAATTATTGCTCTCCTTTATTGAATAGTTGCGCGTATCCAGCTGATGAGAGGAATAACTGATCTGATGCTCTCACTCATTCAGAAAATGTATTTCAAGCAGTATCCTAAGCATGTCTTGTATCTTTTCTTTCCATGTAACATCTGTGCAAGATTCGTTAAGCTAAAAACTAGTCCCCTACTGGTAAAAACGGTTCTTTCCTCAACTGTCTGCCTGTCTGTCCCTCTGTAAGTCCTTCCCATGGCACTTGAATTTTCCGCCCTTTTTCTACAGCTTGCAAATATTGAACTGATGTTTGGTATGTGAGTCTACCTTTACTAAGTTACAGATCAAGTTTGAATTTCCGCTTTCAAGAGTTCTGACGGAATTACGGGCATTTCAATTTTTTAGGAGAACCAGATAACATTTGCCGGTAGGGTGCTAGCATTGCATATGCAATACTCTCAAAATGCTTGTTAAAGTTACGAAAAAAGCTACTCCCTAAGCACCTAAATGGTCACTTTTGCTGATAATGAAGGAAAAAGCAGCATCCGAAGCAATACTGCTATTATCAGCAGTCAATATTAGCTGCTCGGCATTAAGCTAGATAACTTGCGATTTATAAGTTCTTTCAAAATTTAGAGTAGTGGCATGTTTGAAATATATATTCTTTCAGCATCGAATTTTCTTTAAATTTTTCCCAAAAAATCCCTGTGTGAAGAATCGTGTGGTCAGTTAGTAAAAAAAACAAACTCGAACGTCAATTCATCATAGTTTCAAAACAGTAAATATTCCGTGATCTGGGTAACCAAAAAGTTAGTGGAATTAATTGTATTAATGATAATTCATTCTCATTAATACCCAATGATAATCGCCCAAGTTCAAGTGCAAGTTCAGTTTATTCACCCAACCCAAAATAATAGTACATGGGATACATTTATAACATATATATATATATATATATATATATATATATATGTATATATATATAGTTTTGTGCCATGCGGATTGTGGGATATTTTGTGTCTTTTTCACTCACGTTGTGGGTATCATGGATGGTTTATGGGTCATTATATATTGACCCACAAACCATGTGCCTAAAAATTTGTTTATGACTATAATATAGTTACTATTTTCATTTTTTACAAAAAAAAAATTTTTTGACCCATAATTACACACTCAAAAAATGACCCACAATGCAATTATATATATATATATAATCTTACCACTCTGTGGATTGGCAGAATTTCGCGCGTGACCCACAATATTTTATATACTTTCCCATGAGTATTGGAGGGATTATGGGAAACAGCTAGATTTTATAGCCTAATTGCAGTGAATCATTATCAGATTGTAACGCTTTATTTATTTAGATGTATGTCATGCCATGCATGAGCTTTTGTTTTTAATGTACTACATTGTATAAATCTAGAAAAAATAAGGTTAAATAATTTTTATAATTTTTAATCGTACGATATAGTTGTGTTCTTCCTAAAGTCTATATGATTATTCAGATATGAAAGAAAGCTTCAAGTATATCATTTTATAAGATAAAATGACTTTAAACCGTTACTATAAAGAAGGCGCGTTACCCTGATGTGAACCGTGAAGTTTAAGTAATAAAGAAATATGTCAGTATGAAGTCGCAGAAAATCATCCATAACTTAAGGATTATTCAGAAAAAAATTATCACGCGTTAAGATTTTAGGGAAGTGTAATCAAATCAACAGTGATTTTAACATTTTATAGATAGACAAGTACAACTGTACATATCCCACGATGTTCTTTATATCAATATATTGACCCAGAATGATGTATAGTTGCCTGTACTTTGATCCCGCAATATTCTATATCTATATATATGTACGTGTAAATGACCCATAATTATCCGATACATGCATTACCTGTAGAACCTTGATATTGATATATAGATATATTTTTATAATATATGTGTTTATAATATTAACACATTTATATGAGAGAAAGAGATAAAAGATTTGGGAACAAAAAAAATTTACGTCAAAAACGTATTGAATAAAACAAGTAATTCAAAGTAGGACAAGCTCTAACCATTTTACTCGCTAAATAGTCTCGAGTATTTGCTTCCATCCTCCCACAGGATGAACCTCTGCCATTCAGTCAATTGAATGGTCCCTGAAGGTTTGAAAAGGTGACCACTTCGCGGTTTATAAAGCGTAAACTGCCTAAACCCAGTATATATCCAACAATGTTCTTTTACTTTTTGTATATATACTTCTATCTTTATACTTATATACTATCCCACAACAATATACTCGTACTGTACATTGATCCCGCAGCATTATATATATATATATATATATATATATATATATATTATACAAATTATTGACCCACAATTATATCACACATACCTAAATATTGAGTTATATAAACTAATTAAAATATAAACTAATAAAAATAAAAACATAAAATGTCTCTAAAATTTATTTTAAAATAAAAGGGTGGGTCATGATGTTGGAGTAAGAAATATATACTCATGTTGACCTGCCACTTATAAACAAGTCTTTAGCATCTGACCAGATATTTGTTTTGTAAGACATAAACACAATCAATGTAAAGTTGTCCACCAAAAAACTACTCGCACTCGATCATTTTGCTTAGTAACTCATATTGTAGAGATACATTGCTTCTAGTCAAAGAGGCTTCGTTTCGGGATAGTGTATTTTGTGTTGAGTGTTTAAATTCACTAATTATATTAAAAATTGGGAAATCACGGAAATCCAGTTTTTTTTAAATCATATTTCAATGTACATAAAAAGGGGTGACACTCGACATCTTCGATACCAGGAAGTGCCTCGGTCCACACTATAAATAGGCGTCGGAACCGGGAGGGGGGCTAAGGGGCTTACCCCCACTTTTTTGCTAAGATATACATAATATAGGCATTAAAATTGGAGCTTACATTTTTTTTTAAGATTTAGCCCCCCCCCACTTTCAATTAGCCCCTCACTATAATTTGCTTTTGACGCCTATGCTATACAATTATTTAATGCCTGTGCAGTCAATAGACCAGGATTCTGGGCCACCAACGCTGAGATTTTCTCAAATCTGAGATTTCTCAGAATATTTGAGTTTTTCTCACCAAACTGTGCCACCAAATAAATATTCTCTCAAACTCAGACTTATCTTTTGAGTTTTCTCTTAAATCTGAGATTTTTCTCAAATCTGAGATTTCTCTCTAGCATCCGTGCCACCAACGTTTTTTCCAACTCAGCTGAGAAAAAAATCTGAGATTTCTCAGAAAATCATGAGATTGGTACATAGTAGTCTCAAATAAAATCTCACAGAATTATTTTATGATAAAATGGTTGCAAATGTTATGAAAGTGCATATTTTAATCCATGAATACACGAAATTAACATGCAAGCATAGAGAGTATGTTAATTTCTCCCAAAAGATCATCCTGTGATATACCGTATTTAAGAAGGGGGAGGGGGTCTTACGCACATGTAAAAATCTTATACATGTACATATAATATTGTCCACGCATTGAAACAATGTATTTGAAACTTTACCAGAAGAAGAAAAAAAAGAAAGAAAATAAGGAAAAAATAAAGAATATTAATTAATTAAAGCATTATTTTTATGACACGTTATACATAACATGTATATTTTCATTCATACAGGAATTCATTTAATTAATTAATTATTAATAAATTCATATTTTTGTGTGCTGTTTAAGGTTAGACAAATTTATTAATTCACAATGTACATATATATCAGAAAAGGAAACATGACTAGATAAAATACCAAACCTCCACAGCCTCTTTGTTCTTCCTCCGGTAGTAATTTTTTACTTGTACCTATTCGCCCGTGTAAATTATAATCTATAAAATTCTTACTTTTGAATTGGAATCTACTTTATACTCACAGTGCATCACACACAAAAATCCTTAACCGTTCAGATTATTTATAAGAATAAGCTTGACTTATGACCATTCTAAAGTACATGTATAAATTATGGTAAGAACTTACAGTAATCTTTTTTTTAAATATACGACCAGTTACATTTTGAAATAATCATAATAATAATAAAAAACAAGCATGTTCCTAAATGACCTTAGTTTCAGACATTACACGATTACATGTACGCAGTGAAACTTTTATTTACGATATGATAATGGGAATTGATCAATTAATCGTCTCTTGATAAGCGTATGTGAGATTGATTTGGGTTTCCAGTGTAATTGACGACGTATATATTGTTCACTATATACGTTGTTAAAAAAAGAAGAAGAAAAAGAATATTTTTCTGTGATATTTTCTCACAGGGGATCGTAGTATGTAGCCTCTGTTTCTCTGACATTTTCTAGAACAGGGATCGTGGAAAATGCGATGTGTTTTTTAGCCTCGTCCCTAAACATGTCCGTAGTTCAATTTCAGGTTTTTCTTTCGTCGGGGGAAGGGGGGGGGGGGACTGAAATTACCTGACAATAAAACAATTCTTATTGAAATTTTCTTGATAAATTGCAATTGGGATCGCATAAAACCAAGCATACATATGCTGGACATGTTTTCTGTCGCAACTTATGCACAAATTTTACGAATCACTAAAGAAAATTATGATGTGAGAAAATTAGCTGTAGGCGATATCTAGCATTTGATCGGCTAGTTAAAAAAAATCACTAAGTGTTTATTTCTTAAGGCCCAGTTGGCAGTATCTTTAAAATCATTATTTCGGAGGTAATTTGTTTCCTTTGATCGCTTAAAATGATTATTATTATTATTATTATTATTTTTTTTTTAAAAAAAACAAACAAACAAAATAATCTAAATAGGAACAAAAAGTCCCTATATCTAAAATATTTTTGCTGTAGAGAATAAAATGTAATAGATATATATGACATTTTCCAAAACAAAATAAAAGAAAGAAAACTATGCTCTCGACCAGCAAATAAAGTCTTGATCCGCCTATCTACTTTTTTAATCTTTCGACACGTAACGTCACAATGGCGGAAGTGACGCACTTGGTGTATATTTTGTGTGGGGTTTTTTTTTTCGACAGACGAGCCAAGACTATAAAGTTTGGATATGTTTTTGTGTTATTCTTCTCTAGGGAATACATGTATATTACGGGGACTCGGTGAATATTTATTGTCGCAAAGATAGTAATGGAATCCTTTCCTTTGAATGACTCGAAACAACAAATAAAAGACGAAGGAAGTTGAGAATGTGTATTTTCGTGATTATACACCAAAATATTGCATAAATAACTAACTGAAAGGTAAATTCAATCATTGATTCAAAAGCTCCATGCATTATAAGAGAAAAAGGTCGCATATAACAATGAGAATAAGTCTAAGATATTTCTCAAATCTCAGCACGGTGTTTTAGGAAAATCTCAGGTGAGGCAAAAATCTACGATTTTGAAGTTGAGATTTGAGCTGAGATTTTTTTTATGTTGGTGGCTCCGAAGCCAGAATATTTTTAATGAGGTGCACGGAGCATCTGTGCCTCAGTGTGTTCTATTGCCCGAGGCCAACAGCCGAGGGCAATAGAACACACTGAGCTGCTTCCTGCACCTCGGGAAAAATATTCTGGTTTATTGACTGCTCAGGCATTAAATAATTATTTTATTACCTAATTCCATTTTCATTATTTATAGCATTGTTTCAAATTATTGTTTACCACGTACTGACGTCTGCGCAATGTTACATATAAATTCGAAACCCAGATCGGTTTTTCCGAAATACGTTGCGGTCCAATAGATGGCAGTATATTGACCGACAGCTGGTCCAGTAGATCGCAGTCTATTGACCGGCAGTTCAATAGATCGGTTTCAAAAAATAAGATAACTTAAATGAAAAATTACATTAATTTTAAGGGACCTTGTAGAAAAAGAGTTATCCGTAGTAAAGTATAAAAACAAAAGCCTGACAATAAGTATGAACTTCGCCAGTAAATTGTTAACGTTCTTTTGAGGTCAATACGATGATTTAGACACTTGAGGAGTACAATATTCACCGAGCCCGAAGGGCGATGTGAATATTGTTCTTCGAATCGAAGGTGTCTAAATCATCGTATTGACCGAAAAAAAGCAATAATTGTTTTATTATATGATTCAATGATTAAATGACACACATTCATTAAGCAATCCATGCCATCCTACTTGTTCACATCTACTGAAGTACTAGCCAAACATAATGAGAGGAACGGGGTTAAAAAACAACCAACTGTATTATTCTGGAATTTTTAATTCTAGTTTAGGTGCAATGTAGAAAAAATAAATGTCAAGCACATATATAGATTGATTTTGAAAAAGGGGGTATTAAAAGGAAAAGAATAACAACTTACCCGAAAACAAATCTTTGACTAGCCCCCCCCCCCCCCCCCAAAAAAAAAAGAAAAAGAAAAAAGAATTCTCCCAACTCAAAATTTTATTTAGTGGAATGTAAAGGTCCATAAACGAGGGGAGAGGGGGGCTTTCATTGAAATTTTTCATCCTTAAAATTTAAATTAAAACTTCACTTTCTCAAAAGGTGGGGAGAGGGGCAGGCCACCTGCAACGGCCCCCACCCCCACCCCTACTGTTATGTTCATATGAGTGGAAGTCAGGTGCAAGCGAAATAACTTTCCAAAACTATTTGCATCAATTTGGAATTTCCCTATCTGTATTTGTCCAATATAGAATAAATAATTCCTTATGTTGACCTGGAAGGTCACGAGAATCTGTTACAATTTTATGTACTTGTATACCTAAGTGCAGATGTAACTGTGCATAAGATGCCATTGGACTACTAAATTATTAAGGATCGATAAAATGATACAAAATATGCATCATCATCATGAAAAAATAAAGATTTTCTTTTATGACATTACCTTGTACATATGTATGCCATATGACATGACCTTGTATGCCATTCCGTTTGTTCTTAAAGATTTAAGCATTTATTTTTAAAGATGCGGATTTTTTTTTTATTCCCGATAGAATTTAAAAGGCAAGCATCATTGATATTCATTTTCATTTTTTAAGGAATTTATTTCATTATTTAAACATTAAGGTATTGTAATACATGGGCGTAATTATTGTAAAATTACAGTCATTTCCGAGTAAGGTTGCTCTAATTCCTAGCACAGGTACTTGTGGACAAGACACCCCCCCCCGAATATACCCCCCGGGTCAAAAAATATTTTTATGTCTTTTTTTCATAAACTATTCTTTTAGTACACATTTACAATGTATTCCATAAGAAAAATCAAAAAAATAACGCAGAATTAACGTTTTACTAAAAAATCATACCCGCGGTATTATAAAAATTTAAATAGAGAAGGTAAGTCACTTCCATTTGTTTACACTGGACCCCTCCTGGGTATCAGGACCGAAATATCATTTACCTACTACATGTCATCAAAATGTGTCATGATATCTTGTTTTCGGTAAGATATTTTTGTCTTTAATCGTGCTATTTAATTGCCCAGGCATTCCATAATAATCTTATTAGTCATCGTCAAACGTGAAAAATGCTACAAGATTTGGAAATGGCAAAGTAGAAATCACGGAAGTGATGCAAAAACGACACCTAGCGTGTAACTCTCGAGTTCCGAGTGTTATAGAATTGAGGGAAAAGCAAGAGGTCTACGAAAAAGTTCGGGAAAATTTTAATAAATAAGTCGAAATTGATTCATTAGAATTTAATTCTGCTTAAGATTTTCGAGGTGAGTGAGGGTAGTCGTCAATATTCCCTTTAAAGGATGTTATCACTGATACCAAATAGCGTTTTAAAATCGGTTAAACATTACATAGGCGTCGGAACTAGGGGGGAGGGGGGCTAGGGTGGCTTAGCCCCCCCCCCCCCACTTTTTTTTGGCGAAGATAGACATGATATATGCATTGAAAATTGGGGCTTACCTTTTTTCGTTGGTTTAGCCCCCCCCCACTTTCAATTAGCGCCCCCTTTCAATTTGCTTCCGACGCCTATGCATTATAATCTTGACATGTAAGCCACCCCTACCCCACCTCGGCCGCCTTCCCCCTCGGCGTGGACATGGAATGTTCATTAAATTGTGTCTGCGGAATGGTGAAAATTAATGCATGCGGTAGTAAATGTAATATTTAGAATGATAAATAGTTTTAAAAATATAAGTAAAGAAAGAAATGTGATTATTTAAAACTGTACAAAAAAATCTTTATTTTCCATTTGTTATGAGTTCGCTACATGTATAATACTGATTACTTTGGGGACGGGGGCTGTGCACTTCATTACAGGTTACAGTGTTGGAGAAAAACAATTGACCGTTTGACACTGTTTGAAGAATGGTTGTACAACCCATGCAATATTTAGATGTCAAAGCTACGTACTACAAGTGGCAATTATCAAACTATGACTATGATGCCCAGATCTTCGACCTTCTGGGGCATAGAAAGTACATGTACATAATTATGTAACTTGATATATAACTTGGCCGCCAGATAAAATATTTTTCTACCTGGCACCTACCGGCTTCCGTAAACTTGAGATATAATCCCAAAACTTTTAAGAATTCATGAGTTTAGCAAGTGCAACTTTTTCTTTATTGCTTGGAGAGTTCTAAGCTTCACGCAGAAAATATATAAGCGTCTGCGAATTGAAACCGGATGCAATGCAGCTTGCACATGCACCTGAGTGCTTGACAGGTCGCTAAGAACAACTTGCTCTTAGGACTATACACCCCAGTCAGAATCGACTCACCGTCGGGAAAACTCGTTATATTCACACGTACATGTACATCTATAACTTGCCTAAGCACATTTATTTTATGTGATCGACTTACACGCAAAGATTACACTTCTTTTAAATCTAAACAACAATTCTAAATACCATATAGGTACAGTGTATATATTTAATTTGCGGTTCTAATTATAAGCTCGGAATCTTGATTATTAAAAAAAAATATTTGTTATAGCTTTGTAAGTTGTATGAAGTATAGAAGAAATATTTAATATATTCGCCAATTTAGAGAGGGAATATCTATGATACAAGTAACTTAAAGAAAATGAAGTGGTGGTGGGTTGGGGTGGGGTTGCTGATTCATATGATCTGATAAAGTTCACATCCACTGCGATTCCTTTATTCTGAGGTCAATGATCAAGCCAATATTACAATTAATAATAGATGTGTAGATCATAAGACTGAGCTTTTACTGAAAGTGGGGGATATTATTTCCGACCGTAGGGCTGTCCGTCTGTCTGTAACATTTTCGTTTCCGCGCGATATCTCGAGAAGCTTTTGGACTTTTGCAATGAAATTTTACACAACAACTTCCCATGGCGTTAGAATCCTATAGATTTTGAGGTTGAAAGATCAAAGGTCAAGGTCGTAAATTCATAAATTCTGTCTGTTTTGACACTTTCGTTTCCGCGCGATATCTCGAGAAGCCTTTGAGCTCTAGCAGTGAAATTATATACCACAACTCCCTATACCCTAACCCCAATTGATTTTGAGGTCAAAGGTCAAAGTCGTAAATTCATACATTCTGTGTGTGTAAAACTTTCATTTCCGGGCGATATCTCAAGAAGCTTTTGAGTCTTTGTAATCAAATTTTATACCTTAACTCCTCATGGCCCCGTCCGCCCTTCTTAAAGTGCCCCCCTCGGACCCCCCCCCCCCTCCCGATCAGCGCATGCTTTTTTCTTTTTTTTTTCCCTTAAGCGTGGGACACAGATTCTCTGAATTAGCTTGTCCTAATTACACCACAACAGCATATTATTCAACATCAATATAACATTAATTAACTGTACATTTCACAAACACTTTTTACTGGTAAGAATACAATTCAATTAAAAAAGAGAACAAAATCAATATTCAATACAGCTTGGTCAATTTCGCATTACTTTGAATTTAAAGTCGACCTTCGAAACGTTTGGGCCGGAATGTGTCAAGCACATTCTGTCGTCGGCGACAATATGTACCGTGAATATTTGCATATTTTGTCGCCGATATTTTGTGTTGAAGAATATTTACTAAGGTCGTGAAAAGAGAGAGAGAGAGAGAGAGATTGAGATCGAGAGAGAGAGAGAGAGAGAGAGAGAGAGAGAAGGATAGGCAAAATGTATGGCAGATAAATAAGTAAATAAGCTGTATTTATCTAGCATAACTCCCAATAATGTAGGGAAAAGGTTTTGGTCAGAAAATTGTGTCCATGATTGGTGTACATCACTATGATATGTCAAGATACCGTATTTCTTGAGATATCTGATAAATCAGTCTAACCTTTTTTCTCGTTATATATACTTGGAAATAGATTTTTTTTTTGAGTAGTAATGATCATCTGGAAATTTTTTTTTTGCGTTATTCTTATTCATGTGCCGATATAATTGCTGGGGTTAACATATTTTGCTCACCTGAGGTGAAAGCTCGTGACCTTTCGGGATCACATTTTGTCTGTCATCCTTCTGTAAACTTTTCACATTTTCAGCTTTTTCTTATTATAAGTAGATCTACTTCTGGGACAATTTCAACCAAACTGGGTTGCCACAAAGCATCCGTGGATAAAGGGGATTCAAGTTTGTTCAAATGAAGGACCATGCCCTCTTTCAAGGGAAATATAGTTATGAATTAGTAAAAATTTAGTGACATCTTTTAAAAATTTTCTCAAGAACCACATTGTCAGAAAAGTTAAAATTCATATGAAAGCTTTCTTATAAAGTGTAATTCAGGTTTTTTTAGAGCATGTCCCTCGGGGAAAAGGTGGGGCTACAATAGGTGATCAAAGTTTTTCATACATGTAGAATAATTCTTTCAAAATCTTTTAAAATTCTGAAATTCGCATGCTTTTTCTTTTCACTTGCATCCAATAACTTACTGCCCGACTATTGCATTTTCACGTGACCCACAATCATATATATATGTAGTACTGCGTAATGCCGATGTCGGCCTAGTGAGTGTGGATCGTAATTGCTGATTTGAGGGAAGAAATTCTGTGGATTTTCTCCGGTGTAGCTTTAGACTAAACTGAATCGAAGTGCAATTAACATTAATCTTTATATTACCCATGAGAGTAGTGCGAGGCAAATGATGTCAGCAGTTTTGAGGAAAGGATGCAAAACTTTTACAAATTTCAAATTAAAGCTTTAAAACTTTATTCTCAGAGAACAATTTGAGGGCTTTCAACATTTTTTTTTTTGGAGGGGGATGGGGGAGGTAATGATTTCAATATCCTACGTGCTCAATAACAATAATGAGTAAAACTATAAAATAAACATATGGCAGGAAATAAACGAGTAAACAATAAACAAAGTAAAATAAGAAAAGAAAATAAATTTTCGAAACTGTAACCCTTAAAAAAGGCACATTTCTCTTTTTTTTTTCACAGACACTCTCCTTTCCATTTATGCCCTTAAATCAGCCCATTCCACCATGTATACATTTCCGGATATTCATATGGGAAAAAAATGTATTTTTTAATTGGTATTACTTACATGGTCAATGAAATGGAGTAAAATAAGTACTTATGCTTTCTATAACTTTTTTTCGCCGGCGACAATATATATACCTGGCTACCCTTACTGTACATGTCGTTCATTGATACAAATTAACACCGACGATAATTTTAGATTTTTTTCCCTTTACATGAAGAATGGACGATGGAATGGTCCCTACATATATCGGCACATGATGTTGTCGGTGATAATACAATGTAAGTGCAGATCGAGAACTTTCTGCATATTTTATAACCAAAAATATCGTTTTAAAGAATGTTTTACTGGGGTGGGAGAAAGAGAGATTCTTTTATTTTTTTTTTTTAAAGAATCTATATCTCTTAAGATCAACCCGAATACACGTTTTACATGCAATGTGGCATTTTATTGCAGCTGCTTCCACGGAGTTAAAAATGACTTGTGCTTAAAAAAATGATTTGTCATTTAGTGAACATGCAATCTCATAAAATTTAAATATTTGATTCTCGATTTGAATACGATTTTCGTGTATACTCACACGTATTGATGTACACAGAGAAAATTTGATTTATGAACTTAACAGTAGCTCAACTCAGTAGCTTATTGAAATATGCCTACTTAATAAGTCTGTATGAATTACACGTCAATAATATACACATTTTATAGTGTGTAAGTGTTTGAAAGTTGCCTTGTATTTCAAGTTTAAACGTTATCCAACAGAATTATTGTTGAACACCATGCACTAATTCTGTATTAGATGTATAGGTAATTTCGGGAGGGTTCAGGCTTCATTAAGAAGCTCCAATGGATCAATTCCCTCTCTGGGAGCGTAATCTTTTGATTTGAACTTTGAAGCGACATTTCATATCAGCAAGTAGCCCTATAGAGCATACGGATAACATAAAAGTTTCTGAAGATATTTTTAGGTTTGGGAATCTGATGCACAAACACTACATATAATATGTCAAGATGACACTATTCTGACGTTTGAAAATGAAGATACACTTAATTCTTCATTCACTTGTTAATAAAATTTGTTTAAATAACGGAACCCATCCATACCAAGAAAAGGTACGCATTCTAGCTGTAGAGCGAACTCAATAAAAGCCGAAATAGCGTTAATCTGTGATTTTTCCCCAGGGAGATGTGCGCGAGGCAATTAATTCATCAGTTTTGAGGGAGGGATCTTAAGTTTTACTGGGTTTAAATTAAAGCTAGAATACTAATTATTTAGAAGTCTTTGCACCTTTTCCCCCTTTTTTTTTGGGGGGGGGGGGTCCATCCAAATCAAATACGGTTAAAAAGACGTAAAATAAAAGGAAAAGAAAAATTAAATTAATTATAGTAAACTAACTGTTCAGTAAAAATTAGATGCCTTTCAAATTTTTAAGTATTTCCGTATCAAAATATTTTTTTTCCTATAGTATAAATTAACATCGGGCACGATGATCTTGGTTGTTATGGAAGTACCGCGCCGTATTAAGGTATCATACCGTCAATTGTAGTTTACATATAAAATTATTATTTTTTTCTTTTGAATTTTTTTTTATTTCCTTCCAGTCTATTTTTACAATTTTGGTACCTGTGCCTGAGGCATTTTACGTACTTTGTAAATAAATAAAGGTTTTTGACAGGAACTATTTTTTTCAGGGCATAGGAGGCTACTTCCTGGGGTAGAAGTTTATTTTTCTTTAACTAAGAAAACTGAAAACTTAGGATCCACCCCCTCAAATCTGCTGCCGTTAATTGTCTTGCCAGCGTTAGGGGAATATGGGTGATTTGCATCAATTACACTTTTATTGACTCCATCGCTGTGGAGAACTGGACGGGATTTCTTGGCATGTTAAGCAGAAATAAAACATGTTTGCACATGCATTAATATTTATAAAATATCCTGTTTACACTATACACACAAAGTGCATGTTATGTATTATGCTAACACGTATCACACCCCATTTGATGTTTGTGCTTCTTCGAATTCTACAGAAAAAAGCAGATAAAATGAAACCAAACCCAATCCTCTTTTTTATATATGGTTGGGCAGTATCAGGTACAGAGTCCCTGAACTCTGTGAATGACAAAATAAATTGTATTAATAATTGATAATTGACGAAAGTGAGTAACTGATGTCATGAGTTGTTTTACAAATTGAGTCGAAGACCGCATTTTAAATAAACAATAGTTGTGTCACTCAAAATACCTACTTCTGGCCATATAATTATTATACCCCCGCTTGAAAAGCAGGGGGGTATATAGTGATGGGGGTGTCAGGCCGTCAGTCTGTCGTCCGTCCATCCGTTACGCTTTGGGGTACCCATCTCTTATCCGCAACTCCTCTTATACCACTGAATGAAATTTAATGAGACTTTCACAGAATTTTTGTTACATACATGTAGTGCTATTGTGCATCTCTTATTTTACTTTTTGACCGGACACATATTTCGGGTTTCCCATATAGAAAAACATGGACTTTGCAATTATAATTATATGGGAGGCGGGGGGATCATTTTGTGAGCTCATAGAGAATGGTTCATAGTAATAAACTGTAAAATTTCCATTAACATAAAATTTTTAATTTTTTTGAATGCTTAATATAATTTTAAATATAAAACCGTCATATACGGAATTACACAACAAATTTCTAAAAAAAAAAAAAAAAAAAAGAATAGATTTCATTGTGGAGAAAATGTAACGCTTATCCAAAAATGCAACAGTTCTAAATACAATTTTTGTATTTTAAAAAGGCTGTGGTCACACTTTTGTAAGGTAATTTTAATTTTAATCTCTGAAGAGGAGAAGAACAACCTAAATTGGAGAAATCCGGAATGTTTGACGGTTTTTGAACACACGTAATAGGAGAAATATAGAATCTCCCATGCTTTGTTGTTGGATATGATTTTTATTGAACGAGTTGTGTGTTTTATCCCCGAGCCTTAGCAATTCTTTTTATCACATGTTTTTTTTTAATAACTATCAATATTTTACATTGTTTTTATGTTATGAATCCACACTATTTACTTTATCATTTTCATGCAAAGCCCATTGTGACGTCGCAGCAGTGGTATATGATAAAAATATCTAATGAGTGATATCCACGGGATAAAGTGGTAAACATGTGATAAAAATTGTTTCCCATTTCATACACAGGTAAACCTTAACAATTAATATACACAATCGATAAACTGTAAACGTGTGTTTAATTTTGCAAAACAAGGGCTGACAATTGTTACCATGTAATTAGTATGAGGAAAAATCCTAAGAAATGTGTTTCATTAAAACAAAACAAAACTGCATTATGCATTATTGGAATATTTGATACTCTTCAATTATATTAATGTGACGGTGATGGGGCGGAGGGGGGGGGGGGTTAGATTTTTCTGACCAGGAATTCAAAATGTTTTCAGTATAGAATTAATCAAGTATGGTATGCATTTTCTCAATATCATGAAACTTAATCATCAATTTCTACGGGAGAGAAGGGGAAAGGAGGTTGAAGAAGGCCGAATTTAAGCTATATATCTACCTAGCCTGTTGACCAGGCACCCTTATAATCTGAATTTAGCTGCCAGCATAAGCGTAATCACAGGGGAAGGGCAGATGAGGTTAGTGTCCTATCTTTTTTTTTTTTTTTTTTTGAGTGGGCAATGGAATCTTTGTGCCCACACCTACATTTCGGGTAAAATTGTACAAAAAGAAGATTTAGTAACATGTTAACTAGGAAATGCTCGTAGTAGGTTTCAAATTGTAAAAAAACCTGTTACTTTATTTGCTTCACAAATATTTAACTCAGTTGACACCCCCACCACTTACACTTAATGACTGCGTCTTTGGCAGGTTTGTAATGGAAAAATGATCTGAAAAAAGGATACATCGTACTCGTCCATTCCAATTTTTTTTATGAGCTACATATATACCTTCAATTACAGAAATTCGTCACGAATAACATAATATAGACTTTTTTAATCATCGTCAAATCACTAAATATAAGAGACAGGATTTCATGTAGGGAATGCCCCCTTTTCAAAACTTGTGTACAGACATGTGGAGTAATTTCATTGAATCTTGATTTTGGTAATCTTAGATTAATTTTATCATTATTTACCCATTTCTGTTAAGGATTATAACAATAATAACTTGATTTATAAACATTGATAGTAGTGTACTTCATATTTAAGTAAGAGTTACAGCAGCATAGATTATTTAAATAATATTATATAAATGGTGCCTGTTTTGGAGGGTAACAGTTGAAATTGACTGTTACCCTCCAAAACAGGCACCATTTATTTTATTACACTGAATGTCTTATTGATTTAGGATGTCAGCAAAAAAATTGTCCATCGTCTTTATGTTCACGTTTAGAAAACTTTCAAACTCCAAGCTTCTGTTTTTCTCAATAAGAAAGCTTCGAAAAAGATTTACCGACTTCTTTATTGTTTGTTTGATACTCGAAAAGTCCTTTATCATCTAAAGTTTGTTTCGTCTGTCGTATGTTGTTTTCAAGTAAGCTACATCGGACGCAAGCTTTTATTGACATCAAGTTTATTCGGCTTCTTTCAAACGCACAACTGACGTTTTGGGATATCTACGGCGAACCGTACACGCATGATTTGCACGCATGTGACACTTTCGTAATGTTACCCGTTGTCAAGTGCGTTGCAAAAGCTGAGGGTAACATAACGGATTGTTAAATGCGTCTAAACCAATCAGATTTTAGTGCTTAACATGAAAGTATAATAATATATAAATACTGCATGTAGTTGAGTGTACAATGGTTTTCGAGGGGTGAAAATTTTCAATGTTACGCTCAACTACATGCAGTATTTATTATATTATTATATTATACTGAATGTTTTATACAAATAAATATTACAGTGAACCTTGTTAAATGCGTCTAAACCAATCAGATTTTAGTATTTAACATGAAAGTATAATAATATATTATACTGAATGTTTTATACAAATAAATATTACAGTGAACCTTGCGCGCATGAATTCTGCGCAGTCAATATTTTTTGGAATAACACCCGTCGTCAATGTTAACTGTTGCTACGCTGGTGGGCGTGGCTTCATTATTCAGCTGGTAATAGTGTTTTCATCAAATGTTTCTCGACGAATCAGATTCAACTAAACATGAAAGTATAATATTACAGTTTGTTACATTTTCACCAGTGATATACTGTAACATTTATTGAATGAGAGTGATATTTTTAAAACCCTCAAAAGAACGTTTTTATTTTCACATTGTGAAAATAATGTTGGTTTCACATAGTGAAAATAACAACCGAACACGCCATGTACATGTAATACAAAGAGGAACTTATGGGAAACAATCCCGGATTCTTAAGAAAAGGTTTATAGACCACGAAAAAGGTAAATAAATTATGTAGTTAAAAAAAATTAACTGTGTCTCACGGTCTGCATTTCATTTCCGATATTATTGAAAATCTTGAACTTTTATTTTCCGGTGTTCTATACTTTTCATATTCGGCTATAAAATTAAACTGGAAACTTAACTCGATATAAAATATGTTCTTAATGAAAGGTCTTCTTTGACTTCTGTATTAATATTCCATGAAGAAATATTGTATATGTTTAGCTTATGTGATTTAGGTCTGGGATGGCCGTTCTTTTGTTTGTCTATTTTTCTGTAAATACATTTTCGAAGTGCTACATTTTCTACAGTTTTCGTCAGTTTTAATATAGCTGCAGAACTGTAGCTCTCCGGAAAAAAAATATTAGCAGACCGGAGAGCTACAGTGCCACCCATTGAAAAAAAGTGTATATTTATTGCGCACAAAAAGTGCGCTTTTTCTCGATTAATTTTTCTGTGTTTTTCAAAGTGCCATCTCAAAATATTACTACCCGTGTGTTGCTAACATATTCTTTTACTATTTCCACAACAAAACATTCCTTATAGCCGTTGTAAATAGCCCTCCTGGGTCTTAAATTTAAACCGTCGAAAATTTTGCCTATGTACACTGCCATTTTGGGCGGCAAGATAATTCGATCCAAAGCGCTTCGTGGAGATATCAAATATGAGAGTTGTTGATAGAAATCAAAGGAATATTGATTTTTAATATCGAGCTTTTCTGCGGTTGAGGTAAGAATTTGGAGAAATGAATCCAAAATTGAGCGCAACTTTTTTTGCGCAATAAATATACATTTTTTTTTCTAAGGGTGGCACTGTAGCTCTCGTGTTATCCATTACATTTTTTTTCAGAGTAGCGAGCTACAGATCTGCAGCTAGTTTTAATAAAACTTGGAACATAAGTTAGCAGACTACATAAAGATAGAACTAATTAGACTTATTATATGTACTAGGGATGTCATCGAGTATTCGAGTACTCGACTATCGTTCGAACATAAAGACTATCGACTAAATATGTTTTTTACTCGGTTACTGACGTTAAAAAATTGCTATTGTAATCTAAATTCATTTATAAATCGATTTTTTTTCTTCGATTGTTATCAAAGTTTAGACCCTTTGATTTGCGAACCAAATTATTTTCAACTAGAATGTTTACGTACTTAATGTCTAATTAAATAAATTCCATGGTGGAATTTCCTGTTTGCACAAAACTTGCATAATTAAGAATTATCACAGGCTTTTCTTAAATTTTGATGGAAAAAAAAACAGTCTAACTGTTCCGTTGTCAAGAGGATCAATAAATGAGTTGGAATTATAGACACGATTGATCGTTCAATTACTTATACATGTACATGTATTAGCATCTGGAGAAGAAATTACAAGCCATAGTTAGTATTTGATAAAGTGAACTTAAGGACAAGATATGCGGTGAAGATTTTAATTTTAATTAATATACAGAAGCATAAAGTATAGGTGTGACAGTGGCTTGATTTACTATTGAGTGTACAAGCATTTTGACAAGGAATTACAGACTAAAGACCCCGGTTATTCGGCTAGGCCACCCAAGTAAAATTTACATCCCTAATATGTACATTTTTAAAGATACGTTTATATGTATATACATGTAAAGGAAAAAAAAACTGTTATTATACTAAAATGTTTAAAGTATTTGTGTTGAAATAGAAACATGTTAATGACTTGGAATATACGCGGAAATCCGATTTTGTCATCTATGAGATCGTACACGATGATCTGCATCTTGGGCCGAAACTGCAAGTATCCGAAAAAGCATAAGGATTGAAAATCCTTAAGCCAAAATTATCTGTTCTCATCTGCATCCCCCACTGTTCGAAATAATATCCTTACACATTACAAAAAAGTCAATATTTTTTGTAAATTTTCAAGAACTGTTTTGATGCTTATGTAGTGTTGTAATGATAAACTGATATATCCTGATAGAGATTGTTCTAACTGAGGTATCCGTATAAGTATCCGTATACGTATCGAGGTGAGAGAGGCATTTCGATCCCGATGTCTAAACTATTTACTATAATTTCCATCGTTATTTGTTTGGTTTTAAAGCAACCCCATTCATTTAAGAATAGCATATGGTATTTTTTCTAATAAAAATGTATTAAGCTGCTGTAAAAGTTTGTTATTTTGCTGGAAAATTAAAAAAAAAAAAATAGATAATGAAATGCAATGAATTGGTATTTGTTTTCATTATATTGTTTAAAACTTTAATTGCAATTTTGTTTAAAAACATTTATCGGGATCCCCCTCTCTCCCTCTTAACATCAGGACATTAATTTTTTTATTGATTGATTATGTAATTATATAACATTAGATGACATAAAAGTTAACCCCCTCACTCACACATTAAATGCAAAAGACGTTGATATCCACACGATCAATAAAACCGTGAAGCAGTTTTCTAAAGAGAATTTGCTTCCAGACCCTTACCAGTATATGCTTAAAAATGCCACCCCCCCCCCCCCCGGAACACACACAAACTTTCATAGCGTCTGTTGGCTTTCTTCATTATTTTTTTTTGAATGAACTATTTGACAAATACCTATATGTCTCCCCTTCCCCTCCCCAAATGAAATAACTACTTTCGGGCCTGTTCTCATACGGCTTGATTTTGTTTTATATTTTGTCCTTTCAGCAGTAATAACTTGAAAAGACTTCATGGCGACAGAAATAGGTAATGAAATGAAAATTCAATTGTTAAATTTGATTTTTCTTTATAGTTCTCTTGTTGTCGTACATGTGTATTATAATTCATGGTTTGATATAGAACTGTTTCAAAATAGGGTATTCATTATCTTAACTCTCTTTTTATAAGAAAGAAAAGAACATTAGACTAAAAAATGCCAAAACAATAGATTTATCTATTTCTTCTATGCTACCTTGTCCATCCAACTGATTTTTATTTATTTTTATTTTTATTTATTTATTTATGCTTCTGGCCCAGATTGGGACAAGTGTGAGTCAATTCAACACGCAGTTCATGGAATTGAATAGAAGAGGCTGCTTCAACGTAGCAGAGAAATAAAAAAAAAAAACACAGAATAAAGGATAAAATTTATACAAAACATTTAATTGATAAAATATCAGCATTTTTTCAGAGTTTTGATCCCGCTTGTGCACAAGGAATTACAGTCATCTTAATTTTAAATAAATAAATCATTTAAGTAAATTTAGTCAACATGTATATAAAGTAATGTATAAGACATACAAAAATTTCTCCGTTTATCTCCTTTTATCGACAATTGTTAATTCATCCCCGAGAAAAACTGCGTGTAATTGCATCAGTTTCGGAAATCATAGTCCTTTCTCAAGCTCTCTGGAATTTCGGATACGGCTATCACCTAACAATTTAGGGAATTTAGAGTCTTCAAACCACCCCAGAATTGCCAGTTTTCCAAAGCTTTTCTGGAGAAATATGTCCATCAAATATAATCAAATGATATACAGAATGTTGATAAAGATAAAAAAGAAAATGAGGATGGAAATTTTCAGTGACCCCCCCCCCCCCTCAACACACACACAGAGTATGCAGTATGGTCACTCTCTTTATTGTCAAAGTTTTGATAAGGTGACTTGTCATTTTTTAGTTTCTCCCTGCCTCAGCCCAGCTTCGCCCTTCTCCACTTTGTTAATCAATTTTAAGTGTCTGCTTGATGTAGACAAACTTACACTCATCTAGAATGTTTGATCTCTGACACCTCGTACAGTTAAACTTTGTTAACTCAAATCCTTGGATATATCGAAGTTTTAATTGGTCCAGTCAAGTTTGAGATGACGAGTCGAGCGTTGACTGTATGCATTATGGGGAATATGTCTTGCACTGGTAAAGGTTACTTCTAGAATGAAACAATGATATATCCTGATATTGTGAGAGAGAGAGAGAGAGAGAGAGAGAGAGAGAGAGAGAGAGAGAGAGAGAGAGAAGTACCTTTTTGAACCTTTTTTTTTTTTAATTTTTTAACAATTTAATAAAAATATACTAATTTTTTTTTTTACTAATTTTATTTTTTTTTTAAATCCTTCCATAAAATGATAGGTGTGAACAGCAACTTGATACGTTTCATTAGAAATATTACTATATATCTTATTTTCCAATGAATGAGGTTAAAATCAAACAAGAAACGATGGAAATGTTATCCAACGGTTAAATCATCGGGATCGAGATGCCTCTCATACTTCGATACGTATACGGGTACGGATACGTATACGGATACGTTAGATAGAACAATCTCTGATACAATGTACGTTTGGACCAAAGTCGGTACATGTAACCGGTCAGTAGGGCAATCCGGAAAATTCCTTTTTATTTGATAGGGTTTATAAGTTAAAGCTGAACGCGATTCGTAAAGGGAAGAGATCTAGGTTTGTCCACCATATTACTTTGCATTTTCCGTTACCTGTACGGAGCCAAAATAAGCCGTTAACTTGGTCACAGTTCAATGTATTCAGTTTTCACCGGTTACGTATTGTATTCTACATAGCTACATGTATTGTAAAACTCTAGGGTAGCGACAAAAGTAACTTCTTCCACGGCAGAAAACAAAGTTACCAAAGAAACTTACATCAGTTGCACAGGTCAGTGCAAAACAAACACAAATACACGTAAACTGCAATAAAATGTTTGTTTGTTTGTATGTTGTTTAACGTCCCTCTTGAGAATTTTTCACTCATATGGAGACGCCGCCATTTGCCTGTGAGAGCTGCAAATTTTGTCCTTTACTCGGCACTCAGGGCCTTTGAGCAGTGAGGGATCTTTTTCGTGCCAGCACCTACTGCGACACGGGACCTTGGTTTTTACGGTCTCATCCGAAGGACCGGTCTCCACGTCCCACAGTGGGATTCGAACCCACGACGTAAGGATCAACTCCTTACTCCGCGACTCTAGACCAGACGCTCTAACCACTGCGCCATGCGGGCGACGCAATAAAATGTAAACAAAGGTAATGTAAGATAACCAACAGGAACACTTGTCGTACATTCCACGCAGGTACCCCTGACAAGAAATTATTCAGGTATAACAAATGCGAAAAGTATACCCCGTTGCTTATATCGGAGATAGGAAAACTAATATGGCGTATGCATTTTTACGTGTTGTGCTTTGCATTTAAAAGCAATAAACATAGCGATTAAACGCAGTCTTTTTTTAAACGCATTTATTACTGCGATTAAGGAGACTGGATCATGTTATAAAAAGCATTAAGAATACTCAGTAGTATATTTTTTTAATCAACACATAGAGCTTCATTAAAAATGAAAAACGTATTTTTAACTCCGTCGGATGGGACATTAAATGGTGCCCCGTGTCAAGGATTACGACAAGATCGTTTCTCTGGATTTCGAAAAAGAGTAGGCTCATCGGGGGCAGCCAGAGAAACCAAAACTTTCAAAAACTCATCATATAAACAGAATTATTGGCGTTAAACTTTAAACAAGCAGTCAATCATTTTAGAATATAAAGATTTTGCTGAATTTCAGCAGAATGGCTTAAATTATATTATATATACAGAAAAGAAAATTAAATGTGGGGGTTTATGCAATTTTTTTTTTTTTTTTTTTAAAGATATTATTAAAAAGTGTCAATTTTTAGCATAAAGTGAGGCTATTATTTTATCTGGACTTTATATTTTTCACAAGATGATAATAAAATTCATGACAGTTAATTTGATGGATAATTTGGGACCAAGATAAAACATTTCACTGCACAGAATAATTCTGTGCAACTTGCGTGGAAAAATAGGAATTCAAATTTAATAGTGGTGTAAATTATTTGAAAAAGAAAGATCTCATTTTTTTCTGAAAAAAAAAAAACTTCCGTCAGAAAATATATTTTCTCTCCTAATGCTTTTGGTATGGAATTTAATCTTGGAAATTTAATTGAATATAGTTCAATTGGCAATGTAGACTCGAAATTTATTGAAGGAACTAAAATTTTATACAGATTTTCTTAAATAGAGATCGAACCAAAAACATGCTCAAAAGCTGAGGAGCGAACCTCTACGCAATTTTCTCAGCGGGTTTCCGTTCAAATCCTTACTCCTAAAGTTATACCAAACATTTTATAATTTTTGATATTTTTTTTTAACTTACAGAACAGGAATGAAAAATGATATATATTTTTCAATATCAACATACATGTATCACGATTTTTTTTTTTTTAAATCTGTGTGTATCGATACCTATATCGTACAAAATTAAGTTATATTCAAATTAGGTTGGTTTGTGAGGACACAATAAAAGAGACATGGCCCGCCCCAAAATCCTCTCTCAGGATGAAATCTTAGAATCATTTTTCAATAATAATCCCCTAAATAATGACCATGATGACCAGTTATCAAAATTAACTTTATTGATTCTGTTCACAATGTACATGTAAGATATCACGCCGTTTGCGTTGTCGGTATATGATACAGAATACGATAGATGTGTTCGGTATAAAATTTATCACTTCTTTATTGAAAATCTCCTTCCATTGTCAAAATTCGAGTGTTGGTAAAATGGGTTGGTGCTGTCGGACCTGTACGGGCAAATTAAAACCCTGGTTGTAAAATATTCTTCGTTAATACTCAGTCAATTGAATTGAAATGGGTGGATTATGAAGGTCGATTATAATAAGAATATTTATTAAATGAGATGTTTAACTATTAGTAATTCTAATTGAATAATATTAAAGTTGTGTAAAATGGGAGTAAAATTTCTTGTCAAATTAGACATATATTTGCTTTCAAATACATTTTGTTGAGTGTGTACTGCAGATAATATTAGTCGGAATATTGCAGTTTTAAATTAGCCTTTTGATGTTTGTTGTGTCGACATATATCCATCAAAATTCATACAATCTTTAAAATCTTCTTAACTACTGTACATTATGTAAAATTTTTCACAGGGTGCACCCCCTTCCTGTAAATTATTAGGACCAATGCACAGGCACTTGACGCTTTAAACCTCTCTCTTCAATGATAAAAATATCATCATATTATAATGATATTATGGTATGGGATGGACATTATGGGATGAATGAAGTGATTATTCCGGTTTCTGGGTCACTGTATATATGTATATATCGAATTGTGGGATAACTATTATAACATTCACTATACCTGTTTGTGGGTCACTGTATATATGTATATATCGAATTGTGGGATAACTATAGTCACTATACCTGTTTGTGGGTCACTGTGCATATGTATATATAAATATATTGTGGGATAAATAAAGTGATTATATGCCACTCTGTGGTTCACTATATTTAAATATGCATAAAAACTATTGGATACGTAAGCATATAGATTAGATATATTTTGTTAAAAATCTCATAATATAAGGTTGATAAGCAGCTCTGTGTTGAAGAAATAAATATACATTTTGGGATGGACATTATGTGATTAATGTAGCAATCATACCAGTTTGTGGGTCACTATAATATATGTATATTACGAATTGTTGGAATAACAGGCGATTACATAGAATATATTGTGAAAATCTCATAATATTAATTTGATAACCTGTATATTGAATAAAGAACAAAATACGTTATGGATTGGCCATTAAGGGATTTAAACGCGATGATTATACTTGTTTTTGGTTAAATAATAATTACGTTTAAAAGAAATTCTGGGATAAGTAGGCGTTTAGATAAAATATCTTGTTAAAATCTAATAATTTCAGCTGATAAGTTGCATAATGAATAAATAATCAATACACTTTCGAGTTGGACATTATGGGATCAATGTATAGTACATGCTAATACCTGTTTGTGGGTCACTATATACATGATTTACATGTATATGAGGAATTGTTTGAAAAGTAGGCGATTGCAAGAAAAGTGTAACATGCAAGAGTGTCATAATATAAGGCTAATTAGCTGTATATTGATATATAAAATATTAGTACGATAAGATGAACATTATGGGATCAGTCTAATGAATGTACCAGTTTGTGGGTCACTAAATGTATATGTAAGAAATTGTTGAATAAGTAGGTGTTATGCATAAAATAATCTTTTTAATAATGTCATAATATTGAATAAATGAATAAAATATTATGAGATGGACATTATCGGGCTAAGGTAATGATTATATTTCACTATCTATGCGTATATAGAAACTGTGGGATATGTAGGCGCAGGGATAAAATATCTTTTTAAGAATTTCTAATATTAGGCTGATAAGCTGTATGTTGAATAAATAGATTATGGTAATAGTAAATATGTTATGGTAACGGATTGAATTATGGGATAGATGAAGTGATTATACCTGTTTGTGGGTCATTGTATATATAGATATGACGAATTGTGGGATAAATATATTGCAAGTGATTATACCTGATTGTGGGTCACTGTATATATGTATATAAAAATGTAGTGCTTGTAACAGTTTGTGGGTCACTGTATATATGTATAAAATGAATTGTGGGATAAATATAGTGATTATACCTGTTTGTGGGTCACTGTATATATGTATATAAGGAATTGTGGGATAAATATAGTGATTATACCTGTTTGTGGGTCACTGTATATATGTATATAATGAATTGTGGGATAAATATAGTGATTATACATGTTTGTGGGTCACTGTATATATGTATATAATGAACTTTGGAATAAATATAGTGATTATACCTGTTTGTGGGTCACGATATAAATATGTCTATAATAAACTTTTGGATATGTAAGCATATACGTAAGATATTGTCTTTAAAATCTCATAATATAAGGTTGATAAGCTCTTTATTGTTTAAATAAATAATTCACAAATGGAAGGTCATTATGTTATAAACGTAGTGATCATAGCTGTTTGTGGGTCACTATATATATATACATGTATATAACGAATTGTGGGACAGGCGATTGCATAAAATATATAGTGTAGAATCTCATAATATTAGTCTGCTATCCTATATGTTGAATCAATAAAAATACGTTACGGATTGGACATTATGGAATCAATGCAGTGATTATACCTGTATATTTACTTTCAAAAATAAGAATTCAATGCTTAAATGTGGTTCACTATATATATGTATATAAGAAAATCTGGAATAAGTAGGCGTATAGGTAAAATATGCCGTTCAATATCTAACAATGCTTAATGAATAAATAAATTATAAATAATACATTGTGGGATGGACATTATTTGATAAATCATCTTTGTCACCAGATATATGTGTATGTAAGAGATTGTGGGACATATATATATATATATAGAGAGAGAGAGAGGATATCCCTAAAATATCTTGTTAAGAATCTCATAAATCGTATATCGCAGTGAGTCATTATGCAATATGACCCCAAAATACTTGAAAAGTAATTATAGTTAAAATCTTATATTGAATCCCCCAAAACTGTTCTTAATGATTCATTCTATTTTGTACATATGTAAATATACATATATATTATCTATATCAAACATTAATTCTTATGTCTTACATTGTGAAATGCAGCACATGATATATATAACATGTGATAATATTGTGGGTCATAATATTCATAAATAGAGCATTGTGCGATGTATATACTTTATCCCACAATGCTCTATATATATGAATATAATGACCCACAATGATATACAACATTTTTAATCTTATCTCAAAAATTATATCATATATTATATAAGGACCATATATAACGCTTAAATCATGAATATGGCATAGCTATGCAATGTAGAAATGCGAGATCCCACAAACCTGTTTAGAGGGTCGGTGCCCACAAACAACCTCATATACCTATATATATATATATATATATA